>NW_027314763.1:5000-605000 GCF_023375885.2 Dermacentor andersoni
TCGGAATCCAGTCCGTAACCCTTAATGACCATCGGTTATCTTCCCTCCTCATTACATGTCCTGCCCATGCCCATTTCTTTTTCTTGATTTCAACTAAGATGTCATTAACGCGCGTTTGTTCCCTCACCCAATCTGCTCTTTTCTTATCCCTTAATGTTACACCTATCATTCTTCTTTCCATAGCCCGTTGCGTCGTCCTCAATTTAAGTAGAACCCTTTTCGTAAGCCTCCAGGTTTCTGCCCCGTACGTGAGTACTGGTAAGACACAGCTGTTATAAACTTTTCTCTTGAGGGATAATGGCAACCTGCTGTTCATGATCTCAGAATGCCTGCCAAACGCACCCCAACCCATTCTTATTCTTCTGATTATTTCACTCTCATGATCCGGATCAGCAGTCACTACCTGTCCTAAGTAGATGTATTCCCTTACCACTTCCAGTGCCTCGCTACCTATCGTAAACTGCTGTTCCCTTCCGAGACTGTTAAACATTACTTTAGTTTTCTGCAGATTAATTTTTAGTCCCACCCTTCTGCTCTGCCTCTCCAGGTCAGTGAGCATGCATTGCAGTTGGTCCCCTGAGTTACTAAGCAAGGCAATATCATCAGCGAAGCGCAAGTTACTAAGGTATTCTCCATTTACTCTTATCCCCAATTCTTCCCAATCCAGGTCTCTGAATACCTCCTGTAAACATGCTGTGAATAGCATTGGAGAGATCGTATCTCCCTGCCTGACGCCTTTCTTTATGGGGATTTTGTTGCTTTCTTTATGGAGGACTACAGTGGCTGTGGAGCCGCTATAGATATCTTTCAGTATTTTTACGTACGGCTCGTCTACACCCTGATTCCGCAATGCCTCCATGACTGCTGAGGTTTCGACTGAATCAAACGCTTTCTCATAATCAATGAAAGCTATATATAAAGGTCGGTTATATTCCGCACATTTTTCTATCACCTGATTGATAGTGTGAATATGGTCTATTGTTGAGTAGCCTTTACGGAATCCTGCCTGGTCCTTTGGTTGACGGAAGTCTAAGGTGTTCCTGATTCTATTTGCAATTACCTTAGTAAATACTTTGTAGGCAACGGACAGTAAACTGATCGGTCTATAATTTTTCAAGTCCTTGGCGTCCCCTTTCTTATGGATTAGGATTATGTTAGCGTTTTTCCAAGATTCCGGTACGCTCGAAGTCATGAGGCATTGCGTATACAGGGTGGCCAGTTTCTCTAGAACAATCTGCCCACCGTCCTTCAACAAATCTGCTGTTACCTGATCCTCCCCAGCTGCCTTCCCCCTTTGCATAGCTCCCAAGGCTTTCCTTACTTCTTCCGGCGTTACTTGTGGGATTTCGAATTCCTCTAGACTATTCTCTCTTCCATTATCATCGTGGGTTCCACTCGTACTGTATAAATCTCTATAGAACTCCTCAGCCACGTGAACTATCTCATCCATATTAGTAATGATATTGCCGGCTTTGTCTCTTAACGCATACATCTGATTCTTGCCAATTCCTAGTTTCTTCTTCTCTGCTTTTAGGCTTCCTCCGTTCCTGAGAGCTTGTTCAATTCTATCCATATTATACTTCCTTATGTCAGCTGTCTTACGCTTGTTGATTAACTTCGAAAGTTCTGCCAGTTCTATTCTGGCTGTAGGGTTAGAGGCTTTCATACATTGGCGTTTCTTGATCAGATCTTTCGTCTCATGCGACAGCTTACTGGTATCCTGTCTAACAGAGTTACCGCCGACTTCTATTGCACACTCCTTAATGATGCCCACAAGATTGTCGTTCATTGCTTCAACACTAATGTCCTCTTCCTGAGTTAAAGCCGAATACCTGTTCTGTAGCTTGATCTGGAATTCCTCTATTTTCCCTCTTACTGCTAACTCATTGATCGGCTTCTTATGTACCAGTTTCTTCCGTTCCCTCCTCAAGTCTAGGCTAATTCGAGTTCTTAGCATCCTGTGGTCACTGCAGCGCACCTTACCGAGCACGTCCACATCTTGTATGATGCCAGGGTTAGCGCAGAGTATGAAGTCTATTTCATTTCTAGTCTCGCCGTTCGGGCTCCTCCACGTCCACTTTCGGCTATCCCGCTTGCGGAAGAAGGTATTCATTATCCGCATATTATTCTGTTCCGCAAACTCTACTAATAACTCTCCCCTGCTATTCCTAGTGCCTATGCCGTATTCCCCCACTGCCTTGTCTCCAGCCTGCTTCTTGCCTACTTTGGCATTGAAATCACCCATCAGTACAGTGTATTTTGTTTTCACTCTACCCATCGCCGATTCCACGTCTTCATAGAAGCTTTCGACTTCCTGGTCATCATGACTGGATGTAGGAGCGTAGACCTGTACAACCTTCATTTTGTACCTCTTATTAAGTTTCAGAACAAGACATGCCACCCTCTCGTTAATGCTATAGAATTCCTGTATGTTACCAGCTATATTCTTATTAATCAGGAATCCGACTCCTAGTTCTCGTCTCTCCGCTAAGCCCCGGTAGCACAGGACGTGCCCGCTTCTGAGCACTGTATATGCTTCTTTTGGCCTCCTAACTTCACTGAGCCCTATTATATCCCATTTACTGCCCTCTAATTCTTCCAATAGCACTGCTAGACTCGCCTCACTAGATAATGTTCTAGCGTTAAACGTTGCCAGGTTCATATTCCAATGGCGGCCTGTCCGGAGCCAGGGATTCTTAGCACCCTCTGCAGCGTCGCAGGTCTGACCGCCGCCGTGGTCAGTTGCTTCGCAGCTGCTGGGGACTGAGGGCCGGGGTTTGGTTGTTGTGTTCATATAGGAGGTTGTGGCCAAGTACTGCACCAGGGTGGCCAATCCTGCTCTGGTGAGGGAGTGCGTTACCGGTTCTGGTCACCGGGATCAGGCCACACTCCAGGCCTGTTTATGCAATTTTATCAACCCGCGGATTTTTTTTTTTTTTAATCCGGTGGAAAATTGCGCGGCACCGGGATTCGAACCACGGACCTCTTGCACGCGAGGCGGGTGTTCTACCTCTACGCCACCGCTGCCGCCTTCGGCTAGAATGCGAAAGCACAAACAATCTATACCTCGTACGATATTATCTGTGGTATCACGCGAACCGTGTAGTAGCGGTTGATAAATGAAAAACGCGCAAGTGGAATTAATTTCGCGAACGCGCTCTACAATGGCAGTGTGTTCGTCCCTCCGTACGTAATCGGATGGTGTTGCTAATAACAGCGCCTGTATGGTACATGGGATCGGCTTGCTAGCCACGTCTCCAACCAAATAATTTTTAGTGTTCGGTTCGCGTGCTATCCACGATGCATTGGCATACGGTAAATTATCTAACATGAGATTGACGTGCAGTAAGTATTTCGATAACAATGGTTCAGTGAATGTCGATCCGCGTGCAAATGATTTGTACGTTTCCAAATACCTCTCTAGTATTCGATTGTCTCTGGACCACTCTGGAGGCATGTGGGTCACGCGGAATGCATTCAGCGTACCGATATCAGTAGCTGTTTCGTGTCTACCATTTTCTCCACAGTACTTGCAGTAAAACGAAGTGACCCTCATTGCATTAACTGCCGCGGAGTCATGTGGACTCTCGTAATCCTTTTCACTGACACCACGAATAAAGTCAAAGAAATTCGCGTAACGATCGGCCGTCGTAGCAAATCTCGGAATCGGAGGAGCGTTGGTCACGACTCTCACCTCGATAACTCTCTTTGGTGGAACAGCGAAATCTTCGTATATTTTTTGCACGTACTTGGCGTGACCCAGTGCCAATAAAGCACGCAAATATACCGCATGTGGAAAGTGATGCCACCCCACCCAACCTCGGCATTTTACATTTTCCGCTCGACAGAAGAATCGAGACACCGCATCTGCGTCGCTCGTTTTGAACCACCACTTCGCTTCTTCTAGCGCCTCTTGCCACACGGTGTCTCGACCGCGACACGAGTTAAAAAACGCTAGTGAACCCAAGCCCCAAGTAAATCGTCTACCGTTGTTGCTGTCGTCTTCATCGTCTTCTTCACGTTCATTCCTCTTTGGTGGTGGCGTCATTGCTAACATGGCGTCGAGCGTTTTGCGACGCCTGCACCAATCGCGATCCCATCGTCCGTAATTGTAACATGCCCAACTTCGATGCAGGGTGGCCTCCCAGTCGTGTTCAGAATACACCAGAGCAGAAGGGAACGACTCCATTCGATTAAATGTACAATTCTCAATCCCAAAAGCGTAGCCGCCCAGGGCCACGTAGTAATACTCCGCGTACTCCTCGTCGCTCGCGCATTGAATAAGTCTCGCGTCGGCGGGCACCACTCGAACGTGGTCGTAAAGCACCGCGTGCCACACCGCCGACTCCAGCGTGCACTCGCTACCGTCTTCCAGCGTGACGTCGCACGCCCTACCTCCTCCGTGACGGGAAGCCGCCGGCAGGTATCGATAGGACGCGATGCGCGCCAATTTAGCGAGGTCCGGTGGCACCGGGCGCTCGTCGGGACCGGCGAGCAGCGAATGCGCCGTCGCGAGCAGATCGTACTCGGTCATCTCGCTCAAAAAAAGTGGACGCGTTTGCAAAAAAAGGAACTTGGACACCTATATTCGCGCAATATTCTCGCGAAAAAAACCAGCTACTTGGCTATTTTTTATGTACGACGATATCGTACTATCGCGAATTGCCCGATTGTTATGCAGTAGTCCTGTTTGACGATCCGTTCTTTTCTGTCTTCTGTTTTGCCTTTCTCTCGTTTTTTAAAAAAAGAAGAGAGAGACATGGACGCCGCTAACGAAGAACCCGTCGTTGCCGTCACCGTGGCCAGCGCCACCGAAGCCGCTCGGCCCGCCGCCCGCCGACCGCAACGAGCCCCTCAGCAGCAGCCGCAGCACCGGGCACCCCAACAACCCGCCCCCCAGCAGCAGCCGCAGCAGGAGGAGGAGGTAACGCCGCCGCCGGCGCCACAGCAACAACAACAACCCGCGGCCGCCGCTGCCGCCACCGAGGAGTTGGAAACTGTGGACGGAGGCAAACTGTCCAAGCGAGGAAAGGTGATCGCAAACCTATTCCGCAACTTCGAGACCGTGAGGGACGCCACCGTGTACGCGCGCCGTTCCATTCCCTTGAACGAGTGCACCTACATGCAAAAGACCATCGCCGCCAGGGGCGAGAGCATCGGAAATGCCTTCATGGCCCATCTGTTTAAGCACATGATCGAGATGACCGTGCTGTACGCTTCCTCCCGCAAGAGCCTGCCCGACGCGCGCCTGCTCAAGGACTCGCAAAACAACCTCATTTCCACGTGGCCCAACGACCAGTACCAGGCTTCCAAGCGCCACTCGTCCACCATCGACGCCCTGGTCAGGGGCAAGGAAGTCAAGCCGACCAACGTGCCCTCGGTCATGGAACTGCCCACCATTTCCTTCCCCAGCGTCGTTCACTCTCTGGACCTGTCCACCCTCACCTACGGCCTGCACCACCACGTGCACGCGCTCCTCATGCATCTGGGCGACACTTTCGCGCTCAACATGCCGTTCGTCCACAACAACATCCAGTACAAGCTCATCATGCGCAAGTTCCGGGAAGACTGAAAGTACCGCGCCGAGCCTGCCTACCGCCACATTCAAGCGGCCTCCTCGAACGGCAGCAAGGGTTCCGAAGACGACGAGGACGAGCCCGATACCAAGAGGTTTCGCGGATGTGCCAGCGCCGGCGGCGACGAAGTAGAGCACGACGTGGCTCAGCAGCTTTGGAAGTTTTAACGACGCTCGTTGAATTATGAATAAATATCACCTTCTATTCCTCCTTTACTAATTTGTTGCTGCTGTTGTTATTGTTATAATATTATTTGCTGCCTACCTTAATCGGGGGTGCACATGCATTATATTCCACCCCCCCCCCCTTACGCATGCTTTCTTTCCTTAAGATTAGAGGTATGAACTATTCAACGTCTTAGGTTGGCGCAGGCCACATGTACAGTAATTACCGCTGTATGAACGGGTGATCGAAAACACCTCCACTGTGTAGAATTAAGATTTAGATTACTTATTTATTTACACCGATATATATATAGAGAAAAAAAAAACACACCACACACCAGTTACCGTAATCCGCTGCTGATGGTCTTCGCTGCCTGCTACATACACATTTTATTATTTATTTCTTTCATAATTTCTTTATTCATCATTTCACCTAACGCTAATCGTTGCCTGCGACGATCCAAGATGGCAGTGGTCGAGATGCGAGGTCCACCAGACTGTAGAGAGAAACCGCGAATCGACACAAGTAGTGCGAGGCAGAGAATTCTAGCATTATCATATGTGAACAGAGACTAAGTAAGGTGGTATATAGCTTCTCATAGCCCTATCATTTGTAAAGAGACTAAGTAACTGCTAGCTGAAAAGACCACTGTGTTGCAGTATCTCTCTCGAGGGAGAGTCGTGTGTGTGTGTGCGAGTTCATAGTCAGTCTTGACTATCAGAGACCGACTCCGCATCTCTGAAATACAAACTCCTCCTTCTCTCTGTCGTAGAAGCCGGCATGTCTTATCAGCCAACCGCAGAGAAAAAAGACGACGTAGACGTAAGTAAGGGGAAATAATAAAATTCTTTTTATTTATTCTCATTAATACTATCCAACTATACGGTCGTCGTTGCATCTTGACGGCCGTTTGTCTCTTCTCCTTCCTTCATTTCTTCCAGAGAGAGACGTTGATTGCGAATAAGAAAAGAGAAACACTTCTCTTCTCCTTTTTCTCCAAGAAGCGAAAAGGCCCACCACAGTCCCACCACAACGTCCTTTTCGCTTCTTGGCGAAAGAAAGAAGAGAAGGCTCCTTTTTCCGCTCCTGACCCCCATAAGGGACCAATACATTAGAGCTAAGCTAACCCCGCTACCCCTTTTTTAGCATTTAATTTAAGTCCAACTAACTAGCCGTCACTTGCAGCTGGAATGGACCGCACCAACCGGTTGTCGCGTTGCCATTGAGCAAAAAGTGACCTTCCACCTCGAGCGAGGGGGCCCATTGGCAAGGCGACTAAAAAAATGGGTAGTTAGCACAATCCCAACTGCAACGAGATTACACGGAACTCCCCTAGTTTTACGTTACGAGCGGACAAAATCCAAGCTTCTCTCCCAAGAGGGCGCATTCCCGAGGGCCCCCGCCTTAGAATTACATTTATTCGGTTTAGCAGTGACGAGTCGGAGCCTTTGCGGTTTCCACAGTGAAAAATATATCGAATGAGCGTTAAAATTTAAGTGGGTCAACTAACCGTTTGCGAGCATGATCCAAGTGTGCTGCTGGCAACCTTCCGGGGAGCAAAACTGCACGGGATGTCGTGTGTACAATATCCGGGCCGGTTTTTTAGCATCTGCATTTGCCGACCACGGATAGTCACCTAGTCCATGCGTACAGACACCCACCTTCGCAGTTGAGAGACACTCACCAACGCCCAGGTCAAGCAACCTACTTAAGGCCATGTTGCAGGCGAGTTTGCTCGAACCTTGCCGCTACGACACCGCAAACAATTCTTTGCCCCAAGAAAAAAAAAATCCAATGGTGGAAACCACACGAGGTCTTATCCGGGGACGTCTCTGCCTCCGCAAAGGGAACATAATGCTCACCCGTATCTTGGCGGGGGCACTCGAGAAATGGCTTTAAAAACACAGTACCCCCTTTACGAGAAGCTCTATGCCTACGACATTCGCCAAATGACCGTCAACATCTCGCCTCCTCGGTACTCTGTATGACACGACTGTTAAGCGCACACCCAACACCGACAGGGGCACAAGGCTTACCCCACCGGGCAGATGGTATTGACAGTAACATCCCGTGTCTGCATTTCTGGAGGGGATAGAATCCACCAGGGTCCTCACTGATCCCAGCTGCGCAATGAGACAGAACCAACAAAGAGGCAGAACCCCCAAGAGGTAGAGCCCACGCGAGTCGGGGGAGGTCTGGCGGGAGACTCCAACAGGCAACGATGCTTCCGTCCAATTGACTACTTGCGGCCTACTAATGCCTACCAAAAATCCCTATCGACTAGGACAAAAAAGAGAAATCAACCAAGAACCTAACCGACAAGCCTAAATTTGTAAGGCGGGTCCAAATGCACAAAAATCCCCTTTACTGGTCACGACCGTTCGCGCACACGTGAGTACAATCTGACGGTGGCATGGGCGGCTACTTTCTCAAACACTCGGAAAGCATCCCAAGAGACTTGACGCACGTCTCAGGGGAACCGATATAGAGTCGGCTGACAAACGTGCATAGACACACGAGTCTTTTCACTCGCCGATCGGGCAGAAGATCTAGATTAGAGAAAGCGTGAAACACTTCCGATGAGCGCCACAGGAGTGTGCCTCTCTCTTTCGAGTTTGAGGACCCGGCCGCTTCGCCGCGGTGGGAACGCCACCCCATCGTGTGAGAGAGAACTCGCCCAATGGCACTTGTCCCACCACCTTTGAAGTGATGGTAAAGGCCGACGAGGCCCCACCCGTGGAGAGTCGAACCCCCTGAGTCACTTGACACCGTGACTACAAAACGACGTGTGTGCTCGGGATTGCAACACCTAACAGCATCTTGTACTAGTTAAGTGCCAAACACACTCCCGTGGATCACCGACCCCGCACTGAAGGCGACGGCGGCTCGTGCCTGCCGGCCGAGTATTCGAGAGAGCCCTACGGACACCACCAAAATCAAAAAGCAGTCACGCATACCTTACTAGGAAGTACGTTCGGAGGTTTAGGATCGGCGCCCAAGCAAAAATAAAACCAAGCTAATCAGCCAATTGGTTCCCGGCGTCTAACGCCAAATTTTGCCTGTGTCGCAGCAGTATACTTAATTTGATCGAGATCAACTACTGCTGCTCATAACGATACACCTCGACTAGCTTCGTGAGTATTAAAACATACGCACGAAGATCAATAAAGCTTCGGAACTAGAAAAACAGGGGGAGAAATCCCTCGAAAAAATAAAATAGCTAAATGGTGAGAAATTGCGGAGGTAAAGGGACCTACTGTTAATCGTAAGGGACGCGGAGGAGGACTTTTTTTCACACAGTCCACCACGCAAGACATATAATTCTAAAGAGAATAGATAGATTGGATTGTCTATTGTTACGTACACATTGCCTTCTACCCGTGTATAGAATGCCCGTACGGCCGCACCACAGGGCATAGTAGGTACCGCATCGACCAACTCAGTGAACGTAAGAGACAGTGAGCAACTTATGTTCTCCAGCTCCCGAAGGCTAGTTAAAGCCGACATCGGTAGAGAGAAGTTACTGCAAGTCCACGTGTAAATCACGTTTAGATGAAAACAGCTTCCTACACCCAGAAAACACCAATTCCTCGCCATATGGTGTCAACAGGTACGGGAAAGCAGTCTCCAACCAAGACGCAACCCTTCGCCGTTGGAATCGGTGATACCAACCCATTCGGAATATTGCACCAAGCGCAGACGTATACCCAGGTGCTTACGCTGTAATAGCGAGCTCGAAGGCAATGAACTACGTAGCAATCTACGATCCAGAAGATAGAAAAAACAGCCCTGTCCCGCGTGAGAGGTGACAACAGTTGTGTGGCCAATGCGCTAACGCAAACGTTATCTCCTTCAATGGTTGCTAGCGCGGCGCGCCTGGCTACTTTGACCGACCCCCAACCCACCGCGTCCCACCACACGCGACGCGCGAAAAGTGTGCGCACACTTTATCATCATCCGTTAACTTTACTTTAGAAGCAAAGACTACCCCCTAGCTGGAAATAACGTTTGCTTTTATCTCAATGGGTTAACGCGGTTGGTCACACAAACGGCCTCCAAACACCGAGACTAAAAAAATCCGATACAAAAAAAGACGAAAGACCTAACGGGCCGAATAACTTGTCATTCGCATTATTCTAATCTCGTTCTGACTAATGATATCCTGACCGATACATCTATCCTGACGCGAAGTCCCGATCCCCAAGCTCGTTCTTCCTACTTTACGCACGTTTCCATTTACTTTTGACAATCAATGATCAGTGAACGTGCTTCCTCGCTACTACAATCGAGTAATCATCAACCGACGGCATGCCTTAGACCGTCGACTGCCCTGCGAGAAAAGATTAGGTTGTCGATTGATGATCGCTCGATTGGAATTTTTTGCCGCGCCTACTTTGTGTCGCGAAATGGAGACATAGCTCGATTGGCACCAAGGAATTCCTTTCCTATTAAAGCTGGCGCGCCACTCGCAACATGCGCAATGCGAGTGCCGACTTGCTAGCTGAGGCGCCACAAACACTCCTGGCCTTACAGCACCGATCGAGTGTCTCCACTTCACGCGGACCATTCGTCCCCGAGTGAGTGAATTTCGTTCCCCAAACCCCCCTTCGAATCAGCTACGCGCTTAACGATATCATAAAGTCTCGTTCCTGAACTCAACAGCTCATTCCTAACAATCTAGAGCGGTAAATAGCCAATTATGCGTTCATTATTTTGTCTGCCGGCTACAGACGGAATGCAAGGCAAAGAAAGGAAGACGTGGATGTCGCTAACGCAAAAAACGACATTTGCTCATCGTCTATCCTTTCTTTTTTTCCGTCTTACAAGTTCCCAGAAGCTAACCCCATAAAATTTTGAACAAAGAAAAATGGCAAACCTACATAGGTTCTGTACGACAATCTAACTGATCTATCAAGAAAAAAGTCGCTACCCAAGTTCTAACCCACGAGAGAAGAATGCGTAAGTAATGACAAGTGGGACGGGCAGCAAAACGGGGAGAGTCCAATGGGTTGTTTGCCCGACCTAGAGTACAGAGCGCAGCATAACCTGGTCGATAACTTACATCGTGGTGGTGTGGAGTCCTCCTCCTGTTGGCGGTCCCGGCGATGGTGTGTTCTCGAGGGCGAGCGCCGCTCCTTATAGACCGTTTTTTCGTAGGCGCCGCCATATTGTGAACGCAGTGGCGCCGCCTATGAGCAGCGCCATACTGGCTTGGGTGAAAGCGGTCTTTTGCATGGCAGGTATACGCCCGGTGGTAGGTTCTGGCGTTTGTTTGGCGGTCGTGCGGTCTATTTAGTATGACGTGCGTCTTCTACGTGGTAAACGGTTCTGTGAGGCGTGCTGGAGCGGTTTAAGGCGTCATGGCCGGAATTTCTGCTGGCGTTGAGGTGTGCGGAACACGCAGCGCGATGAGGGGGGGGGGTTGCTCGCATATTTGAGCCTACAATCAGCCTCGGAGATCAATTGTGTATTTCTAAATGTTCCAATCACTAATGTGACCTTATTGCAGTATTATCCTCTATTTCGAAGCTGCGGTTTAGGAGCCATAAAACATACGCGACGATCGTAACAGCATGGGTACTGTTCTACTACGATAGGAGCTGTGCTGTTTGACAAGCGTTCTGACTGTTCACTGCAGTTACATTGCGTGACTACTTGGTTGGATGGATGAGGTTTCCACCCATTAATAAAATAGTTTTGGCTAGTAATAGCAGCATACCTTACAGTCTGAATTAAGCTTGTCCAGCAAAGCGACCGTTTACGAACTGCGCGAGCGTCCTAAGCAACGTAGGTGCTGGATTACAGATATCTTTGTTTTGTATAGCGCATGGTCCAAGCATACGGCATCAGCGGTTATATATTTACAAACGTTGTGCGGCGTTAGCCCGTTTTCTCTAGCTTTTTAGAGAAAGAGGATGATAACCGAATTTTTTTTTTGGTTGTGTTCGTTCAGTTCTATACGACGCACTCACACGTATTACGGAAATCTTGCGCTCAAAAATAGCCATCGCATTCTTTTTATGCGAACCCTCTCATATATTACGGCTGTATACAGGCCAGAAAGGCAATGCCGAAGCACACAGCTTGTATGTGTATCGTGCTGGCTCGACCAACCGCAGTGGATCGCTGTGTTGAGCAGCGCCATGGGCCTCATGCAGCAAGGCTAGCGTAGACATATGGTAATTTCAAGCATACTAGACTTGAAATGCGTAAGAACGATGCCAGTGTATCAAAAATATTTGATAGCGCCTCCCGCTCAGATGTTTCGTGGTTGCCTTAGGTTGGCCGTGCACGAGCATGCGCTCTTATGTTTTATGTTTTACTGCCTATGCCAATCCATCAGACAGTGAGCTGATTTACCATTTAATGTTGGTAATACAGAGACGCGGGTTTTCTTTGTTGAAATAAAATCGATATAAGCAAAATAGTAAAACACACATACACGCACCGCGACTGATAATGCTCGTACACCGCGGCTGATTATGCGTGTCACATTTTTGCGCCCCCAAGACATATTTCTGCCTACAGTAGTTACCGATGCACCGAAAGGCTTCCCTGACGACCTTGTATCAACGAACATGGCGTAAATTTCACAAAGTAAGATCTAAAACATCTCGAAATCGTTCCGCAGCACGCGACAGCAATACAATTTACCCCCCGCGGGTCTCTGCTCTTTCGTCTCGCGTAACGCGCATCTGTTTTCACCAGGAGGAGCCTCCTGTCTCTCTCGCAAACAGCGCGACTATGGGCGCGGCCAACGCAAACCCACGCGCATCTGTTTTCTTCCCGTTTCAGCGAGAGCGCGCGAACGCGCGTTTTCTTCCTGGTCTATGTGCCCTGAAGAGGGGGAAGCGCCGCAGCGCACCAGGAGCCGACGGTGTGACGACCCAAATGCTCCGCAACCTGGCCGCCAGCGAGCAGCAGCGCCTGCTCGACTGCTACAATGACATCTGGCGGTCAGGGCAGGTGCCGGACTCATGGCGCACAGCCATCGTGGCCCCCATCCTGAAGGCCGGAAAGCCGGCTGGAAACGTGAGCTCCTACCGGCCGGTCTCCCTCACTTCCGCCGCCTGCAAGGTGATGGAGGCCATTGCTTTGGTCCGACTGGACTGGGTGGCCCGTGCCCGTGGCTTCCTGGCCGACGAGCAGACGGGGTTCCGGCGGCGCCGGTGCACCGCGGACTCCATCGCGGATGTGGTCTCCACGCTGGAAGAGGCCAAGGCCTGCGGTGACGCCGTGCTCCTGGTGCTTATCGATATTGTCACGTGGTGGTGACGTTAAGAACACAGTAGCAATACTGTGAAAGGCAAAACTAGATTTTATTGGGCGAACCTGTGCCCACAAAACAGGCTACACTTATAGCACAACGAAAGCGGCGAACACAGTCGGCGATCGTCGGAAATCTGATCAGCGGGTCAAGCGTGTCGGCTTTTATACAGCAGTCATCGAATGTTCCAGACTAATCGTTCGGGCCCGCGTGCCTTCCACAAAGTTCTACACCATTCGCGTTACACGATGAAATCAGATAACACAACGTTCGGCGACAACAGATAGCCGGGTAGAAGTATCGATAACTTTCCAGAAACTTCGGATACATGCAGGCGCGTCCCGCGCTGTGCGATTACATTTCTTAGGTGGCGAAACGTGGTCGCCCGATAAAGATAAGTACACGTGTCAATACCCCCCTCTTAAAAAGCATCGACCCGATGCTACAAATATAAGAGAGCGAAACACAAAAGGACCCTTATTAAACATAAGTAACAAAACAACGAAAAGAAATCAAGTCCAAAGGTCAGTTACGCGAAGTCCGAAAGTTCGTCAACGCTGGTGGTACGGCTTGAGTCGCACAACGTGGACAATTTCAGGTCGTGAGCGGCGCCGCTGTGACAGCGAAATGCCGTCTGGCACGACCTCATAGTCCAGTGCGCCAATACGTCGGATGATTTTGTACGGTCCGAAATAGCGACGCAAGAGCTTCTCGCTCAGTCCTCGTCGGCGTATAGGGGTCCAAACCCAAACACGGTCACCGGGCTGGTACTCGACAAAGCGTCGTCGGAGGTTGTAGTGTCGGCTGTCGGTCCTCTGTTGGTTCTTGATCCGCAGGCGGGCGAGCTGTCGGGCTTCTTCGGCGCGCTGGAGATAGCTAGCGACGTCAACATTCTCTTCGTCAGTGACGTGGGGCAGCATGGCGTCGAGCGTCGTCGTCGGGTTCCTGCCGTAAACCAGCTTAAACGGCGTGATCTGTGTTGTTTCTTGCACCGCCGTGTTGTAAGCGAAGGTTACATACGGCAGGACCACGTCCCACGTCTTGTGCTCGACGTCGACGTACATTGCTAGCATGTCGGCGAGGGTCTTGTTGAGGCGCTCCGTGAGACCATTCGTCTGCGGATGGTAGGCAGTTGTCCTCCTGTGGCTTGTCTGGCTGTACTGCAGAATGGCCTGGGTGAGCTCTGCTGTAAAAGCCGTTCCCCTGTCGGTGATTAGGACTTCTGGAGCACCATGTCGCAGCAGGATGTTCTCGACGAAAAATTTCGCCACTTCGGCTGCGCTGCCTTTTGGTAGGGCTTTAGTTTCAGCAAAGCGGGTGAGATAGTCCGTCGCCACGACGATCCACTTATTCCCGGATGTTGACATCGGAAACGGCCCCAACAAATCCATCCCAATCTGCTGGAATGGTCGGCGAGGAGGTTCGATCGGCTGTAGTAATCCTGCTGGCCTTGTCGGTGGTGTCATGCGTCGTTGACAGTCTCGGCATGTCTTGACGTAACGGGCGACGTCGGTGGTCAGACGCGGCCAGTAATACCTTTCCTGTATTCTCGACAGCGTCCGGGAGAATCCGAGGTGCCCAGCGGTTGGATCGTCGTGTAGGGCGTGCAGTATCTCTGGACGCAGCGCTGACGGTACAACAAGAAGGTAGCTGGCGCGGACTGGTGAGAAGTTCTTCTTCACGAGTAGGTTGTTTTGAAGCGTGAACGAAGATAATCCACGCTTAAATGCCCTAGGGACAACATCGGTGTGCCCTTCCAAATACTGGACTAGGCCTTTTAGCTCCGGGTCCCCTCGTTGTTGTTCGCCGAAGTCTTCCGCGCTTATTATGCCAAGGAAGGCGTCGTCATCCTCGTCATCTTGCGGCGGTGGGTCAATGGGGGCGCGTGATAGGCAATCGGCATCCGAGTGTTTTCTTCCGGACTTGTATGTTACAGTGATGTCGTATTCTTGTAGTCTGAGGCTCCACCGCGCCAGCCGTCCTGAAGGGTCCTTTAAGTTAGCTAGCCAACTCAACGCGTGGTGGTCGCTGACGACTTTGAATGGCCTGCCATAGAGGTAAGGGCGGAATTTAGCTGTAGCCCAAATGATGGCGAGGCATTCCTTTTCAGTCGTAGAATAATTGCTTTCCGCTTTTGACAGCGACCGGCTAGCATACGATATCACCCGTTCAAGTCCTTCTTTCCTCTGGACTAGGACGGCACCGAGGCCTAGGCTACTGGCGTCAGTGTGGATTTCGGTATCGGCGTCCTCGTCGAAGTGTGCAAGTACCGGCGGCGACTGCATGCGTCGTTTGAGTTCTTGAAATGCCTTGGCCTGCGGCGTTTCCCACTTGAACTCGACATCACATTTGGTTAGATGTGTTAGCGGCTCCGCGAGGCGTGAAAAGTCCTTGACAAAGCGCCTATAGTAGGCACACATGCCAAGGAATCTGCGCACTGCCTTCTTGTCGGTTGGCTGCGGGAACTTTGCGATGGCAGCTGTCTTCTGTGGGTCGGGGCGTACTCCTGATTTGCTGATGACGTGGCCTAGGAACAAAAGCTCATCGTAAGCGAATCGACACTTTTCCGGCTTCAGAGTGAGCCCTGATGACTTGATGGCCTCTAGTACTGTCGCAAGCCGCCTCAGGTGATCGTCGAAATTTCCGGCGAAGACGACGACGTCATCCAAGTAAACGAGACAGGTCTGCCACTTCAATCCTGCTAAAACTGTGTCCATCACGCGCTGGAACGTTGCAGGAGCCGAGCACAGTCCGAATGGCATAACCTTGAACTCGTAGAGGCCGTCTGGGGTGACGAAGGCCGTCTTTTCGCGATCTCTTTCGTCGACTTCTATTTGCCAATAGCCAGACTTGAGGTCCATTGACGAGAAGTATTTAGCGTTGCAGAGCCGATCCAGTGCGTCGTCTATTCGTGGGAGGGGGTATACGTCCTTCTTCGTGATCTTGTTCAGACGACGATAATCGACGCAGAAACGCAGGGTTCCGTCCTTTTTTTTCACCAAGACTACAGGAGATGCCCACGGGCTTTTGGACGGCTGGATGATGTCGTCGCGCAGCATTTCGTCGACTTGGTGCCTTATAACTTCACGTTCTCGCGTCGAAACTCGGTATGGGCTCTGGCGGAGAGGTCGAGCGCCCTCTTCGGTTATTATGCGATGCTTTGCGACTGGGGTTTGTCGAATCCTCGATGACGTCGAAAAGCACTCTTTGTATCGTCGAAGTAAACTTCTGAGCTGTTGTTGCTTAATCGTGGGGAGACTTGGATTTATGTCGAAGTCTGACTCGGGAACTACGGTCGTCGGGGTAGATGCGGCAGAATCCGAGAGGACAAACGCATTGCTGTTTTCCATAATTTCCTCGATGTATGCGATCGTCGTGCCCTTGTTGATGTGCTTGAACTCCTGGCTGAAGTTTGTCAGCAACACTTTCGTGTGTCCTCCGTGCAGTCGAGCGATCCCTCTTGCGACGCAAATTTCACGGTCTAGCAGTAGACGTTGGTCGCCTTCGATGACGCCTTCTACGTCAGCGGGTGCTTCGGTGCCGACCGAAATAACGATGCTGGAGCGAGGCGGGATGCTCACTTGATCTTCGAGCACACTCAAGGCGTGGTGACTACGAGGGCTCTCCGGCGGTATCGCATTATCTTCCGACAGCGTTATTGACTTCGACTTCAGGTCGATGACTGCGCCGTGTTGGTTGAGGAAGTCCATGCCGAGAATGACGTCTCGTGAACACTGTTGGAGGATAACGAAGGTGACAGGGTAAGTCCGGTCGTGGATGGTAATTCTTGCCGTGCACATTCCTGTCGGCGTAATCAGGTGTCCTCCAGCGGTCCGAATTTGAGGGCCTTCCCATGCAGTCTTAACCTTCTTCAACTGGATGGCGATGTGTCCACTCATGACTGAGTAATCGGCGCCTGTGTCGACTAAGGCGGTGACTGCGTGGCCATCTAGAAGCACGTCGAGGTCAGTGGTTCTTTGTCTTGCGTTGCAGTTGGGTCTTGGCGTCGGATCACGGCTGCGTCGTGTTGAACGGAAGCTGGTACGTCGCGTCGTGAAGTCGTCTTTCGTCGGTGTAGTCTTGGCTTCCTGACTTCCTCGGGACGGCGGCGTGTCGTTATTATGTCGTCGAGATGGTTTCTTCGGCGTCTTCGTCGGCGGCGGAGGATCTTCGTCAGTTCGACGAACAGCAACCGCACCTCCATCGGTTGCTGCTTTTAGTTTTCCGGATATGGGCTCGCTGACCGGCCCCGGGCTGGGCCAGTGTATGGTCGGCGCTGCGGCGAGAGGTAGCGGCCTGGTGATGGCGAACGCGACGGTCGTCTAGAGCTCCACTGAGTAGCGGCGAGGTAGTCGGCGATATCGCGAGGGCGTTCACCTTGCTGCGGGCACGGAGCGTTGACGGCGAAACCTCGCAGTCCCATCTCCCGATATGGGCATCGGCGATAAATATGGCCGGCTTCTCCGCAGTGATAGCAGAGCGGGCGGTGGTCGGGGGCTCGCCAAATGTCCGTCTTCCTCGCGTAGGTGCGCTGGGCGATGGGTGGGCGTGCTGGCGGCGGCGGCGGCGGACGACGGAATTGCGTCGTTGCAGGGCCCTGCCGTGGTCGCGGAGGGGGACCTTGACGGCGTGCGACGGCGGCGTATGTCATCGCTTCTGGCTGGGGCTGCGGTAATTGTGGTTACAGCTCGGGAGCTCCAAGCGATCGGTGCACCTCTTCTTTGACGATGTCGGCGATCGAAGCCACTTGGGGCTGCGACGAAGGCAGGACCTTGCGCAGTTCTTCGCGCACAATGGCCCTGATGGTCTCCTGAAGGTCGCCGGAATCCTGTCCTTGGATGGCGTACTGCGGCGTGAGCCCCTGGCGGTTATATTGCCGGGTGTGCATCTCCAGAGTTTTCTCGATCGTCGATGCCTCTGCTGAAAACTCAGCTACGGTCTTCGGCGGGTTACGAATAAGTCCTGCGAAAAGTTCTTGCTTGACGCCCCGCATCAGGAAGCGGACTTTTTTCTCTTCTGACATTTCCGGGTCGGCGTGCCGGAAAAGACGGGCCATCTCTTCCGTGAAGATCGCGATCGTCTCGTTTGGCAGCTGCACTCTGGTTTCTAGTAGTGCTTGGGCTCGCTCTTTTCGCACGACGCTTGTAAACGTTTGCAAGAAGCCGCTTCGGAACAGGTCCCACGTCGTTAAGGTGGCTTCTCGATTCTCGAACCAGGTCCTGGCGGCGTCTTCCAGTGCGAAATAGACATGCCGCAGCTTGTTGTCGCTGTCCCAACCGTTAAACGTAGCGACCCTCTCATACGTCTCGAGCCAGGTTTCCGGGTCCTCGAATGTTGATCCGCGGAACGTCGGAGGTTCTCTGGGCTGCTGCAGCACGATGGGGGACGCTAGGGCTGCCATTGGGGTTGCCTTGTCCACGATCTTCTTGGTCTTCTCAGGTAGAAGTCCGTGCTCCGGGGGCAGCTGTTGAAGACGGCGGCTTGCTCGATGCTCCGGGACTACGTTGGTGTTCTCTTTGCGGTCCGGGCTTGGATCACGGCTTGTCGGGGGCGTCCGGTACATGAAAGAAAAGCACCTCCACCAGATGTCACGTGGTGGTGACGTTAAGAACACAGTAGCAATACTGTGAAAGGCAAAACTAGATTTTATTGGGCGAACCTGTGCCCACAAAACAGGCTACACTTATAGCACAACGAAAGCGGCGAACACAGTCGGCGATCGTCGGAAATCTGATCAGCGGGTCAAGCGTGTCGGCTTTTATACAGCAGTCATCGAATGTTCCAGACTAATCGTTCGGGCCCGCGTGCCTTCCACAAAGTTCTACACCATTCGCGTTACACGATGAAATCAGATAACACAACGTTCGGCGACAACAGATGGCCGGGTAGAAGTATCGATAACTTTCCAGAAACTTCGGATACATGCAGGCGCGTCCCGCGCTGTGCGATTACATTTCTTAGGTGGCGAAACGTGGTCGCCCGATAAAGATAAGTACACGTGTCAATATCAAGGGGGCCTTCGATGGCCTGCCCCACCCATTCGTTCAGCAGGCCCTGGACCTACTTGGCATCAACAGGAATCTGCGGCGGTTCATCTCGTCGTTCCTGGAGGAACGCACCCTCAGGGTACGAGTGGGCCAATCGAGGAGCTCCCCTCGGCCGGTGGCAGCGGGCGTCCCACAAGGGTCAGGGGTGAGCCCCTTCCTGTTCAACCTGGCCCTGGCCCGGCTTCCTGCTGCCCTGCCGATCGACCCCGACTATCCGGTGAGCGCCTCCATCTACGCGGACGACATCGCCCTGTGGGTGCGAAGCCCACCACACAACCACCGCAGCGCACGCTCGGCCCTGCAAACAGCTCTCGACACCGCCACTGCTTACCTGAGCAGCATTGGCCTTGCCATCTCGGCAAGGAAGACGGAGGCCATGCTGCTCCACCCAAGAGCAGCCGCCCGCCGCACAGCACCCCGGCTGCACCTGGAAGGCGTCCAGCTACCCTGGAGCACTGCAGTGACGTACCTGGGGCTGCGCATTGATCACCGACTGTCCTGGCTGCCTGCTGTCAAGATCCTGCAGGTGCAGGTCCTCCGGGTCCGCAAGGCAGTCTCCCAGCTTCTTGCCCTAGGACAGGGCTGTACCACTGGGTGGGCATTGCGGCTGTACGACGCAGCAGCTACCTCACGCCTGCGGTACGCCCTCCCACTCGTGGCACTACCACCTGCCCGTCTCAAGAAGCTGGAGCTGCAGCATCGGGCCGCGATTAGGCTCTGCCTGGGCGCTCCCCGCAGTTCCCAAGTCGTTGCAACCTTGGCCGAGGCAGGAGCATGGCCCCTGTCACTCCTCCTCCTGCAGCAGGGGCTACGCCATGTTGACCGCCTCCACCATGGACCAGACGGCAGTGCCCTGCTCTCCCGACTGCGCTCGCGGCCCCATTCACAGATGGGCAGACTCTGTGGGCTGTACGAGGAGGTGATCGGGAGGCCTCCAGCGAACAACGCACAGCTGCCTCCTCCCCAGAGACCACCCATACCCATCACCACAGAGCTGCCCGGCGTTTCCAAACGGCGCTCCCCGACTTGTGCCCTGCAACAGACGGCTGCCTCCCTCCTGCATGAGGACCACGGAGGAAACCTGCAGATCTACGTTGACGGCTCGGTGATGCCAGACACAGGCTCGTCGACTGCGGCCTGCGTGGTGCCCACTTTGCGGAAGAGCAAGCAGTGTCGCCTCCCCGACCATGCGACGTCAACAGCGGCAGAGGTAGCAGGCCTTCACCTGGCTGTAGACTTACTCGCAGAGGAGCTGCCGGTGACCCCAGTGACCATCTACTGCGATTCCAGGGCGGCACTTCTCAGCCTGCAGAGGCCAGAAAGGGCCAGCCTCGGGGTTGCCCTGCTCTCGACAAGGCTGATGGCGCTCCAGGAGGCGGGCTGCTCAGTGTCCCTGCACTGGCTTCCAGCCCACGTAGGGATACTGGGCAACGAGGAAGCAGATGCACTGGCAAAGCGTGCCAACCACTGCGTGGTCCCGCCCAGCCTGGCTGTGACAGCCAATGATTTCACAAGCCACAGGCTTCGGCGACATCTGCTGGCCTGCCATCCGGACAAGCGGACGTCCTTGGGCTGCCCTCCGCGACCACTTCCACAGCGCGGCCTCGCACGCAGGGAGACCTCCCTCCTTCTGCGACTGAGGATTGGCTGCTGTTGGACGGGTGCTCGCCGCCACCGTCATGGCCTCATCGCCTCTCCAGCCTGTGCCTCCTGTGGGGAGCCCGAGACCCTGGAGCACCTCCTACTGGCCTGCCCTGCTTACCTGCAGCAGCGTGACCGTCTCCTGCAGGAGTTCCGACGCCTGGGGCTTCCTTCTGCACGGCAGGAAGACATCCTCTTCCCTGGTCGTAGCGAGCTACCAGCCCTCCTAAGTGTCGTCGAGTACCTCGACTCGTCAGGGCTCTCGGCGACACTCTAGGATTTTCTGCAAAGACGGATAGCCTCACGGCTATCAAAACCAGTACAGGCTACTCGACCTGCCCCAATCATCTGGCTCCTGCTGGATCACCGCCCCCTGGCCTTTCACCCGATCACCACTCCTACCGGACCCAATGGGCCCTTCCTGCCGGACTGCTCAGCCGCTGCCCATGGCGTCACTTTAACCCTCTACTCTCCTATCTACTTTGCTCCCACTCTCCCCCCCCCCTATTGACGCTGAGCCGTGCTCCCGCAAGGGCTGCAGAAAACAGCGTCAACCTTTCCTTCTCCCTTCAAGAACCACTTCTCTCTCTCTCTTTCCGTTTTCTCTCGGGCGCGCTTTCTTCGCCGCTTCTACACTCTTTTTTCCGCGATCTTTCTCGCGGCTTTCTGCCGCCATTTTCTGCATGCACAGTCAGTGAAATTTCAATCATACAGCAGCGAAAAAAAAGTCGCGATGTCTCCGGGTGGTACCGGAAATATAGAGGTATGGCAGTGGCAGTGAACTATTGCACGGTTTGGCGCCAAAAGTCGCGACGTCTCCGGGTGGTACCGGAAACATACAGTAACGATGCAGCAACGACACGGTTAATGACTGACCCCCAATCAGGGAGGACAACAAACAAAATTTTCATTTTTCGGCATCGTAGCACCAACCGTCGAGGATTCGCACTCTCTCAACGTCGTTCAGCTCACCGACCCAACGAAGAAAGTACTTGAGCCAACTGTAATATTCAGCCGCAGACGGACGGCGCACGGCTGGAAACTCGCCGGCGACCGTGTGGCACACCTTCTTCTTCTTCTCGTCAAACTGTACAATCGAATACAGACGCTCGGCCACCTGGCTTGCGACGAGTGAACCGGGCATAAACATCGCACCGGATGACGGTTCACCTCTAGGTGGCGGGTTGCATGTTAAATATTCCTCGGCGCAGTCCACGACACCGAAGAAGAGCGCCAAGTGTCGCGCGTCATCTTCCGTGAGCGCGGGCAGTTGCTGCTGCTCACCGTCCGCTGCCGTCGTTGTGTTTTCGCGAGAGGCGGCAAACATGCGGTCCACCATGTTCAAGTATTGCTGCTTCGCCTTCCGGCGGTGCATGTATTCGACCCACGCCGTCGCCGTGCCGTGGTGTTTAAGCCGCAGATAGTCGCAGTTTTTAACCGTTTGGCGAAGGGCCGCTAACTGCAGATTCGCTGTCGCAGAGCAGTCGCAGTCGCTTGGTGAATAGCCGCTGAATGCAGATTCGCTGCATCGAGGTCCCTTTTGTACAGGCGCACGTACAAGCGCACTCAACGACACTCATTTTACTGCATATTTACTACATATTTACTGCCTACTGCATACTTGACCCGTCATGATGTAAATTAAGCAGTGACGCCACGTTGTCGCGCCTGTCACGATGGCCTGATGGGTGGCTTTTTTATTATTTATTTATAATTCTTTACTATTACACAATGCTGCATGCGCGACGTATTGCAAATTAGCCGACCGTGGCCGTGACATCTCCGGGTGCATAATCGGATGCAGCGGCGCCGTGTTGTCGCGCCCGATGGCGTGATCCACACGTGGGCACACGTGGCATTGAACCATTCTTCCTCTTCCTATTTTTTATTTACTTTTGCCTTATTTCTCTTCTTTACTTTACATTAGCCAAACTGGCGATATCTCCGAGTGGCATACTGGTTGCAGTGGCGCCGTGTTGTCGCGCCCGATGGCGTGATCCACACGTGGACACGTGGCATTGAACCATTCATTTTTCTTCTTATTTTTCTTTATTTTTGCTTTTCTTAACTTGGCAATTATTAGCGATGTCTCTGGGTGGTAACAAACTTTATTATTATATCATCATTTATTTATCTCTCTATTTTTTCATTTCTTTATTTCTTTATTCCTTCATTTTCCCCCTTTCAGTTCGCAGTATTCGCGATGTCTCCGAGGGGTGACCCTTCCAAATATGGGGGGGTTCGCGACGGCACGCACGTGCGACCGACCGCTTCCATACCGCGAAATGACGGTCGTGAGTTGCGAAGAAAAGACACACTTCCCCCCCCCCCCCCCCGCAGCTCATCCACTTAAGAAGATCACGCTCAGTAGCGAATTAGCAGGTGCGTGCGGTACGCAGAGTCTCCGGCGCTCTAATGCGCCAACCACTGGCACGCGCCGAAAGCTTCGGCGCGCGCTGGCAAGCGAACGCGTCGCTTCGCTTCGGCTGCAGGGAAAGGGCGCGCAACCACTGGAGACAAGCTCCGACGCGCGCCGAAGCTCGCTCCTCGGCTGCGGCGCACTGTTGCTGGACGATTCCATCTTCATCCGTCAAAGTCCGGCCTAAAACAGCCTGCTGTAAACTAAGCTTGAAACAATAAGTTAGTGATCTGTATGTGCTTTTAGATATAAAAAACACGTTTGAATAATGAATATACACCTGCCGCAACAGTTTGTTTTTATTTTTGAAGTAACAATAGTGTACAAAATATCGACATCAGCGCTCGCGCGTCGTCTGTCTGCAAGATCGCTTTGCAAACACCTGCACGACGATGCCATATATCAAAAACTGTTGCACCATTTCATTTTTTGGTAGCTTATTGCACGGCCAACTATATAAGAATTAGGCGTGCAATGTATAACTGAAAAAAATCTGTGCTGCAAATATTGCCACGTAGTAGTGACGGTAAATGAATAGTGCCGGCTCAATCGCAACGATAGCGGCGAGCAATGTCGGCAATCGTAGAAAATTTCATCTGCAGGTCAAGCGCGTCGGTTTGCATACGGCAGTCGTCGAAAGTTACAGCCTATTCGCTGGTGCCCGCGCGCCTTCCAGAAACTACAACACAATTCGTGTCGCGTATACAATCAGATTAGCAAGGTTCGTCGACAACAGACAGAACCATCGATAACATTCGCGAAACTTCCGATACGTTCAGGCGCATCCTGCACCGAGCGATAACGTTTAACATTTTTTAGCCGGTGAAATACGGTAACCGGATACAGATAAAGCATCCGTGTCAATATAGTTATGCTTGTTGGTGCATGAGAGAAACGTGAACAAGTGGGTTTTGAGAAAATCAGCAAAACAGAATTGAAACACCTGTAGCACTCAAAAAAAAAACTACAATAGCTAAAATGTATGTAATTCGTATCTTGTCTCCCCCCAATTCTTGATTCTGCCAAATCTAGCCCATGGAGCATCTCTATTACTCTAGGTTGTTTTTATGCATCAACACCGCATCTGGAGGCCTTCAAATTGAGTGTATTGCTGCAAAACATTTTCACAGTGTGAAGGCCATGTTCTATTGTAACTGGTTTCCACATATCAAGTTTGCCTTTCTTTACATTAATGAAATGACATACCGTCAGATAATACAAGCTTGAGAATTAGAGGGTTTTAATAGGAGTCTTTCGTTGCCCTTTGCCAAGTCGTACTATTGAAGCACTTATTTGAATGTATGGGAGCAGCTCATTTGCATAGTATAAGAAATATATAAACAGGTTATTTTCACAATTTATACACTTCGTCACCACAAAAAGAAAAATTGCAGTTTATTGTTTTCAGCCTGCTATGATGTTTTGACTGAGAAAGATATATTCAATTTGTTCTCCGAGGCACGCAATAATTGCTGTGGCATATTATTTTATTGCACAACACTGCATACAGTAGCCAGCCATTATTAAAACTCAGAAGAAATGCATAGCACAATGCATATGATCAGGCACATAGCATATTATTGCACTTTACTAATTCGTGCCAGAACGACGACCACAGGCGTCCTTCTCCAACAAGGTCAGCATCCATCGTGCCTCCTTACCATCGGGCTTCACATCCTCAGCACGTTCAACCTCAGCTTTGTGGTGTTTAAAACAACCTCAAGTGCGTCTTACGGTTCCAGGGATAAGAAAGAAGACCGTCCTGGCTACCTTGGCCTTGAAGCAAGCAGCTCTGGATTGTTTGCACACTTACTACTTTGATCGAGTCCACATATATACGGATGGTTGTTCCACTCAGACCAGCTCCACCAGCGCAGTGGTTATACCATCACGATCACTAAGCATCCAATACAAGATTTCTCACTTGACAACATCGACCGGTTCGGAGCTTGTTGTCCTCCGAGGTGCCGTTGATTATATTAATAACCAACCGGCTAATCGGTGGGCAATATTCTGCGATTCAAAGGCGGCCTTACAATGCCTTCTGTCATTTCTTCGTCGCGGGTCATGTGAACAACTCGTGTCGGAGATACGAGAAAATCACCATCACATGATCATGAAAGGACACGACGTCGTGTTTCAGTGGCTGCCTGGTCATTGCGGTATCTGCGGCAACGACCTCGCTGACGAAGCTGCAAGGAAAGCCCACGAAGGAGCAACCCTTGTTTCTGTACCTTTATCGCGGACCGACACAGCCCAACACTTAGGCAAGTTAGCACACTCTTTTGACATTGGAAAAGTGGCACACACCTGAATTCACTCAACATCGATTGCATTCCCTCGATCCCTCTATGCAACTGCGGCTGTTACCAGGTCTTCTGCGAAATGAGGAAACAGTGCTGTGCCGCTTACGTTTGGGCGTCGCATTCACCAGTGCATATGCATTTTTGATTGGAATGGCTGATAGCGCCGAGTGCAATGCCTGCGGTGTCGAGGAAACCATAGAACACCTAATGTGCTACTGCCCATCTTTTGAAGATGAAAGGCAAGACCTCTGCAGAGCTCTCAATCAGCTAGATGGAAAGCCGCTCACCTTGAACAAGATCTTGGGACCATGGCCTCGCATATCGCAGCTACAAAAGGCCACAAAAGCGCTGCTGCGATATTTGAAAGATACCGGATTGAGTCAGCGTCTGTGATCCAGACTGAGTGACCGCCTGATATCCCCGGTGGACTTAATTGCACGAAAGCTACTGCACTAAACAGTATACTAGTACATACTTAAAAAGCCCAATTTTATACTACGATAATAGTCAATCATTGAAATATTTATTGTATTGCCCAGGAACAGCTAGAGAGCCTTTGTACTGGTGCACTTAACGAGCACTATGTGAGACAAAATGTAGAGAAAACATGAATGCAGTAGACAAAAAAATGGAAGATAGAGAAACAAATAGGAAAAAAAGGAAACGCGGAAAAGTAAAAGGGAGTTAATCCTACGTGATTATCTACAGATACACAAAACACAGGAAATGAACTCTGAAGTATGTTTTGGAGTCGAGTCTTATTAGCACAATCTTGTAACAAGCCCAGGCAACGAATGTGGAATGCTACCTGGTATACTGTTGCGGCACAAACAAATGCATATGATCAAGAAGCTTTAAGGAATCTATAATGTCATGGACCACCTTATACAGGAACAAAAGGTGCAGGAACAAAGGCTCAACTGTGGTCGCCAGAATGGCAAAAGTGGTGCTTGAAGATAGACATCAATTTATTCTGAATGCGTTCAATGAGGTCAGAATTACATTTGCTCATTGCACCCCCCTCCTACAGAGGCATACTCTAGTAGTTGGAGGCACACAGCAGAATTTCGGAAACACAACAGGTGAGTGGAAATCATGCAATATACGGCATGCAATTCCAAGAGCGTGAAGGGCATCTTGTGTAATTATCTATGTGAAGAGAAGCTTAGCATTTTGTCGAAGTACACACCAAGATCTTTCATTTCATCGACCCTAAGGAGTGGAGCATCACGTAGGCTGTATCAAAATTTCACATGGTGCGTTTCGTGCATATAACTTAATGCCATAGTGTTGGAAGCATTTAAGAGTACTTATTGCTTCTGCACCAGTTCGAGAGTGAAAAAATGTCTTTTTGGAAGTCGATGCAGTAGTGAACACTGTTGACAGTCTGAAATAGTCTGAAAGTCTGAAATGTTGGCACACAAAGTCATGCTGTTCATTTAATAAAATGCTCTTAGCACTAACAGAAAGCGAGGAATCCCATATCGATTCAAACACCTGACGCACTGAAGAGGATATCTATAGGTCGGCAGTTAGTAACTGCACATCTAGCACCTGATTTGTGCATGGGCAATGTTCATGCTACCTTCCGAGCGCTAGAAAAGGTACTAGACTTTAGGGAACTATTGAAGATAATAATAATAATGATAATAATAATAATAATAATTATAATAATAATCTTAGTGGTAACTTGGCACACTAGACTAAAAAGAAGGCTGATGCCTGCATGTTAGAGCATCTGATAACCAGCCATCTAAAGCAGGAATTTGCAGGATGCAGAAGACACTTCCTTCCCCTCCACGTGCACACACACTTGCTCAATAACACAGCACGGCACACACGCACACACTCGACAGGTGCACAACACACAGGAGTGCCAATGAAGTCTGGTTCCAAGGAAGGAGAATCCAAATCGCCAGGGGGGTGGGGAGATTAGTGCAATGTTGTGTTGGTATTGCAGGGTGTGCTACTTGAGGGGTTTGAGGCAATCCTCGAAGGCTGGCATGAGCTTGTGGCAACCGAAAAGACGGGAGTAAAGGGTGCGTATTGTCCGGCGCAGAACAAGCTTAAGTTTGTTAGCGTCGCGAGTTTGGTACGGGAACTATACTGATGAGCAGTACTCAAGTCGTGACAGAATGATAGAAGCGTAGAGTGCTCGGAAAACCTTAGGTCATCAGGGAAGGGAGACACGGGACACAAACCCAAGAAAGGGCCGGTGCTTACATACAGTGCTGGTGACATATCTGGAAAAGTTGAGAGAACAGCTAAATGCTACACCCAGAATGAGAAGGGCCCGAACAGTCTTTATAGAATTGCCTCCAAGGAAGAAGGTTGGACGTGCAGCAGTTTCGTTGTGGCTGATACGCATGGCAGCACTTTTTACGGTGCTACTACAAAGTTTGATATTGTAGGCCCAGTCGTTCACCTTTACGGAATGTATTTATTGTAAGCACATATGCTGTGCATCGGCATATTGTTGTTGTGGAAGCGTTAACTTGTTAATCAAACACATTCTGGGCAGATGCATTAGTAACTTGGTTTTGAGTACATCTTTGTCCTGACCACAATTTATAGTATCGCAGCAAGAAACATTTTAGTAGAGGCTGAAGGGATTCCAGCAGTTTAAGCATTGTTACGTTTCGCCTACGACGCGCGGTATAGCCGGCGCGGATGCAACGGACGCCGGGGCTTCGTTCCAAGCAGCGGACATTTTGGCCCGTTCAGCGCCGCCGATACGCCTCCCCGCCAAGCGCGTCCAGGCGTGCTTCAGTGCCCCGTGTCTTCGTGTGTGCGTGTGTGTGTGCCACGCTTGTCAAAGCGCAGCAGCCGGGGAGAGGAGCTCCCCAAGTGTGAAGCGAGGAGGTCTGTCCGGCGCCCGGCCGGCGGATGCGTCACTACACTCGTCTCAACTTGTCTCTCAGCGTGTCCGTGCCCAGTCACGTGCGCATCTGACGAGACGTTCCTCCTTGCCCTCAGCTGCGAGACTATAAAAGCAGCTGCCCCCGGACGCCAGGAGAGAGGCTCCGATTTCTTCTGTCGAGTTACGTGCTCTCCCGTCTCTCACTTCGGTCGACCTGACCGCCCGCTCTTTTGCGATGTTAGAATAAACCAGTTCTGTTACCAGTCGACTCATGCTTTGCCGGGACCTTCGGATGCTTCCAGTGCCCCAGGCCGCCAGGCCAACGCTACCCTTGGGGCTTGCGACCCATTTGCAACAACGGGCGTCAGCACTGAGGTTCCAACAACTCGTGCCAGCGGTGCGATTCCAACAGCTGGTTGCCAGCGGTGAGATCGCGACAACGGAGGCCGGCAGCGAAGATATGCGGTTGACTGTATGCTGAGCAGCACAACGACCATCCGGGAGCAGTGCAACGAGCCCTGTGTGATGACTGGTTGCCTGCAGCGGAACGACTGCGCTGAATTCTTGGCTGCGAGGTTTGGTGAGTGCGGGACTTTCTTCTTCTGAGTTTTGCCAGGCTTTTGTTAGTGTCAGAAACAGAGCTGGTAATTGTGGTTGTCGTTGCTGCCGGGTTAGTTTGCGGCAAGACAATAGTAGGCAGTAGAGAAAGCAGCATTCAGAGCAGCCATGGATTTGAAGTCGTTGCGCAAACCGAAATTGCTGGAGCTTGCAAGAGAGTTGGGTCTGGATGTCTCAGACAAACTCAGAAAACCGGAACTGCTAAGGGCTATTCTTGAGTTAGAGGCTGAGGATGACGAGCTGTCGGAATGCCTTGAGACCATTGAGGAGCGGGCAAAAAGACAGGAGCGCGAACTTAAAGAGCAAAAAGAAAGACATGAGCTCGAACTTAAAGAGAAAAAAGAGAAACAGGAGCGCGAACGAAAAGAGCAGAAAGAAAAAGAAGAGCGCGAACACGCTTTGGAAATGAAGCGTCTCGAGATAGAGATGGAACGCGCTCGTAATGGAAGTCAGGCACACGGTGCAGGAGAACGAGTATCGTTCAAAATGACTGACCTGATGCGGCCGTTTAAGCTTGGAGAGGACATTGGTTTGTTCCTGGTTAACTTTGAGCGAACGTGCGAGAAGCAGGGGTTCTCTCGGGAAACGTGGCCACAGCGCTTGCTCACTTTGTTACCCGGCGAGGCGGCCGACGTAGTCGCTCGCTTGGAGAGAGAGGAGGCAGAGGATTTCGACAAAGTGAAATCGAGTCTGCTAAAAAAGTACAGGCTGTCAGCGGAGGCGTTCCGTCGGAAGTTTCGGGAAAATGAGAAAGGCAAAAGTGAGTCATATACAGAGTTTGCCTACAGGCTTATGTCAAACATGCAGGAGTGGCTCAAAGAAGAGAAAGCGTTTGGTGACCACGAGAAAGTTCTGCAGTGTTTCGGGCTAGAACAGTTTTATAGTCGGTTACCTGAGAACGTGCGGTACTGGGTCTTGGATAGGCCAGACGTTAGTACGGTGGCTAGAGCCGCTGAGCTAGCCGAGGAGTTTGTGACGCGTCGGGCTCGCGGAGCAAAGGACGGTCAAAAGGGTGAATTTGGCTCCAAGTTTGAGAGGCCGAAGTTCACACCCATGAGAAAGCGGTTCGAGACGAGGCAAGCGCGCGTGTGTTATACGTGCCAGAAGCCGGGTCACTTTTCCGCGCAGTGTCCGACCGAACGTAAGGAGACGGCGGCAACCGAAGCCGAACGCAGAAAGCGGTTCGAGACGAGGCAAGCGCGCGTTTGTTATACGTGCCAGAAGCCGGGTCACTTTTCGGCGCAGTGTCCAGAAACAAAAACAAAAGTCGTGTTTTTGTCTTTATGCAGCACTGACGAGAACATGAAGCTTCTCGAGCCTTACATGCGAGACCTCCTCGTGAACGGGAAAGAGTGCCGAGTGCTTCGCGATTCCGCAGCTACAATGGATGTAGTTCACCCCTCTTACGTAGAACCCGATATGTTCACGGGCGAGTGCGCATGGATCAAGCAAGCAGTGGAAGCTCATAGCGTGTGTCTGCCCGTAGCAAAAGTGCTTATTGAAGGACCTTTCGGAGCGCTTGAGACGGAGGCCGCAGTGTCATCTGTGCTGCCCCCCCAGTACCCGTACCTATTTTCGAACAGGTCCGATCACCTCCCGCGCGAGAAGGGGCTTTTGTTTGGTGAGGCTAGCGTTCAGGCCTTAACCAGATCGAAGGTTCGGGAGCTCGCTGCAAAGGCGGTAGTTGCGGGACCGACGTTGTCGAACAATGAAAAAGGGTCAGAGGCGCAGCAAGCTGATATTCAGAGCACGCCCGAACTGAATAAAATTGAGCCTGTAGCGTTAAAGGCACCAGATACTGGAGAGGAAATTCCCGATGCGGGAAAGTTAGAAGAGCTATCTGCAGATTTGCTCATCGCGCCTACGTCAGACGGACTTAATAGGTTGCTAAAAGTCAGCCGGGCGGCTTTGATAGCCGAGCAAAAGAAGGATGGCAGCCTAGAAAACATACGCTGCATTGTCAAGGAAGGTGTCGCCAAGAAAAATGCTCGCTTTGTGGAAAGAGGTGGGGTCCTGTACCGAAAGTATCTAGACCGCAGAGGAGTGGAGTTCGATCAGCTGATCGTGCCTCAGTGCTACCGTCAGGATCTGTTGCGCTTGTCGCATGGGGGTTCGTGGTCCGGACACCTAGGAGTTAAGAAAACTAAGGACCGTCTCTTGCAAGAGTACTATTGGCCAGGGTGTTTTCGGGACGCAGACCACTTTGTGAAGACATGTGACACCTGTCAGCGGGTGGGCAAACCAGGGGACAAATCGAGGGCGCCGTTGAAGTTGGTACCTATCATTACGGAGCCTTTCAGACGGCTCGTTATTGATACAGTGGGACCTCTGCCGGTAACAACCACGGGGTACAGACACATTTTGACTGTGATCTGCCCAGCGACAAAGTTCCCTGAAGCAGTGCCGCTTAAAGAACTAAGCTCAGTTGAGATAGTCAATGCACTACTGTCCATATTTGCGCGAGTTGGTTTTCCTGCGGAAATCCAATCAGATCAGGGCACAGTGTTTACTAGCGCTTTGACGACAGCCTTTCTCGAAAGGTGCGGGGTAAAGCTGTTACACAGCTCAGTGCACCACCCCCAGTCGAATTCCGTTGAGAAGCTCCACTCCGTCATGAAGCGCGTGTTGAGAGCATTGTGGTTTGAACAACAAACTGACTGGGAGCTGTGTCTGCCTGGGGTGACGTTGGCATTAAAGACCGCGCCGCATGCGGCTACGGGGTTTTCGCCAGCTGAGCTAGTGTACGGTCGCTCGCTGCGATCTCCGCTTCGCATGCTTCGAAACGGATCACTGCCCTCTCCAATGGCTGCGGACCATATCTCCCAAAAATGGCCGCCTCCTGCGCTGGAGCCTCGCTTTGCAACAATATTCCTTTGAGGTGCGTTACAAAAAGGGGAGTCTCAACGGTAACGCCGATGGCTTAAGTCGAAGCCCCTAACGTGGGAATCAGCCTCAAAATTGTTTGTTACTGATGTTTTTCTTCCTGAGGCAGGATTTTTAACATATTGCTTTTGTGTAGTGTTTCAAAGTGATGATGTGCTTTCTAGTGCAATTTTCCGATTTGTGGACGCGTTCTGAGTGCTGCTAAACTACTGTAAGGAACTAGGCAGTAGTATAATAGGGGAAAGAGCCTGGCAGGGCTTAGTGAGGGTTGTGCCGTGCTTGCTGACTGAGCGGTTGAGTTTCGGCGTAGTTCTAACGCTTGCCGGGAACGAGAACAAAAATGTCAACTCTCCCGAAGTCACTTTGCAGTGTCCTGTGTGAACCTGAACGAGAGAACGAGGCCTTCTCTGTGCGCTGCGCTCAAGAAACGCCGAAGGACGACCGACTTCGGTTATGAGCATCATCAAGCGACATCCCTCCGGACAGCGGATGCAGTCCCCTGACCATCGGGATCTCCTTCCCCCGGCGGGGCGGTCTGTTAGTTTCGCCTACGACGCGCGGTATAGCCGGCGCGGATGCAACGGACGCCGGGGCTTCGTTCCAAGCAGCGGACATTTTGGCCCGTTCAGCGCCGCCGATACGCCTCCCCGCCAAGCGCGTCCAGGCGTGTTTCAGTGCCCCGTGTCTTCGTGTGTGCGTGTGTGTGTGCCACGCTTGTCAAAGCGCAGCAGCCGGGGAGAGGAGCTCCCCAAGTGTGAAGCGAGGAGGTCTGTCCGGAGCCCGGCCGGCGGATGCGTCACTACACTCGTCTCAACTTGTCTCTCAGCGTGTCCGTGCCCAGTCACGTGCGCATCTGACGAGACGTTCCTCCTTGCCCTCAGCTGCGAGACTATAAAAGCAGCTGCCCCCGGACGCCAGGAGAGAGGCTCCGATTTCTTCTGTCGAGTTACGTGCTCTCCCGTCTCTCACTTCGGTCGACCTGACCGCCCGCTCTTTTGCGATGTTAGAATAAACCAGTTGTTCTGTTACCAGTCGACTCATGCTTTGCCGGGACCTTCGGATGCTTCCAGTGCCCCAGGCCGCCAGGCCAACGCTACCCTTGGGGCTTGCGACCCATTTGCAACAACGGGCGTCAGCACTGAGGTTCCAACAACTCGTGCCAGCGGTGCGATTTACAACAGCATACTGACTGCACAAAACACTGATGACACCTCTTCACCTTCCCCACAATGCACTCACACCATCTACACTTTCCATAAGCAAAAAGTGAGATAAAAATTCAATTACAGTTTCATTGACTCAGTACTTGCTGCTTCTGAAGCGGGCATCGAAGCAATCGTGGTATACGCTGCTACATGCATAGGTCTTGCATGATGCAGGTCCTGCTATGCACTGCACACAGGGCACACGTTGCAAACAGATAATTTATTTTTGCAGTGCTCAACTATAACGACACACTGACTCAAATATGACTGCGTTGCCACGTATGCTTCAGTGCGTCAGTGTTCTTAATTGCTACACGAGCGATTTATCCCCAACTAGCCCAAAAGACGGTCGCACTTGAAAGAAGTGAGTGAATGAGTACAGTGAACTTGTACTGAACTGGATTCACATGCCGAATAAAAGAGCGCAGTGTCATCTGAAACAGGCGGCACGGCTGATTATGTAAGTACTTCCAATAGTTCAGCTACTAGTGTAGTTCGCTTTCGGAAGTTATCTTTACCACTGGAAACAGCGCAGAGCTTGCCCGTTAAACTTGAGTCAACCGACACCACACGAAACACGCCGCGTTTGACCAACCCAACTTCCACACGGTTCATTCACCACATCACAGGTCACACGAAGTCAAGAGTGCCATATTTTAAATCACTGCAGCACCAAACGGACCTGAAAATTCATTTCCTTCGACAGATTTCTCAGGTGAGTTCGTTCACTCGCCAGTTACGAACTCGATGGACGCGCTAGGCCTACGCGTAACGTAAACAACATCGGCGATAGGCGAGTGTTGATTATCCAGACTTCGGAGCTCGTAAACGTGTTTCCATTCGTTTTGAGCACAACAAAATGCACATACAACAAGCACAGACGTTGCGGCAATCGTGATTCGGTGGGCTGTTTTAGCAGACGATCGTACCGAGCCCGGCGGAACCCAGTGGGCAGGTTGGATTAGTCGGCGTCGTTCGAAGTCGCTTCGGATCCACATCGCACTGCCACAACTCACGGTCGTCGGTCGATCGGTCGTGTCGTTGTCGGCCTACTATTACAACACTGTCTTTCAGGAGCACTGTCGCGCGCGTCGTGCGTCCAAAAAGACTCGGACGATCGTTGGTGCCGGGCGCCTTCGTACGGTCGGCCATTGCAGGCCTAGCAGCCGGAGGCTCCGCAGCCTTCGATTGGTTGACGCCTGCGAGGCGTCGCAGCCTCTCATTGGTGGACGCCGGCGCAGCTTCGCCGCGCGTCAGCAAACTTCTAGCATCGGCAGTAGACATAATCGCTGCGCGACGTTCCGCTTCGCCGAGATCCCGACCGACGCTTTGACGCATTTGACCCTTCGGCGCGCGCCGAAGCTTTCCAGCGCGTGCCAGTGGTTGGGGCATAACAAGATCACGCTCGACCGACGCTCGCAACCGACGACGTCTCTATGCAAGCAGAATAGCGCAGTGGCAAACACGTCGTGTTAAGCAGCCCTCCCTCTCTGGCGGGAACACGCAGCAAGCCGCGTAGCAACAGCGCAAACACGTGTAATGCCCCAACCACTGGCACGCGCTGGAAAGCTTCGGCGCGCGCCGGAGGGTCAAATGCGTCAAAGCGTCGGTCGGGATCTCGGCGAAGCGGAACGTCGCGCAGCGATTATGTCTACTGCCGATGCTAGAAGTTTGCCGACGCGCGGCGAAGCTGCGCCGGCGTCCACCAATGAGAGGCTGCGACGCCTCGCAGGCGTCAACCAATCGAAGGCTGCGGAGCCTCCGGCTGCTAGGCCTGTAATGGCCGACCGTACGAAGGCGCCCGGCACCAACGATCGTCCGAGTTTTTTTGGACGCACGACGCGCGCGACAGTGCTCCTGAAAGACAGTGTTGTAATAGTAGGCCGACAACGACACGACCGACCGACGACCGTGAGTTGTGGCAGTGCGACGTGGATCCGAAGCGACTTCGAACGACGCCGACTAATCCAACCTGCCCACTGGGTTCCGCCGGGCTCGGTACGATCGTCTGCTAAAACAGCCCACCGAATCACGATTGCTGCAACGTCTGTGCTTGTTGTATGTGCATGTTCTTGTGCTCAAAACGAATGGAAACACGTTTACGAGCTCCGAAGTCTGGATAATCAACACTCGCCTATCGCCGATGTTGTTTACGTTACGCGTAGGCCTAGCGCGTCCATCGAGTTCGTAACTGGCGAGTGAACGAACTCATCATAGAAATCTGTCGAAGGAAATGAATTTTCAGGTCCGTTTGGTGCTGCAGTGATTTAAAATATGGCACTCTTGACTTCGTGTGACCTGTGATGTGGTGAATGAACCGTGTGGAAGTTGGGTTGGTCAAACGCGGCGTGTTTCGTGTGGTGTCGGTTGACTCAAGTTTAACGGGCAAGCTCTGCGCTGTTTCCAGTGGTAAAGATAGCTTCCGAAAGCGAACTACACTAGTAGCCGAACTATTGGAAGTACTTACATAATCAGCCGTGCCGCATGTTTCAGATGACACTGCGCTCTTTTATTCGGCATGTGAATCCAGTTCAGTACAAGTTCACTGTACTCATTCACTTACTTCTTTCAAGTGCGACCGTCTTTTGGGCTAGTTGGGGATAAATCGCTCGTGTAGCAATTAAGAACACTGACGCACTGAAGCATACGTGGCAACGCAGTCATATTTGAGTCAGTGTGTCGTTATAGTTGAGCACTGCAAAAATAAATTATCTGTTTGCAACGTGTGCCCTGTGTGCAGTGCATAGCAGGACCTGCATCATGCAAGACCTATGCATGTAGCAGCGTATACCACGATTGCTTCGATGCCCGCTTCAGAAGCAGCAAGTACTGAGTCAATGAAACTGTAATTGAATTTTTATCTCACTTTTTGCTTATGGAAAGTGTAGATGGTGTGAGTGCATTGTGGGGAAGGTGAAGAGGTGTCATCAGTGTTTTGTGCAGTCAGTATGCTTAAACTGCTGGAATCCCTTCAGCCTCTACTAAAATGTTTCTTGCTGCGATACTATAAATTGTGGTCAGGACAAAGATGTACTCAAAACCAAGTTACTAATGCATCTGCCCAGAATGTGTTTGATTAACAAGTTAACGCTTCCACAACAACAATATGCCGATGAACAGCATATGTGCTTACAATAAATACATTCCGTAAAGGCGAACGACTGGGCCTACAATATAAAACTTTGTAGTAGCACCGTAAGAAGTGCTGCCATGCGTATCAGCCACAACGAAACTGCTGCACGTCCAACCTTCTTCCTTGGAGGCACTTCTATAAAGACTGTTCGGGCCCTTCTCATTCTGGGTGTAGCATTTAGCTGTTCTCTCAACTTTTCCAGATATGTCACCAGCACTGTATGTAAGCACCGGCCCTTTCTTGGGTTTGTGTCCCGTGTCTCCCTTCCCTGATGACCTAAGGTTTTCCGAGCACTCTACGCTTCTATCATTCTGTCACGACTTGAGTACTGCTCATCAGTATAGTTCCCGTACCAAACTCGCGACGCTAACAAACTTAAGCTTGTTCTGCGCCGGACAATACGCACCCTTTACTCCCGTCTTTTCGGTTGTCACAAGCTCATGCCAGCCTTCGAGGATTGCCTCAAACCCCTCAAGTAGCACACCCTGCAATACCAACACAACATTGCACTACTCTATACTGCAGGGTGTTTGACGTCTCTCTGAACAGCACTAATCTTTCTTCAGTTCGTCTGAACAAGTGGTCAGCACAGCCTGAGCCCTCATCACGCCTGTATGGCCCGACACCACAACTCCATGATTATATCTGGCAAGCAGAGCTTTCTCCCCACCCCCCTGGCGATTTGGATTCTCCTTCCTTGGAACCAGACTTCATTGGCACTCCTGTGTGTTGTGCACCTGTCGAGTGTGTGCGTGTGTGCCGTGCTGTGTTATTGAGCAAGTGTGTGTGCACGTGGAGGGGAAGGAAGTGTCTTCTGCATCCTGCAAATTCCTGCTTTAGATGGCTGGTTATCAGATGCTCTAACATGCAGGCATCAGCCTTCTTTTTAGTCTAGTGTGCCAAGTTACCACTAAGATTATTATTATTATTATTATTATTATTATCATTATTATTATTATCTTCAATAGTTCCCTAAAGTCTAGTACCTTTTCTAGCGCTCGGAAGGTAGCATGAACATTGCCCATGCACAAATCAGGTGCTAGATGTGCAGTTACTAACTGCCGACCTATAGATATCCTCTTCAGTGCGTCAGGTGTTTGAATCGATATGGGATTCCTCGCTTTCTGTTAGTGCTAAGAGCATTTTATTAAATGAACAGCATGACTTTGTGTGCCAACATTTCAGACTTTCAGACTATTTCAGACTGTCAACATTGTTCACTACTGCATCGAATTCCAAAAAGACATTTTCTCACTCTCGAACTGGTGCAGAAACAATAAGTACTCTTAAATGCTTCCAACACTATTGCATTAAGTTATATGCACAAAACGCACCATGTGAAATTTTGATACACCCTATATGATGCTCCACTCCTTAGGGTCGATGAAATGAAAGATTTTGGTGTGTACTTCGACAAAATGCTAAGCTTCTCTTCACATAGATAATTACACAAGATGCCCTTCACGCTCTTGGAATTGCATGACGTATATTGCATGATTTCCACTCACCTGTTGTGTTTCTGAAATTCTGCTGTGTGCCTCCAACTACTAGAGTATGCCTCTGTAGGAGGGGGGTGCAATGAGCAAAAGTAATTCTGACCTCATTGAACGCATTCAGAATACATTGATGTCTATCTTCAAGCACCACTTTTGCCATTCTGGCGACCACAGTTGAGCCTTTGTTCCTGCACCTTTTGTTCCTGTATAAGGTGGTCCATGACATTATACATTCCTTAAAGCTTCTTGATCATATGCATTTGTTTGTGCCGCAACAGTATACCAGGTAGCATTCCACATTCGTTGCCTGGGCTTGTTACAAGATTGTGCTAATAAGACTCGACTCCAAAACATACTTCAGAGTTCATTTCCTGTGTTTTGTGTATCTGTAGATAATCACGTAGGATTAACTCCCTTTTACTTTTCCGCGTTTCCTTTTTTTCCTATTTGTTTCTCTATCTTCCATTTTTTTGTCTACTGCATTCATGTTTTCTCTACATTTTGTCTCACATAGTGCTCGTTAAGTGCACCAGTACAAAGGCTCTCTAGCTGTTCCTGGGCAATACAATAAATATTTCAATGATTGACTATTATCGTAGTATAAAATTGGGCTTTTTAAGTATGTACTAGTATACTATTTTAGTGCAGTAGCTTTCGTGCAATTAAGTCCACTGGGGATATCAGGCGGTCACTCAGTCTGGATCACAGACGCTGACTCAATCCGGTATCTTTCAAATATCGCAGCAGCGCTTTTGTGGCCTTTTGTAGCTGCGATATGCGAGGCCATGGTCCCAAGATCTTGTTCAAGGTGAACGGCTTTCCATATAGCTGGTTGAGAGCTCTGCAGAGGTCTTGCCTTTCATCTTCAAAAGATGGGCAGTAGCACATTAGGTGTTCTATGGTTTCCTCGACACCGCAGGCATTGCACTCGGCGCTATCAGCCATTCCAATCAAAAATGCATATGCACTGGTGAATGCGACGCCCAAACGTAAGCGGCACAGCACTGTTTCCTCATTTCGCAGAAGACCCGGTAACAGCCGCAGTTGCATAGAGGGATCGAGGGAATGCAATCGATGTTGAGTGAATTCAGGTGTGTGCCACTTTTCCAATGTCAAAAGAGTGTGCTAACTTGCCTAAGTGTTGGGCTGTGTCGGTCCGCGATAAAGGTACAGAAACAAGGGTTGCTCCTTCGTGGGCTTTCCTTGCAGCTTCGTCAGCGAGGTCGTTGCCGGAGATACCGCAATGACCAGGCAGCCACTGAAACACGACGTCGTGTCCTTTCATGATCATGTGATGGTGCATTTCTCGTATCTCCGACACGAGTTGTTCACATGACCCGCGACGAAGAAATGACAGAAGGCATTGTAAGACCGCCTTTGAATCGCAGAATATTGCCCACCGATTAGCCGGTTGGTTATTAATATAATCAACGGCACCTCGGAGGGCAACAAGCTCCGAACCGGTCGATGTTGTCAAGTGAGAAATCTTGTATTGGATGCTTAGTGATCGTGATGGTATAACCACTGCGCTGGTGGAGCTGGTCTGAGTGGAACAACCATCCGTATATATGTGGACTCGATCAAAGTAGAAAGTGTGCAAACAATCCAGAGCTGCTTGCTTCAAGGCCAAGGTAGGCAGGACGGTCTTCTTTCTTATCCCTTGAACCGTAAGACGCACTTGAGGTTGTTTTAAACACCACAAAGCTGAGGTTGAACGTGCTGAGGATGTGAAGCCCGATGGTAAGGAGGCACGATGGATGCTGACCTTGTTGGAGAAGGACGCCTGTGGTCGTCGTTCTGGCATGAATTAAGAAAGTGCAATAATATGCTATGTGCCTGATCATATGCATTGTGCTATTCATTTCTTCTGAGTTTTAATAATGGCTGGCTACTGTATGCAGTGTTGTGCAATAAAATAAAATGCCACAGCAATTATTGCGTGCCTCGCAGAACAAATTGAATATATCTTTCTCAGTCAAAACATCATAGCAGGCTGAAAACAATAAACTGCAATTTTTTTTTGTGGTGACGAAGCGTATAAATTGTGAAAATAACCTGTTTATATATTTCTTATACTATGCAAATGAGCTGCTCCCATACATTCGAATAAGTGCTTCAATAGTACGACTTGGCAAAGGGCAACGAAAGACTCCTATTAAAACCTTCTAATTCTCAAGCTTGTATTATCTGACGGTATGTCATTTCATTAATGTAAAGAAAGGCAAACTTGATATGTGGAAACCAGTTACAATAGAACATGGCCTTCACACTGTGAAAATGTTTTGTAGCAATACACTCAATTTGAAGGCCTCCAGATGCGGTGTTGATGCATAAAAACAACCTAGAATAATAGAGATGCTCCATGGGCTAGATTTGGCAGAATCAAGAATTGGGGAGAGACAAGATACGAATTACATACATTTTAGCTATTGTAGTTTTTTTTTTTGAGTGCTACAGGTGTTTCAATTCTGTTTTGCTGATTTTCTCAAAACCCACTTGTTCACGTTTCTCTCATGCACCAACAAGCATAATTATATTGACACGGATGCTTTATCTGTATCCGGTTATCGTATTTCACCGGCTAAAAAATGTTAAACGTTATCGCTCGGTGCAGGATGCGCCTGAACGTATCGGAAGTTTCGCGAATGTTATCGATGGTTCTGTCTGTTGTCGACGAACCTTGCTAATCTGATTGCATACGCGACACGAATTGTGTTGTAGTTTCTGGAAGGCGCGCGGGCACCAGCGAATAGGCTGTAACTTTCGACGACTGCCGTATGCAAACCGACGCGCTTGACCTGCAGATGAGATTTTCTACGATTGCCGACATTGCTCGCCGCTATCGTTGCGATTGAGCCGGCACTATTCATTTACCGTCACTACTACGTGGCAATATTTCCAGCACAGATTTTTTTTCAGTTATACATTGCACGCCTAATTCTTATATAGTTGGCCGTGCAATAAGCTACCAAAAAATGAAATAGTGCAACAGTTTTTGATATATGGCATCGTCGTGCAGGTGTTTGCAAAGCGATCTTGCAGACAGACGACGCGCGAGCGCTGATGTCGATATTTTGTACACTATTGTTACTTCAAAAATAAAAACAAACTGTTGCGGCAGGTGTATATTCATTATTCAAACGTGTTTTTTATATCTAAAAGCACATACAGATCACTAACTTATTGTTTCAAGCTTAGTTTACAGCAGGCTGTTTTAGGCCGGACTTTGACGGATGAAGATGGAATCGTCCAGCAACAGTGCGCCGCAGCCGAGGAGCGAGCTTCGGCGCGCGTCGGAGCTTGTCTCCAGTGGTTGCGCGCCCTTTCCCTGCAGCCGAAGCGAAGCGACGCGTTCGCTTGCCAGCGCGCGCCGAAGCTTTCGGCGCGTGCCAGTGGTTGGGGCATTAGAGCGCCGGCGACTCTGCGTACCGCACGCACCTGCTAATTCGCTACTGAGCGTGATCTTGTTAAGTGGATGAGCTGCGGGGGGGGGAAGTGTGTCTTTTCTTCGCAACTCACGACCGTCATTTCGCGGTATGGAAGCGGTCGGTCTCACGTGCGTGCCGTCGCGAACCCCCCCATATTTGGAAGGGTCACCCCTCGGAGACATCGCGAATACTGCGAACGGAAAGGTAGAAAATGCAGAAATAAAGAAATAAAGAAATGAAAAAATAGAGAGATAAATAAATAATGATATAATAATAAAGTTTGTTACCACCCAGAGACATCGCTAATAATTGCCAAGTTAAGAAAAGCAAAAATAAAGAAAAATAAGAAGAAAAATGAATGGTTCAATGCCACGTGTCCACGTGTGGATCACGCCATCGGGCGCGACAACACGGCGCCACTGCAACCAGTATGCCACTCGGAGATATCGCCAGTTTGGCTAATGTAAAGTAAAGAAGAGAAATAAGGCAAAAGTAAATAAAAATTGGAAGAGGAAGAATGGTTCAATGCCACGTGTGCCCACGTGTGGATCACGCCATCGGGCGCGACAACACGGCGCCGCTGCATCCGATTATGCACCGGGAGATGTCACGGCCACGGTCGGCTAATTTGCATTACGTCGCGCATGCAGCATTGTGTAATAGTAAAGAATTATAATTAAATAATAAAAAAAGCCACCCATCACGCCATCGTGACAGGCGCGACAGGCGCGACAACGTGGCGCCACTGCTTAATTTACATCATGACGGGTCAAGTATGCAGTATGCAGTAAATATGTAGTAAATATGCAGTAAAGTGAGTGTCGTTGAGTGCGCCTGTACGTGCGCCTGTACAAAAGGGACCTCGATGCAGCGAATCTGCATTCAGCAGCTATTCACCAAGCGACTGCGACTGCTCTGCGACAGCGAATCTGCAGTTAGCGGCCCTTCGCCAAACGGTTAAAAACTGCGACTATCTGCGGCTTAAACACCACGGCACGGCGATGGCATGGGTCGAATACATGCACCGCCGGAAGGCGAAGCAGCAATACTTGAACATGGTGGACCGCATGTTTGCCGCCTCTCCCGAAAACACAACGACGGCAGCGGACGGTGAGCAGCAGCAACTGCCCGCGCTCACGGAAGATGACGCGCGACACTTGGCGCTCTTCTTCGGTGTCGTGGACTGCGCCGCGGAATATTTAACATGCAACCCGCCACCTAGAGGTGAACCGTCACCCGGTGCGATGTTGATGCCCGGTTCACTCGTCGCAAGCCAGGTGGCCGAGCGTCTGTATTCGATGGTACAGTTTGACGAGAAGAAGAAGGAGGTGTGCCACACGGTCGCCGGCGAGTTTCCAGCCGTGCGCCGTCCGTCTGCGGCTGAATATTACAGTTGGCTCAAGTACTTTCTTCGTTGGGTCGGTGAGCTGAACGACGTTGAGACAGTGCGAATCCTCGACGGTTGGTGCTACGATGCCGAAGAATAAAAATTTTGTATGTTGTCCTCCCTGACTGGGGGTCAGTCTTTAACCGTGTCGTTGCTGCATCGTTACTGTATGTTTCCGGTACCACCCGGAGACGTCGCGACTTTTGGCGCCAAACCGTGCAATAGTTCACTGCCACTGCCATACCTCTATATTTCCGGTACCACCCGGAGACATCGCAACTTTTTTTCACTGCTGTATGATTGAAATTTCACTGACTGTGCATGCAGAAAATGGCGGCAGAAAGCCGCGAGAAAGATCGCGAGAACAAATCGCGAGAAAGAGCGTAGAAGCGGCGAAGAAAGCGCGCCCGAGAGAAAACGGAAAGAGAGAGAGAGAAGTGGTTCTTGAAGGGAGAAGGAAAGGTTGACGCTGTTTTCTGCAGCCCTTGCGGGAGCACGGCTCAGCGTCAATAGGGGGGGGGCAGAGAGTGGGAGCAAAGGAGATAGGAGAGTAGAGGGTTAAAGTGACGCCATGGGCAGCGGCTGAGCAGTCCGGCAGGAAGGGCCCATTGGGTCCGGTAGGAGTGGTGATCGGGTGAAAGGCCAGGGGGCGGTGATCCAGCAGGAGCCAGATGATTGGGGCAGGTCGAGTAGCCTGTAGTGGTTTGGATAGCCGTGAGGCTACCCGTCTTTGCAGAAAATCTAGAGTCCTAGTCCGGTAGGAGTGGTGATCGGGTGAAAGGCCAGGGGCCGGTGATCCAGCAGGAGCCAGATGATTGGGGCAGGTTGAGTAGCCTGTAGTGGTTTGGATAGCCGTGAGGCTATCCGTCTTTGCAGAAAATCCTAGAGTCTCGCCGAGAGCCCCGACGAGTCGAGGTACTCGACGACACTTAGGAGGGCTGGTAGCTCGCTACGACCAGGGAAGAGGATGTCTTCCTGCCGTGCAGAAGGAAGCCCCAGGCGTCGGAACTCCTGCAGGAGACGGTCACGCTGCTGCAGGTAAGCAGGGCAGGCCAGTAGGAGGTGCTCCAGGGTCTCGGGCTCCCCACAGGAGGCACAGGCTGGAGAGGCGATGAGGCCATGACGGTGGCGGCGAGCACCCGTCCAACAGCAGCCAATCCTCAGTCGCAGAAGGAGGGAGGTCTCCCTGCGTGCGAGGCCGCGCTGTGGAAGTGGTCGCGGAGGGCAGCCCAAGGACGTCCGCTTGTCCGGATGGCAGGCCAGCAGATGGCGCCGAAGCCTGTGGCTTGTTAAATCATTGGCTGTCACAGCCAGGCTAGGCGGGACCGCGCAGTGGTTGGCACGCTTTGCCAGTGCATCTGCTTCCTCGTTGCCCAGTATCCCTACGTGGGCTGGAAGCCAGTGCAGGGACACTGAGCAGCCCGCCTCCTGGAGCGCCATCAGCCTTGTCGAGAGCAGGGCAACCCCGAGGCTGGCCCTTTCTGGCCTCTGCAGGCTGAGAAGTGCCGCCCTGGAATCGCAGTAGATGGTCACTGGGGTCACCGGCAGCTCCTCTGCGAGTAAGTCTACAGCCGGGTGAAGGCCTGCTACCTCTGCCGCTGTTGACGTCGCATGGTCGGGGAGGCGACACTGCTTGCGCTTCCGCAAAGTGGGCACCACGCAGGCCGCAGTCGACGAGCCTGTGTCTGGCATCACCGAGCCGTCAACGTAGATCTGCAGGTTTCCTCCGTGGTCCTCATGCAGGAGGGAGGCAGCCGTCTGTTGAAGGGCACAAGTCGGGGAGCGCCGTTTGGAAACGCTGGGCAGCTCTGTGGTGATGGGTATGGGTGGTCTCTGGGGAGGAGGCAGCTGTGCGTTGTTCGCTGGAGGCCTCCCGATCACCTCCTCGTACAGCCCACAGAGTCTGCCCATCTGTGAATGGGGCCGCGAGCGCAGTCTGGAGAGCAGGGCACTGCCGTCTGGTCCATGGTGGAGGCGGTCAACATGGCGTAGCCCCTGCTGCAGGAGGAGGAGTGACAGGGGCCGTGCTCCTGCCTCGGCCAAGGTTGCAGCGACTTGGGAACTGCGGGGAGCGCCCAGGCAGAGCCTAATCGCGGCCCGATGCTGCAGCTCCAGCTTCTTGAGACGGGCAGGTGGTAGTGCCACGAGTGGGAGGGCGTACCGCAGGCGTGAGGTAGCTGCTGCGTCGTACAGCCGCAATGCCCACCCAGTGGTACAGCCCTGTCCTCGGGCAAGAAGCTGGGAGACTGCCTTGCGGACCCGGAGGACCTGCACCTGCAGGATCTTGACAGCAGGCAGCCAGGACAGTCGGTGATCAATGCGCAGCCCCAGGTACGTCACTGCAGTGCTCCAGGGTAGCTGGACGCCTTCCAGGTGCAGCCGGGGTGCTGTGCGGCGGGCGGCTGCTCTTGGGTGGAGCAGCATGGCCTCCGTCTTCCTTGCCGAGATGGCAAGGCCAATGCTGCTCAGGTAAGCAGTGGCGGTGTCGAGAGCTGTTTGCAGGGCCGAGCGTGCGCTGCGGTGGTTGTGTGGTGGGCTTCGCACCCACAGGGCGATGTCGTCCGCGTAGATGGAGGCGCTCACCGGATAGTCAGGGTCGATCGGCAGGGCAGCAGGAAGCCGGGCCAGGGCCAGGTTCAACAGGAAGGGGCTCACCACTGACCCTTGTGGGACGCCCGCTGCCACCGGCCGAGGGGAGCTCCTCGATTGGCCCACTCGTACCCTGAGGGTGCATTCCTCCAGGAACGACGAGATGAACCGCCGCAGATTCCCGTTGATGCCAAGTAGGTCCAGGGCCTGCTGAACGACTGGGTGGGGCAGGCCATCGAAGGCCCCCTTGATATCGATAAGCACCAGGAGCACGGCGTCACCGCAGGCCTTGGCCTCTTCCAGCGTGGAGACCACATCCGCGATGGAGTCCGCGGTGCACCGGCGCCGCCGGAACCCCGTCTGCTCGTCGGCCAGGAAGCCACGGGCACGGGCCACCCAGTCCAGTCGGACCAAAGCAATGGCCTCCATCACCTTGCAGGCGGCGGAAGTGAGGGAGACCGGCCGGTAGGAGCTCACGTTTCCAGCCGGCTTTCCGGCCTTCAGGATGGGGGCCACGATGGCTGTGCGCCATGACTCCGGCACCTGCCCTGACCGCCAGATGTCATTGTAGCAGTCGAGCAGGCGCTGCTGCTCGCTGGCGGCCAGGTTGCGGAGCATTTGGGTCGTCACTCCGTCGGCTCCTGGTGCGCTGCAGCGCTTCCCCCTCTTCAGGGCACATAGACCAGGAAGAAAACGCGCGTTCGCGCGCTCTCGCTGAAACGGGAAGAAAACAGATGCGCGTGGGTTTGCGTTGGCCGCGCCCATAGTCGCGCTGTTTGCGAGAGAGACAGGAGGCTCCTCCCGGTGAAAACAGATGCGCGTTACGCGAGACGAAAGAGCAGAGACCCGCGGGGGGTAAATTGGATAAGATGATGCGGCACACGGAGGAGCGTAACCAACGCGCGCAACCACGCGCTTAGAAAGAGAGCAGCGACCGCAAAAAAAACAGATGTTGTGTGTGTGCACGCGCCTGCTTTTTGGCTACAGTAGTTGGCGGGAAAACCGCGGCTCCTCAAGAGACTGCTTATACAAAAAGAGACGATGTATTACACTGGAGAAAAAAAAGAGACGATGTATTACACTGAAGAAAAAAAAGAGACCATGAGGCGATGTAACTGGACTGGATGAAAAGGATAATGTATTACACTGGAGAAAAAAGACGTTGATACACTGGAGAAAAAAAAGTTTCACTGCTATTGTTGCTGATGCTGCTGCTGCTATGTCAGCTGCGTGCCTGTTAACACATTTCACTCTGACTACGAGGAGCAATACAAAAACGTCGAAACGTCGTGCGAACCACTTCAGTCGAATTTGCTCACACACGCAGCGTCATGGAGAAAACTGACCATGTGGCATGGCGGGTCGACACAAAAAATAAACCCGTTTGGTTGCCCGATTAAGTTCTGTGGTTGTGTGTTCTCGAGAACAAAATTACGAGAGATCGTAAGTCGAGAGAGGAAAAAATGGAGCTCCGGTAAGTGGGCATCCGAGGTAAACGGCACCTAGCAATATTGTGTCTGGTCTCGAATCTCAATAATTGGAGAGAATTCGAGAGTAATCGGAAAAAACCAAGTTGGTCGCGAGACAAAAGTTTACGTTATGGTGTCTATGTTCTCTTGAGATTTGGAGTTACGTGCCATTTTACGCACTTCCGGTGCCGATCTAGAAAGTTCTTTCGAATGTGCGAGAACATTCTAGAAGGTCCATGGCGGATGTTAATGCTGATTGGCTATTGCCGAGGCGAGCGCCCTTTCCCCACTGCGTTCCCATTGGTTAACTGGGATTGCGCAAGTTCTGAGAACGTTGCACTAGCGTGGAGCGCGCCGATTGGATCGCGCGCTCGCTCTTTCTCTATGCCCTCGCCCCACCGGATGCTCCGCGGGGTATATAAGGAGCGGCGCTCGCCCTCGAGAACACACCATCGCCGGGACCGCCAACAGGAGGAGGACTCCACACCACCACGATGTAAGTGATCGACCAGGTTATGCTGCGCTCTGTACTCTATGTCGGGCAAACAACCCATTGGACTCTCCCCGTTTTGCTGCCCGTCGCACTTGTCATTACTTACGCATTCTTCTCTCGTGGGTCAGAACTGGGTAGCGACTTTTTTCTTGATAGATCAGTTAGATTGTCGTACAGAACCTATGTAGGTTTGCCATTTTTCTTTGTTCAAAATTTTATGGGGTTAGCTTCTGGGAACTTGTAAGACGGAGAAAAGAAAGGATAGACTATGAGCAAATGCCGTTTTTTGCGTTAGCGACATCCACGTCTTCCTTTTTTTGCCTTGCATTCCGTCCTAGCCGGTAGGCAAAAATAAGTAACGCAAAATTGGCTATTTACCGCTTTAGAATGTTAGGAACGAGCTGTTGAGTTCAGGAACGAGACTTTATGATATCGTTAAGCGCGTAGCTGATTCGAAGGGGGGTTTGGGAACGAAATTCACTCACTCGGGGACGAATGGTCCGCGTGAAGTGGAGACACTCGGTTGGTGCTGTAAGGCCAGGAGTGTTTGGGCGCCTCAGCTAGCAAGTCGGCACTCGCATTGCGCATGTTGCGAGTGGCGCGCCAGCTTTTAATAGGAAAGGAATTCCTTGGTTCCAATCGAGCTATGTCTCCATTTTGCGACACAAAGTAGGCGCGGTAAAATCCAATCGAGCGATCATCAATCGACAAGCTAATCTTTTCTCGCAGGGTAGTCGACGGTCTAAGGCATGCCGTCGGTTGGTGATTACTCGATTGTAGTAGCGAGGAAGCACGTTCACTGATCATTGTCAAAAGTAAATGGAAACGTGCGTAAAGTAGGAACGAGCTTGGGGATCGGGACTTCGCGTCAGGATAGATGTATCGGTCAGGATAGCAATAGTCAGAACGAGAGAATAATGCGAATGACAAGTTATTCGGCCCGTTAGGTCTTTCGTCTTTTTTGTATCGGATTTTTTTGTCTCGATGTTTGGAGGCCGTTTGTGTGACCAACCGCGTTAACCCATTGAGATAAAACAAACGTTATTTCCAGCTAGGGGGTAGTATTTTGCCTGTAAAGTAAAGTTAACGGATAAGTGTGCGCACACTTTCGCGCGTCGCCTGTGGTGGGACGCGGTGGGTTGGGGGGGTCGGTCAAAGTAGCCAGGCGCGCCGCGCTAGCAACCTTTGAAGGAGATAACGTTTGCGTTAGCGCATTGGTCACACAACTGTTGTCACCTCTCACGCGGGACAGGGCTGTTTTTTCTATCTTCTGGATCGTAGATTGCTACGTAGTTCATTGCCTTCGAGCTCGCTATTACAGCTTAAGCACCCGGGTATACGTCTGCGCTTGGTGCAATATTCCGAATGGGTTGGTATTACCGATTCCAACGGCGAAGGGTTGCGTCTTGGCTGGAGACTGCTTTCCCGTACCTGTTAACACCATAAGGCGAGGAATTGGTGTTTTCTGGGTGTAGGAGGCTGTTTTCATCTAAACGTGATTTACACGTCGACTCGAGTAACCTTCTCTCTACCGATGTTGGCCTTAACTGGCCTTCGGGAGCTGGAGAACATAAGGTGCTCTTGTTTGTTACGTTCACTGAGTTGGTCGATGCCGATACCTACTTATACCCTGTGGTGCGGCCGTACGGGCATTCTATACACGGGTAGAAGGCAATGTGTACGTAACAATAGACGATCCAATCTATCTATTCTCTTTAGAATTGTGTTGCGTGGTGGACTGTGTGGAAAAGAAAGAAAAGTCCTCCTCCGCGTCCCTTAGGATTCACAGTAGGTCCCTTTACCTCCGCCTTAATTTCTCAACCATTTAGCTGTTTTATTTTTTCGAGGGATTTCTCCCCCTGTTTTTTTAGTTCCGAAGCTTTAATGAACTTCGTGCGTATGTTTTAATACTCACGAAGCTAGTGGAGGTGTATCGTTATGAGCAGCAGTAGTTGATCTTTCGAGATCAAAATAAGTATACTGCTGCGACACAGGCAAAATTTGGCGTTAGACGCCGGGAACCAATTGGCTGATTAGCTTGGTTTTATTTTTGGTACGGTGCCGATCCTAAACCCCCGAAAAGTACCATGCCCAGTAAGGTGCGCGTGACGACTCTTTTGTGGCTCAAATGGGTCTGGTTGATCGGCAGGGCTTCCTCGAACACTCGGCCGGCAGGCAATAGCCGCCGTCGCCTTCAGTGCGGAGTCGGTGATGCATGGGAGTGTGTTTGGCACATAACTAGTACATGGTACTGTTAGGTGTTACAATCCCGAGCACACACGTCGTTTTGTAGTCACGGTGTCAGGTGACTCAGGGGGTTCGTCGTTCGCGGGTGGGTCCTCGTCGGCCTTTACCATCACTTCAATGGTGTGGGACAAGTGCCATGCGGCGAGTTCTTCTCACTCGTTTAGGGCGGCGTTCCCACCGCGACGAAGCGGCCGGGTCCTCCAACTCGAAAGAGCGAGGCACACTCCTGTGGCGCTCAGTCGGGGTCTGCTTCACACTTTCTCTGTCTTTACTTCTTCGTTGCCCGGTCGGCGAGTGATATGGCGCGTGTGTCTATGCACGCCTCGGCCGACTCTATATCGGTACACCTGAGACGCGGCGTCAAGTCTCTTGGGATGCTGTCCGAGTGTTTTTGGAAGTGGCCACCCATATCACTGGCAAAACGTACTCACGTTGTACCCCGAACGATTGCGAAAAGTAGGGGGATTTTTTTATATTTGGACCCGCGTTACAAAATTTAGGCTTGTCGGTTAGGTTTTTGGTTGATTTCTCTTTTTTGTCCTAGTCGATAGGGATTTTTGGTAGGCATTAGTAGGGTCCGCAAGTAGTCAATTGGACGGAAGCATCGTTGCCTGTTGGAGACTCTATCCAGCCCTCCCCCGGCTCGCGTGGGCTCTACCTCTTGGGGGTTCTGCCTCCTTGTTGGTTCTGACTCATTGCGCAGTCCGGCATCAGCGGGGAGCCCTGGTAGGTCTATCCCCTCCAGAAATGCAGACACGGCATGTTACTGGCAATACCATCTGCCCGGTGGGGAAAGCCTTGTGCCCTCAATCGGTGTTGGGTGTGCGCTGAACAGTCGTGTCACACAGAGTACCGAGGAGGCGAGATGTTGACGGTCATTTGGCGAATGTCGTAGGCTAGAGCTTCTCGTAAAGAGGGTACCGTGTTTTTAAAGCATTTCTCGAGTGCCCCCGCCGAGATACGGGTGAGCAATATGTTCCCGTTGCGGAGGCAGAGACGTCCCCGGGTAAGACCTCGTGCGTTTCCACTATTGGAATTTTTTTGGGGGGCAAATAATTGTTTGCGGTGTCGTAGCGGCAAGGGTCGAGCAAACTCGCCTGCGACATGGCATTAAGTAGGTTGCTCGACCTGGGCGTTGGTGAGTGTCTCTCAACTGTGAAGGTGTGTATCTGTACGCATGGACTAGGTGACTATCCGTGGTCGGCAAATGCGTAAGCTAAACAACCGGCCCGGGTATTGTACACACGACATCCCGTGCAGTTTGCTCCCCGGAAGGTTGCCAGCAGCACACTTGGATCATGCTCGCAAACAGTTGGTTGACCCGCTGAAATTTTAACGCTCATTCGATATATTTATCACTGTGGAAAACGCAAAGGCTCCGACTCGTCACTGTTAAACCGAATAAAGGTAATTCTCAGGCGGGGGCCCTCGGGAATGCGCCCTCTTGTGAGAGAAGCTTGACTTTTGTCCGCTCGTAACGTAAAACTAGGGGAGTTCCGTGTAATCTCGTTGCAGTCTGGATTGTGCTAACCACCCATTTTTTTTAGTCGGCTTGCCAATGGGCCCCCTCGATCGAGGCGGAAGGTAACTTTTGCTCACTGGCAACGCGACGACACGGTTAGGCAGTCCATTCCAGCTGCGAGTGATGGCTAGTTAGTTAGGACTTAAATTAAAAGATGAAAAGGGGTAGTGGGTAGCCGGGATTAGCTTAGCTCTAATGTATTGGTCCCTTAGGGGGGTCAGGAGCGAAAAAAAGGAGCCTTCTCTTCTTTTTTTCGCCAAGAAGCGAAAAGGACGTTGTGGTGGCACTGTGGTGGGCCTTTTCGCTTCTTGGAGAAAAAGGAGAAGAGACGTGTTTCTCTTTTTTTTCCATTAATCAACGTCTCTCTCTCTGGAAGAAATCAAGGGAAGAGAAGAGACGAACGGCCGTCAAGATGCAACGACGACCGCATAGTTGGTAGTATTAATGAGAAGAAATAAAAAGAATTTTATTATTTCCCGTTACTTACGTCTACGTCGTCTTTTTTCTCTGTGCGGTTGGCTGATATGCCGACTTGTACGACAGAGAGAAGGAGGGTGGGGAGTTTGTATTTCAGAGTTGCGAGTCAGTCACTGACTTTGAACTTGCACCACACCTCGAGAGAGGGCGCTGCCTTGGAGCATTGACTTTGAACTTGCACTACACCTCGAGAGAGGGCGCTGCCTTGGAGACGCATCGCTAGACACAAACAAGACTCTCCATCGCGAGAGATAATGCAACACATTAGTATTTTTTTTGGCTAGCAATTACTTAGTCTCTTTACAAATATATAGCTCCTTACTTAGTCTCTGCATTTGATACTGCTAGGAGGAGAACTCTGTGTCGGGAGATGCAGTATTGAATAGTAGTGTTTTTTTTAATTTGGGAGATAGGGCTATTTATGAGAACCTATACACCACCTTACTTAGTCTTCTTCGCGCATAGAATTCTATGCCTCCCGTTCGCGATTTCTCTCTACAGTCTGGTGGACGGACAAGCTCGCATCTCGACTACTGCCATCTTGGGTCAGTCTTCTTTGCGCATAGAATTCTATGCCTCCCGTTCGCGATTTCTCTCTACAGTCTGGTGGACGGACAAGCTCGCATCTCGACTACTGCCATCTTGGGTCAGTCTTCTTTGCGCATAGAATTCTATGCCTCCCGTTCGCGATTTCTCTCTACAGTCTGGTGGACGGACAAGCTCGCATCTCGACTACTGCCATCTTGGGTCAGCCTTCTTTGCGCATAGAATTCTATGCCTCCCGTTCGCGATTTCTCTCTACAGTCTGGTGGACGGACAAGCTCGCATCTCGACTACTGCCATCTTGGGTCGCCGCAACAACGATTAGCGTTAAGTGAAGTGATGAATAAAGAAATTATGAAATATAGCAGACAGCGAAGACCATCAGCGGTGGATTAGGGTAACTGGTGTGTGGTGTGTGTGTGATTTTTTTCTTCTACTTCTTCTTTCTTCTCTCTCTACACAGTCCTTCCTCGATAAGCGGTAATTACTTACTGTGCGTTGAAAAGTTCCTGTAATCTTAAGGAAATAAAGCATGAGGGTGGAATATAATGCACGTGCACCCTCAAATGAGGAAAGGCAGCAAGTAATATATATCTAAATAACAATAACAACAGCAGCCACAAGTGAGTAAGAGGTGATGTTTATTCATAATAATTCAACGAGCTAAAACTTCCAAAGCTGCTGAGCCACGTCGTGCTCTACTTCGTCTCCGCCGGCGCTGGCACATCCGCGAAACCTCTTGGTGTCGGGCTCGTCCTCGTCGTCTTCGGAACCCTTGCTGCCGTTCGAGGAGGCCGCTTGAATGTGGCGGTAGGCAGGCTCGGCGCGGTACTTTCAGTCTTCCCGGAACTTGCGCATGATGAGCTTGTACTGGATGTTGTTGTGGAGGAACGGCATGTTGAGCGCGAAAGTGTCGCCCAGATGCATGAGGAGCGCGTGCACGTGGTGGTGCAGGCCGTAGGTGAGGGTGGACAGGTCCAGAGAGTGAACGACGCTGGGGAAGGAAATGGTGGGCAGTTCCATGACCGAGGGCACGTTGGTCGGCTTGACTTCCTTGCCCCTGACCAGGGCGTCGATGGTGGACGAGTGGCGCTTGGAAGCCTGGTACTGGTCGTTGGGCCACGTGGAAATGAGGTTGTTTTGCCAGTCCTTGAGCAGGCGCGCGTCGGGCAGGCTCTTGCGGGAGGAAGCGTACAGCACGGTCATCTCGATCATGTGCTTAAACAGATGGGCCATGAAGGGATTTCCGATGCTCTCGCCCCGGGCGGCGATGGTCTTTTGCATGTAGGTGCACTCGTTCAAGGGAATGGAACGGCGCGCGTACACGGTGGCGTCCCTCACGGTCTCGAAGTTGCGGAATAGGTTTGCGATCACCTTTCCTCGCTTGGACAGTTTGCCTCCGTCCACAGTTTCCAACTCCTCGGTGGCGGCAGCGGCGGCCGCGGGTTGTTGTTGTTGCTGTGGCGCCGGCGGCGGCGTTACCTCCTCCTCCTGCTGCGGCTGCTGCTGGGGGGCGGGTTGTTGGGGTTCCCGGTGCTGCGGCTGCTGCTGAGGGGCTCGTTGCGGTCGGCGGGCGGCGGGCCGAGCGGCTTCGGTGGCGCTGGCCACGGTGGCGGCAACGACGGGTTCTACGTTAGCGGCGTCCATGTCTCTCTCTTCTTTTTTTAAAAAACGAGAGAAAGGCAAAACAGAAGACAGAAAAGAACGGATCGTCAAACAGGACTACTGCGTAACAATCGGGCAATTCGCGATAGTACGATATCGTCGTACATAAAAAATAGCCAAGTAGCTGGTTTTTTTCGCGAGAATATTGCGCGAATATAGGTGTCCAAGTTCCTTTTTTTGCAAACGCGTCCACTTTTTTTGAGCGAGATGACCGAGTACGATCTGCTCGCGACGGCGCATTTGCTGCTCGCCGGTCCCGACGAGCGCCCGGTGCCACCGGACCTCGCTAAATTGGCGCGCATCGCGTCCTATCGATACCTGCCGGCGGCTTCCCGTCACGGAGGAGGTAGGGCGTGCGACGTCACGCTGGAAGACGGTAGCGAGTGCACGCTGGAGTCGGCGGTGTGGAACGCGGTGCTTTACGACCACGTTCGAGTGGTGCCCGCCGACGCGAGACTTATTCGATGCGCGAGCGACGAGGAGTACGCGGAGTATTACTACGTGGCCCTGGGCGGCTACGCTTTTGGGATTGAGAATTGTACATTTAATCGAATGGAGTCGTTCCCTTCTGCTCTGGTGTATTCTGAACACGACTGGGAGGCCACCCTGCATCGAAGTTGGGCATGTTACAATTACGGACGATGGGATCGCGATTGGTGCAGGCGCCGCAAAACGCTCGACGCCATGTTAGCAATGACGCCACCACCAAAGAGGAATGAACGTGAAGAAGACGATGAAGACGACAGCAACAACGGTAGACGATTTACTTGGGGCTTGGGTTCACTAGCGTTTTTTAACTCGTGTCGCGGTCGAGACACCGTGTGGCAAGAGGCGCTAGAAGAAGCGAAGTGGTGGTTCAAAACGAGCGACGCAGATGCGGTGTCTCGATTCTTCTGTCGAGCGGAAAATGTAAAATGCCGAGGTTGGGTGGGGTGGCATCACTTTCCACATGCGGTATATTTGCGTGCTTTATTGGCACTGGGTCACGCCAAGTACGTGCAAAAAATATACGAAGATTTCGCTGTTCCACCAAAGAGAGTTATCGAGGTGAGAGTCGTGACCAACGCTCCTCCGATTCCGAGATTTGCTACGACGGCCGATCGTTACGCGAATTTCTTTGACTTTATTCGTGGTGTCAGTGAAAAGGATTACGAGAGTCCACATGACTCCGCGGCAGTTAATGCAATGAGGGTCACTTCGTTTTACTGCAAGTACTGTGGAGAAAATGGTAGACACGAAACAGCTACTGATATCGGTACGCTGAATGCATTCCGCGTGACCCACATGCCTCCAGAGTGGTCCAGAGACAATCGAATACTAGAGAGGTATTTGGAAACGTACAAATCATTTGCACGCGGATCGACATTCACTGAACCATTGTTATCGAAATACTTACTGCACGTCAATCTCATGTTAGATAATTTACCGTATGCCAATGCATCGTGGATAGCACGCGAACCGAACACTAAAAATTATTTGGTTGGAGACGTGGCTAGCAAGCCGATCCCATGTACCATACAGGCGCTGTTATTAGCAACACCATCCGATTACGTACGGAGGGACGAACACACTGCCATTGTAGAGCGCGTTCGCGAAATTAATTCCACTTGCGCGTTTTTCATTTATCAACCGCTACTACACGGTTCGCGTGATACCACAGATAATATCGTACGAGGTATAGATTGTTTGTGCTTTCGCATTCTAGCCGAAGTTGCCAATGGGTCTAATTTTATTTTCGGATTATTGAATATGTGGGCGCCTCGCAAGCAATCGCACCACGTAGGAGGGGTACCGGAGATTTTGAGAATGTTTCCTCATGGCGACACAGGTTCAGATATATGGTGTTACGATAGTGTTATAAACGTATCCGTTGTAGCAGATAGCGGATATATTCAAACCCAACCTAATTGCCGCCAAAAGCCCAAATGGAATTATACAGAACTATTGCAACGTTTCGATCAATTGGTACAACAATGTGCGGCGAAAAGTACAGATAAAAGTGAAGAATTTAACGGCCCTAAAGAAAAGAATAGGGTTGCCATAGAAAAAGCCCAACAAGAATATCAAGAAAGAATTAATGCATCCAAAGTTACGTATGACAAAGGTAAAAAGAAATATGAAGAAGAGGTAGACAATGTGTTAGAAAAAATGGAATGTGGGATTTTGACCGAATGTAATGACCGTGACTCATGAAAAGGCTGGTTATAAAAAAATAATGGCTTATGACTACAGCGTGTTCTCTCTATTAACTGATTATTGGGAAACACTGCGAGAAATATTACACTATGACGATACTGGATACCAAAGAACATCTGAATCGCTTGCGTTATGCCATGAAAAGTTAGATAAAACGTATGTGGACGGCGTTGTAAGGCCGGACGTTCGATTTAATGTCATACGTGAAAATTATTTTTTGGCACTAACGTGTGCATTTTATTAACGCATTCATTTAATACACCTGGAAGAATCAACTTCAAAAAATGGGGTGGTGGGAATCACTATTACTGTGCTAATGATGGTGATCGTATCGTGAATATATGTGTGTCAATCTCAACCGTTGACCCCGATAGTAGTAACATTCGACACATTTGCACATTAGATCAACTGTACGATAGTTTGTTAACTCCTCCGCGGGATACAATTATTAATGATGAAATGCACTTGTCGATATTGCTGGCACATATGTCATATATAACGCCATTAGATGGCGATGACAACGAAACAAAACACGCAATGCATTTGCTTGAAGAAATAACACACAGTTTCGTTTTCGCGATGCTGCCACAATGCGACAAAACCATTCGACGATATCTACGTGGTAATAAAGTCGCTCATTCGTCGTGGTTAAATCGGGTAAAGATTTTCTTAAATACATGTCGCAGGGAAACTGTATATAACAGTACTATTAAAATCGAAGGTGAAGGTTGTCACCACGCCGGGGTACTTTTGAAAAAAATGATCAGTGAAAACAAACACTCGTCGTCGTCAACAGCAGTAACATTTTTCAGTAGCTTGGCCACCGTTCTATACGCAGCAACCTTCATGTCGGGGTCACTTGGCACAATTCCGAAAGAAACGGTGTTGGTGGCGGCGCGAAACTCGCGTATGGTCACGTTGTTACCGCGTTCGTCCATCTTGCAAACTTCTATGGATTCTCCTCGCATGTAATCGTCGTCTAAGCGTCTGTAATTGATGAACGTGTCGGGCGATTGCACCACCAAGCTCCCGCTCTCGTCGTTCGCTGTCACTTGGGCTTCGGTCGGCATGGCGAGTCCGTATCTACGTAAGAACGTGCGCACGGTCTGCTGCGCATCGCGATGCCACTTGGGCGTCGCACCACCGACGACCGCACCTCGCCGATACGGCACTAACGCGGCGCCGTCGTCGTCTGTAGCGGTACCACTACTGCTCATCTCTCCTGACCTTTTTCTTTTTTAATGTGTGTGTGATGCATTTGACTCGTTAGAAATATCGCGATGGGGAGTGGGGGAGAATACAAGAAGTTAAATACAAGAAGTTTAAAAAATCACGCAGTATGTATAGAAAATAAAAATAAATAAAGAAATAATAAAGAAATAGCGCACCTACACAAGGGTGTGAGAAAAAACAACAATGGCCGATCCCACAATGGATGAATAAATTGAATAAATTGAATAAATGGAATTTCTTATTATAGATTACGATTATCACGATGATGAAGACCGCGTGCGTAATGCTATTATTTGTGACGCTGGCCGTCGCAACTGCCGCCCCACCTCTGGGCCCGGAATACGAAGGAGTAGGAGTAGGAGAAAGAGTAATGACGGGACCTAACAACAACGAGGGAGAGGAGTTCTGGTGGTCACCCGTCTTTCGCGGGCGACCCGAAATCGGCAGCGCCAAATGGGTGCCCGCCGTGACTATGATCGCCGTCGGCTCCGTCAGCTTCCTGTCGATCTGCTTCATCCTGCTGGCGGTGATATCCATTTTGCGCAGAGTCAAGCGACTGCAGCGAAACAAACGCAGCAGCAGCAGCAGCCACAACGGGGGGGGGCATGATTCCTCCTTGCTCGTGGTACTCGTGTACGATGCCGGCGCCGTCCCGAATGAGCCCGACCGCGTGCAAGTGCGGCGGCAGCGGCGGAGGAATGGAGTAGAATTGATTAAAAAAATTAACGACCGACCGATGACACCAAGTGAAAAAATGATTGTGAATAAAGAAGAGTGATGTTGATGAAAAAAGTACATACATATGTGTGAACGTTTCTTTATTGTTGGTATGGTATTGTTGTTAGTATGGTTGTTGGTATTGTTGTTGGTATGGTATTGTTGTTGGTGATTGTTATTTTCCCCTTTCTTCTCCTTCCTTCTCCTTCCTTCTGCCTAATATTCTGCTTTATCCTTAAAATTTCATCGTCGCTGCTGCCACTTCGTCTTCTTCTTCTTCTTGACCGCAAGCTTTCGCTTCTTGGGTGCCGTCGGCTTTCTCTTCTTACCGACCTTCGCCGCGGCACCCACGTATCGCGTGTTTTTCAAGTTGTCCAGCCTCATCATCTGTATCGGCGACGTGATGCGTTTGCCGAGCGGTTTGCCGCCGAACAACATGGAAATTCTACGCGCGTCGTTCGGAGTGAGTAACGAAACGCCGCCCTTCTTCATGTTGCCCATTACCTTTTGCAGTAAAGTCTTGATAGACTCTCGTTGGGGGGCCATGATGGTCTTTTTTTAATAATACGTCGTTGCTTTGTCCTCTATACGTCGTTGCTTTGTCCTCTTTTCATTTTGAAAATAAAGCACTTCTGTTTTTTATGTCGCCCGTTTACATAAAAAAGGAGTGCGGGACGAACGAACATGTGCGGCGTCGCTGGTGACGACAACGACAAAAGGTGGGGCGGCAATAACAACAACCGACACGCCAGAGGAGCAGGAAGAGGTAGAGACGACGACCGTCTCAACAACAACTACCTACCCCCTCCATTACCGCCGAAAAAGCGCAAGGAAGACGATGACGTGCGCAATAACAACGCAACCGCATTCGATAATCGTCGTCGCCGCTACCGATAGTTTAAGTTAGGTAGTTTTCTCACCCCCCCCCCACCCACCATTTACTCATCCCACCCATTTACTCTTTTTTCTTTTGTACACTATTTACCTTTCTTCCCTCCCCCTTTCCCAAACTGTAGTATATATATAAGAAGGGTACGGCGGTTCGTATCATCGCACTCGCCAGGCCGCCCCTCATTCAGTCGTTTAACGTACCTTAACGTCGTTGAACGTCGTGTTAGTGCCATGGAGGACGGGGATGAAGGGTCGCGCGCCAGCGGAAAAGACCAAATGATCAAGTCACTGCGACTGGACATGGTTTTTTACAGACGCACCATGGGCATGCAGAAATGGAACGACGTGGCAGAACACGTGTTTCTGCAAGGACCGTACGTGGCGCTGTTTCAAGTGGTGGCTTCGGGCGCTCGTTCGAATGCGGACGACTGCATCATGCGAGACGTTAGAAACGAGCTCAAGTGCGTCGTCAACTCGGAGAACTCGATAGTGGCAAGAGCCATGCTGAACGCGTCGGACGGGGAGATTCGAAGCGAGCCGTGGGTCAAGAGCGATCCGCTCTACAACGGCTGGCGCCGCAACGACGCCATGAAGAAGGTCTGGGTGCGACGCCAAACCTTTGACGAAAGAAAAAAGGCAGCTGAAGGAGCAGCCGGAGAAGGAGGAGCAGCCGAAGGAGAGGCAGGAGGAGAGACAGGAGTAGAGGCAAAAGCAGAGGCAAGAGAAGAAGGCTCGTCTGCTGCTGCCGCTGCTGTTACTGTGACGGTGATTACGACTGCGTCATACGCACCGCAACCGCTGCGAACACCGCCGGCGGGGCCCAAAAGAGTGCTCGCGCTGGTCAACGGCCGGGGCCGTCGGTCGCAGAGGTAGGTCGTGTGCTACGTGGAGCTGCCTCGCAACTGGTGTCCGGTGCCGGTGGTCACGTACGCCAACGTGCGCAACAACAGTCTGCGCGAATGCGTTCAGGTGGACCACCGGAGCGTGCACGCGCAGACGTTCGTGCGAGAGTACCAGTACATCGACGGCGTTCGCTTGATCAAGCGCATTCTGACGGCGTGCTACAGCCGGATCGCCAACATGCTGATCGACAAGGGCGGCGAGCCCCTCGAAGAAGCGGGAGGGGAGGTCGAGCACTACGCGGCTGGCCTGAAGTTTGTGGGAGCCGTGAAGATGCCTCCGAGCGCGAGTGCGCCGCAAGGCTGGATCGTTCGTTACGGGCCGTGCTTCGGCGTGGGTGCCACGATGAACAACTCTTGCTACGACGATGGGTCGATCCTGAACGCGATGTACCCCAACAACCTCGCCCACGTGAAGGACATGTGCCGGCGATTGATGCAGAATCCGTCGGCGCTGGTCGGCGCCGGAGCGGGGCCGCCCGCCAGACTGTACGTGGGTTCCAACGACGAGCGAACGACGACGACCAGACGGGTCGGTCACCTCGTGGCCGAGGCGGCGTGCCTGTCCGTGACTTCTGGTTACGACAAGAAGCATCGCAAACGCAAGAGCAGGAGGGGTAGGGGTAAGAAGGGCGCAGTGGTCGAAGGGGACGACGATGACGAGGAAGTAGCAGCAGAAGAAGCGGCAGAAGAAAAAGGAGCAACGTCAGGAACAACTGGCGACGAAGGAGACGACGAGGATGAAGAGAAAGAAAAAGAAGTGGGACGAAAGGAAGACAAGATGGAACAAGATTAATTTGTGTTGTTGTGTGTGAACAATGGAAAAAATAAGAGGATAAATAATAATAATAATAAATGACACAATGTATTTTATTCACCTAAAAATGTTGTTGTTGTTGCCCTATTCTTATTCGTATTCTTATTCTTACACTTGAATAATTGCATTTCGTTCACAAACCGCAAGATAACTTCGCCTTCGGGAGGGTCTCGATGCGGGAGAGCCAACTTTGGGTGTCTCCCTGCAAGCTGGCTTCACTTGGAATGCCGACGCGATGCGGAATAACTGCACTTGCGTTTTTTCAGGGTCTGGTCGTTGCTGTCGTTTTCGGCACCGTCGCTCTTTTCCACGTCGCTTCTGCGGATTCGGCACTGGCAGAGCATGGTCAACAGCGACTTGAACCGGACGACGATCAGTCGCTGCGACGGAGACATGGTCGTTGGATCGTCGACGGCGTCGGCCTTGTCTTTGAGATCGGTAACGTACGCCGAGACCACGTTGCACAGTTTGGTCAAGTGCTCGTTGTTGGGGTAGCGACCGATGCAACGGTAGATCATCCGCGTGGCGGTGAGCAAACTCTGCTCGAATAGGACCGCCAGAAAGCGTTCGTCAGTCACCGTGAGCGAATGGTTTGCGTTGTACATGCACCCGGCAACGTCGTCGGAAGTGATCGTGTCGTTGTCGTTGTCTACGTCGCAGTTTCCGTCGTCGTCTTCCTCTTCTGTTTCCTCCTCCTCGTTTTCCTCATTTTCTTCATTTTCTTCTTTTTCTTTTTGTTCTTCTTGGTCTTTAGATTTTTCAACGTCGAGGCGGCGTCGTTTGCAACATCCTCCTTTCCGAGCAGCGACATCCCGTGATTCGGCCTCGATGCAGCTCGCAATCGCCGCGGTCAACAGGTCTATGAGAGCGCCAGGAGGACGGTTGCGATAGTAGGGAGACAGTTGAGGAGTGTAGAAATAGTAGAGCATTTTCGTCACGAGTGACTCCTTGAGAGCCAGTAGTAACGACGAAAGATACATGATGTACTACGGAGGTTACGGATTTACAGAGTGAGTATACGTATGTCTATAAATGAAAAAAAGGCGTGTTTTTTTGGCGGCGGCAAATGTAATTAAAAAATGGATAGGGGAGGAAGAACGTGGGGATCTTAAGTTTTTATTATTTCACTTTATTCTACAACTGAAAGAGTGTAGTTCTTCATAGTATTAAAAAATTAACAATGAGAGAAACGGCACCAGTAACATTGCCAGAGTAGATTGGCCGGACACGAACATGTTACACAATTGTCGCATCCGATCGGTCCGCCGGGCACCCGTCCCGGTGCGTTGCCCGCCGGTCATCCGAACCAACACCCACACTTTCACAGAGACGTGACGTATTCGCAAGACAGAGGCATTCATTACATCGAGAGATTAGCGGCGCATACCGAATCGGATGCGTCGTCGTTGGAAGCCGTGATAGAAATCGTGTTTTTCGGATCGTTTGCGGATCGTTATTGGGGCGCCTCTTACCGCCACGGTAATTCGGCGGACGACTCTGCGGGTACGCTACACACCGCCGAATTGTATCCGTTTTTCAATGCACAGACGGGCGCCGCAATCCCAGTTACCGATATTCCGCTGTTTAAGTCGATAGCAAAGCTAGAATTTGGTAGCGTTACCACCTCACCGCCTACCGTTACAATCAGTTTCAATTACGAGCGCAAGGAAATATTCTTTACGAAAGGCGACACTACTAAATCCTTAGACGAGTTGCTACTTAAATACGTGTTCTCCAAAAAGACGGTGCCGGGCCCCAGCACAGAGTACGGGGCGATCGCGGACGTCTTGCGAACGCGAGAAAAGGTGGCTTATTCCAAGTCCTACTTGCGACTGGTCGAGGCCAGCGAGCACTTGCTGGCGGACCCGATGGACATGCAGACCAAGCCGCTCAGCAAGACGCGTCGCCCCGATCCGACGCGCCCCTTCAGAAACTCGGCCGTGCTCACGCTGCTGGCCAAGTGCATGCTGGACAACGAGCCCTCGATGTCGGCGTTTCCCGACGATTTGGAATCGCTATTCACCGGACCGATGGCCGCCTTCGACGTTGACAATCCCATGCTGGGAACTCAGGCGGTGCTGTACTCGACGCTCGCCAGTCTGACCACGCACGTGCTTCCGCTGGTGCTGACGAGCGGCGGCAGCAGGTGCGATTAGCGCCGGGACGTCCTGATACTTTCGGCCGTGTTTTACGAAGACGAGCGCGACGAGGCGGCCATGAACGTCGTCAAGAGCCTGGCCCTGGAACGCCTGCCGGCTCTGCTGCCAGCCCTGTCGCAGCCGGAACAACAGCAATTTCCTCTACCCACAAATGCGCGAGAGCGAGAGGAACTGGCCACGATGATGGCGCAGTACTGGATGAAAAACCTGGCTCCGGTGCTGTGCGCAAGCATGATAGTGCCCGGAAGCGAGCGGGGCGAAAGCGCCCTGTATCGCACGTTCGATCACCTGTCGCGCGGGCTCGAGGGGTCGGACAGCGACGCCGACCGCAAGAAGGTGCGCGACGACGCGCTGTTTGTTCGCGCGCTCAACGAAGCGTTCGTGCGGGCGGCCGCCACCCGCCGGAGCGGAAGCGTCGAGAGTTGGTTGCAGCGCCCCCCTGCCAGAGAGGAGGAGCGGACGTCGGAAGCCGCTACGCTGAGGGCGTTTATAAGAAAGGCGGGAATAACCGGAGCGGACGATTCGTTTCTATCGGTTCGCACTATCTCGTCTGACTGCGTGACTTTCAACGCGCGACCGTCGATATGGTCTTCCCAGTTCGGATTGCTCCTAAATTCCTCAACTGGATCGGGGACGCCGCGACGTCAAGAAGGTACGGCGACGCAGCAGTCGACTACTACTCCTCCTCCGCCACTGTCAAAGGCAACGGTGCGCGCGCTAATGTCCGAGTCCGTCACGCTGCACGGCACCCACCTCGATGCGCCCGCAAGAGACACGCTGGCGCACAACATCGACGATTTGGCGACGGGCGGCGGGGTCCGGTCGCGCCGCGCCCTGCGCTACAAGCCAGACCTGTTCGCGATGAGACCGAACGAAGAGGACTACTCGTTCGACGACGACGGTCATCGCCGCAGCCGAGGAATCCTGGATCGCACCCAGAGGGAAGCCCTCCGCGGCCGCTTGCTGCCCGCGAGCGCCATTACGGGAGTCCCCCGCAGAGGCACGACGTACGTGCCTCCGCTGCCGCCATCGTCGCCCACGACGGCGACTCCATCGCATATTACGTATCCCTCGCATTCCGTTGGCCCCACCGGACCCATCTTGGTGACCGCGGCCGTGACTTTCATGCTGGCCGCGTGCGAAACCGTGATAACACTCAAAGATCCAAACTACAATAAGAATAAGAATGGTGGTGGTGGTAATAACAGTAATAGTAATAGGAAGTTCGCTGGCGCCGCAGGTGGTACTGCCACTGCTAACACCGGTAACATTACGAACAACAGGAGGGCGGTGGGCTTCGCTAGGCCACCGATGCGGCAACGAAGGAACTTTGTCACTACAATGCGACGGGCCGCAAATCAAGTGATGAATAAGGCCGGCAACGCTTACAGACGCGTCATCGCGACTTAGCAGGCGGCGGAGCACGACAGGCACGAGAAGCAACTAAGGCAAATAATCAAAAAATAAGTGGAAAAAAAGAAGGGAGACGGCGACGGCGGTGACGCGCAGGGTCGGTTCAACAACACTGCGCGCCGCCGTTTGAATTCCGATGCCGCTGCCTCGATGCTTCGAAACGAACGCAATGTTCTCACGCATGTTTTTCTTTACTGCTACAATAAATGCAGTGATTTGCATGTGATTCGCGGCTGTTCTCTTTATTTCTTTCTTTCTTCCATTTATTTCTATTTCTTTGATTGTTTCTTTTTTTACGCAAGGTATGCAGAGAAGAGAGAGTGCATATTTTTTTCTCTTCATTGTCTTGGAAGCCACTAGACAATGACAAAGGAGCACACGTATAACAAAAGGGGGGCGCCGCGTATATATTATGTGAATAGTATTTGAATATTTGAATATTTGAATATGTGAATATTTGAATGTGTGAATATGTAAATATGTAAATATGTATGTGTGTATTTGTGTATTTTCTTAAAAAATAGGAATCACATTAGAGTAATAGAAGAGTAGAATAAAATATGAAAAGACTTTATTGGCTGCGCAACGATTTGGGTCTGGACATGGCCGCTCGCACCGGCGAGGGATGTCCCGTGACCGGAGCGATGCGGTACGTGTCGTGCATCGACGGCACTTCGCCCGTGGTGGTGCCTCCGACCTACTACCATCACGGCAACGAAGAAGAAGCGGCTGAGTGTGAAAAAAGAAGGACGGCAAACGCCACGAGGAAAAGGAAACCTTCGGTCTCGGTGCTGACAGATATGATATTGCGCGATACCCCGTCTCGACTGGCGCTCGCTCGCCTGCTACCCGAGCTGTGCGCGCAGCGACTGGTGCGAGACGTGTTCAAGGAGCGCAACCAGGCGATGGCGACGTACGTGGCGGAAAAAGTGTACAAGAAGCAGTACAATTACATGCAGATGCAATGCATTATAGGTATTCCAGGTCCTAGTGAGCCTCCATCCCCACCTGAAGAAGATGCATTCGTAACTGCTTGGAGAAACAATGCATCTCAAATTAAGGCAGAGACCTTTCGAGACGACGGCATAAGCAAGATGGAAGCGTACGCGCTTAAACATTTCCCAATGACAACGCAACCGCAACCGCGAAATGAGGCGAATCAACGGATACCTGATAGCAATGCCCTTGCCATCCTCATGGGATGGTCGTCGAACGAGATGGGTCGTAGCATCAAGGAATATTTGTTACTGTTTTTCGGTGGCAAAACGTCAGAATTAATCAACGTTAAGTCCACTGAGGAAGATAACGTAACAAAATTAATATCCCCTTACGGTACTGGAACTTACCTCCCCGCATTTTTTCGCGTCGACCCTTTAGTCGATCCTGACGGCACGCACGCTCTAATTGTAATCGCTCCCTCCGTGGTGACCACCAAAGAAGAGGTGGGTGAAAGAATAAAGAAATATCTAGCAGAAGGTAAATGGATCCCTGCGAAATGGGGGTCTGTAATGCGACTCTGCGAGGACGGCGAAGGCCAGACCACGTGCGATTGTTTTCTTTTCCTTCCCGCGTACACTCACTGCATCCAACACGGTGTGCTCGAGAGATCCATTGTATTGCTGTCATTTTCCAATCAGCGGCGATTAATCACCGTGCGCGAGGGGTACGATCACGAAACCGATTGGGAGGCATTCGTAAAGGTGCCGTCCCTGTTTCGCGTGCGAGACTACGCCGCGTGCGTTCCTCGCGGGTGGACGCCCGCTCCCGTCGTAGGAGGCATCGCGCGGCGCCGCACTTTGGTCTCGGATTACGACCACGAACTGCTGACGGACGCGGTAATTGACGATCCCAAGAGGCGGGACGAGATATTGCGTCGCTATCATGCAAACAACAACCATCGCGCCAACAAAACGTTCGTGTACTCGCCGGGTCGCAGCCCCACCAACGCGTACGAGCTGGGTCTGACGAAAGCTAGCGTGTTTTGAGTTGAACAATGAGAATGAAATAAATAGAGAAATAGTACGATATGATATATGATATATATAAAGGAAAAAGAAAGAAGATGAAGAATAAAGAATAAAGATATAAATAAGAATTGAGGAGAGTGGGTTAAGAATGGTGAACATAGCAAGAGAATGACGTGTGGTGGTGCGTAAAACAATGATAATAAGAAGATATCCCAATTACTCTTTCTTCCGTTGTTCCTTTTCTCTTGGTGTTGTTTGCTTTTAACGGATGTTGGAAGTTGTGACTCATTTCTGCGGGCTCATTTTCCCGCGCGAAAAAAAACACGCCCCTCATTCAGTCTCGTCCTATGGAATTCGTTCTCCTCAATTCTGTTCATCTCTCCGCCTAGAAAGCAAAGAGAGAACGAAAAAACTTGCCTTGGTGCTCTCCTTATATACGGCGCCCGCGATAGAGACACTCGGCATCGCTAAGAACCCGCTAAGGGTGTGCTTTTTCTCTCGAGAATCTTAGATGTAACCGCAGTGGTTACAAAAAAAAAAGATGGCCGACGAATGTGATACCTGGAATGAGGCAGTAAAGACGTACTATACTGATGGGAATTTCACTACATTCAAAGAGGCCTTCGATGGACATTACACCAATCGAGCAACGTCGTTCATCCCTTGTGTTCGACATAAAGTTGAAGTGATACTCAATCGTTTTGAATTGCTAAACCTAGGAGACGCACAGGAATTGGAAACAATCCAAGCGGTAAGAAATCGTATTTTTACATCAACCACATTGGATGCATTTGTGGCGCCGCTTGATTATTCAAAGTTGGATCTCTACTGCCATCCGGCTGGGCCATTCGACTACTCTGCAGGCAGTACATTCACGATCAAGAACACGAAGCCAGGAGGAGCCAATGTAACATACCAATTGAATAATCAAGCATCCCCAACCGTAAGTGTAAATGGCAGTTCTAGTCCTGAAAAAGTGGACGCCCTGGCGCTGTATGTCGTCGCACAAGAAAGAGATTCCACCACGTACTTCGTCCTGTATCTACCCATGGAGATTACGCTCATCACCGGAACCGAAGACGATCGGGTCTACTCCGACCTCGAGTGTCGGTGGTTGACCGTATCGGAGGCAGCGGGACTGTCCCCCAACCACGCCGCGTGGCTCGACAGGCAGCTCACGGTGCGGGACGAACGAGTGAAGTTCCTCTCGCTGACCTACAACGTGGCAGTGCACAGCGTATTGCCCGTATCAACGTGCAACGCCATGTTTGAAGGCGCAGATGCCACCTCGGCCAGACGCAGGTACGGACTGAAGGTGTCCTCTTTTGATTACAAACTGTCGAACTGCATCACAAAAATGAATTTGGTGCCGCCTTTCTCGAAGCTGACAAACAAGTGGGACATCGTGCATATCGAGTGACACGCCGATGGTTCCTCTATACGGAGCCGATCAGCCGCACGAACTGCAACACCTACCAACGTCGAACGGCATGTTAAAGAGATGGTGCTGTCGTATGCTCGCTGAACTACCACTAAGCTTCAAGACCAAGAAAAGATCCGAGCTTGCCCGCGAAGCCATGCGACTGCAAGCGTATCACGCGTTCCACGACGTGCGCACGCGTCGACACCTGCTGGAACTGTTGTACAGGTACGACCTAGACAGACAAGTAAATGATATGTGTTGTCAGATAATGACGAGTTCTGAGTTACCCGAACAGCTGGCGACAGCGGTGCGCTTGCTCCCAGTAGAGGGTGCAACTGATGAAACAAAGCAGGTGTTGGAGACCAACGCAAAGAGAATGGCCGCAAAGGCACTGGCGGAAGCGTACATGGTCTATGACCAACTTGGGCATCACTCGGAGGCGTCGTGGGAAGTGTTAATGATTCCGGAAAAAGTACAACAAGAGGAGGACACACTCAGAACCCTGTTCAGAATGTACTTTCCCGATGTCCGCAATCTCGACGCGGGAGAGGGATTCTATCGGCTGCCGACGTCGGAGGTCAAGCGAGACAACATATGCATGCTGGTCAAACTCAAGAAGGACGAGTACCGCACAGATTGCAATTACGTGCGTGCGCCCAAATTTCTGGTCTGTAATCTCGTAGTTCCTTACCTGGAACGAGAAATCAACCTGATCGCCAGGAAAGACAAACACGAAGCCGTGGCCGCCTACTGCCGAGAATATTGGGGCAACGTTCCGTCGCCCGACTCCAGTCACAGCCCCGTGCCCCAGCCGTTTTCTGATAACGAGCTCAACTTGTACAGTGATAACTTCAAACACTTCGTAGGCACGGTGCTGGCGTCGCTGCCCGACGCGGAAACGTACGATCGACTAATGGGCAGCGGCGGTGCCGGTAGTAGTAGTGGCAGTGGCAGCAGCAGTAACATCAACGGCTGCAGCAGCATCGGCAGCCGCGGGAGCAGCAGCGGCAGCCGCCTCCCCCTCGTCGATTTGCAGCCGCGGCCGTGGTGGCTCGAGGCCATCACCCGACGAACAGTGCGTTTCCAGAACGAACACATGCACTATCGCCCCCTCGACAGAGAACACCTGACGCTGGACCCCGCGGCGACCGTCGACGCCATCATGCAGGACCTGCGCCAAAAGGGCTGTCGCGTCATTCTCTCCATGCGCGAGTACGAGCGTCGGCACGAGGAAGCGATCGCCTGCGGTCGCGGAGACGGCGACGACCTGGTGTCGGATTACGACGAGGCTCTGAGAATGTTCGAGACGAGCATTCACCCGGCGCTCGATCATCCGAGCGCCCTTTCCCGCGACAAGACGATCATAACCAAGCTCGTGGAGAATTATCCTGCCTCCGCGTGGCAGCGCTACCTGCGATTTAACGGCGGCCGAGTGATCGGTAGCATTTCGGCGACGGCGTCTGCCTCAGCTTCTAGTGCGCCGCCTACTTCTGCCTCTGGTGCGCCTACGCCCGTCATTACCTCGACGACGGCGGCTGCTGGACCCGCCACTTATTGAGTGTGTGTGATGCAGTGCGGGTGTGTGGTTTTTTTTTGCAAACAGTGCGAATAAGCGTGTGCGTGTAGTGCAGAGTTTTCATAATAATCAATCAGCATTTATTTTGTTGGTTCAGTGTGTGTGCGCATATAATCACCACACCCACATTATTGTTGTTATTCCTATTCTTTATTCTTTATTATGCCATATGCTTTATATATATTATATATTATTATTCCTTGTTACCATATGCTGTATATATTACATAATCTGTATATGTGTCTCACTCTTCTTTCCTTTCGAGAAGAAAAAATAAAGATTGAGGGGGAGAAAAAAGACAAAGTGGTCCGAGTTCTTATTTTTCGTTTGTCTTCATTGTTATTCTTTATTGAAACAAATATGCACCACAATTGCACGTATATTATAAATACAATGCAAGAAGTTAGATGTAATTAACAATAGTAATATTAATATATACAGGTGACATAATAATAATGTGGCATTATGTAGTGTCACATTATACAATATGTCACATTATCCAATGTGTTACATTACCCAAAGCGTGTTACATCATACAAAATGCTATTTCTATTATATTACACCTTATATCACACCGATCTGAAAACTACGTCTTCTTCTTCCTCCTCCTCCTCATCGTCTTCTTCCTCTTCTTCCTTTTCTTCTTCCTCATCTGGCGACGCCGAGCACAAAGTGATCACTTCTTGCTTCGGTGGCGGGTGCTGCTGCTGCTGGGGCTGCAACTGCTGCTGCTGCTGCTGGGGGCGCCGGGCAAACTCCTTGCCGTAAACGACGTCCAGCACGCCCACCAGCGTCGCTCGGACAGAGTTGCACGCGGGTCGGCTCTTGGAGTTTATCAGTATCACCGCGGACACGTCGACCGACGACGGACCGTTGCGAGACTGCACGGACAGTGCGAACGTGTAGTTGAAGATGAGCGAGGTTCGCTTGCGAGGAGGGTTCTGCTTCTACACTTCGATCCAATTCTTCGTGTCGGAGAAGCGCACGGACGCCTCCACGTCTCCCTGCCGATTGCTCTTGACCCGCACGATCATGCCGTTGTCTGCGGTGGGAACCACCACGTACACGTCCTTTGACGCCCCGCTCACGGCGGCGTTGACCGCAGACTCGATCAGGTACAGCAGGTTCATGGTGAGCTTGCGCTGGGTCGGGCCGTTGCTAATGTTGTTCGAGGTGGTCAGCTTGCGGTAGTAGAAAATCTCGTCTCCCCGCCGGTCGGCGGCGCCGCTCTCGACCACGAGCGGCGGCAGCGTCGTTTTCCTCCTCCTGGCGTTTATGTCGTTCAGCACGGCGTCTCGGCTCGACTCCGAGTACAGATACACGGCCGAGGTGGCGGTTTCCTTCGCGAAAACCGTCCACACCGTGACGTACTCTAGCGTCCCGTCGTAGGACGCCAGGTTGTCCTTCCACACGGGCGACACGCAAGACAGTTCCAAGTGCACCACGCGATGTCCGCCGACGGCGCACCTGCGGCGGTACGAGTCAAAGTCTATGCGCCGCACGATGGCGTTGTGCACCCAACTCTCGAACGCGGTCAGGAGCGCGCCGCACCTGTTGTGGTGCGTGGGCAGCCGCTCGAAATTGTTCCACGCGGGCCGGGTGTCGGAAAATACTGCGATCGGCACGCGTCTTGCGTCCGCGCCCGGCAGCAGCAGAAAGTGGTTGGGGTCGATCATCTTGGGTGCCGCTTCGACCGCCAGATTGAGCGTGGGCGACGGGTACTTATCGGAAAACAGCTGGTGAATTGGTAAAGGTACTTCTTTGGACACGAGGTACGCTTTGAGCTGCTCGGTGAAGAACCTCCACGTTTCGTCGTCGCCTCCGCCTCCTCTGCCGTTTTCCTGCTGCTCCTTCTTACCATTGTTACCAACCACTACTATCGTGCCGTGCTGCTGCTGCTGTTTCTGCTCGGTCCCATTATTTTCTTGCTGCTGTTGCTGCTTTTGGTCGCTGCTTCCCCCGTCGTCCAGTCGTTTTTTGGCGGCGGTGAATAGCTGCACTTGGACCGAGTCGTAGCGCCGCTCGTGCGGCATGCGCGGTTTGATTGCAGTTGTTGTTGTTGCAGTTGTTGCATTGTGACTATTGTGATTATTCTGATTATTAGAATTATTGGGATTATTGGGATTATTCTGATTGTTCTTATGGGGCTGCTGCTGCTGCTGTTGTTGCTGTTGCTGCGGGCGCCTGCTGCCGGCGACGTTGGGGACCACGGGGCTCCAGCACGCAGACGTATCAACGTATTGTTGTTGTTGTGTGTAAATGTCCTTTATCCTTTTATCGCTTTCTCGTTGCTTCTCAAGTATAGTCGACTGACTTAGAGTAAAAGATTAAATATATATAGTAGGGGTATTTAATAACAATTAATAATTACCACCGCTAACAACAACAACAACAACATGAGCAACAGACGCCGCGCCGGTGACGGCCAAGACCCAAAGTCGACCACCAACAACAACAACATTTTCGCGCTGCACGGCGCCGCCATACACGCGCACAAAGCCGCCGCTGCAGCTGCGGCAGGCGAGGCGCTGCCCTCAAAGGACGTTGCGGACGCCGACGATTACTCGCCCAGCGACGCGCTCATACCGCCGCCGCGCGAGAGCGTCTTTGCCAAGTCGGATCGCAAGCGCGACCACTTTCCCGAAATCACAAACGAAGACGTGATGCGCATGGCAATGTTTTTCAACATCGACGAAGATCCCACCAGCTTCGCCAACGCCACCGAATACTTTGCCCGGGGAGGCGGGGTGCGCGAAGGCTCGACCAAGAGTTACATATCCGGAAGCACGTTCGTGTCCAACGTGGCCACCCAGCTGCAGTCGATGGCGCAAAAATACATTGAGACCGGCACCGAAATGGACTTTATGGAGCGACTGTACGACGAATTTCCCACCCTGTACAGACCCAAGGACTCCAATTACCTCACGTGGGTAAAGTACTTTCTCGAGTGGATCTCGGCGCTCAACAACACGCCCAACATCACCGAGGCGCTGGAAACTCCGCGCCAGATCGTCATCGACACGACGCCCATGCGGCGGCAACACCTCCGCGGCGGCGCGGAAGCGGAAATTAACGACGACGAAGACGAAGAAGGGGGCGGCGACGGCGAAGACACGGCCGTGCTCGGGGTCACCGTAAACGACGTGTACCCGGCGTACAAAAAATGCGCCACCACCGACGCGGTGCTGACCATGATCGAAATTCTCAACGCCAGCCCGGACCAAGTCGATCTGGACGCGGCGCTGCACACGGTCAAGCAGAGCAAGCTGGAGACGAGTCCGCGCGTGGGCGTCTACCAGACCACCAACCTGATCAATTTCCACCTGCACCGATTCGACCTGATCGACATGGACGACAGCATACAGTTTCTGCACGAAATCACGCGCACCGCCATCGCAAACAACATCGTCTTTCCCGTGCCCTTTTGCACCATCAACAACATAAAGACGGAAAACAGACAGTTTGTAAAGTACTGTCTCATCAAACTGATCAACGATTTCAACGTGTATCCGCGAGACCTGTACAGCATTCACTTCGTCAACCTAAACTCGTACACCACCGTGCAGACGCTCGTACGCTCGCACGCGCTCACCAGCACCACGGCGCTGGCCATACTGCAGGACATGACTCGCATCCGCCCGGTGACGAACGCGGCGGGTAACGTGTTCTGCGACAACCTGACCATGTTTCGACGCATGCTCAAGGTGATCAAGACGGGCATCTATCCGGACTCGCGAGAGAAGCCGCGCACCATGTCGGTCAAGAAGCGCTACACGTGCCTCATCCTGGCGCAGACGTACGTGGAGCTGGTGTTCGACGCGTTCCTTCGCTTCAACCGCTTCGACGTGGCCGAGAACGCGTTCCTCTGGCACTCGCTCTTTAATCGACTGGCCAACCTGTTCCGCTCGCTGTGTCGCGAGATTCGCAACGGCAACGCCGACCTGGGCTGCGTGCCCATGGAGCTGCTGTACGATCTGGACGACAAGTGCAACTCTTACCTGAGCGAGTTTCGCCAGTACACGTTCGCCGCCATGGACTCGCCCGACTCGGTGTTTGTGCCCGAGGTGGCGTCGCCCGCGAGTCTGGCCGCCGTCTACGTGGACGAGCTGACCAAATTCGGACTTATGGACATTAACGCGCGCAACGTGGTCACGGACTGCTACGATCGCGTGCAGCGCTTCGCGGAAAAGTTCAACCGCAGCTGCGGCCAGTCGGTGGGCGCGCTGGGCCGACAGCGAGAGGCGTCGTCGCGCTACGATTACGACATCGACGTCGAGCACAACCTGCCGCCCAGCGAGCGCAAGCGGCGACGCAAGGAGCGTCTGAACCTGACGTGGAACCGGCGCTACGACAGCGTGGGTAAGTGCGCCCAGTTCCGCGAGCTGTCGTGGTCGCCCATGTTTCCCACGGTGCTGCGCAACAAGCTGCTGGCCGGCACGTGCGGCCGGCGACTGGGCGGCGGCGGCGTCGACGGCGGCGACGACATGGCGCGCTCCGTGTCCGACGCCGACGTGCTGGCCACGCGACACATCCACGAGGTTCACGGGCGCGACTACACTTGCGATTTCATGACCAAGGAGGAGTACGCGGCCTACGTGCGCCAAGGCACGCTCGTGAGCCGCGAGCTGCAGGTGAACGAGCTGTGCAAGCACTGGGACTGCACCTTCCGAAACAGCATGCTGACCAACGAGGCGCTGACCGCGGACAACGACGACGAGTTGTTCAACAACGAGAACGAGATACTCAACCGTACGCTCATCAGTTACGCGAGCGCCGACGGAAACTACGCGACTGTGCGGCCGGACGCCTCGGGCAACCGCATCGGCTACCCCGGAAGAGTGGACTTGCGACGCGAGCCTCCTTTCGAGGTGCACCAGATGATCCAATCGTACGTGGACATGGCCGTGAACAAGCAGGCGCAGCTGGCCAACACTTGCGGCGTGAGTGTGGACTCGTCCGACGACGCCATGACGGAAAACATAATTCTGCTGGCGGTTCAGGACGCGATCAAGTCCGAGCAGCAGCGCATCTTTTCGGGCGAGAGCACCACCATCGGCGAGGTGGAGGACCGGGAGCGCGCGATCGTCAACAGCATCGAGGACATCAAGAACGTGATTCCTCACTACGGATTCGCCAACAAGCACCAGATCCTGACCATCGAGTCCATCTTCCGCTACCTGTACGTTCACCGGCGGCCGCTGGACCTGCTCAAGTTCGCGCTGAGCCAGGGCATTCACCCGATCGCCCTGTACAACATGGGCACCACCCGCGACGGCTCGCACGCCTTCGTCTCGGGAGGCTACGAGATGACGGCCAACAACATGGTGGTCGCCGAGCGAGTGGTCCCCGTGACCCAACGGGCCGACGGGGTCGTGTGCAAGCGCTTCTCGTACGGCATGCTGCAGGGCATGGCTCACGCGGCCGAGATCGCGGACGCGCGCCGGCTGCTGACGGGCTGGCTGCGGCGCAGCAACACCCTGTCCAAGAACGACATTTACGCCGACATAATCCAGTCGTTCATGGCCGTGTTTCAGACGGGAGTGGACTCTCTAAAGTTTTACCTTAACATGACTGCTTTTTCCATAATAGATTTCATTACTTACGTCTTCAACTTTGCCATTAACAACGCCATGGGACTGTGCGGCCGCGGCGGCGCGGTGGCCACCTCGGTGGGCGAGGCGGTGGCGGCCGAAGAGAGAGGCGGTGGCGGCGGTAGCAGCCGCAGCAGCAACAAGTTCCATTGGAGCAACGAGCCGCGACCGACGCTGATGGTGCGCTTCAGCCAGATGCTGCGCGATCGCCTTCGCAGCAGCAACATTCTGAACGGGCGCACTTACTACAACCACGCGTCGTTCATCAACGAGCAGGCGCAGCGCGAGCTGGGCTCGACGTACATGAAGAAACTGCGCAACCAGCTGGACGACGCGTCGATGCGCAGCAAGCGCTACATGGAGCGCGGCGCGCACCCGAACCAGCGACGGGACGTGGTGGAAGAGCTGTTCGACAACATAAAGTTTCGCGCCGTGACTGCGACCAGGCCGATGCGCGACAACGAGTGGGGCGTGGGCGTGTTCGTGCTGGACCACGTGAACGTGTACGCGGTGGAACGCAGCAGTGAGCGCTTGTTTTACTCGCTGCACACGTACAAAAAGCCGACCACCACTCACATGCAGGAAAACGCGTTCGACGTGACGCACGATGACTGCATCGTGACTTCCAAGACGCTGGACGAGTGGACAAACAGCGAGATCGATTACGCGTTCGACCTGCTTTACGAGCTAACGTCAGACTATTTGGTGGACAAGAACTCTGGCACCAGTCGCGCCAACCAACTGTACATCGTGAACAACGCGACGAAAGAGATCGAGATCAACATGTACGTGGACCGGTCGGACTGCGCCATTTATTCGGACATGATGAACAAGTACGACCGCGTGGTGAGCGTGATTCGAAACAGGCTGATCAATTTGCGCCACAAGCTGACCGAGCTCGCCAAGAACGCGCGCAGTGACCTGAAACGCAGCGCGTATTACGAGCAGATCGCAGAGGTCACCGAGTACATCGACAATCACACGAAATACATTCAGATCGGCACGGGCGACGGTTCCGACTTCGCCAACGCCAACAGCATAGTGGTGAACCAGCGCATCAACGACATGCTCAACTTTAGCTGGGACGCGTCTTGCACCGACTACAGTAGGGACTCCAAATTCGTGAACGCGGGAGTGATCAACGACGGGCGGTACTACACGATAATCGACGGTTAACGCCGCGACCCGACGACAATGTTCGTTTCTCCCGAGGCGCAGTAGCGAGAGGAGAGGGCCGCCGCCGCCGCCGCCTCTGCTGCGGCTTACGGTGACGACGGTAACGGGGACAGTGGTAACGGGAACGGGCGCGGCGACGGTGGCAGTGGAACCGGCGGCAGTGGTAATGGTGGTAACGGTGGTAACGGCGGGCCGCATGGCGGGCCGCAGCATCAGCCACCGTCAACACCCGGGGGGCAAGGGCCAAACTTTCCTCCTCCGACAAGAGCTCCTACGCCTCCGCAGGTACAGCAACAGCAGCACTTGTTGGATACGACTCGAGGACCGCCGCCGCCGCCACCCGCATCGGACGCCATCACAGGACTCGCATCAGCCGCAAATCAGCCGCAGCCGGGGGGCATGATGCCACAGATTATAGGACAAAAAAAGCTAAAACATGTATCACCTCGACGCCAACAGAAGGAGACACCAGCAGAACAACTTACTAGTGAGTTGGCAATGAAATTAAAACATATAAATGAGAAAGCTGCCGCTGCAGCGACAACGGCAACGACATCGGCAGCAGCAGCAGCAACAACGGAAACATGACAAGTACCGATTGAATGAAAAAAAAGAAGAATAAGAATGCTAAAGGTTATAGTAAATAATAATAATAACAATAATAAATTGTAATAAAAAGTCATCATTGAGTGGTGTTATTTTCTTTATTTCATTCCTTGCTTGTTCCTTCAATTGTTTCTTCTCTTCACTCATTCTTGGTTGCTATTGTTAATGTTGCTGTTGTTATTGTTGTATGTAGAGCAGCACACCGAATCACCGGAAGGAGGTAAGACACTGCACGAATGGGCACTGCACTGCGCGAATAAGGCACTCCATCGAAGGCACTGCACTGCACCAAAGGGCACTGGGCGAAGTAGGCACTGGGCAAAGTAGGCAGCACTACACTATGCACTCAACGTATTTTTTTTCTCTTCACATGTCGACCATCTAGCTGAGGAAATAGTACGGCTGATTATTGGCTTTCTTGCGTGGATGCGGCTGACGCATCTGCTGTCGTAAATGCGGATCCCGAAGCATCTGCACCAGCTGCTGCGGTGACGGCAGTTGTTCTTGCGAAGCCCGCTGCTGTTGCGGCTGCCCCTTGCTCGGCATCGGCGGATGCCGCGCATGTTGCTGCGCCATAATCGCGTGATAATGTTGCTGCACCGACGGTGGCAAGTCGGTCACCGTGCAATAGTGTTCTTTTTCCGACACGTCTACCATTTCCACGTCTTCTGCTTCTTCTTCTTCTATCTGACTTATCCGCTGTTGTGCCATGTAATGCTATGGTACTACATATTTTTGACGAATTTTTTTTACGAATATTGAATTATTTTATTCATATTATTTATATCAATGAAAAGTTCTCGTCAATTTCTTGCCCTTCATCATCCTCGTCATCAGACTCTTCGTACTCCTCGTCTTCTTCGTCATCAAATGAGTCGTCGTCGTTGTCCGAGTCGTCAAATTCATATTCTAATTCACCCTCGCGCAATTCAGTGTCACACGATTGTGCATTTTGTTCTACTAGTACTACTTCGTCGTCCATGACGGGTCTGCTATTGCTCCTCTCGCTTCTTCGCGGTGTACTTTTTCGTCGTCTTTTTTATCGTTACTTCCAAAAGTAGCACACAACACAACCACCCGTCACGCAGGTATGAATACATGTGCCGAGCCAAATTTTTTTTTTATAATTTCATACTACGTCATTATCGCTTTTTGTATAATTACACACTATTGATAATCCACCATTCCTTCCTCTCCTTCCTCCTCGTCACCAAACTCATTACCCGCTTCCCCCTCATCTTCCCCTTCTTCTTCTTCTTCTTCCCCTTCTTCCTCTTCTTCCCGTTCTTCCTCCTCATCGTCGCCCTCCTCCTCACCACCTCCGGCCAGCAACGCCGCACGGACTTTTCTCTTTTTCTTGTTCATCGTATCCCAGTAAATGTGCTGCGCGCTGTCCGTCACGTCGGCCCCGTATTCGTTGGTCCCAGTGGCCGTGCTTTTGAAAAACTTCCTTCTGATGTAGGCGTCTTGCTGCTCGATCGCGTCCAGCCCCTCGAGCGAGTACAGCGTCTCGTACCGTTTCAGATGCGACTCGTCCACCACCGCGTCCAAAATCGACGTGCGCTTCTGCTCCTTTGCAATGGCCTCCGCGTAAGCGCTTGCCAGCATGAAGCCCCTGACGACTGGCACCCCGCCGCCGGCTCCGGCGTCGCCGCAAGGCGACCGCATCCGACTCACTTTGATGCCTATGCGCTCCAGCTCTCGCTCGAAGGCTCCTGCACTCTTGAGACACTCGTGCGCGTGCACCATGGCGTGGGGAACTTTTTTGTCCATGTACATAATTCCAAACATGTCCGTCGTCACGGTCTTCTTGAAATTTGCAATGTCGTTTTTCACCAGCTCGCGCAGCTCCTCGACCGCCACGAAAGCATTGGCGCTCCTGACCCGGACCAGCTTGAAACTCAGCATGGCGGCGATCACGTTCTTGTAAGACGAAAACACGGCGGTGTTCTTTCTGATGTATTCTTCAAACTCGGCCGTGCATCGCTTGTAGTTGCTATCGTTCACGCCGCCCATGCGAGGGATGACGTCTTTCGTGAGGATGCGCATGAGCGCGGCGCCCAGCTTGCGTATCACTTCCTCGTTGCCGAGCGAGCTGTCGCCCAGCATGTGTCTGTACACCGGGATGGATTTGATGCCGGGCTCCTGACGCGCGGTCAGCGTCGGCGTGTCCAGCGGCAGCAGCGTGTTCACGGCACCCATCGACTCGGCCGGGCAGTCGAACATCGTGTTGGCCCGCGTGTTGAGTAATGCCACGTACTCGGAAAAGAGCAGCGGGTACTCGGCGCCAAACATTTTGCGCGCGTGCCTGTCGTTTGTCGCGTACAGCAGGTGACGCTTGCGGAGGGCGCTCTTGCAGTTGTAGAAGTAAGATAGCATCGGCACTATCATGAAGCGAGAGATCTCGGCCGTCTCGCCCGGGTGAAAATACGGCATCTCGTTCGAAGTGGCCACGATCTTGGCCGTCACCCGAAACTCTTTGTTGAGCGCCGCGTACGGGGCTCGCTGATTGATTATGTCTCCGCCCGTAAAGCGCTTCAGCAGCGCCTTGCCCGCCGACGTCATTTCCAAAACCGACATTTCAGACACGAAGAGGAAGCGCAGGTCGGAGTTGGAATTGCGGAAAGTCGCGTCCATGTGAGTGCTCCGGCGGGTGAAATATTCCCCGTTGAGGTTCACGATGAGTTTGCTGCCGCTGCCGCCGAGCGCCGCCGAGAGTATGTTTATGAACACGCTCTTTCCTTTCACCGCCTCGCCGTGCAGGTAAAGAATTTCGCGGCTGCGGGAGCCGGTGCTGAGCCCGATGGCCAAGTAGTTCATTACCATCTCCGACATTCGGCGGCTGCCGAAGATGTCGTCGAAAATAGCCCATATTTTCTCTTCGTACGTCATTCTCTTTTTCACGAACACCACCGGACCGCCGTCGTCGTCCTCTATTCCGCATACCACCAGATCGTTATAGATCAAGTTGAAAGCGTCGGGCTTGCTAGTTATCATGTGCCGTACCGAGAGGTAGCGACAGGCGGTCATGTACTGTTCTTCGAACAGCTCGTCGTCGTTCACGGCGCGTCGCATCTCCTCGGCGGAGAACAACTTAGTGATCGTCTTCTTGACGTGATCGCGGTGGAAGCTCTTGGACACGTACTCCTGCTTGAATTGCGCCTGCTTGCAGAAGATGGCGTGCGCGCAGTCGACTATTCTGAATAGCATCTTGCGCAGGTACTCGCGGCCGCCTCGCAGCGGATGAACCTCGACCGAGTAGTGGTCGATGTACTCGCCCAGCCCGAGCGACGGATCGATCTCTGCCCGGTACATGCATATCTGGCTCGGGTCCCAGGGCACAAACTTTGCCTCGCGCAGATCGTACGTCGTACTGTTGGGAAAGACGAGGTAGCGGTCGCCCGACGGCTTGGACTGGTGGTCCCCGATGCCGGCGCTGCTCAAATCCATTTTTATGAGTTTCTGTATGTTAATGAGGTTACCCAGCGAGTCATACAGCTTGAACATCATGTCCAGGGGGCCGTAAGGGTCCTTGCAGTGCATGTTACTGAGAATCACCTTAAAAATGGCGTTCTGAAGGGGCACGATCATGTTGGTCATGGCCTCCTGTTGGTAGATGCCGCGGCTCGGGTTGTAGCGGAGCGTGTCGTAGCGATCGTTAGTCGTGTCGAGCACGACGACGCACTGGCCCTCAGTCACCATGCGGAAGATGTATTTCACAAAAAATGGCGTGCAGTTAAAATTGACGCTCGCCTGGGTCATATATATCCACTTGTGCAGCAGCCGCTCCGACTCGTCGGAAAACTGAAAGGGCGGCTCGAACTTGAGTCGGTAGATGGCTCGCGGGGGCACCACCAGCTTGGGCTTGCCGTTCTCGTCGTTGGGCGGACTCCTTTCCCAGAGGTATTGAATGCAACGCAGATATGCCACCCCCGGGTCGTGGGTCGCTCTGCCGGCGTCCGGTAGCATGCACAGAGAGCGGTACATGTCCATTCCGGCCATGCCCATGTTCGACGCGATGAGCGGCGTAAATCGGGAAAACCAGAGACGATAATCGGCGCCGTAGCGATATTGGTAAACCAGTTTCTGGATGCCCATCGCGAAGGCTCTCCCGCACAGGTCGTTTGCTCGTTTTACTTCGTTTTTGTAAGCCTTGGCGTACTGGATGCATTGTTCGAAATTGTTCACTATCGGTCCCACTTTCTTTTTCCGATAACTCCTCTCTCCCAGGTCGTTGTAGTACCGGTGGATTATGGCGTCGTATTCCTCGCTTGTTTTGGCCGCGGCCGTGGGATCTTTGGCAGTGCGTCTCTTTTTTGCAGGCGACGGTCCGCCGTCGTCGTCGTCACCGCCGATCACTTGGTCAACAGCAGCAGCAGCATCGTCGTCTTCGTCTTCGTCTTCTTCTTCTTCGTCAGACGAGACGTCCAGCGCAAATTGCTGGTCTTCTTCGTCGTCGTCGTCGTCGTCGTCTCCCCCTCCTCCTGTAGGCGACAGCGGTAGGGGAGAGTTGGCATAATAGTGATTGGCATTGGCATCATTGTTACCATTGTTGTTATTGCTATTGTTATTCTTATTCTTATTATTCTTATTGATATTAGCAATGTCTTCAATCGTAACCAGATGGTTCTGCAATTTCTCTCGCCGCAACTCTTCCTCTCGCTCGAGGGTGCACTGCATTTCTTCTCCTCCTCCTCCTTCTGCTGCTGTAGTCGCTCCCGCCTCTCCCCCGCTTCCCGCACCGTCGTGCTCGCTGTCGTAACGATCAAAGACCTCGATCGGGGGCAGAGGCTGCTCGTCTACCGCGGCGCCATCGTTCGCTTTGCTTCCGAATTTCAAGCCGCTCGAAAGAAACTCCAACTGCAACCCGCCACCGCCGTGGTGGTCGTTTTTTCGAGAGGTCCCCGCGGTCTTTCTTCTCTTGCTGCGGTTGTTTTCTTGCTCCCCTTCTTCTCCTTCGTTACCGTCGGCGTCTTCACCTGGATGTTTCCGCTTTACCGCGTTGCCGGCGTTACCGGCGTTGCCGGCGGTGCTGCTGCTGCTGTTACTGGCACTACCACTGGCATTGACGCCGTTTGCCGCTGCCGCCACCGCCGATGCTGCCACCGGATCATCTTCCTTATCGGTCGTTGCCGTTGTTGCTGTTGTTGTTACGTTGTTGTCGTTGTCCCTCTTCCTCTTGTTGTTGTTGTTCTTGTTCTTGTCCCTCTTGGGCTCGCGCTTGCACGAGTAGCGACAGCACATGTCCACGTCGTACACAAACTCCGAGTCGTTGTTGGGAATTCTATGCATGGACAAGAGGCGCCTGATTTGTCGCATTGGCGGCGCGCCTCCTGCGAACTGCAGCGTCCGATGGGTACCGGCGACCGGATCAAACTCCGATATTTCGACCAGGCGGTACGGATCGTCCTTGGGCGGAACGGCGTGAGGCTTGACCGAACCGTACATCAGCCAGCTGTAGGAACCGGCAGACGCGTCCAGTTTGGCGTGGGGCACGACTGCCGCTAGTTTCTCGCGTAGCGGAGTCAGCACCGACTTGCCGCAGTACTTGAGCTTGCTGACGTACGAGAAGTTGAGCAGCTGCACGTGCCATCGTTGCGTGCTGCTTCTGGTGAGATAGGCTACTTTAAACTTAAAGTTTTCGGGAAGCAACGCTGCCACCTCGTCACGCAGCCGGAGAATCACTTCGCCCACGGTCCCTCTGACTTTGGCGATAGACGTCTCGGCCGAATCAAAGTCCAAGGCGAAGCGGTACAGCGCCTTGTGCTTCTTTTTGGTGAACTCGGCATCGAACCAGCGCTTACGTATGTCCTCTCTCTCGTACACGCAGGAACAGGCGGGCGTCGCACCGACGACCTCCTGCACGTTTCCCGCGATCTTGTCCCTGGCGAAGTAGGGCACCGACTCCGGATCCAAGTGGCAAATCAGTCCCGCGTTCGTCAAGTGAGTGTAACCGACGGCGACCGGGGAAGCCATGCCTTGCACGTGCCCCGACGGCGGCGTGCCGATCACGCTTCTTCAAAATCTGAGGAGGGCAGACGAGTCCTCCCTTCCGATGACGTACTGCGCCGTCTGCCACAAGACCATGATACGCCGTAGTGGTTTATCATACAACAACAACGGCCACGGTAGGGGGCGGCAGCAGCGCCAGGAGCAGCAGCGCCATGAGCGGGAACAGCAGCGGGAGCAGCAGCAGGGGCAGCAGCAGCAGCAGGGTGAGCAGCAGCGGCAGCGGGGCGAGGTGGACGACGGGGACGACAAGGAGAATGTGGGTGGGGCGGCGAACAAGAAGCACTGTAGTTGCCACAGACGATGAATATTGATGACAATGATTATTAAATATTCCGGAGAGGAAAAAATAATAAATGTTTTTTGTTGTTGTTGTTTCAACAGCACACACACAATTGTCTCGTCTCTTGTGTCCTTCTTCTTTAAACCAACGACGCGAGGTCGTACAACACGGCCGTCTGTCTCGCGCACGACGACCACAATGGACGACGCAGGAGCGGCAGCAGCAGCAGCAGGAGTAGGCAGCGGCGGTTGTAAAAGTAATAGCAGTAGCAGCAGTAGCAGCGACGCCCAGTTCCTCAACAGCAAACAGCAAGACTCGCTAAACTTTCTCGCATTGCTCGCTGCGCTTTACGAAGTCGACAACTGCGTAATCAGCAGTAGCGGCTGTAGCGAAAACTCTGCATACAGCGAAAACTCTCCATGTAGCGAAAAGTCTGCCTATTGCGAAAACTCTGTTGGTGCAAACAGCGACGGCAGCGACGAAAGAGCCGCTCGCTCTTTCCTACTGGAATGGCACAACGCCGCATATTTATACCCCGGTAAGAGGAAGGGTGTGGGTAAAGGAGGAGAGAGCGAGGAAGAAGAAGAAGAGGATGAATGGGGAGTAGTTGAAGATGAAGAAAGGGGGCAATGGGGGATTGTTGAAAATGAAGAAGAGGAGGAAGAGGAAGAACAACAAGAAGAACAAGAAGAAGAAGAAGGAGGAGAAGCAGGATTAGGACAAAGGAGAAGAGGGGAGGATATCCGGGAACTGGCTAACGTGGTGGCCAACGCCCAAGCCAGCGCCGTGGGCTAGGCGGCAAACGGGTGGATCGAACCGGAACGCTGACACCGTCTCAGCAACCATCCTTTCGTGGTGAAGGTCGTCAAGCCGGTGATGTGCGGCGCCTGTCTGGACCCGCGCAGTTCCGGTTTCGCCAAGATCTCGCAGCCCGTGGTTCCGCCCGGGTGGCTGAGCGACGTCTTTGTCAAGTCCCCCCACTTTCACTCGTTCGTTTACGCCGCTTACAAGTACGGGGCTCACGACAAACTGTTTGCCGCCATGGGCAACGGGACGTTCGTGACCGCGTACAATCGCATCGCCAAGACGGTGGCCGCCCCGCTGCACGAGAAACCGCCGCCGGTGTCCAAGCGAGACTCGCCCCTGAAGCAGGGCGAAATTCTCTGCCGCTACTACATCGAGCCCGCCACGAGAACAATTACTGCTAATACTGCAAAGCATGGGCATGGGCATCGGCAGCAGCAGCAACAGCAACAGCAGTCGGGCAGGCTGTCGCCGCCGTACCCGGACTTTTCCGAGATATTCGGCAACGCCAGCATCGCGGGCGAGATACCCGACCTGCCAGCAGGATCCGACGCCGCGTGCCGTCGCGGACGCAGAGTGCTACATATCCCGCGTGTCGCGAGAGATTGCCAGCGACGTGGAGCGACGGCTGCGCGGTCGCCTCATGTCCGAGCTGTTGCCCTGCGAGAAACACGCGGGCAAACTGTGCGTGTGCCGCCGGCGAGAAGAGGACGAGGTCGGGAGGAGAAGAATAAAAAGGAGCGGTAGGCGAAGAGGGCAAAGGGACCGAGACTAAGTAAAATAAGTAAAGCAACGTACTCAAAAAAATAAGTAAATAAATAAATACATAAATAAATACACGAATAAATAATTACACACGCATCACACTACGTATTCTTTCTTTTCTTCTTATTCTTCCTCTTCCTCTCTTCTTTTTTTGTCAAGAATGACATCTCATTTTTCTCTCCTCCCCCGAATCCCTCTTCCTCTCATTCTTCGCCCTTTTAATCTTTTGCTTTCTCTTGTGTTGTTGCTGCTGCTGCTCTTCTTCACACTGACGTCGTCGTTGGTTGAAGCGATTGAAACAGGCCTCGAAAATTCGGGGGTCGCTGACGATCACTTCGGAAACGGCAAAGTATTTGTAAACGTCGTAAACGGTGGTCGCGTTGGCCCCGGTCCACGACTGCATCTGCGCCAGCGTGTTGCATAAGACTCTAGCGTAAGGTTCGTGCTTGCAAGAGAGCAGTAAAAAGTGGGTGAAGTTAATGAACTCTCGGGTGTATTCCGAAACGTCGTAAAACATTTCGTTTGCCATTGTTGCCGTCAAGTAGTTCCTCGGACCTATTATTTTCCGCCCTTCTCCCCACTCCCACTGTCCGTGTTTTTTTTTTCATTTTTTCCTGTCTCTCTCTATCTTTCTCTCATTCTTTCAATCCATCCATCCATCCATCCATCCATCCATCCATCCATTCCCTTCCGGGAAAGAAAGACAGACACAAGAAAGACAGATACACAAGAAAGAAAGAGAGAGAGAGAGACAAAAGACAGATAGATAAATAGGAAAATGAATGTGATACTATTTATTTCTTTGTCTTTATTATTCAAACGTAAGAAAGAAATTATAAAATAATATTGAATAAAACAAATAAAAGCAGCACAGCACTCAAGTGGCAGTGCGCCTCCTTTTTTTCGCGGAGGAGCGAATGTGCATCGTGTGGCCCGGATCGACGCTCTGCTTCCAGTTGAGCGTGGCCTCGTCGATCTGATCGAAGATGCGGTACGCCACGTAGTCCACGATGTACTTGTGCGGCGCGTGCAGTCGAGTGGTCTTGAGCAGAAACAGCGGCACGTGTATCACCTCGCGTCTCTAAAAGAGAAAATCGGTTCGCGGGAATCGCTTCCAAAAGACGACGTACATGACGTTGCTGTCGTTGGCCGGTTTGATTTCCATGTTTGTTCGCATGTCCACTTTTACGTAAGGCGACTGGTCGTACTTTATGCTGTAGGCGGCAAAGTCCCCGTCGTCCAGAGCCTCTTCTTCTTTCTCCTCGTCTTGTCCGTCTCGCGTGTTGTTATCGTCCTTTAACTCGCGATGCAGCGGGTACACGCGAATGTGCCTGCCCTCGTTATTAAACAGCGGAGGCAAGTGGACGGCCAACGCGTCGTACAGGAACTCTCTTTCCGCGTCGCTGAAGGCGCCTTCGGTCGGCGACGACGTGACGGTCGTCTTGGTGCCGTCGAACTTGAAAGCGACCGAGTCCCGGCGCGCCGACGGCTGCTGCTGCGGCGGCTCGTAGCCGGGCACCTCGGTCCACATCCGGAAGCGAGCGTAGTTGCGCATGCAGTTGAGCGTGTGCGATATGACCGGATTCACGTTAATCTGCACCATGCCGTGCTTGCGACAGTAGCGGCGCTTGATGATATCTCCGATCGTGCGTTCCGTGTAAGCGCTCTTGTAGTGAAAGTGCCCGTTGTACTCCACCATGAGATTGAGCTGCTTGCAGTAAGCGTCGGCGCGATAAGGCACCGCGTGTTTGTCGAGAAACTCGTTTTTGAACCCTCGCGCACCCACTCGAACGACGGATCGCTGGCCGCCGCAAAGGCGCACTTGACCAGCTCGTTAATCCCGTGCTGCTGCTGCTGCCCTTGCTGCTACTGTTGATGCGGATGCATCGGTAACCGAGGAAGCGGGTGGTCGTCGCCCTCCTCCTCATCACCGTCCTCACTCTCATCGGCTGCCTTGCGCTTCTTTGTATTGTTACCGTTACTGTTATTACTATTACTGTTATTATTATTAGTGGTAGTATTGTTCTTCCTCTTTTTCTTTGGTTGTTGTTGCTGTTGCGGTTGCCTCTTCTTCTTATTATTCCTATTGTTATTATTAATATTGTTATTATTATTAGTAGTTGTAGTAATAATTTTAGCATTAGCATTCTGTTCTTCGCCGTCGACCACCCTCTCTTTGTCTTCCGGCATCACGCGAACGTCGATCCGACCCGGCCCGCTCGCAAGGCGCACGCGCAGGTTCGTCTCGCCTCGGTAATCGCGGTCGTTGTCAGCGATGAAAAACGAAGGCAGCGGTTTGTCGGCCACTTTGACCGTGCCGGTGCGCTTGTCCACCGAGATTCGAGCGGTCAGCCCTCCGTCGTCGTCAGCGGGGGCAACCCACACGTCTTGCGAGAAAGCGCCGCCGGCCGCCGACTTGACGACCACGACGGCTGCCGCTGCTCCCTTCGAGGACGAAGAGGAGGATGAGAAAGAGAGCTGTTGCAGCAGCAAAGTTCGCACGCTCGAATGAGTTTGGTGCAGCGCGACTCCGTTGTAAATCCAAATGTCTACGGGCACGACGACGTCGTCGTCGTACAGCAGCCCGACTCCCGCGCAAAACGAAGACTCTCGCGGAGACTCGTCCAGTGCGACGGCCTGGTTTCTCCTGGCGCCGATGTGGGCGAGCGCGGGAATGGGTCGTCTCTCGATGGTGGGCTGCTCGCCCTCCACGACCATCGCGTGTCCATTCGGCTCGTCGCACCAGCACCACGCGACTGCTCGGTGACACCGACTGCCGGGAGGAACGCCAATCACCGACCAGTCTTCGTTCGAGAGCAGGGTCAGCGAGCGCACGAATTGCGCAAAGGTTCGATGGTCGCGATGCAGGCGAACCGGCTCGGCGGCGGCGCCCACGAGCAGCGATCGGAACCGCGACAGTCCTCGCTCCTCCAGATACGCTCCGGCACTCTCCATGTTACTGGCGTTAGTGATTGTGGCTTGCTCGGTTGCTTGCTTGCATGCTTGCTGCTGCTGCGGCGGCGGCTGCTGCTGCTGATTAACTCGTCGATGTGCGCGTGCGGCCAACTATCACTCCCCCCATCGACGCTAATATAGGCGTATCTCGTTTATTTGTTTCTCTTTGTTTATTCCTTCCTTCCTTCCTTTCCCCGTAACAAACACGTTGTTACGTACTTAGTTAAAAATGCACTGTCTGTCCTACCTGCTGACAAAGAAGGAGGCTTTGTATTATTGTCACATGGTAGCTACAACAAAAAAGCTAATGAGGCACTAGCAGCCGTGTTCAATGAACACAAGGAAATTTCACTGGCGAAAGTCAAGAGCAGAGCTGTAGCGATGTGCCGGGACATGAACCTAGATAAAGTATTGAAATCAATAGGAAAAAGCAAGAATGACAGTCTAGATGTGTTCTTTAGCGCGAAAACTCACAAAAAAGGTGTCCCGTTCAGAGTAATAGTATCGGAGAAAGGCACATGGCAGAAATCTATTGCAGTCTATTTATTAGACAAGCTTAACCTACTCGAAATTAAAGATCCGTTCATCACGAAAAATTCCGAGGAAGTGTTAGCCTTTGTAGAGGCCAACTGTAACGCGGGACTAAAGGCCTTCTCAGCAGATGTTAAGGACCTGTATTATTCTTTGCCACAGAATGAATTGTTAAGTTGTGTTCAATCATGTATAGATGAATTTGGAGCAGTAAGATTTAGTACGAAGGCGGGCACAACCGTTGAATATTTTTTAGAACTTTTAGACTTGTACATGAAGTCGACATTTGTGCAAAGAAATGACATTGCGTACCTTCAAAAACAAGGGGTCTGTATAGGATCCTGCTTAGCGCCTGTTTTAAGCAACCTGTACTTAGCCAAGCTAGACAGAGACCTGTGCTCACGCATCAATGATACAAAAGTTGTTAAAATATTTCGATTTGTTGATGATTTTTTGGTGTTTCTGAATGTTCAGCCAGACAACTTTGACACAGAGTGTTCAGCTATTAATAACATTATACGCGAGTGCCTTTGTCCTCTAGAAGTTACGTTCGAAGTGCCTATAGAACAAAAGGTCAAATTTCTGGATATTAAATTTACCTTCGGTGATGAACTAACTTGCTGGTGTTACAGTCCCCGGACAAATAAACCGTTGTTGTCATATCATTCTGCCCATTCTAAACTGGTAAAAAGAGGAATTGCGAAAATGTGTTTCACTAACGCACTAACTAAATCATGCCATCATTGCACTGACGAAGCCTTCACACAACAAGCCATGCGGCTACATGAAGCAGGCTATCCCAATCATGTACTGACATCAGTTGCAGAGGGAATACTTCGGCAAGTGCAGCAATCAGGGACTGCTGAACGAGCGGAAGGAGATAGTAACCGAGAGAAAAAAAGACCAACAGTGATACCTTATATCCACCGGTTGTCGCACAACCTAAAGAAAATTGCCCACCGAGGTAACACTGATGTGGTTTTTTCAGCACCCAACAAACTAATCAGCCTGTGCAGGAAAACAAGACCAGAAAAGAAAGAAAGTGCCCCTAGCTGCCAAGTTAAACACAGGAAGAAGTTCAGAGAATGTAAGACTTCAATTATTTATCGTATACCCTTATCGTGTGGGAAGTATTACGTCGGACAGTCGGGCAGATGCATTAATGATAGACTGCGCGAACACAAAAATAAAGTCGACAAACTTGTATCAGATGGGTCTCTCTCCCTTCATTGTAAGCAACATAAGTGCTCCCCTCTCTTCGAATCAACAGTCATTACCGGTAGAAACAAGTGCGAACTCACTAGACTTATAATAGAAGCCGAGCAGATTGACGCCCTAGGGGATTCATGTATCAGCAAACCATCATTGGCTCTCTCTGAAAAAGAACTGACATTTTTGCGCATGGCTTAGCATATCACAAAATGTATCGCTCTGATTGTTAATCTGTTCACGTGCCTGTGACTCATGTGGTCTGAGTGTATAAGTACGACCTGGTTTTCGACAATAAACAGTGTTGGAAGTTAGCGCTGTGTGTGTCCCTTTGTGTCTTCTCTTGTCCCGTGTTTGAATCGTGCTACCATACTCCCCTTGAAGATGCATTACCAACAAGCCCACATTGCAACCCTCGTGAACCGGATCGTCGCCGACTTTCCAGCCAGAAAACGTCTTCAGACAGAAAGCACAGCATACAGTTTTGTTGTCGGCGTCGTCATTCTGATCATCGGGCACGTAGTAAAAGCCCGCCTGTGCCATTTCCAACGGTGGAGGAGACAGCCACTTCGTAAACGTCTTTACCCTGGCATTTTCCGACGATTTCATTACATTCGCATCGTAAGAAGTGTAAGGGATCGTTTCGGCTCCTTCCTTGCCTCGACAATGAAAGCAATTATCTTCATCATACCTCGCAGTATGATGGTGGACATCTTTCCCTAATTTTACGGACGCGACGACTTCTTATATATTGTCATACTCACACTCTCCTACTATCCTCCTCTCCTCATTCCTCTCCTCTCTTATAGTGGGAGAAAAATAATATACAACGCAAGAAAGATAGAGTAAACAGAGGGATAATAATAGCAGCATCCGCAGCAGCAGAACAACGACAACGACAACAACAGCAAGAAAGCAGGTGAACAGAACCATTTATTATTGAAACTCACTGTTGTCAATCAATATCACTTGGGGGGAGTCATTTATTTTACATTATCACTCATTGTCAATGTATTATTATTGTTGTTCTTTAATAATATAATAATATATATATGTACTAATTCATTACTGCTTGACGTCACTTGGGTTCACGTTTTTCAAAATTTCAAACCAGCAGTCTTGATTTAAGTCCAAAATAGTAGTAGGAGCCGACACCGCTGTTGCCGTCGTGGCCGTTGCTACCGCCGTTGCATGATCTGCCTCTGTTGCCGTCGTGGCCGTTGCTACCGCCGTTGCATGATCTGCTTGTGTTGCCGTCGTGGCCGTTGCTACCGCCGTTGCTACCGCCGCTACATGCTCTGCCCCTGTCGTTGCATGCTCTGCCTCTGTTGCCGTTGGGGCCGTTGCTACCGCCTCTGTCTCCGTTGCTGCACCTGCCGTTACCGCCTCGTCACAGATGGGCATTCTTCTCTCCCTCCTCTTTTTCACCCCACCGCCGTCGCCGCCCTGGACCACCGTCGCACGGCGCTTGCGCAGGTTATAGCCACACCGTTTGCGCCGCAGATCGTCGTCCATCTCCTTATCGTTCTCCTCCCTTCCTTCGATAATCACACGGCGTTTCACCACGCCGGCCATCTTCATAAAATCGTGTATGCTCAGCGTGCTAATCACAGGCGGGCTTTTACTACGTGCCCGATGATCAGAATGACGACGCCGACAACAAAACTGTATGCTGTGCTTTCTGTCTGAAGACGTTTTCTGGCTGGAAAGTCGGCGACGATCCGGTGCGCAGGCACATGAACGACAGTGCTTTATGCGCCTACCTAACGAATTCGGACACGAGCAACGCCGACTATCCGCATCTGCACTGGAAAATCGCCCGCTCCTTCTACTCCGGTGCGCCCCCGTCGCCGCCACCCAGGCTATCGATGGCCACGTTTCACGCCCGACTGCAGACGTTTGTCAAGTGGATGGGAGACGTGCACTACGGCATCAAGTTGGCCTGCGCCGGATTATTTTACACCGGCGAAGGAGACTACACCGCGTGCTATCAGTGCCAAGGAAGACTCGGAAACTGGGTAGAAAGCGTGGACGTTCAACCGGAGCTTAGGCACGACCGCGAATTCCCCCATTGCTATCTCGCTCGACGCAGACGTCGCGAGCGGGAAGAGGCAACGGAAGAAGAAGAAGAGGGAGAAGAAGACAAATGCTGTGGCGACGTCATCAAAGAAATCGAAAAGAAAAAGAGGGAGGGGATAGAGCAGGAAAAAAAGAAGAAAAAGGCTACCGAGAGCTGCAGTGAGGAGGAGGATGATAATAAGGTCAACGAGAGACATTTGTGTAAAATTTGCTACAACTCAGACATCAACGTCGCATTTTCCCCGTGTGGACGCGCGTTTCTCTGCTCGAAATGCATATTGAGCCTCGTGGGCACCCGATGTCCGGTGTGTCGCGGCCACGTAACGAGTGTATTTAGAATCTATCTCTCTTGAGTTGATGAGAGATAATAATAAAGAGATCACGTCGTTTCTTTCATTCTTTCTCTTCTCTCTTTATTCGTCATTAATTATCAATAACATCAAAAAACAATAATCAAAGAACAACAATTATTATTATTATTATTAAACATTTGCAACAGTTTTACAACATTTTCAACAGTATTCCAACATTTTGAACAGTTTTACAACAGTTTCACAGTTTTTCAACAGTTTCAGTGTAAATTGTATGTGTAAATAACAGCAAGCAAGCAATCAGGTAGCTTCGGCACACACAATATTATTTATTTATTTATTTATTTATTTCAGAATACTGCAGGCCATTGCTTGGCCCAAGCAGGAATGAATTTACATTGTTACATAACCAAGAGAATAAAATTTATACAATGTTAGCAGCACACATATATCAAAAGAATAAACCAAAAGAATAAAATTGTACAATATTAGCAGCATACGGATACCAAAAGAATAAAATTTATACAATATTAGCAGCACAAGGATACAAAACATACATATCAGGTAAGGAGACGATGTAACGCATCAGAGAAATTTTGTGAGGAAAAAACAGATGCCGGTAACGAATTCCAATCTTGTACTGTTCTGGGAAAAAAACTGTACTTAAAGCTGTTAGTTTTGGCGAAGATGGGAGCAAGTGAATTGTCATGAACGCTCCGAGTCCTTCTCACTAGAGGACGCTTAATGCACTCTGGAAGCTGGAGCTTATTTTTTCCTGTTAAACTATTGTTCAAGAATATCAATCTATTAATCTTTCTGCGGGTTTCTAGTGTATGAATGTTATTTGAGATCATTAACTGCGAAGGAGAGTCTTCCCTTTTGTATTTTCCGTATATAAACCTAACCGCTTTCCTCTTGACTTTTTCAAGGCTCATTATATCTTTTTTTGTGTATGGGTCCCACACTACTGAAGCATATTCAAGTAAAGACCGCACACAAGTTTCGTAAGCCAATTTTTTTATGTGTGCAGGGGCAGTTTTTAGCTTTCTTCGTAAAACCCATAGCTTTCGAAATGCAGATGTAGAAATATTAGTAATGTGAGCCGACCATTTTAACTTATTGTCGAGTGTTATGCCTAAATATTTATATTTGTCAACTTCCAAAATCACGTTGCCGCGAAGAAAGTAAGGAAGTAAAATGGGAGACTTCTTTCTAGTTATACGTAAGAGAGCAGTTTTTTCACTATTAAGTTCCATAGCCCATTTCAGACACCATTCTTCAATAGCAAAAACTGCTTTTTGAACAGAGATGTGGTCATGTTCAGATGAAATTTCTTTAAACACAACATAGTCGTCTGCAAACAACTTAACAGAGACATCTTTAGGAACAACCGCAACTAAATCATTTACATATATTAAAAACAACAAAGGTCCCAGCACACTTCCCTGAGGAACTCCTGAATGAACATTAACAATACTAGAAGCGGTCTTATCAATTTCCACATATTGCCGTCTGTCTGTAAGGAAATCTTGAATCCATCGAATAATAAAAAATGGTATACCCATACATTCCATCTTATAGAGAAGTTTGCCATGTGGCACCTTATCGAAGGCCTTGCTAAAATCAAAGAAAACCACGTCCGTTTGCCCGGACATATCAAGCACCCGCGCAAATTCATGTACAGACAAAACAGTCTGAGTAACTGTGGATAACCCCTGCCGAAACCCGTGCTGATTATCCGACAAAAGATTATGATCGCTCAGGAACTTTCGCAGGTAACCGGCTACAATATGCTCCAACATCTTACAGCAACTGGATGTTATGGAAACAGGCCGATAATTTGAAACAGACAACCGGTCACTTTTTTTATATACGGGAACCACCCGTGCTATTTTCCATTGTGAAGGATTTTTTCCGTTTGCTAATGAGAGTTTAAAGATGTCTGTGAGGCAGCCTGATATTTGTTCTGCGTAACGCCTCAAAAATATATTCGGAAGACCATCGGGTCCAACGGATTTTTTAGTGTCCAGTTTCAAGAGCATTGCCAGAACACCCTCACGAGTTACCTCAATGCCATCCTCTGGTGCAGCCACTGCTTTTATCTCATATTCATCTAATTCTGAAACACCTCGTAGGTGGCAGTTTATCCACGTACGGTTGGGATCGGCACGAACAGCCGGCTCTGCTGGATGACTCCTCTTTCGCTCGACCACACTTCTCGCCTGGGCCGCGCGGAGGCCATCTTTTCATCGCCGGTGTCGCCGGACTGCACGTCGTACATTTTAAGAAACTTCAGCACGGGCGCCCACGCGTGTTCGGTCAGTCCGGTAATGTGAGTAGTGGTAGTCGCCGTCGACTGCCGCAGTACTCTGGGTGACACGGAGTCGGAGACGACGCCCACGTTGCGCATGAAGCCGTCCAAAGTGTATGTCTTGATGCGCCGATTCGCAGCAGTCGCGAGCCCGATGAGTTCCTTGGAGCCGTGATAGAAGCCGCACTCGTCGTGGTACTTCTGTAACGCCCACAGGTGACATCCGAGTGCGTCGATGCTCGTCACACCCAGATGCGGATGGTACTTCACCAGCGATCGGAATGCCTTTTCCACGCGATGTATGGTGTGGAGATGCGAGTCAAATCTGGTCCAGGCTCGTTGCAGCTGCCCCAACACGACCGGATCCAATTGATCGACGTGTGCCACGCTCACCTTAACCGGGTAGGGTAGTCTGTTGACCCGATCGAGCGCGACTGCGGCGTGCTCTGCATCCACATCGATTTTGGCCACGGCGATCGACATGTCCGCCCGTTCGCATGAGATTTTCAGATTGTTGGCGATATCAACGGCCTCGGCGTAGGGCAATTCATCGTTCAAAAGGGCCATCCACTGGGCGACGACGCGTTCTTCGGGGAGATAAACAAACAAGAACCTAATGTGATGCACCACCTTAATATCGGTGACATCGACACTCAAGACAATGCGTCGCAGGGCCCAGTTCACGTTTTTCCTCGTGAATATGACGTCTCGCACGATGTTGTGCTCGTCGAGTCGGTCGTTGAAAAAAAAAGGTTCGGTATAGGGTGCCGGGTCGGTCAGCCGGAACTATTATTTCGTTAAGAGGCGGTACCGAGACACATCCGTTTTCCACATGTTATGAGTGTGTCAAATCGTGCAATCACATCCTCTCAGGCGCGCGAGATCACATTTCTTAACTTCCCGTCGCTGCATCTCCACTTTTTTTTAGTTTCTTATTTTAGTTCTCTCCAAGAGGATGTTTGTCACTGGGTCATCGTTCAAGGTGAAGAATGATGAAAGAGGGTGGGGTGACATTGACTATATACGGCCATTTCCAAGCAGTGGGAGAAAGTAAGTAAGAGAAGGAGAAATGGCAATAAAATAAGAAAATGAAAAGAAAAGAAATAATAATAATAATAAAGTGAGAAACGAAAAAAAAAGAGAGTCAGTGACTCCCCACACGTGTCTCTCGGCCCCCTTCCTAGTTTTTTTTTCTTATTTTCTTTTTTTTTTTGCAATCGCTCGCTTGCGCCCGCTCGCGCCTCCTCGCATGCGGGCTGCTGCCGCGGGGTCTTCGCTAGCTGAGTGAGACAAGAGACTGCACTTGACCCAGTGCCTTCGCTGCTTCGCCGTAAACAGCAATGCGCCTGCTCGAATAATTAAGCGACGCACCCCCCGCTGGTGCGACCGAGCGTCTTCTCGGAAGGAAGCGAGAATAGAAAAGGGAGGGAGGTGTGCTACCCCCTCTTTTCGTTACTTCTCGCTACCGCGAACTCTACGCTCTCTGTTGCTGTCGCGAACTCTATGCTTTGCTACGCTTTCTGTTGCTACCGCGAACCCGCTTGCTGTCGTGTGCTTGTGTGCTTTGTGCCTTACGGTCGCCCCATCTAGGAGGGGGGCGTGTGGTTTTCTTATTCTTCTTCGCTCTTTAGCGCTCTTTGGATATGGTTGACTTCCCCGCGACCTATGAGCCGGGAGGGAGATTATACAGTTTGACGAATGCGACGCGTCGGTCTTGTTCGAAGGAGGGAGAAAATTATACACACACAAACACCCCCACTGTGCTCGCTTACACGTGTTTGCGCTGTTGCTACGCTGCTTGCTGCGTGTTCCCGCCAGAGAGGGGGGGCTGCTTAACACGACGTGTTTGCCACTGCGCTATTCTGCTTGCATAGAGACGTCGTCGGTTGCGAGTGTCGGTCGAGCGTGATCTTGTTATGCCCCAACCACTGGCACGCGCTGGAAAGCTTCGGCGCGCGCCGAAGGGTCAAATGCGTCAAAGCGTCGGTCGGGAACTCGCTGAAGCGGAACGTCGCGCAGCTGTTATGTCTACTGCCGATGCTAGAAGTTTGCCGGCGCGCGGCGAAGCTGCGCCGGCGTGCACCAATGGGAGGCTGCGACGCCTCGCAGGCGTCAACCAATCGGAGGCTGCGGAGCTTCATGCTGCTAGGCCTGTAATGGCCGACCGTGCGGAGACGCCGGCACCAACGATCGTCCGAGTGTTTTGGACGCACGACGCGCGCGACAGTGTTCCTGAAAGACAGTGTTGTAATAGTAAGCCGACAACGACACGACCGACTACCGTGGGTTGTGGCAGTGCGACGTGGATCCGAAGCGACTTCGAACGACGCCGACTAATCCAACCTGCCCACTGGGTTCCGCCGGGCTCGGTACGATCGTCTGCTAAAACAGCCAACCGAATCACGATTACCGCAACGTCTGTGCTTGTTGTATGTGCATTTTGTTGTGCTCAAAACGAATGGAAACACGTTTACGAGCTCCGAAGTCTGGATAATCAACACTCGCCTATCGCCGATGTTGTTTACGTTACGCGTAGGCCTAGCGCGTCCATCGAGTTCGTAACTGGCGAGTGAACGAACTCACCTGAGAAATCTGTCGAAGGAAATGAATTTTCAGGTCCGTTTGGTGCTGCAGTGATTTAAAATATGGCACTCTTGACTTCGTGTGACCTGTGATGTGGTGAATGAACCGTGTGGAAGTTGGGTTGGTCAACCGCGGCGTGTTTCGTGTGGTGTCGGTTGACTCAAGTTTAACGGGCAAGCTCTGCGCTGTTTCCAGTGGTAAAGATAACTCCCGGAAGCGAACTACACTAGTAGCCGAACTATTGGAAGTACTTACATAATCAGCCGTGCCGCCTGTTTCAGATGACACTGCGCTCTTTTATTCGGCATGTGAATCCAGTTTAGTACAAGTTCACTGTACTCATTCACTCACTTCTTTCAAGTGCGACCGTCTTTTGGGCTAGTTGGGGATAAATCGCTCGTCTAGCAATCAAGAACACTGACGCACTGAAGCATACGTGGCAACGCAGTCATATTTGAGTCAGTGTGTCGTTATAGTGGAGCACTGCAAAAAGAAATTATCTGTTTGCAACGTGTGCCCTGTGTGCAGTGCATAGCAGGACCTGCATCATGCAAGACCTATGCATAGAAAAGACGGGGAATCCGGGAGATGGCAATTCAAGGCGATGAGCAAAACGTGAACAAGGTGAATGCAGGAGCCAACGTTTCGACAAGTGGACTTGTCCTCTTCAAGGCGACATATGCTTTCCTCGCCACAGTATATATAGGTGGGGTTCTTCTAAAGGGGAGGGGGTGTGAGGCGGGAGGGCGCGGAAACGAGGGAGGGCGCGGAAACGAGGGAAAGGACCCCCCCTCCCCTCACCCTAGTCTGTCAACCCACGCCCGTAAGCCGGCGTGTCAAGGGCGTCTGACACGCCAGCTGACAAAATAAAAAAAAAGAAATAAAGAAAAAGAAAAAGAAGGGAAGAAAAAGGAAAAGGGGTGGGGGGGATACGCCAAGATATCAAACTAAGTGTTGTTGCCTATAGCTTGAGGTTTAGCATAGGGAATAGATTCTAAAGCTCCCTTTGAAACGTTTATGCCTATTGGTTGCAATGTCTTGAACTTATGGATAAGGTATGATTCTCTGTATTTTCTTTCTCGTTCAGAACGGAAATTTGACTGTAAGATGTAGAGTTTAAGTTCATCAAAGTTATGACCTGGTTGGTTGAAATGCTCGGCGACGGCTTTGGGAAGCTTTTTAGCTGTGTCCGCGCGATGTCCGTTTAATCTGACGTTCATTGATTGTCCTGTTTCACCGATATATTGTTTCTTACAGAAGGAACATTCAAGCATATAAATCACATCCGAACTTGTGCAAGTGAAGCTGGATTTGACTTCATGTGTATAATTATTTGCGGTGCTTTTAATTTTAATGTCACTTTGAAGGTGCCTGCAGGTTTTGCATCTAGGGCGACAACATGCTTTTATTACGGGGGAATGCTGCTGGCTGACTTTTGCGTGCACTAACATGTCTTTAAAGTTCTTGTTTCGGCGATAGGTAACCCTGGGTACATCCGGGAACGCTTTTCGCAGACGCTCGTTACTTGATAATATTGGGTGGTATTTTCTTAGGATGTTGTTTATGTTTGGGAGTGCATTAGAATATTTTGTTATAAAGGCCGGCGGTCTGTCAGATTCTAATGTGGGCTGTCTCTTCGCCAATTCCGACTGTCTCTCCAATCTTGACGCGGTATCATAAGCTCTATCGAGAGCAACTTGGGGATAGTTCCTTTCTGCTAGCGTTGATCTAAGGTCATTTAGGTGGTGGATATAATCGTGGTCTTCACTGCAGATTCTTCTTATACGTTTCGCTTGTCCGACAAAAATTCCTTGCTTGCAATGTCATGGGTGATGACTGTTGTAGTCTAAATATTGCTGGCTATCTGTAGGCTTCCGGTAAAGTGTCGTTCTCAGTTTTCCGTAAGGAGGGGGGGTCCGTAAATAGGGGGGGTCCTGGCTTTGACCTTGTACACAGCGTTCCTTTACTAATTCGACACGCTAACACACTTTCCCTCGTTTCCGCGCCCTCCCGCCTCACACCCCCTCCCCTTTAGAAGAACCCCACCTATATATACTGTGGCGAGGAAAGCATATGTCGCCTTGAAGAAGACAAGTCCAGTTGTCGAAACGTTGGCTCCTGCATTCACCTTGTTCACGTTTTGCTCAAGACCTATGCATGTAGCAGCGTATACCACGATTGCTTCGATGCCCGCTTCAGAAGCAGCAAGTACTGAGTCAATGAAACTGTAATTGAATTTTTATCTCACTTTTTGCTTATGGAAAGTGTAGATGGTGTGAGGGCATTGTGGGGAAGGTGAAAAGGTGTCATCAGTGTTTTGTGCAGTCAGTATGCTTAAACTGCTGGAATCCCTTCAGCCTCTACTAAAATGTTTCTTGCTGCGATACTATAAATTGTAGTCAGGACAAAGATGTACTCAAAACCAAGTTACTAATGCATCTGCCCAGAATGTGTTTGATTAACAAGTTAACGCTTCCACAACAACAATATGCCGATGAACAGCATATGTGCTTACAATAAATACATTCCGTAAAGGCGAACGACTGGGCCTACAATATAAAACTTTGTAGTAGCACCGTAAAAGTGCTGCCATGCGTATCAGCCACAACGAAACTACTGCACGTCCAATCTTCTTCCTTGGAGGCACTTCTATAAAGACTGTTCGGGCCCTTCTCATTCTGAGTGTAGCATTTAGCTGTTCTCTCAACTTTTCCACATATGTCACTAGCAGTGTATGTAAGCACCGGCCCTTTCTTGGGTTTGTGTCCCGTGTCTCCCTTCCCTGATGACCTAAGGTTTTCCGAGCACTCTACACTTCTATCATTCTGTCACGTCTTGAGTACTGCTCATCAGTATAGTTCCCGTACCAAACTCGCGACGCTAACAAACTTAAGCTTGCTCTGCGCCGGACAATACGCACCCTTTACTTCCGTCTTTTCGGTTGTCACAAGCTCATGCCAGCCTTCGAGGATTGCCTCAAACCCCTCAAGTAGCACACCCTGCAATACCAACGCAACATTGCACTAGTCTATACTGCAGGGTGTTTGACGTCTCTCTAAACAGCACTAATCTTTTTTCACTTCGTCTGAACAAGTGGTCAGCACAGCCTGAGCCCTCATCATGCCTGTATGGCCCGACACCACAACTCCATGATTATATCTGGCATGCAGAGCTTTCTCTCCACCCCCCTGGTGATTTGGATTCTCCTTCCTTGGAACCAGACTTCATTGGCACTCCTGTGTGTTGTGCACCTGTCGAGTGTGTGCGTGTGTGCTGTGCTGTGTTATTGAGCAAGTGTGTGTGCACGTGAAGGGGAAGGAAGTGTCTTCTACATCCTGCAAATTCCTGCTTTATATGGCTGGTTATCAGATTCTCTAACATACAGGCATCAGCCTTCTTTTTAGTCTAGTGTGCCAAGTTACCACTAAGATTATTATTATTATTATTATTATTATTATTATTATTATTATTATTATTATTATTATTATTATTGTTAGAATCATTACTTTGACCACATTGATTGTGTCGAAGCCAGCGTGACACATAATTCAAAATATTTCTGGAGCTTTGTGGGCTCTCTCTTCTAAAAGGAGTGCTAAACATGTACGGCTTCTTCATGAAAATAGTGGTGTTGTCTCGAACACTGCTGATGCCTTTGCAGAAGATTTCTGTTTGCTATGTGGTGTGAAATATGCTTCAAGTAACCTTCCTTCTCAGTCTGGTGCAGTGTATGCTAACAGTCAATGAAAACCTCGTTTCCAAGTATATGAAGTGCCTTAAACTTTCCCTTTCTTGTGGTGTTGATGGTATTTCCTCCACAGAGCTTAACCCTTTGAGACGCTGTCTACACTATTGGGCACAGCAGGAGCGTGCATCAATAGCAAAAGCACTGATGAAAGTAATGGTATTTAAAATGTGTTTCATACATCTTGAAACACTTATTATTGGAACTGTGCTGCAATTTTGAATAATGTGCAGAATGTTTTAACAAAATGAGTGGGAAGGTAGACGGCTGGGTGTTGTTACTCTGTGTCAGTATGTTGTATGTAGCGGGTTCACTTCTTTCATTGTTTTTTACAATGTCGTGCACAAGGCATAATTGTCAAGTGGCTGGATAAGTGCTTTTCAAGCTTTTCAAGACACGAAATAGTACATGTTTTCATATTTTGTGTTCCTGTAGTGAGTTTTCGCATGGAGTCGAAATTTTGTAAACTTGACAAAACTCGCTAAACTATTGAAAATTCTTAATATTTGCTGTGGCTGTACACTTTCTACGATTCTGAGGATGCAAGAGATGTGGTGAAAGCAACTTTTCAATCAACGGGATAAAGTGGTGTCTGAAAGGGTTAAGATGTATGGAAGCATACTTGTTCCTCGTTCTCACAAGCATCTTCAATAGTTCCCTAAAGTCGAGTACCTTTCTAGCACTCGGAAGGTAGCATGAACATTGCCCATGCACAAATCAGGTGCTAGATGTGCAGTTACTAACTGCCGACCTATATCTATCCTCTTCAGTCAGGTGTTTGAATCGATATGGGATTCATCGCTTTCTGTTAGTGCTAAGAGCATTTTAATAAACGAACAGCATGACTTTGTGTGCCGACATTTCAGACTTTCAGACTATTTCAGACTGTCAACATTGTTCACTACTGCATCGACTTCCAAAAAGACATTTTTTCACTCTCGAACTGGTGCAGAAACAATAAGTACTCTTAAATGCTTCCAACACTATGGCATTAAGTTATATGCACAAAACGCACCATGTGAAATTTTGATACACCCTACATGATGCTCCACTCCTTAGGGTCGATGAAATGAAAGATTTTGGTGTGTACTTCGACAAAATGCTAAGCTTCTCTTCACATAGATAATTACACAAGATGCCCTTCACGCTCTTGGAATTGCATGACGTATATTGCATGATTTCCACTCACCTGTTGTGTTTCTGAAATTCTGCTGTGTGCCTCCAACTACTAGAGTATGCCACTGTAGGAGGGGGGTGCAATGAGCAAATCTAATTCTGACCTCATTGAACCCATCCAGAATAAATTGATGTCTATCTTCAAGCACCACTTTTGCCATGCTGGCGACCACAGTTGAGCCTCTGTTCCTGCACCTTTCGTTCCTGTATAAGGTGGTCCATGACATTATACATTCCTTAAAGCTTCTTGATCATATGCATTTGTTTGTGCCGCAACAGTATACCAGGTAGCATACCACATTCGTTGCCTGGGCTTGTTACAAGATTGTGCTAATAAGACTCGACTCCAAAACATACTTCAGAGTTCATTTCCTGTGTTTTGTGTATCTGTAAATAATCACGTAGGATTAACTCCCTTTTACTTTTCCGCGTTTCCTTTTTTCCCTATTTGTTTCTCTATCTTCCATTTTTTTGTCTACTGCATTCATGTTTTCTCTACATTTTGTCTCACCTAGTGCTCGTTAAGTGCACCAGTACAAAGGCTCTCTAGCTGTTCCTGGGCACTACAATAAAAATTTGAATGATTGACTATTATCGTAGTATAAAATTTTGCTTTTTAAGTATGTACTAGTATACTATTTTAGTGCAGTAGCTTTCGTGCAATTAAAAAAAGGGCATGAATTAAGAAGAGAGAGAGAAAATGATAAATGAAAGATAGGGAGGTTAACCAGGACTGAGCCCGGTTGGCTACCCTACACTGGGGAAAGGGGGACGGAAAGATTAAAAGAAGAGAAAGTCCACTGGGGATATCAGTCGGTCACTCAGTCTGGATCACAGACGCTGACTCAATCCGGTATCTTTCAAATATCGCAGCAGCGCTTTTGTGGCCTTTTGTAGCTGCAATATGTGAGGCCATGGTCCCAAGATCTTGTTCAAGGTGAACGGCTTTCCATCTAGCTGATTGAGAGCTCTGCAGAGGTCTTGCCTTTCATCTTCAAAAGATGGGCAGTAGCACATTAGGTGTTCTATGGTTTCCTCGACACCGCAGGCATCGCACTCGACGCTATCAGCCATTCCAATCAAAAATGCATATGCACTGGTGAATGCGACGTCCAAACGTAAGCGGCACAGCACTGTTTCCTCATTTCACAGAAGACCTGGTAACAGCCGCAGTTGCATAGAGGGATTGAGGGAATGCAATCGATGTTGAGTGAATTCAGGTGTGTGCCAGTTTTCCAATGTCAAAAGAGTGTGCTAGCTAGCCTAAGTGTTGGGCTGTGTCGGTCCGCGATAAAAGTACAGAAATAAGGGTTGCTCCTTCGTGGGCTTTCCTAGCAGCTTCGTCAGTGAGGTCATTGCCGGAGATACCGCAATGACCAGGCAGCCACTGAAACACGACGTCGTGTCCTTTCATGATCATGTGATGGTGCATTTCTCGTATCTCCGACACGAGTTGTTCACATGACCCGCGACGGAGAGATGACAGAAGACATTGTAAGGTCGCCTTTGAATCGCAGAATATTGCCCACCGATTAGCCGGTTGGTTATTAATATAATCAACGGCACCTCGGAGGACAACAAGCTCCGAACCGGTCGATGTTGTCAAGTGAGAAATCTTGTATTGGATGCTTAGTGATCGTGATGGTATAACCACTGCGCTGGTGGAGCTGGTCTGAGTGGAAGAACCATCCGTATATATGTGGACTCGATCAAAGTAGAAAGTGTGCAAACAATCCAGAGCTGCTTGCTTCAAGGCCAAGGTAGGCAGGATGGTCTTCTTTCTTATCCCTGGAACCGTAAGACGCACTTGAGGTTGTTTTAAACACCACAAAGCTGAGGTTGAACGTGCTGAGGATGTGAAGCCCGATGGTAAGGAGGCACGATGGATGCTGACCTTGTTGGAGAAGGACGCCTGTGGTCGTCGTTCTGGCATGAATTAAGAAAGTGCAATAATATGCTATGTGCCTGATCATATGCATTGTGCTATTCATTTCTTCTGAGTTTTAATAATGGCTGGCTACTGTATGCAGTGTTGTGCAATAAAATAATATGCCACAGCAATTATTGCGTGCCTCGCAGAACAAATTGAATAATCTTTCTCAGTCAAAACATCATAGCAGGCTGAAAACAATAAACTGCAATCTTTCTTTTTGTGGTGACGAAGTGTATAAATTGTGAAAATAACCTGTTTATATATTTCTTATACTATGGAAATGAGCTCGTCCCATAGATTCGAATAAGTGCTTCAATAGTACGACTTCGCAAAGGGCAACGAAAGACTCCTATTAAAACCCTCTAATTCTCAAGCTTGTATTATCTGACGGTATGTCATTTGATTAATGTAAAGAAAGGCAAACTTGATATGTGGAAACCAGTTACAATAGAACATGGCCCTTACACTGTGAAAATGTTTTGTAGCAATACACTCAATGTGAAGGCCTCCAAATGCGGTGTTGATGCATCAAAACAACCTAGAATAATAGAGGTGCTCCATGGGCTGGATTTGGCAGAATCAAGAATTGGGGGGAGACAAGAAACGAATTGCATACATTTTAGCTATTGTAGTTTTTTTTTTTGAGTGCTACAGGTGTTTCAATTCTCTTTTGCTGATTTTCTCAAAACCCACTTGTTCACGTTTCTCTCTTGCACCAACAAGCATAATTATATTGACACGGATGCTTTATCTGTATCCGGTTATCGTATTTCACCGGCTATAAAATGTTAAATGTTATCGCTCGGTGCAGGATGCGCCTGAACGTATCGGAAGTTTCGCGAATGTTATCGATGGTTCTGTCTGTTGTCGACGAACCTTGCTAATCTGATTGCATACGCGACACGAATTGTGTTGTAGTTTCTGGAAGGCGCGCGGGCACCAGCGAATAGGCTGTAACTTTCGATGACTGCCGTATGCAAACCGACGCGCTTGACCTGCAGATGAGATTTTCTACGATTGCCGACATTGCTCGCCGCTATCGTTGCGATTGAGCCGGCACTATTCATTTACCGTCACTACTACGTGGCAATATTTCCAGCACAGATTTTTTTTCAGTTATACATTGCACGCCTAATTCTTATATAGTTGGCCGTGCAATAAGCTACCAAAAAATGAAATGGTGCAACAGTTTTTGATATATGGCATCGTCGTGCAGGTGTTTGCAAAGCGATCTTGCAGACAGACGACGCGCGAGCGCTGATGTCGATATTTTGTACACTATTGTTACTTCAAAAATAAAAACAAACTCTTGCGGCAGGTGTATATTCATTATTCAAACGTGTTTTTTATATCTAAAAGCACATACAGATCACTAACTTATTGTTTCAAGCTTAGTTTACAGCAGGCTGTTTTAGGCCGGACTTTGACGGATGAAGATGGAATCGTCCAGCAACAGTGCGCCGCAGCCGAGGAGCGAGCTTCGGCGCGCGTCGGAGCTTGTCTCCAGTGGTTGCGCGCCCTTTCCCTGCAGCCGAAGCGAAGCGACGCGTTCGCTTGCCAGCGCGCGCCGAAGCTTTCGGCGCGTGCCAGTGGTTGGGGCATTAGAGCGCCGGAGACTCTGCGTACCGCACGCACCTGCTAATTCGCTACTGAGCGTGATCTTCTCAAGTGGATGAGCTGCGGGGGGGGGGCGAAGTGTGTCTTTTCTTCGCAACTCACGACCGTCATTTCGCGGTATGGAAGCGGTCGGTCGCACGTGCGTGCCGTCGCGAACCCCCCCATATTTGGAAGGGTCACCCCTCGGAGACATCGCGAATACTGCGAACTGAAAGGGGGAAAATAAAGAAATAAAGAAATGAAAAAATAGAGAGATAAATAAATGATGATATAATAATAAAGTTTGTTACCACCCAGAGACATCGCTAATAATTGCCAAGTTAAGAAAAGCAAAAATAAAGAAAAATAAGAAGAAAAATGAATGGTTCAATGCCACGTGTCCACGTGTGGATCACGCCATCGGGCGCGACAACACGGCGCCACTGCAACCAGTATGCCACTCGGAGATATCGCCAGTTTGGCTAATGTAAAGTAAAGAAGAGAAATAAGGCAAAAGTAAATAAAAAATAGGAAGAGGAAGAATGGTTCAATGCCACGTGTGCCCACGTGTGGATCACGCCATCGGGCGCGACAACACGGCGCCGCTGCATCCGATTATGCACCCGGAGATGTCACGGCCACGGTCGGCTAATTTGCAATACGTCGCGCATGCAGCATTGTGTAATAGTAAAGAATTATAAATAAATAATAAAAAAGCCACCCATCAGGCCATCGTGACAGGCGCGACAACGTGGCGTCACTGCTTAATTTACATCATGACGGGTCAAGTATGCAGTATGCAGTAAATATGTAGTAAATATGCAGTAAAGTGAGTGTCGTTGAGTGCGCCTGTACGTGCGCCTGTACAAAAGGGACCTCGATGCAGCGAATCTGCATTCAGCGGCTATTCACCAAGCGACTGCGACTGCTCTGCGACAGCGAATCTGCAGTTAGCGGCCCTTCGCCAAACGGTTAAAAACTGCGACTATCTGCGGCTTAAACACCACGGCACGGCGATGGCATGGGTCGAATACATGCACCGCCGGAAGGCGAAGCAGCAATACTTGAACATGGTGGACCGCATGTTTGCCGCCTCTCGCGAAAACACAACGACGGCAGCGGACGGTGAGCAGCAGCAACTGCCCGCGCTCACGGAAGATGACGCGCGACACTTGGCGCTCTTCTTCGGTGTCGTGGACTGCGCCGAGGAATATTTAACATGCAACCCGCCACCTAGAGGTGAACCGTCATCCGGTGCGATGTTTATGCCCGGTTCACTCGTCGCAAGCCAGGTGGCCGAGCGTCTGTATTCGATGGTACAGTTTGACGAGAAGAAGAAGGAGGTGTGCCACACGGTGGCCGGCGAGTTTCCAGCCGTGCGCCGTCCGTCTGCGGCTGAATATTACAGTTGGCTCAAGTACTTTCTTCGTTGGGTCGGTGAGCTGAACGACGTTGAGAGAGTGCGAATCCTCGACGGTTGGTGCTACGATGCCGAAGAATAAAAATTTTGTTTGTTGTCCTCCCTGATTGGGGTCAGTCTTTAACCGTGTCGTTGCTGCATCGTTACTGTATGTTTCCGGTACCACCCGGAGACGTCGCGACTTTTGGCGCCAAACCGTGCAATAGTTCACTGCCACTGCCATACCTCTATATTTCCGGTACCACCCGGAGACATCGCGACTTTTTTTTTCACTGCTGTATGATTGAAATTTCACTGACTGTGCATGCAGAAAATGGCGGCAGAAAGCCGCGAGAAAGATCGCGAGAAAAAATCGCGAGAAAGAGCGTAGAAGCGGCGAAGAAAGCGCGCCCGAGAGAAAACGGAAAGAGAGAGAGAGAAGTGGTTCTTGAAGGGAGAAGGAAAGGTTGACGCTGTTTTCTGCAGCCCTTGCGGGAGCACGGCTCAGCGTCAATAGGGGGGGGGAGAGAGTGGGAGCAAAGGAGATAGGAGAGTAGAGGGTTAAAGTGACGCCATGGGCAGCGGCTGAGCAGTCCGGCAGGAAGGGCCCATTGGGTCCGGTAGGAGTGGTGATCGGGTGAAAGGCCAGGGGGCGGTGATCCAGCAGGAGCCAGATGATTGGGGCAGGTCGAGTAGCCTGTAGTGGTTTGGATAGCCGTGAGGCTATCCGTCTTTGCAGAAAATCCTAGAGTCTCGCCGAGAGCCCCGACGAGTCGAGGTACTCGACGACACTTAGGAGGGCTGGTAGCTCGCTACGACCAGGGAAGAGGATGTCTTCCTGCCGTGCAGAAGGACGCCCCAGGCGTCGGAACTCCTGCAGGAGACGGTCACGCTGCTGCAGGTAAGCAGGGCAGGCTAGTAGGAGGTGCTCCAGGGTCTCGGGCTCCTAACAGGAGGCACAGGCTGGAGAGGCGATGAGGCCATGACGGTGGCGGCGAGCACCCGTCCAACAGCAGCCAATCCTCAGTCGCAGAAGGAGGGAGGTCTCCCTGCGTGCGAGGCCGCGCTGTGGAAGTGGTCGCGGAGGGCGGCCCAAGGACGTCCGCTTGTCCGGATGGCAGGCCAGCAGATGGCGCCGAAGCCTGTGGCTTGTGAAATCATTGGCTGTCACAGCCAGGCTAGGCGGGACCGCGCAGTGGTTGGCACGCTTTGCCAGTGCATCTGCTTCCTCGTTGCCCAGTAACCCTACGTGGGCTGGAAGCCAGTGCAGGGACACTGAGCAGCCCGCCTCCTGGAGCGCCATCAGCCTTGTCGAGAGCAGGGCAACCCCGAGGCTGGCCCTTTCTGGCCTCTGCAGGCTGAGAAGTGCCGCCCTGGAATCGCAGTAGATGGTCACTGGGGTCACCGGCAGCTCCTCTGCGAGTAAGTCTACAGCCAGGTGAAGGCCTGCTACCTCTGCCGCGGTTAACGTCGCATGGTCGGGGAGGCGACACTGCTTGCTCTTCCGCAAAGCGGGCACCACGCAGGCCGCAGTCGACGAGCCTGTGTCTGGCATCACCGAGCCGTCAACGTAGATCTGCAGGTTTCCTCCGTGGTCCTCATGCAGGAGGGAGGCAGCCGTCTGTTGAAGGGCACAAGTCGGGGAGCGCCGTTTGGAAACGCCGGGCAGCTCTGTGGTGATGGGTATGGGTGGTCTCTGGGGAGGAGGCAGCTGTGCGTTGTTCGCTGGAGGCCTCCCGATCACCTCCTCGTACAGCCCACAGAGTCTGCCCATCTGTGAATGGGGCCGCGAGCGCAGTCGGGAGAGCAGGGCACTGACGTCTGGTCCATGGTGGAGGCGGTCAACATGGCGTAGCCCCTGCTGCAGGAGGAGGAGTGACAGGGGCCATGCTCCTGCCTCGGCCAAGGTTGCAGCGACTCGGGAACTGCGGGGAGCGCCCAGGCAGAGCCTAATCGCGGCCCGATGCTGCAGCTCCAGCTTCTTGAGACGGGCAGGTGGTAGTGCCACGAGTGGGAAGGCGTACCGCAGGCGTGAGGTAGCTGCTGCGTCGTACAGCCGCAATGCCCACCCAGTGGTACAGCCCTGTCCTCGGGCAAGAAGCTGGGAGACTGCCTTGCGGACCCGGAGGACCTGCACCTGCAGGATCTTGACAGCAGGCAGCCAGGACAGTCGGTGATCAATGCGCAGCCCCAGGTACGTCCCTGCAGTGCTCCAGGGTAGCTGGACGCCTTCCAGGTGCAGCCGGGGTGCTGTGCGGCGGGCGGCTGCTCTTGGGTGGAGCAGCATGGCCTCCGTCTTCCTTGCCGAGATGGCAAGGCCAATGCTGCTCAGGTAAGCAGCGGCGGTGTCGAGAGCTCTTTGCAGGGCCGAGCGTGCGCTGCGGTGGTTAATTGTGTGGTGGGCTTCGCACCCACAGGGCGATATCGTTCGCGTAGATGGAGGCGCTCACCGGATAGTCGGGGTCGATCGGCAGGGCAGCAGGAGGCCGGGCCAGGGCCAGGTTGAACAGGAAGGGGCTCACCACTGACCCTTGTGGGACGCCCGCTGCCACCGGCCGAGGGGAGCTCCTCGATTGGCATACTCGTACCCTGAGGGTGCGTTCCTCCAGAAACGACGAGATGAACCGCCGCAGATTCCCGTTGATGCCAAGTAGGTCCAGGGCCTGCTGAACGACTGGGTGGGGCAGGCCATCGAAGGCCCCCTTGATATCGATAAGCACCAGGAGCACGGCGTCACCGCAGGCCTTGGCCTCTTCCAGCGTGGAGACCACATCCGCGATGGAGTCCGCGGTGCACCGGCGCCGCCGGAACCCCGTCTGCTCGTCGGCCAGGAAGCCACGGGCACGGGCCACCCAGTCCAGTCGGACCAAAGCAATGGCCTCCATCACCTTGCAGGCGGCGGAAGTGAGGGAGACCGGCCGGTAGGAGCTCACGTTTCCAGCCGGCTTTCCGGCCTTCAGGATGGGGGCCACGATGGCTGTGCGCCATGACTCCGGCACCTGCCCTGACCGCCAGATGTCATTGTAGCAGTCGAGCAGGCGCTGCTGCTCGCTGGCGGCCAGGTTGCGGAGCATTTGGGTCGTCACTCCGTCGGCTCCTGGTGCGCTGCGGCGCTTCCCCCTCTTCAGGGCACATAGACCAGGAAGAAAACGCGCGTTCGCGCGCTCTCGCTGAAACGGGAAGAAAACAGATGCGCGTGGGTTTGCGTTGGCCGCGCCCATAGTCGCGCTGTTTGCGAGAGAGACACGAGGCTCCTCCCGGTGAAAACAGATGCGCGTTACGCGAGATGAAAGAGCAGAGACCCGCGGGGGGTAAATTGGATAAGATGATGCGGCACACGGAGGAGCGTAACCAACGCGCGCAACCACGCGCTTAGAAAGAGAGCAGCGACCGCAAAAAAAAACAGGTGTTGTGTGTGTGCACGCGCCTGCTTTTTTGCTACAGTAGTTGGCGGGAAAACCGCGGCTCCTCAAGAGACTGCTTATACAAAAAGAGACGATGTATTACACTGGAGAAAAAAAAAGAGACGATGTATTACACTGGAGAAAAAAAAGAGACGATGTATTACACTGAAGAAAAAAAAGAGACCATGAGGCGATGTAACTGGACTGGATGAAAAGGATAATGTATTATACTGGAGAAAAAAGACGTTGATACACTGGAGAAAAAAAAGTTTCACTGCTATTGTTGCTGATGCTGCTGCTGCTATGTCAGCTGCGTGCCTGTTAACACATTTCACTCTGACTACGAGGAGCAATACAAAAACGTCGAAACGTCGTGCGAACCACTTCAGTCGAATTTGCTCACACACGCAGCGTCATGGAGAAAACTGACCATGTGGCATGGCGGGTCGACACAAAAAATAAACCCGTTTGGTTGCCCGATTAAGTTCTGTGGTTGTGTGTTCTCGAGAACAAAATTACGAGAGATCGTAAGTCGAGAGAGGAAAAAATGGAGCTCCGGTAAGTGGGCATCCGAGGTAAACGGCACCTAGCAATATTGTGTCTGGTCTCGAATCTCAATAATTGGAGAGAATTCGAGAGTAATCGGAAAAAACCAAGTTGGTCTCGAGACAAAAGTTTACGTTATGGTGTCTATGTTCTCTTGAAATTTGGAGTTACGTGCCATTTTACGCACTTCCGGTGCCGATCTAGAAAGTTCTTTCGAATGTGCGAGAACATTCTAGAAGGTCCGATGGCGGATGTTAATGCTGATTGGCTATTGCCGAGGCGAGCGCCCTTTCCCCACTGCGTTCCCATTGGTTAACTGGGATTGCGCAAGTTCTGAGAACGTTGCACTAGCGTGGAGCGCGCCGATTGGTGCGCGCGCTCGCTCTTTCTCTATGCCCTCGCCCCACCGGATGCTCCGCGGGGTATATAAGGAGCGGCGCTCGCCCTCGAGAACACACCATCGCCGGGACCGCCAACAGGAGGAGGACTCCACACCACCACGATGTAAGTGATCGACCAGGTTATGCTGCGCTCTGTACTCTATGTCGGGCAAACAACCCATTGGACTCTCCCCGTTTTGCTGCCCGTCGCACTTGTCATTACTTACGCATTCTTCTCTCGTGGGTCAGAACTGGGTAGCGACTTTTTTCTTGATAGATCAGTTAGATTGTCGTACAGAACCTATGTAGGTTTGCCATTTTTCTTTGTTCAAAATTTTATGGGGTTAGCTTCTGGGAACTTGTAAGACGGAGAAAAGAAAGGATAGACTATGAGCAAATGCCGTTTTTTGCGTTAGCGACATCCACGTCTTCCTTTTTTTGCCTTGCATTCCGTCCTAGCCGGTAGGCAAAAATAAGTAACGCAAAATTGGCTATTTACCGCTTTAGAATGTTAGGAACGAGCTGTTGAGTTCAGGAACGAGACTTTATGATATCGTTAAGCGCGTAGCTGATTCGAAGGGGGGTTTGGGAACGAAATTCACTCACTCGGGGACGAATGGTCCGCGTGAAGTGGAGACACTCGGTTGGTGCTGTAAGGCCAGGAGTGTTTGTGGCGCCTCAGCTAGCAAGTCGGCACTCGCATTGCGCATGTTGCGAGTGGCGCGCCAGCTTTTAATAGGAAAGGAATTCCTTGGTTCCAATCGAGCTATGTCTCCATTTTGCGACACAAAGTAGGCGCGGTAAAATCCAATCGAGCGATCATCAATCGACAAGCTAATCTTTTCTCGCAGGGTAGTCGACGGTCTAAGGCATGCCGTCGGTTGGTGATTACTCGATTGTAGTAGCGAGGAAGCACGTTCACTGATCATTGTCAAAAGTAATTGGAAACGTGCGTAAAGTAGGAACGAGCTTGGGGATCGGGACTTCGCGTCAGGATAGATGTATCGGTCAGGATAGCAATAGTCAGAACGAGAGAATAATGCGAATGACAAGTTATTCGGCCCGTTAGGTCTTTCGTCTTTTTTGTATCGGATTTTTTTGTCTCGATGTTTGGAGGCCGTTTGTGTGACCAACCGCGTTAACCCATTGAGATAAAACAAACGTTATTTCCAGCTAGGGGGTAGTATTTTGCTTGTAAAGTAAAGTTAACGGATAAGTGTGCGCACACTTTCGCGCGTCGCGTGTGGTGGGACGCGGTGGGTTGGGGGGGTCGGTCAAAGTAGCCAGGCGCGCCGCGCTAGCAACCTTTGAAGGAGATAACGTTTGCGTTAGCGCATTGGTCACACAACTGTTGTCACCTCTCACGCGGGACAGGGCTGTTTTTTCTATCTTCTGGATCGTAGATTGTTACGTAGTTCATTGCCTTCGAGCTCGCTATTACAGCGTAAGCACCCGGGTATACGTCTGCGCTTGGTGCAATATTCCGAATGGGTTGGTATTACCGATTCCAACGGCGAAGGGTTGCGTCTTGGCTGGAGACTGCTTTCCCGTACCTGTTAACACCATAAGGCGAGGAATTGGTGTTTTCTGGGTGTAGGAGGCTGTTTTCATCTAAACGTGATTTACACGTCGACTCGAGTAACCTTCTCTCTACCGATGTTGGCCTTAACTGGCCTTCGGGAGCTGGAGAACATAAGGTGCTCTTGTTTGTTACGTTCACTGAGTTGGTCGATGCCGATACCTACTTATACCCTGTGGTGCGGCCGTACGGGCATTCTATACACGGGTAGAAGGCAATGTGTACGTAACAATAGACGATCCAATCTATCTATTCTCTTTAGAATTGTGTTGCGTGGTGGACTGTGTGGAAAAGAAAGAAAAGTCCTCCTCCGCGTCCCTTAGGATTAACAGTAGGTCCCTTTACCTCCGCCTTAATTTCTCAACCATTTAGCTGTTTTATTTTTTCGAGGGATTTCTCCCCCTGTTTTTTTAGTTCCGAAGCTTTAATGAACTTCGTGCGTATGTTTTAATACTCACGAAGCTAGTGGAGGTGTATCGTTATGAGCAGCAGTAGTTGATGTTTCGAGATCAAAATAAGTATACTGCTGCGACACAGGCAAAATTTGGCGTTAGACGCCGGGAACCAATTGGCTGATTAGCTTGGTTTTATTTTTGGTACGGTGCCGATCCTAAACCCCCGAAAAGTACCATGCCCAGTAAGGTGCGCGTGACGGCTCTTTTGTGGCTCAAATGGGTCTGGTTGATCGGCAGGGCTTCCTCGAACACTCGGCCGGCAGGCAATAGCCGCCGTCGCCTTCAGTGCGGAGTCGGTGATGCATGGGAGTGTGTTTGGCACATAACTAGTACATGGTACTGTTAGGTGTTACAATCCCGAGCACACACGTCGTTTTGTAGTCACGGTGTCAGGTGACTCAGGGGGTTCGTCGTTCGCGGGTGGGTCCTCGTCGGCCTTTACCATCACTTCAATGGTGTGGGACAAGTGCCATGCGGCGAGTTCTTCTCACTCGTTTAGGGCGGCGTTCCCACCGCGACGAAGCGGCCGGGTCCTCCAACTCGAAAGAGCGAGGCACACTCCTGTGGCGCTCAGTCGGGGTCTGCTTCACACTTTCTCTGTCTTTACTTCTTCGTTGCCCGGTCGGCGAGTGATATGGCGCGTGTGTCTATGCACGCCTCGGCCGACTCTATATCGGTACACCTGAGACGTGGCGTCAAGTCTCTTGGGATGCTGTCCGAGTGTTTTTGGAAGTGGCCACCCATATCACCGGCAAAACGTACTCACGTTGTATCCCGAACGATTGCGAAAAGTAGGGGGATTTTTTTATATTTGGACCCGCGTTACAAAATTTAGGCTTGTCGGTTAGGTTTTTGGTTGATTTCTCTTTTTTGTCCTAGTCGATAGGGATTTTTGGTAGGCATTAGTAGGGTCCGCAAGTAGTCAATTGGACGGAAGCATCGTTGCCTGTTGGAGACTCTATCCAGCCCTCCCCCGGCTCGCGTGGGCTCTACCTCTTGGGGGTTCTGCCTCCTTGTTGGTTCTGACTCATTGCGCAGTCCGGGATCAGCGGGGAGCCCTGGTAGGTCTATCCCCTTCAGAAATGCAGACACGGCATGTTACTGGCAATACCATCTGCCCGGTGGGGAAAGCCTTCTGCCCTCAATCGGTGTTGGGTGTGCGCTGAACAGTCGTGTCACACAGAGTACCGAGGAGGCGAGATGTTGACGGTCATTTGGCGAATGTCGTACCCTATAGCTTCTCGTAAAGAGGGTACCGTGTTTTTAAAGCATTTCTCGAGTGCCCCCGCCGAGATACGGGTGAGCATTATGTTCCCGTTGCGGAGGCAGAGACGTCCCCGGGTAAGACCTCGTGCGTTTCCACTATTGGAATTTTTTGGGGGGGGGCAAATAATTGTTTGCCGTGTCGTAGCGGCAAGGGTCGAGCAAATTTGCCTGCGACATGGCATTAAGTAGGTTGCTCGACCTGGGCGTTGGTGAGTGTCTCTCAACTGTGAAGGTGTGTGTCTGTACGCATGGACTAGGTGACTATCCGTGGTCGGCAAATGCGTAAGCTAAACAACCGGCCCGGGTATTGTACACACGACATCCCGTGCAGTTTGATCCCCGGAAGGTTGCCAGCAGCACACTTGGATCATGCTCGCAAACAGTTGGTTGACCCGCTGAAATTTTAACGCTCATTCGATATATTTATCACTGTGGAAAACGCAAAGGCTCCGACTCGTCACTGTTAAACCGAATAAAGGTAATTCTCAGGCGGGGGCCCTCGGGAATGCGCCCTCTTGTGAGAGAAGCTTGACTTTTGTCCGCTCGTAACGTAAAACTAGGGGAGTTCCGTGTAATCTCGTTGCAGTCTGGATTGTGCTAACCACCCATTTTTTTTAGTCGGCTTGCCAATGGGCCCCCTCGATCGAGGCGGAAGGTAACTTTTGCTCACTGGCAACGCGACGACACGGTTAGGCAGTCCATTCCAGCTGCGAGTGACGGCTAGTTAGTTAGGACTTAAATTAAAAGATGAAAAGGGGTAGCGGGTAGCCGGGATTAGCTTAGCTCTAATGTATTGGTCCCTTAGGGGGGTCAGGAGCGAAAAAAAGGAGCCTTCTCTTCTTTTTTTCGCCAAGAAGCGAAAAGGACGTTGTTGTGGCACTGTGGTGGGGCTTTTCGCTTCTTGGAGAAAAAGGAGAAGAGAAGTGTTTCTCTTTTTTTTCCATTAATCAACGTCTCTCTCTCTGGAAGAAATCAAGGGAAGAGAAGAGACGAACGGCCGTCAAGATGCAACGACGACCGCATAGTTGGTAGTATTAATGAGAAGAAATAAAAAGAATTTTATTATTTCCCCTTACTTACGTCTACGTCGTCTTTTTTTTCTGTGCGGTTGGCTGATATGCCGACTTGTACGACAGAGAGAAGGAGGGTGGGGAGTTTGTATTTCAGAGTTGCGAGTCAGTCACTGACTTTGAACTTGCACCACACCTCGAGAGAGGGCGCTGCCTTGGAGACGCATCGCTAGACACAAACAAGACTCTCCATCGCGAGAGATACTGCAATACATTAGTCTTCTTTTTTTTGGCTAGCAATTACTTAGTCTCTTTACAAATATATAGCTCCTTACTTAGTCTCTGCATTTGATACTGCTAGGAGGAGAACTCTGTGTCGGGAGATGCAGTATTGAATAGTAGTGTTTTTTTTAATTTGGGAGATAGGGCTATTTATGAGAACCTATACACCACCTTACTTAGTCTTCTTCGCGCATAGAATTCTATGCCTCCCGTTCGCGATTTCTCTCTACAGTCTGGTGGACGGACAAGCTCGCATCTCGACTACTGCCATCTTGGGACAGTCTTCTTTGCGCATAGAATTCTATGCCTCCCGTTCGCGATTTCTCTCTACAGTCTGGTGGACGGACAAGCTCGCATCTCGACTACTGCCATCTTGGGTCAGTCTTCTTTGCGCATAGAATTCTATGCCTCCCGTTCGCGATTTCTCTCTACAGTCTGGTGGACGGACAAGCTCGCATCTCGACTACTGCCATCTTGGGTCGTCGCAACAACGATTAGCGTTAAGTGAAGTGATGAATAAAGAAATTATGAAATATAGCAGACAGCGAAGACCATCAGCGGTGGATTAGGGTAACTGGTGTGTGGTGTGTGTGTGATTTTTTTCTTCTACTTCTTCTTTCTTCTCTCTCTACACAGTCCTTCCTCGATAAGCGGTAATTACTTACTGTGCGTTGAAAAGTTCCTGTAATCTTAAGGAAATAAAGCATGAGGGTGGAATATAATGCACGTGCACCCCCAAATAAGGAAAGGCAGCAAGTAATATATATCTAAATAACAATAACAACAGCAGCCACAAGTGAGTAAGAGGTGATGTTTATTCATAATAATTCAACGAGCTAAAACTTCCAAAGCTGCTGAGCCACGTCGTGCTCTACTTCGTCTCCGCCGGCGCTGGCACATCCGCGAAACCTCTTGGTGTCGGGCTCGTCGTCTTCGGAACCCTTGCTGCCGTTCGAGGAGGCCGCTTGAATGTGGCGGTAGGCAGGCTCGGCACGGTACTTTCAGTCTTCCCGGAACTTGCGCATGATGAGCTTGTACTGGATGTTGTTGTGGACGAACGGCATGTTGAGCGCGAAAGTGTCGCCCAGATGCATGAGGAGCGCGTGCACGTGGTGGTGCAGGCCGTAGGTGAGGGTGGACAGGTCCAGAGAGTGAACGACGCTGGGGAAGGAAATGGTGGGCAGTTCCATGACCGAGGGCACGTTGGTCGGCTTGACTTCCTTGCCCCTGACCAGGGCGTCGATGGTGGACGAGTGGCGCTTGGAAGCCTGGTACTGGTCGTTGGGCCACGTGGAAATGAGGTTGTTTTGCCAGTCCTTGAGCAGGCGCGCGTCGGGCAGGCTCTTGCGGGAGGAAGCGTACAGCACGGTCATCTCGATCATGTGCTTAAACAGATGGGCCATGAAGGGATTTCCGATGCTCTCGCCCCGGGCGGCGATGGTCTTTTGCATGTAGGTGCACTCGTTCAAGGGAATGGAACGGCGCGCGTACACGGTGGCGTCCCTCACGGTCTCGAAGTTGCGGAAAAGGTTTGCGATCACCTTTCCTCGCTTGGACAGTTTGCCTCCGTCCACAGTTTCCAACTCCTCGGTGGCGGCCGCGGGTTGTTGTTGTTGCTGTGGCGCCGGCGGCGGCGTTACCTCCTCCTCCTGCTGCGGCTGCTGCTGGGGGGCGGGTTGTTGGGGTGCCCGGTGCTGCGGCTGCTGCTGAGGGGCTCGTTGCGGTCGGCGGGCGGCGGGCCGAGCGGCTTCGGTGGCGCTGGCCACGGTGGCGGCAACGACGGGTTCTTCGTTAGCGGCGTCCATGTCTCTCTCTTCTTTTTTTAAAAAACGAGAGAAAGGCAAAACAGAAGACAGAAAAGAACGGATCGTCAAACAGGACTACTGCGTAACAATCGGGCAATTCGCGATAGTACGATATCGTCGTACATAAAAAATAGCCAAGTAGCTGGTTTTTTTCGCGAGAATATTGCGCGAATATAGGTGTCCAAGTTCCTTTTTTTGCAAACGCGTCCACTTTTTTTGAGCGAGATGACCGAGTACGATCTGCTCGCGACGGCGCATTCGCTGCTCGCCGGTCCCGAAGAGCGCCCGGTGCCACCGGACCTCGCTAAATTGGCGCGCATCGCGTCCTATCGATACCTGCCGGCGGCTTCCCGTCACGGAGGAGGTAGGGCGTGCGACGTCACGCTGGAAGACGGTAGCGAGTGCACGCTGGAGTCGGCGGTGTGGAACGCGGTGCTTTACGACCACGTTCGAGTGGTGCCCGCCGACGCGAGACTTATTCGATGCGCGAGCGACGAGGAGTACGCGGAGTATTACTACGTGGCCCTGGGCGGCTACGCTTTTGGGATTGAGAATTGTACATTTAATCGAATGGAGTCGTTCCCTTCTGCTCTGGTGTATTCTGAACACGACTGGGAGGCCACCCTGCATCGAAGTTGGGCATGTTACAATTACGGACGATGGGATCACGATTGGTGCAGGCGTCGCAAAACGCTCGACGCCATGTTAGCAATGACGCCACCACCAAAGAGGAATGAACGTGAAGAAGACGATGAAGACGACAGCAACAACGGTAGACGATTTACTTGGGGCTTGGGTTCACTAGCGTTTTTTAACTCGTGTCGCGGTCGAGACACCGTGTGGCAAGAGGCGCTAGAAGAAGCGAAGTGGTGGTTCAAAACGAGCGACGCAGATGCGGTGTCTCGATTCTTCTGTCGAGCGGAAAATGTAAAATGCCGAGGTTGGGTGGGGTGGCATCACTTTCCACATGCGGTTTATTTGCGTGCTTTATTGGCACTGCGTCACGCCAAGTACGTGCAAAAAATATACGAGGATTTCGCTGTTCCACCAAAGAGAGTTATCGAGGTGAGAGTCGTGACCAACGCTCCTCCGATTCCGAGATTTGCTACGACGGCCGATCGTTACGCGAATTTCTTTGACTTTATTCGTGATGTCAGTGAAAAGGAGAGGGATTACGAGAGTCCACATGACTCCGCGGCAGTTAATGCAATGAGGGTCACTTCGTTTTACTGCAAGTACTGTGGAGAAAATGGTAGACACGAAACAGCTACTGATATCGGTACGCTGAATGCATTCCGCGTGACCCACATGCCTCCAGAGTGGTCCAGAGACAATCGAATACTAGAGAGGTATTTGGAAACGTACAAATCATTTGCACGCGGATCGACATTCACTGAACCATTGTTATCGAAATACTTACTGCACGTCAATCTCATGTTAGATAATTTACCGTATGCCAATGCATCGTGGATAGCACGCGAACCGAACACTAAAAATTATTTGGTTGGAGACGTGGCTAGCAAGCCGATCCCATGTACCATACAGGCGCTGTTATTAGCAACACCATCCGATTACGTACGGAGGGACGAACACACTGCCATTGTAGAGCGCGTTCGCGAAATTAATTCCACTTGCGCGTTTTTCATTTATCAACCGCTACTACACGGTTCGCGTGATACCACAGATAATATCGTACGAGGTATAGATTGTTTGTGCTTTCGCATTCTAGCCGAAGTTGCCAATGGGTCTAATTTTATTTTCGGATTATTGAATATGTGGGCGCGTCGCAAGCAATCGCACCACGTAGGAGGGGTACCGGTGATTTTGAGAATGTTTCCTCATGGCGACACAGGTTCAGATATATGGTGTTACGATAGTGTTATAAACGTATCCGTTGTAGCAGATAGCGGATATATTCAAACCCAACCTAATTGCCGCCAAAAGCCCAAATGGAATTATACAGAACTATCGCAACGTTTCGATCAATTGGTACAACAATGTGCGGCGAAAAGTACAGATAAAAGTGAAGAATTTAACCGCCCTAAAGAAAAGATTAGGGTTGCCATAGAAAAAGCCAAACAAGAATATCAAGAAATAATTAATGCATCCAAAGTTACGTATGACAAAGGTAAAAAGAAATATGAAGAAGAGGTAGACAATGTGTTAGAAAAAATGGAATGTGGGATTTTGACCGAATGTAATGACCGTGACTCATGAAAAGGCTGGTTATAAAAAAATAATGGCTTATGACTACAGCGTGTTCTCTCTGTTAACTGATTATTGGGAGACACTGCGAGAAATATTACACTATGACGATACTGGATACCAAAAAACATCTGAATCGCTTGCGTTATGCCATGAAAAGTTAGATAAAACGTATGTGGACGGCGTTGTAAGGCCGGACGTTCGATTTAATGTCATACGTGAAAATTATTTTTTGGCACTAACGTGTGCATTTTATTAACGCATTCATTTAATACACCTGGAAGAATCAACTTCAAAAAATGGGGTGGTGGGAATCACTATTACTGTGCTAATGATGGTGATCGTATCGTGAATATATGTGTGTCAATCTCAACCGTTGACCCCGATAGTAGTAACATTCGACACATTTGCACATTAGATCAACTGTACGATAGTTTGTTAACTCCTCCGCGGGATACAATTATTAATGATGAAATGCACTTGTCGATATTGCTGGCACATATGTCATATATAACGCCATTAGATGGCGATGACAACGAAACAAAACACGCAATGCATTTGCTTGAAGAAATAACACACAGTTTCGTTTTCGCGATGCTGCCACAATGCGACAAAACCATTCGACGATATCTACGTGGTAATAAAGTCGCTCATTCGTCGTGGTTAAATCGGGTAAAGATTTTCTTAAATACATGTCGCAGGGAAACTGTATATAACAGTATTATTAAAATCGAAGGTGAAGGTTGTCACCACGCCGGGGTACTTTTGAAAAAAATGATCAGTGAAAACAAACACTCGTCGTCGTCAACAGCAGTAACATTTTTCAGTAGCTTGGCCACCGTTCTATACGCAGCAACCTTCATGTCGGGGTCACTTGGCACAATTCCGAAAGAAACGGTGTTGGTGGCGGCGCGAAACTCGCGTATGGTCACGTTGTTACCGCGTTCGTCCATCTTGCAAACTTCTATGGATTCTCCTCGCATGTAATCGTCGTCTAAGCGTCTGTAATTGATGAACGTGTTGGGCGATTGCACCACCAAGCTCCCGCTTTCGTCGTTCGCGGTCACTTGGGCTTCGGTCGGCATGGCGAGTCCGTATCTACGTAAGAACGTGCGCACGGTCTGCTGCGCATCGCGATGCCACTTGGGCGTCGCCCCACCGACGACCGCACCTCGCCGATACGGCACTAACGCGGCGCCGTCGTCGTCTGTAGCGGTACCACTACTGCTCATCTCTCCTGACCTTTTTCTTTTTTAATGTGTGTGTGACGCATTTGACTCGTTAGAAATATCGCGATGGGGAGTGGGGGAGAATACAAGAAGTTAAATACAAGAAGTTTAAAAAATCACGCAGTATGTATAGAAAATAAAAATAAATAATGAAATAATTAAATAAAGAAATAGCGCACCTACACAAGGGTGTGAGAAAAAACAACAATGGCCGATCCCACAATGGATGAATAAATTGAATAAGTTGAATAAATTGAATTTCTTATTATAGATTACGATTATCACGATGATGAAGACCGCGTGCGTAATGCTATTATTTGTGACGCTGGCCGTCGCAACTGCCGCCCCACCTCTGGGCCCGGAATAAGAAGGAGTAGGAGTAGGAGAAAGAGTAATGACGGGACCTAACAACAACGAGGGAGAGGAGTTCTGGTGGTCACCCGTCTTTCGCGGGCGACCCGAAATCGGCAGCGCCAAATGGGTGCCCGCCGTGACTATGATCGCCGTCGGCTCCGTCAGCTTCCTGTCGATCTGCTTCATCCTGCTGGCGGTGATATCCATTTTGCGCAGAGTCAAGCGACTGCAGCGAAACAAACGCAGCAGCAGCAGCAGCCACAACGGGGGCATGGTTCCTCCTTGCTCGTGGTACTCGTGTACGATGCCGGCGCCGTCCCGAATGAGCCCGACCGCGTGCAAGTGCGGCGGCAGCAGCGGAGGAATGGAGTAGAATTGATTAAAAAAATTAACGACCGACCGATGACACCAAGTGAAAAAATGATTGTGAATAAAGAAGAGTGATGTTGATGAAAAAAGTACATACATATGTGTGAACGTTTCTTTATTGTTGGTATGGTATTGTTGTTAGTATGGTTGTTGGTATTGTTGTTGGTATGGTATTGTTGTTGGTGATTGTTATTTTCCCCTTTCTTCTCCTTCCTTCTCCTTCCGTCTGCCTAATATTCTGCTTTATCCTTAAAATTTCATCGTCGCTGCTGCCTCTTCGTCTTCTTCTTCTTCTTGACCGCAAGCTTTCGCTTCTTGGGTGCCGTCGGCTTTCTCTTCTTACCGACCTTCGCCGCGGCACCCACGTATCGCGTGTTTTTCAAGTTGTCCAACCTCATCATCTGTATCGGCGACGTGATGCGTTTGCCGAGCGGTTTGCCGCCGAACAACATGGAAATTCTACGCGCGTCGTTCGGAGTGAGTAACGAAACGCCGCCCTTCTTCATGTTGCCCATTACCTTTTGCAGTAAAGTCTTGATAGACTCTCGTTGGGGGGCCATGATGGTCTTTTTTTAATAATACGTCGTTGCTTTGTCCTCTATACGTCGTTGCTTTGTCCTCTTTTCATTTTGAAAATAAAGCACTTTTGTTTTTTATGTCGCCCGTTTACATAAAAAAAGGAGTGCGGGACGAACGAACATGTGCGGCGTCGCTGGTGACGACAACGACAAAAGGTGGGGCGGCAATGACAACAACCGACACGCCAGAGGAGCAGGAAGAGGTAGAGACGACGACCGTCTCAACAACAACTACCTACCCCCTCCATTACCGCCGAAAAAGCGCAAGGAAGACGATGACGTGCGCAATAACAACGCAACCGCATTCGATAATCGTCGTCGCCGCTACCGATAGTTTAAGTTAGGTAGTTTTCTCACCCCCCCCCCCCCACCCACCATTTACTCATCCCACCCATTTACTCTTTTTTCTTTTGTACACTATTTACCTTTCTTCCCTCCCCCTTTCCCAAACTGTAGTATATATATAAGAAGGGTACGGCGGTTCGTATCATCGCACTCGCCAGGCCGCCCCTCATTCAGTCGTTTAACGTACCTTAACGTCGTTGAACGTCGTGTTAGTGCCATGGAGGACGGGGATGAAGGGTCGCGCGCCAGCGGAAAAGACCAAATGATCAAGTCACTGCGACTGGACATGGTTTTTTACAGACGCACCATGGGCATGCAGAAATGGAACGACGTGGCAGAACACGTGTTTCTGCAAGGACCGTACGTGCCGCTGTTTCAAGTGGTGGCTTCGGGCGCTCGTTCGAATGCGGACGACTGCATCATGCGAGACGTTAGAAACGAGCTCAAGTGCGTCGTCAACTCGGAGAACTCGATAGTGGCAAGAGCCATGCTGAACGCGTCGGACGGGGAGATTCGAAGCGAGCCGTGGGTCAAGAGCGATCCGCTCTACAACGGCTGGCGCCGCAACGACGCCATGAAGAAGGTCTGGGTGCGACGCCAAACCTTTGACGAAAGAAAAAAGGCAGCTGAAGGAGCAGCCGGAGAAGGAGGAGCAGCCGAAGGAGAGGCAGGAGGAGAGACAGGAGTAGAGGCAAAAGCAGAGGCAAGAGAAGAAGGCTCGTCTGCTGCTGCCGCTGCTGTTACTGTGACGGTGATTACGACTGCGTCATACGCACCGCAACCGCTGCGAACACCGCCGGCGGGGCCCAAAAGAGTGCTCGCGCTGGTCAACGGCCGGGGCCGTCGGTCGCAGAGGAAGGTCGTGTGCTCCGTGGAGCTGCCTCGCAACCGGTGTCCGGTGCCGGTGGTCACGTACGCCAACGTGCGCAACAACAGTCTGCGCGACAGCGTTCAGGTGGACCACCGGAGCGTGCACGCGCAGACGTTCGTGCGAGAGTACCAGTACATCGACGGCGTTCGCTTGATCAAGCGCATTCTGACGGCGTGCTACAGCCGGATCGCCAACATGCTGATCGACAAGGGCGGCGAGCCCCTCGAAGAAGCGGGAGGGGAGGTCGAGCACTACGCGGCCGGCCTGAAGTTTGTGGGAGCCGTGAAGATGCCTCCGAGCGCGAGTGCGCCGCAAGGCTGGATCGTTCGTTACGGGCCGTGCTTCGGCGTGGGCGCCACGATGAACAACTCTTGCTACGACGATGGGTCGATCCTGAACGCGATGTACCCCAACAACCTCGCCCACGTGAAGGACATGTGCCGGCGATTGATGCAGAATCCGTCGGCGCTGGTCGGCGCCGGAGCGGGGCCGCCCGCCAGACTGTACGTGGGTTCCAACGACGAGCGAACGACGACGACCAGACCGGTCGGTCACCTCGTGGCCGAGGCGGCGTGCCTGTCCGTGACTTCTGGTTACGACAAGAAGCATCGCAAACGCAAGAGCAGGAGGGGTAGGGGTAAGAAGGGCGCAGTGGTCGAAGGGGACGACGATGACGAGGAAGTAGCAGCAGAAGAAGCGGCAGAAGAAAAAGGAGCAACGTCAGGAACAACTGGCGACGAAGGAGACGACGAGGATGAAGAGAAAGAAAAAGAAGTGGGACGAAAGGAAGACAAGATGGAACAAGATTAATTTGTGTTGTTGTGTGTGAACAATGGAAAAAATAAGAGGATAAATAATAATAATAATAAATGACACAATGTATTTTATTCACCTAAAATGTTGTTGTTGTTGCCCTATTCTTATTCGTATTCTTATTCTTACACTTGAATAATTGCATTTCGTTCACAAACCGCAAGATAACTTCGCCTTCGGGAGGGTCTCGATGCGGGAGAGCCGACTTTGGGTGTCTCCCTGCAAGCTGGCTTCACTTGGAATGCAGACGCGATGCGGAATAACTGCACTTGCGTTTTTTCAGGGTCTGGTCGTTGCTGTCGTTTTCGGCACCGTCGCTCTTTTCCACGTCGCTTCTGCGGATTCGGCACTGGCAGAGCATGGTCAACAGCGACTTGAACCGGACGACGATCAGTCGCTGCGACGGAGACATGGTCGTTGGATCGTCGACGGCGTCGGCCTTTTCTTTGAGATCGGTAACGTACGCCGAGAGCACGTTGCACAGTTTGGTCAAGTGCTCGTTGTTGGGGTAGCGACCGATGCAACGGTAGATCATCCGCGTGGCAGTGAGCAAACTCTGCTCGAATAGGACCGCCAGAAAGCGTTCGTCAGTCACCGTGAGCGAATGGTTTGCGTTGTACATGCACCCGGCAACGTCGTCGGAAGTGATCGTGTCGTTGTCGTTGTCTACGTCGCAGTTTCCGTCGTCGTCTTCCTCTTCTGTTTCCTCCTCCTCGTTTTCCTCATTTTCTTCATTTTCTTCTTTTTCTTTTTGTTCTTCTTGGTCTTTAGATTTTTCAACGTCGAGGCGGCGTCGTTTGCAACATCCTCCTTTCCGAGCAGCGACATCCCGTGATTCGGCCTCGATGCAGCTCGCAATCGCCGCGGTCAACAGGTCTATGAGAGCGCCAGGAGGACGGTTGCGATAGTAGGGAGACAGTTGAGGAGTGTAGAAATAGTAGAGCATTTTCGTCACGAGTGACTCCTTGAGAGCCAGTAGTAACGACGAAAGATACATGATGTACTACGGAGGTTACGGATTTACAGAGTGAGTATACGTATGTCTATAAATGAAAAAAAGGCGTGTTTTTTTGGCGGCGGCAAATGTAATTAAAAAATGGATAGGGGAGGAAGAACGTGGGGATCTTAAGTTTTTATTATTTCACTTTATTCTACAACTGAAAGAGTGTAGTTCTTCATAGTATTAAAAAATTAACAATGAGCGAAACGGCACCAGTAACATTGCCAGAGTGTAGATTGGCCGGACACGAACATGTTACACAATTGTCGCATCCGATCGGTCCGCCGGGCACGCGTCCCGGTGCGTTGCCCGCCGGTCATCCGAACCAACACCCACACTTTCACAGAGACGTGACGTATTCGCAAGACAGAGGCATTCATTACATCGAGAGATTAGCGGCGCATACCGAATCGGACGCGTCGTCGTTGGAAGCCGTGATAGAAATCGTGTTTTTCGGATCGTTTGCGGATCGTTATTGGGGCGCCTCTTACCGCCACGGTAATTCGGCGGACGACTCTGCGGGTACGCTACACACCGCCGAATTGTATCTGTTTTTCAATGCACAGACGGGCGCCGCAATCCCAGTTACCGATATTCCGCTGTTTAAGTCGATAGCAAAGCTAGAATTTGGTAGCGTTACCACCTCACCGCCTACCGTTACAATCAGTTTCAATTACGAGCGCAAGGAAATATTCTTTACGAAAGGCGACACTACTAAATCCTTAGACGAGTTGCTACTTAAATACGTGTTCTCCAAAAAGACGGTGCCGGGCCCCAGCACAGAGTGCGGGGCGATCGCGGACGTCTTGCGAACGCGAGAAAAGGTGGCTTATTCCAAGTCCTACTTGCGACTGGTCGAGGCCAGCGAGCACTTGCTGGCGGACCCGATGGACATGCAGACCAAGCCGCTCAGCAAGACGCGTCGCCCCGATCCGACGCGCCCCTTCAGAAACTCGGCCGTGCTCACGCTGCTGGCCAAGTGCATGCTGGACAACGAGCCCTCGATGTCGGCGTTTCCCGACGATTTGGAATCGCTATTCACCGGACCGATGGCCGCCTTCGACGTTGACAATCCCATGCTGGGAACTCAGGCGGTGCTGTACTCGACGCTCGCCAGTCTGACCACGCACGTGCTTCCGCTGGTGCTGACGAGCGGCGGCAGCAGGTGCGATTAGCGCCGGGACGTCCTGATACTTTCGGCCGTGTTTTACGAAGACGAGCGCGACGAGGCGGCCATGAACGTCGTCAAGAGCCTGGCCCTGGAACGCCTGCCGGCTCTGCTGCCAGCCCTGTCGCAGCCGGAACAACAGCAATTTCCTCTACCCACAAATGCGCGAGAGCGAGAGGAACTGGCCACGATGATGGCGCAGTACTGGATGAAAAACCTGCCTCCGGTGCTGTGCGCAAGCATGATAGTGCCCGGAAGCGAGCGGGGCGAAAGCGCCCTGTATCGCACGTTCGATCACCTGTCGCGCGGGCTCGAGGGGTCGGACAGCGACGCCGACCGCAAGAAGGTGCGCGACGACGCGCTGTTTGTTCGCGCGCTCAACGAAGCGTTCGTGCGGGCGGCCGCCACCCGCCGGAGCGGAAGCGTCGAGAGTTGGTTGCAGCGCCCCCCTGCCAGAGAGGAGGAGCGGACGTCGGAAGCCGCTACGCTGAGGGCGTTTATAAGAAAGGCGGGAATAACCGGAGCGGACGATTCGTTTCTATCGGTTCGCACTATCTCGTCTGACTGCGTGACTTTCAACGCGCGACCGTCTATGGTCTTCCCAGTTCGGATTGCTCCTAAATTCCTCAACTGGATCGGGGACGCCGCGACGTCAAGAAGGTACGGCGACGCAGCAGTCGACTACTACTCCTCCTCCGCCACTGGGACTGTCAAAGGCAACGGTGCGCGCGCTAATGTCCGAGTCCGTCACGCTGCACGGCACCCACCTCGATGCGCCCGCAAGAGACACGCTGGCGCACAACATCGACGATTTGGCGACGGGCGGCGGGGTCCGGTCGCGCCGCGCCGTGCGCTACAAGCCAGACCTGTTCGCGATGAGACCGAACGTAGAGGACTACTCGTTCGACGACGACGGTCATCGCCGCAGCCGAGGAATCCTGGATCGCACCCAGAGGGAAGCCCTCCGCGGCCGCTTGCTGCCCGCGAGCGCCATTACGGGAGTCCCCCGCAGAGGCACGACGTACGTGCCTCCGCTGCCGCCATCGTCGCCCACGACGGCGACTCCATCGCATATTACGTATCCCTCGCATTCCGTTAGCCCCACCGGACCCATCTTGGTGACCGCGGCCGTGGCTTTCATGCTGGCCGCGTGCGAAACCGTGATAACACTCAAAGATCCAAACTACAATAAGAATAAGAATGGTGGTGGTGGTAATAACAGTAATAGTAATAGGAAGTTCGCTGGCGCCGCAGGTGGTACTGCCACTGCTAACACCGGTAACATTACGAACAACAGGAGGGCGGTGGGCTTCGCTAGGCCACCGATGCGGCAACGAAGGAACTTTGTCACTACAATGTGACGGGCCGCAAATCAAGTGATGAATAAGGCCGGCAACGCTTACAGACGCGTCATCGCGACTTAGCAGGCGGCGGAGCACGACAGGCACGAGAAGCACCTAAGGCAAATAATCAAAAAATAAGTGGAAAAAAAGAAGGGAGACGGCGACGGCGGTGACGCGCAGGGTCGGTTCAACAACACCGCGCGCCGCCGTTTGAATTCCGATGCCGCTGCCTCGATGCTTCGAAACGAACGCATTGTTCTCACGCATGTTTTTCTTTACTGCTACAATAAATGCAGTGATTTGCATGTGATTCGCGGCTGTTCTCTTTATTTCTTTCTTTCTTCCATTTATTTCTATTTCTTTGATTGTTTCTTTTTTTACGCAAGGTATGCAGAGAAGAGAGAGTGCATATTTTTTTCTCTTCATTGTCATGGAAGCCACTAGACAATGACAAAGGAGCACACGTATAACAAAAGGGGGGCGCCGCGTAAATATTATGTGAATAGTATTTGAATATTTGAATATTTGAATATGTGAATATTTGAATGTGTGAATATGTAAATATGTATGTGTGTATTTGTGTATTTTCTTAAAAAATAGGAATCACATTAGAGTAATAGAAGAGTAGAATAAAATATGAAAAGACTTTATTGGCTGCGCAACGATTTGGGTCTGGACATGGCCGCTCGCACCGGCGAGGGATGTCCCGTGACCGGAGCGATGCGGTACGTGTCGTGCATCGACGGCACTTTGCCCGTGGTGGTGCCTCCGACCTACTACCATCACGGCAACGAAGAAGAAGCGGCTGAGTGTGAAAAAAGAAGGACGGCAAACGCCACGAGGAAAAGGAAACCTTCGGTCTCGGTGCTGACAGATATGATATTGCGCGATACCCCGTCTCGACTGGCGCTCGCTCGCCTGCTACCCGAGCTGTGCGCGCAGCGACTGGTGCGAGACGTGTTCAAGGAGCGCAACCAGGCGATGGCGACGTACGTGGCGGAAAAAGTGTACAAGAAGCAGTACAATTACATGCAGATGCAATGCATTATAGGTATTCCAGGTCCTAGTGAGCCTCCATCCCCACCTGAAGAAGATGCATTCGTAACTGCTTGGAGAAACAATGCATCTCAAATTAAGGCAGAGACCTTTCGAGACGACGGCATAAGCAAGATGGAAGCGTACGCGCTTAAACATTTCCCAACGACAACGCAACCGCAACCGCGAAATGAGGCGAATCAACGGATACCTGATAGCAATGCCCTTGCCATCCTCATGGGATGGTCGTCGAACGAGATGGGTCGTAGCATCAAGGAATATTTGTTACTGTTTTTCGGTGGCAAAACGTCAGAATTAATCAACGCTAAGTCCACTGAGGAAGATAACGTAACAAAATTAATATCCCCTTACGGTACTGGAACTTACCTCCCCGCTTTTTTTCGCGTCGACCCTTTAGTCGATCCTGACGGCACGCACGCTCTAATTGTAATCGCTCCCTCCGTGGTGACCACCAAAGAAGAGGTGGGTGAAAGAATAAAGAAATATCTAGCAGAAGGTAAATGGATCCTTGCGAAATGGGGGTCTGTAATGCGACTCTGCGAGGACGGCGAAGGCCAGACCACGTGCGATTGTTTTCTTTTCCTTCCCGCGTACACTCACTGCATCCAACACGGTGTGCTCGAGAGATCCATTGTATTGCTGTCATTTTCCAATCAGCGGCGATTAATCACCGTGCGCGAGGGGTACGATCACGAAACCGATTGGGAGGCATTCGTAAAGGTGCCGTCCCTGTTTCGCGTTCGAGACTACGCCGCGTGCGTTCCTCGCGGGTGGACGCCCGCTCCCGTCGTAGGAGGCATCGCGCGGCGCCGCACTTTGGTCTCGGATTACGACCACGAACTGCTGACGGACGCGGTAATTGACGATCCCAAGAGGCGGGACGAGATATTGCGTCGCTATCATGCAAACAACAACCATCGCGCCAACAAAACGTTCGTGTACTCGCCGGGTCGCAGCCCCACCAACGCGTACGAGCTGGGTCTGACGAAAGCTAGCGTGTTTTGAGTTGAACAATGAGAATGAAATAAATAGAGAAATAGTACGGTATGATATATGATATATAAAAAGGAAAAAGAAAGAAGATGAAGAAGAAAGAATAAAGATATAAATAAGAATTGAGGAGAGTGGGTTAAGAATGGTGAACATAGCAAGAGAATGACGTGTGGTGGTGCGTAAAACAATGATAATAAGAAGATATCCCAATTACTCTTTCTTCCGTTGTTCCTTTTCTCTTGGTGTTGTTTGCTTTTAACGGATGTTGGAAGTTGTGACTCATTTCTGCGGGCTCATTTTCCCGCGCGAAAAAAAACACGCCCCTCATTCAGTCTCGTCCTATGGAATTCGTTCTCCTCAATTCTGTTCATCTCTCCGCCTAGAAAGCAAAGAGAGAACGAGAAAACTTGCCTTGGTGCTCTCCTTATATACGGCGCCCGCGATAGAGACACTCGGCATCGCTAAGAACCCGCTAAGGGTGTGCTTTTTCTCTCGAGAATCTTAGATGTAACCGCAGTGGTTACAAAAAAAAAGATGGCCGACGAATGTGATACCTGGAATGAGGCAGTAAAGACGTACTATACTGATGGGAATTTCACTACATTCAAAGAGGCCTTCGATGGACATTACACCAATCGAGCAACGTCGTTCATCCCTTGTGTTCGACATAAAGTTGAAGTGATACTCAATCGTTTTGAATTGCTAAACCTAGGAGACGCACAGGAATTGGAAACAATCCAAGCGGTAAGAAATCGTATTTTTACATCAACCACATTGGATGCATTTGTGGCGCCGCTTGATTATTCAAAGTTGGATCTCTACTGCCATCCGGCTGGGCCATTCGACTACTCTGCAGGCAGTACATTCACGATCAAGAACACGAAGCCAGGAGGAGCCAATGTAACATACCAATTGAATAATCAAGCATCCCCAATCATAAGTCTAAATGGCAGTTCTAGTCCTGAAAAAGTGGACGCCCTGGCGCTGTATGTCGTCGCACAAGAAAGAGATTCCACCACGTACTTCGTCCTGTATCTACCCATGGAGATTACGCTCATCACCGGAACCGAAGACGATCGGGTCTACTCCGACCTCGAGTGTCGGTGGTTGACCGTATGGGAGGCAGCGGCACTGTCCCCCAACCACGCCGCGTGGCTCGACAGGCAGCTCACGGTGCGGGACGAACGAGTGAAGTTCCTCTCGCTGACCTACAACGTGGCAGTGCAAAGCGTATTGCCCGTATCAACGTGCAACGCCATGTTTGAAGGCGCAGATGCCACCTCGGCCAGACGCAGGTACGGACTGAAGGTGTCCTCTTTTGATTACAAACTGTCGAACTGCATCACAAAAATGAATTTGGTGCCGCCTTTCTCGAAGCTGACAAACAAGTGGGACATCGTACAGATTCCCGGTGTGTGCATGCCTGCTTCGAACGACGTCGGATACTGCGGATTTCCGTTTCACGTCTCTAACGGCACCGATCGAGTGTTGGACGCCATGTGTTTGAGTCCAAGATTTAACAAGCTCGGAGTGTGTGCGAAATGCCGACTTTCACAGGTTTATGCCGGAAGACGCCACAGTTTCTAAAATATACGTCCACCACCTCTATGAATTTACAATCGCTCTTACAGCAGATGGTCTTCCAAACGGCGGCGGTGGTGGCGGCGGCGGCAGCGGTAGCAGCAGTAGCAGTTACAGCGCAGACGACCTCAGGTACCTTGATCAACAGTGGACTCTGCATGCGTCCACGTGTGATTTACACTCCCAAATGTGTCACCTCACTGAAGATAACAGTCACTTGACGATCAAGCCGTCCTTGTTCGGTTTCTCGGTATTGCGAGAATACCTTCTTAATGACCTATTAACTTCTTAATAACTTCTTAATGACCTATTGAGACAGGATATAACACTTCAATATGCCACATTTCAGACACTCTTGGCTTACTTTCTTTCCTAAACCTTTTCTTGTTATTTCTTTATGCAACTAAAGCCAAATCGTTTTACAGAAGTATGGTGTTACTCGGTGTTATTTCTGTTTTTTTCTGTTAAAGTGCCTTTGCCATGTCATTGCATTGTGTAAGCCATTAAAAGCCTTCTTCTTTTTTTTTTAAGTTATATACCAGATGTAGCCTTTATGTAGTATGTTTATATATTGCTCTGTAGTGTAATGTGACCGCCGTGGGCAGTGCTTCTTTTTGTGTATCTTCTTTTTTCTGACTTTGTATGCTACTGCCAAATAAGGGGGGCCGTTGCTCTGTCAAGCTGTTGAAAGACAGCTTTTACTTCGGTCCCCCTGCATCATCATGTATGACGTGATGGTCGAAATAAACTTACTTACTTACCTACTGCAGGCCATGACTCAATGCGGCTCCGCGTACTACAAACCACTTGAGTTGTGTGAGCAGAGCGCGTGTGACTCGCTCGTGGCCGCGGTGAAGGCTGCGGAAGCTTGTCGCCCAAACCAGGCCTGGAGCGTTCTGTGGCCGTCACTGTCAACACGATGCTATCGACGTTTTGTGCCGATGAGCAACGGCGGTGTCGGCAAAGCAACGAAGTCTCTGACAAAACGCTCGCTGGATGTGTGCTAGCCCTGGTAAAGACTGGCTATTTTACGTCGCGCTACGTTACAACAACGCCAATACAGAAGCCGGACACTGAGATTAGAGAGCAAGTAAATTCACAAAATGTGGTAGAATATACATTGCAGAACAATAATGTCATAGATCCAGTAGAATACCTCGCCAAGGCAGACGCTCTCCGAGTCATATGCAGCCCGATGTTCTGTTGCACTTCAGACGTGGATACCGAACCGCCCACGATACCGGTCTCCATGATTCTAAAAATGCACTTGGTCACGTGCATATCGAGTGACACGCCGATGGTTCCTCTATACGGAGCCGATCGGCCGCACGAACTGCAACACCTACCAACGTCGAACGGCATGTTAAAGAGATGGTGCTGTCGTATGCTCGCTGAACTACCACTAAGCTTCAAGACCAAGAAAAGATCCGAGCTTGCCCGCGAAGCCATGCGACTGCAAGCGTATCACGCGTTCCACGACGTGCGCACGCGTCGACACCTGCTGGAACTGTTGTACAGGTACGACCTAGACAGACAAGTAAATGATATGTGTTGTCAGATAATGACGAGTTCTGAGTTACCCGAACAGCTGGCGACAGCGGTGCGCTTGCTCCCAGTAGAGGGTGCAACTGATGAAACAAAGCAGGTGTTGGAGACCAACGCAAAGAGAATGGCCGCAAAGGCACTGGCGGAAGCGTACATGGTCTATGACCAACTTGGGTATCACTCGGAGGCGTCGTGGGAAGTGTTAATGATTCCGGAAAAAGTACAACAAGAGGAGGACACACTCAGAACCCTGTTCAGAATGTACTTTCCCGACGTCCGCAATCTCGACGCGGGAGAGAGATTCTATCGGCTGCCGACGTCGGAGGTCAAGCGAGACAACATATGCATGCTGGTCAAACTCAAGAAGGACGAGTACCGCACAGATTGCAATTACGTGCGTGCGCCCAAATTTCTGGTCTGTAATCTCGTAGTTCCTTACCTGGAACGAGAAATCAACCTGATCGCCAGCAAAGACAAACACGAAGCCGTGGCCGCCTACTGCCGAGAATATTGGGGCAACGTTCCGTCGCCCGACTCCAGTCACAGCCCCGTGCCCCAGCCGTTTTCTGATAACGAGCTCAACTTGTACAGTGATAACTTCAAACACTTCGTAGGCACGGTGCTGGCGTCGCTGCCCGACGCGGAAACGTACGATCGACTAATGGGCAGCGGCGGTGCCGGTAGTAGTAGTGGCAGTGGCAGCAGCAGTAACATCAACGGCTGCAGCAGCATCGGCAGCCGCGGGAGCAGCAGCGGCAGCCGCCTCCCCCTCGTCGATTTGCAGCCGCGGCCGTGGTGGCTCGAGGCCATCACCCGACGAATAGTGCGTTTCCAGAACGAACACATGCACTATCGCCCCCTCGACAGAGAACACCTGACGCTGGACCCCGCGGCGACCGTCGACGCCATCATGCAGGACCTGCGCCAAAAGGGCTGTCGCGTCATTCTCTCCATGCGCGAGTACGAGCGTCGGCACGAGGAAGCGATCGCCCGCGGTCACGGAGACGGCGACGACCTGGTGTCGGATTACGACGAGGCTCTGAGAATGTTCGAGACGAGCATTCACCCGGCGCTCGATCATCCGAGCGCCCTTTCCCGCGACAAGACGATCATAACCAAGCTCGTGGAGAATTATCCTGCCTCCGCGTGGCAGCGCTACCTGCGATTTAACGGCGGCCGAGTGATCGGTAGCATTTCGGCGACGGCGTCTGCCTCAGCTTCTAGTGCGCCGCCTACTTCTGCCTCTGGTGCGCCTACGCCCGTCATTACCTCGACGACGGCGGCTGCTGGACCCGCCACTTATTGAGTGTGTGTGATGCAGTGCGGGTGTGTGGTTTTTTTTGCAAACAGTGCGAATAAGCGTGTGCGTGTAGTGCAGAGTTTTCATAATAATCAATCAGCATTTATTTTGTTGGTTCAGTGTGTGTGCGCATATAATCACCACACCCACATTATTGTTGTTATTCCTATTCTTTATTCTTTATTATGCCATATGCTTTATATGTATTATATATTATTATTCCTTGTTACCATATGCTGTATATATTACATAATCTGTATATGTGTCTCACTCTTCTTTCCTTTCGAGAAGAAAAAATAAAGATTGAGGGGGAGAAAAAAGACAAAGTGGTCCGAGTTATTATTTTTCGTTTGTCTTCATTGTTATTCTTTATTGAAACAAATATGCACCACAATTGGACGTACATTATAAATACAATGCAAGAAGTTAGATGTAATTAATAATAGTAATAATAATATATACAGGTGACATAATAATAATGTGGCATTATGTAGTGTCACATTATACAATATGTCACATTATCCAATGTGTTACATTACCCAATGCGTGTTACATCATACAAAATGCTATTGCTATTATATTACACCTTATATCACACCGATCTGAAAACTACGTCTTCTTCTTCCTCCTCCTCCTCATCGTCTTCTTCCTCTTCTTCCTTTTCTTCTTCCTCATCTGGTGACGCCGAGCACAAAGTGATCACTTCTTGCTTCGGTGGCGGGTGCTGCTGCTGCTGGGGCTGCAACTGCTGCTGCTGCTGCTGGGGGCGCCGGGCAAACTCCTTGCCGTAAACGACGTCCAGCACGCCCACCAGCGTCGCTCGGACAGAGTTGCACGCGGGTCGGCTCTTGGAGTTTATCAGTATCACCGCGGACACGTCGACCGACGACGGACCGTTGCGAGACTGCACGGACAGTGCGAACGTGTAGTTGAAGATGAGCGAGGTTCGCTTGCGAGGAGGGTTCTGCTTCTACACTTCGATCCAATTCTTCGTGTCGGAGAAGCGCACGGACGCCTCCACGTCTCCCTGCCGATTGCTCTTGACCCGCACGATCATGCCGTTGTCTGCGGTGGGAACCACCACGTACACGTCCTTTGACGCCCCGCTCACGGCGGCGTTGACCGCAGACTCGATCAGGTACAGCAGGTTCATGGTGAGCTTGCGCTGGGTCGGGCCGTTGCTAATGTTGTTCGAGGTGGTCAGCTTGCGGTAGTAGAAAATCTCGTCTCCCCGCCGGTCGGCGGCGCCGCTCTCGACCACGAGCGGCGGCAGCGTCGTTTTCCTCCTCCTGGCGTTTATGGCGTTCAGCACGGCGTCTCGGCTCGACTCCGAGTACAGATACACGGCCGAGGTGGCGGTTTCCTTCGCGAAAACCGTCCACACCGTGACGTACTCTAGCGTCCCGTCGTAGGACGCCAGGTTGTCCTTCCACACGGGCGACACGCAAGACAGTTCCAAGTGCACCACGCGATGTCCGCCGACGGCGCACCTGCGGCGGTACGAGTCAAAGTCTATGCGCCGCACGATGGCGTTGTGCACCCAACTCTCGAACGCGGTCAGGAGCGCGCCGCACCTGTTGTGGTGCGTGGGCAGCCGCTCGAAATTGTTCCACGCGGGCCGGGTGTCGGAAAACACTGCGATCGGCACGCGTCTTGCGTCCGCGCCCGGCAGCAGGAGAAAGTGGTTGGGGTCGATCATCTTGGGTGCCGCGTCGACCGCCAGATTGAGCGTGGGCGACGGGTACTTATCGGAAAACAGCTGGTGAATTGGTAAAGGTACTTCTTTGGACACGAGGTACGCTTTGAGCTGCTCGGTGAAGAACCTCCACGTTTCGTCGTCGCCTCCGCCTCCTCTGCCGTTTTCCTGCTGCTCCTTCTTACCATTGTTACCACCCACTACTATCGTGCCGTGCTGCTGCTGCTGTTTCTGCTCGGTCCCATTATTTTCTTGCTGCTGTTGCTGCTTTTGGTCGCTGCTTCCCCAGTCGTCCAGTCGTTTTTTGGCGGCGGTGAATAGCTGCACTTGGACCGAGTCGTAGCGCCGCTCGTGCGGCATGCGCGGTTTGATTGCAGTTGTTGTTGTTGCAGTTGTTGCATTGTGACTATTGTGATTATTCTGATTATTAGAATTATTGGGATTATTGGGATTATTCTGATTGTTCTTATGGGGCTGCTGCTGCTGCTGTTGTTGCTGTTGCTGCGGGCGCCTGCTGCCGGCGACGTTGGGGACCACGTGGCTCCAGCACGCAGACGTATCAACGTATTGTTGTTGTTGTGTGTAAATGTCCTTTATCCTTTTATCGCTTTCTCGTTGCTTCTCAAGTATAGTCGACTGACTTAGAGTAAAAGATTAAATATATATAGTAGGGGTATTTGATAACAATTAATAATTACCACCGCTAACAACAACAACAACAACATGAGCAACAGACGCCGCGCCGGCGACGGCCAAGACCCAAAGTCGACCACCAACAACAACAACATTTTCGCGCTGCACGGCGCCGCCATACACGCGCACAAAGCCGCCGCTGCAGCTGCGGCAGGCGAGGCGCTGCCCTCAAAGGACGTTGCGGACGCCGACGATTACTCGCCCAGCGACGCGCTCATACCGCCGCCGCGCGAGAGCGTCTTTGCCAAGTCGGATCGCAAGCGCGACCACTTTCCCGAAATCACAAACGAAGACGTGTTGCGCATGGCAATGTTTTTCAACATCGACGAAGATCCCACCAGCTTCGCCAACGCCACCGAATACTTTGCCCGGGGAGGCGGGGTGCGCGACGGCTCGACCAAGAGTTACATATCCGGAAGCACGTTCGTGTCCAACGTGGCCACCCAGCTGCAGTCGATGGCGCAAAAATACATAGAGACCGGCACCGAAATGGACTTTATGGAGCGACTGTACGACGAATTTCCCACCCTGTACAGACCCAAGGACTCCAATTACCTCACGTGGGTAAAGTACTTTCTCGAGTGGATCTCGGCGCTCAACAACACGCCCAACATCACCGAGGCGCTGGAAACTCCGCGCCAGATCGTCATCGACACGACGCCCATGCGGCGGCAACACCTCCGCGGCGGCGCGGAAGCGGAAATTAACGACGACGAAGACGAAGAAGGGGGCGGCGACGGCGAAGACACGGCCGTGCTCGGGGTCACCGTAAACGACGTGTACCCGGCGTACAAAAAATGCGCCACCACTGACGCGGTGCTGACCATGATCGAAATTCTCAACGCCAGCCCGGACCAAGTCGATCTGGACGCGGCGCTGCACACGGTCAAGCAGAGCAAGCTGGAGACGAGTCCGCGCGTGGGCGTCTACCAGACCACCAACCTGATCAATTTCCACCTGCACCGATTCGACCTGATCGACATGGACGACAGCATACAGTTTCTGCACGAAATCACGCGCACCGCCATCGCAAACAACATCGTCTTTCCCGTGCCCTTTTGCACCATCAACAACATAAAGACGGAAAACAGACAGTTTGTAAAGTACTGTCTCATCAAACTGATCAACGATTTCAACGTGTATCCGCGAGACCTGTACAGCATTCACTTCGTCAACCTAAACTCGTACACCACCGTGCAGACGCTCGTACGCTCGCACGCGCTCACCAGCACCACGGCGCTGGCCATACTGCAGGACATGACTCGCATCCGCCCGGTGACGAACGCGGCGGGTAACGTGTTCTGCGACAACCTGACCATGTTTCGACGCATGCTCAAGGTGATCAAGACGGGCATCTATCCGGACTCGCGAGAGAAGCCGCGCACCATGTCGGTCAAGAAGCGCTACACGTGCCTCATCCTGGCGCAGACGTACGTGGAGCTGGTGTTCGACGCGTTCCTTCGCTTCAACCGCTTCGACGTGGCCGAGAACGCGTTCCTCTGGCACTCGCTCTTTAATCGACTGGCCAACCTGTTCCGCTCGCTGTGTCGCGAGATTCGCAACGGCAACGCCGACCTGGGCTGCGTGCCCATGGAGCTGCTGTACGATCTGGACGACAAGTGCAACTCTTACCTGAGCGAGTTTCGCCAGTACACGTTCGCCGCCATGGACTCGCCCGACTCGGTGTTTGTGCCCGAGGTGGCGTCGCCCGCGAGTCTGGCCGCCGTCTACGTGGACGAGCTGACCAAATTCGGACTTATGGACATTCACGCGCGCAACGTGGTCACGGACTGCTACGATCGCGTGCAGCGCTTCGCGGAAAAGTTCAACCGCAGCTGCGGCCAGTCGGTGGGCGCGCTGGGCCGACAGCGAGAGGCGTCGTCGCGCTACGATTACGACATCGACGTCGAGCACAACCTGCCGCCCAGCGAGCGCAAGCGGCGACGCAAGGAGCGTCTGAACCTGACGTGGAACCGGCGCTACGACAGCGTGGGTAAGTGCGCCCAGTTCCGCAAGCTGTCGTGGTCGCCCATGTTTCCCACGGTGCTGCGCAACAAGCTGCTGGCCGGCACGTGCGGCCGGCGACTGGGCGGCGGCGGCCGTCGACGGCGGCGACGACACGGCGCGCTCCGTGTCCGACGCCGACGTGCTGGCCACGCGACACATCCACGAGGTTCACGGGCGCGACTACACTTGCGATTTCATGACCAAGGAGGAGTACGCGGCCTACGTGCGCCAAGGCACGCTCGTGAGCCGCGAGCTGCAGGTGAACGAGCTGTGCAAGCACTGGGACTGCACCTTCCGAAACAGCATGCTGACCAACGAGGCGCTGACCGCGGACAACGACGACGAGTTGTTCAACAACGAGAACGAGATACTCAACCGTACGCTCATCGGTTACGCGAGCGCCGACGGAAACTACGCGACTGTGCGGCCGGACGCCTCGGGCAACCGCATCGGCTACCCCGGCGGAGTGGACTTGCGACGCGAGCCTCCTTTCGAGGTGCACCAGATGATCCAATCGTACGTGGACATGGCCGTGAACAAGCAGGCGCAGCTGGCCAACACTTGCGGCGTGAGCGTGGACTCGTCCGACGACGCCATGACGGAAAACATAATTCTGCTGGCGGTTCAGGACGCGATCAAGTCCGAGCAGCATGCAGCGCATCTTTTCGGGCGAGAGCACCACCATCGGCGAGGTGGAGGACCGGGAGCGCGCGATCGTCAACAGCATCGAGGACATCAAGAACGTGATTCCTCACTACGGATTCGCCAACAAGCACCAGATCCTGACCATCGAGTCCATCTTCCGCTACCTGTACGTTCACCGGCGGCCGCTGGACCTGCTCAAGTTCGCGCTGAGCCAGGGCATTCACCCGATCGCCCTGTACAACATGTGCACCACCCGCGACGGCTCGCACGCCTTCGTCTCGGGAGGCTACGAGATGACGGCCAACAACATGATGGTCGCCGAGCGAGTGGTCCCCGTGACCCAACGGGCCGACGGGGTCGTGTGCAAGCGCTTCTCGCGCGGCACGCTGCAGGGCATGGCTCACGCGGCCGAGATCGCGGACGCGCGCCGGCTGCTGACGGGCTGGCTGCGGCGCAGCAACACCCTGTCCAAGGACGACATTTACGCCGACATAATCCAGTCGTTCATGGCCGTGTTTCAGACGGGAGTGGACTCTCTAAAGTTTTACCTTAACATGACTGCTTTTTCCATAATAGATTTCATTACTTACGTCTTCAACTTTGCCATTAACAACGCCATGGGACTGTGCGGCCGCGGCGGCGCGGTGGCCACCTCGGTGGGCGAGGCGGTGGCGGCCGAAGAGGGAGGCGGTGGCGGCGGTAGCAGCAGCAGCAGCAGCAACAAGTTCCATTGGAGCAACGAGCCGCGACCGACGCTGATGGTGCGCTTCAGCCAGATGCTGCGCGATCGCCTTCGCAGCAGCAACATTCTGAACGGGCGCACTTACTACAACCACGCGTCGTTCATCAACGAGCAGGCGCAGCGCGAGCTGGGCTCGACGTACATGAACAAACTGCGCAACCAGCTGGACGACGCGTCGATGCGCAGCAAGCGCTACATGGAGCGCGGCGCGCACCCGAACCAGCGACGGGACGTGGTGGAAGAGCTGTTCGACAACATAAAGTTTCGCGCCGTGACTGCGACCAGGCCGATGCGCGACAACGAGTGGGGCGTGGGCGTGTTCGTGCTGGACCACGTGAACGTGTACGCGGTGGAACGCAGCAGCGAGCGCTTGTTTTACTCGCTGCACACGTACAAAAAGCCGACCACCACTCACATGCAGGAAAACGCGTTCGACGTGACGCACGACGACTGCATCGTGACTTCCAAGACGCTGGACGAGTGGACAAACAGCGAGATCGATTACGCGTTCGACCTGCTTTACGAGCTAACGTCAGACTATTTGGTGGACAAGAACTCTGGCACCAGTCGCGCCAACCAACTGTACATCGTGAACAACGCGACGAAAGAGATCGAGATCAACATGTACGTGGACCGGTCGGACTGCGCCATTTATTCGGACATGATGAACAAGTACGACCGCGTGGTGAGCGCGATTCGGGACAGGCTGATCAATTTGCGCCACAAGCTGACCGAGCTCGCCAAGAACGCGCGCATCGACCTGAAACGCAGCGCGTATTACGAGCAGATCGCAGAGGTCACCGAGTGCATCGACAATCACACGAAATACATTCAGATCGGCACGGGCGACGGTTCCGACTTGGCCAACGCCAACAGCATAGTGGTGAACCAGCGCATCAACGACATGCTCAACTTTAGCTGGGACGCGTCTTGCACCGACTACAGTAGGGACTCCAAATTCGTGAACGCGGGAGTGACCAACGACGGGCGGTACTACACGATAATCGACGGTTACAACCGCGACCCGACGACAATGTTCGTTTCTCCCGAGGCGCAGGAGCGAGAGGAGAGGGCCGCCGCCGCCGCCGCCTCTGCTGCGGCTAACGGTGACGACGGTAACGGGGACAGTGGTAACGGGAACGGGCGTGGCGACGGTGGCAGTGGAACCGGCGGCAGTGGTAATGGAGGTAATGGTGGTAACGGTGGTAACGGCGGGCCGCATGGCGGGCCGCAGCATCAGCCACCGTCAACACCCGGGGGGCAAGGGCCAAACTTTCCTCCTCCGACAAGAGCTCCTACGCCTCCGCAGGTACAGCAACAGCAGCACTTGTTGGATACGACTCGAGGACCGCCGCCGCCGCCACCCGCATCGGACGCCATCACAGGATTCGCATCAACCGCAAATCAGCCGCAGCCGGGGGGCATGATGCCACAGATTATAGGACAAAAAAAGCTAAAACATGTATCACCTCGACGCCAACAGAAGGAGACACCAGCAGAACAACTTACTAGTGAGTTGGCAATGAAATTAAAACATATAAATGAGAAAGCTGCCGCTGCAGCGACAACGGCAACGACATCGGCAGCAGCAGCAGCAACAACGGAAACATGACAAGTACCGATTGAATGAAAAAAAAGAAGAATAAGAATGCTAAAGGTTATAGTAAATAATAATAATAACAATAATAAATTGTAATAAAAAGTCATCATTGAGTGGTGTTATTTTCTTTATTTCATTCCTTGCTTGTTCCTTCAATTGTTTCTTCTCTTCACTCATTCTTGGTTGCTATTGTTAATGTTGCTGTTGTTATTGTTGTATGTAGAGCAGCACACCGAATCACCGGAAGGAGGTAAGACACTGCACGAATGGGCACTGCACTGCGCGAATAAGGCACTCCATCGAAGGCACTGCACTGCACCAAAGGGCACTGGGCGAAGTAGGCACTGGGCAAAGTAGGCAGCACTACACTATGCACTCAACGTATTTTTTTTCTCTTCACATGTCGACCATCTAGCCGAGGAAATAGTACGGCTGATTATTGGCTTTCTTGCGTGGATGCGGCTGACGCATCTGCTGCCGTAAATGCGGATCCCGAAGCATCTGCACCAGCTGCTGCGGTGACGGCAGTTGTTCTTGCGAAGCCCGCTGCTGTTGCGGCTGCCCCTTGCTCGGCATCGGCGGATGCCGCGCATGTTGCTGCGCCATAATCGCGTGATAATGTTGCTGCACCGACGGTGGCAAGTCGGTCACCGTGCAATAGTGTTCTTTTTCCGACACGTCTACCATTTCCACGTCTTCTGCTTCTTCTTCTTCTATCTGACTTATCCGCTGTTGTGCCATGTAATGCTATGGTACTACATATTTTTGACGAATTTTTTTTACGAATATTGAATTATTTTATTCATATTATTTATATCAATGAAAAGTTCTCGTCAATTTCTTGCCCTTCATCATCCTCGTCTTCATACTCTTCGTACTCCTCGTCTTCTTCGTCATCAAATGAGTCGTCGTCGTTGTCCGAGTCGTCAAATTCATATTCTAATTCACCCTCGCGCAATTCAGTGTCACACGATTGTGCATTTTGTTCTACTAGTACTACTTCGTCGTCCATGACGGGTCTGCTATTGCTCCTCTCGCTTCTTTGCGGTGTACTTTTTCGTCGTCTTTTTTATCGTTACTTCCAAAAGTAGCACACAACACAACCACCCGTCACGCAGGTATGAATACACGTGCCGAGCCAAGTTTTTTTTTTTATAATTTCATACTACGTCATTATCGTTATTTGTATAATTACAAACTATTGATAATCCACCATTCCTTCCTCTCCTTCCTCCTCGTCACCAAACTCATTACCCGCTTCCCCCTCATCTTCCCCTTCTTCTTGTTCTTCTTCTTCCCCTTCTTCCTCTTCTTCCCCTTCTTCCTCCTCATCGTCGCCCTCCTCCTCACCACCTCCGGCCAGCAACGCCGCACGGACTTTTCTCTTTTTCTTGTTCATCGTATCCCAGTAAATGTGCTGCGCGCTGTCCGTCACGTCGGCCCCGTATTCGTTGGTCCCAGTGGCCGTGCTTTTGAAAAACTTCCTTCTGATGTAGGCGTCTTGCTGCTCGATCGCGTCCAGCCCCTCGAGCGAGTACAGCGTCTCGTACCGTTTCAGATGCGACTCGTCCACCACCGCGTCCAAAATCGACGTGCGCTTCTGCTCCTTTGCAATGGCCTCCGCGTAAGCGCTTGCCAGCATGAAGCCCCTGACGACTCGCACCCCGCCGCCGGCTCCGGCGTCGCCGCAAGGCGACCGCATCCGACTCACTTTGATGCCTATGCGCTCCAGCTCTCGCTCGAAGGCTCCTGCACTCTTGAGACACTCGTGCGCGTGCACCATGGCGTGGGGAACTTTTTTGCCCATGTACATAATTCCAAACATGTCCGTCGTCACGGTCTTCTTGAAATTTGCAATGTCGTTTTTCACCAGCTCGCGCAGCTCCTCGACCGCCACGAAAGCATTGGCGCTCCTGACCCGGACCAGCTTGAAACTCAGCATGGCGGCGATCACGTTCTTGTAAGACGAAAACACGGCGGTGTTCTTTCTGATGTATTCTTCAAACTCGGCCGTGCATCGCTTGTAGTTGCTATCGTTCACGCCGCCCATGCGAGGGATGACGTCTTTCGTGAGGATGCGCATGAGCGCGGCGCCCAGCTTGCGTATCACTTCCTCGTTGCCGAGCGAGCTGTCGCCCAGCATGTGTCTGTACACCGGGATGGATTTGATGCCGGGCTCCTGACGCGCGGTCAGCGTCGGCGTGTCCAGCGGCAGCAGCGTGTTCACGGCACCCATCGACTCGGCCGGGCAGTCGAACATCATGTTGGCCCGCGTGTTGAGTAATGCCACGTACTCGGAAAAGAGCAGCGGGTACTCGGCGCCAAACATTTTGCGCGCGTGCCTGTCGTTTGTCGCGTACAGCAGGTGACGCTTGCGGAGGGCGCTCTTGCAGTTGTAGAAGTAAGATAGCATCGGCACTATCATGAAGCGAGAGATCTCGGCCGTCTCGCCCGGGTGAAAATACGGCAGCTCGTTCGAAGTGGCCACGATCTTGGCCGTCACCCGAAACTCTTTGTTGAGCGCCGCGTACGGGGCTCGCTGATTGATTATGTCTCCGCCCGTAAAGCGCTTCAGCAGCGCCTTGCCCGCCGACGTCATTTCCAAAACCGACATTTCAGACACGAAGAGGAAGCGCAGGTCGGAGTTGGAATTGCGGAAAGTCGCGTCCATGTGAGTGCTCCGGCCGGTGAAATATTCCCCGTTGAGGTTCACGATGAGTTTGCTGCCGCTGCCGCCGAGCGCCGCCGAGAGTATGTTTATGAACACGCTCTTTCCGTTCACCGCCTCGCCGTGCAGGTAAAGAATTTCGCGGCTGCGGGAGCCGGTGCTGAGCCCGATGGCCAAGTAGTTCATTACCATCTCCGACATTCGGCGGCTGCCGAAGATGTCGTCGAAAATAGCCCATATTTTCTCTTCGTACGTCATTCTCTTTTTCACGAACACCACCGGACCGCCGTCGTCGTCCTCTTTTCCGCATACCACCAGATCGTTATAGATCAAGTTGAAAGCGTCGGGCTTGCTAGTTATCATGTGCCGCACCGAGAGGTAGCGACAGGCGGTCATGTACTGTTCTTCGAACAGCTCGTCGTCGTTCACGGCGCGTCGCATCTCCTCGGCGGAGAACAACTTAGTCATCGTCTTCTTGACGCGATCGCGGTGGAAGCTCTTGGACACGTACTCCTGCTTGAATTGCGCCTGCTTGCAGAAGATGGCGTGCGCGCAGTCGACTATTCTGAATAGCATCTTGCGCAGGTACTCGCGGCCGCCTCGCAGCGGATGAACCTCGACCGAGTAGTGGTCGATGTACTCGCCCAGCCCGAGCGACGGATCGATCTCTGCCCGGTACATGCATATCTGGCTCGGGTCCCAGGGCACAAACTTTGCCTCGCGCAGATCGTACGTCGTACTGTTGGGAAAGACGAGGTAGCGGTCGCCCGACGGCTTGGACTGGTGGTCATGGCCTCCTGTTGGTAGATGCCGCGGCTCGGGATGTAGCGGAGCGTGTCGTAGCGATCGTTAGTCGTGTCGAGCACGATGACGCACTGGCCCTCGGTCACCATGCGGAAGATGTATTTCACAAAAAATGGCGTGCAGTTAAAATTGACGCTCGCCTGGGTCATATATATCCACTTGTGCAGCAGCCGCTCCGACTCGTCGGAAAACTGAAAGGGCGGCTCGAACTTGAGTCGGTAGATGGCTCGCGGGGGCACCACCAGCTTGGGCTTGCCGTTCTCGTCGTTGGGCGGACTCCTTTCCCAGAGGTATTGAATGCAACGCAGATATGCCACCCCCGGGTCGTGGGTCGCTCTGCCGGCGTCCGGTAGCATGCACAGAGAGCGGTACATGTCCATTCCGGCCATGCCCATGTTCGACGCGATGAGCGGCGTAAATCGGGAAAACCAGAGACGATAATCGGCGCCGTAGCGATATTGGTAAACCAGTTTCTGGATGCCCATCGCGAAGGCTCTCCCGCACAGGTCGTTTGCTCGTTTTACTTCGTTTTTGTAAGCCTTGGCGTACTGGATGCATTGTTCGAAATTGTTCACTATCGGTCCCACTTTCTTTTTCCGATAACTCCTCTCTCCCAGGTCGTTGTAGTACCGGTGGATTATGGCGTCGTATTCCTCGCTTGTTTTGGCCGCGGCCGTGGGATCTTTGGCAGTGCGTCTCTTTTTTGCAGGCGGCGGTCCGCCGTCGTCGTCGTCACCGCCGATCACTTGGTCAGCAGCAGCAGCAGCATCGTCGTATTCGTCTTCGTCTTCTTCTTCTTCGTCAGACGAGACGTCCAGCGCAAATTGCTGGTCTTCTTCGTCGTCGTCGTCGTCGTCTCCCCCTCCTCCTGTAGGCGACAGCGGTAGGGGAGAGTTGGCATAATAGTGATTGGCATTGGCATCATTGTTACCATTGTTGTTATTGCTATTGTTATTCTTATTCTTATTATTCTTATTGATATTAGCAATGTCTTCAATCGTAACCAGATGGTTCTGCAATTTCTCTCGCCGCAACTCTTCCTCTCGCTCGAGGGTGCCCTGCATTTCTTCTTCTCCTCCTCCTCCTTCTTCTGCTGCTGTAGTCGCTCCCGCCTCTCCCCCGCTTCCCGCACCGTCGTGCTCGCTGTCGTAACGATCAAAGACCTCGATCGGGGGCAGAGGCTGCTCGTCTACCGCGGCGCCATCGTTCGCTTTGCTTCCGAATTTCAAGCCGCTCGAAAGAAACTCCAACTGCAACCCGCCACCGCCGTGGTGGTCGTTTTTCGAGAGGTCCCCGCGGTCTTTCTTCTCTTGCTGCGGTTGTTTTCTTGCCCCCCTTCTTCTCCTTCGTTACCGTCGGCGTCTTCACCTGGATGTTTCCGCTTTACCGCGTTGCCGGCGTTACCGGCGTTGCCGGCGGTGCTGCTGCTGCTGTTACTGGCACTACCACTGGCATTGACGCCGTTTGCCGCTGCCTCCACCGCCGATGCTGCCACCGGATCATCTTCCTTCTCGGTCGTTGCCGTTGTTGCTGTTGTTGTTACGTTGTTGTCGTTGTCCCTCTTCCTCTTGTTGTTGTTGTTCTTGTTCTTGTCCCTCTTGGCCTCGCGCTTGCACGAGTAGCGACAGCACATGTCCACGTCGTACACAAACTCCGAGTCGTGGTTGGGAATTCTATGCATGGACAAGAGGCGCCTGATTTGTCGCATTGGCGGCGCGCCTCCTGCGAACTGCAGCGTCCGATGGGTACCGGCGACCGGATCAAACTCCGATATTTCGACCAGGCGGTACGGATCGTCCTTGGGCGGAACGGCGTGAGGCTTGACCGAACCGTACATCAGCCAGCTGTACGAACCGGCAGACGCGTCCAGTTTGGCGTGGGGCACGACTGCCGCTAGTTTCTCGCGTAGCGGAGTCAGCACCGACTTGCCGCAGTACTTGAGCTTGCTGACGTACGAGAAGTTGAGCAGCTGCACGTGCCATCGTTGCGTGCTGCTTCTGGTGAGATAGGCTACTTTAAACTTAAAGTTTTCGGGAAGCAACGCTGCCACCTCGTCACGCAGCCGGAGAATCACTTCGCCCACGGTCCCTCTGACTTTGGCGATAGACGTCTCGGCCGAATCAAAGTCCAAGGCGAAGCGGTACAGCGCCTTGTGCTTCTTTTTGGTGAACTCGGCATCGAACCAGCGCTTACGTATTTCCTCTCTCTCGTACACGCAGGAACAGGCGGGCGTCGCACCGACGACCTCCTGCACGATTCCCGCGATCTTGTCCCTGGCGAAGTAGGGCACCGACTCCGGATCCGAGTGGCAAATCAGTCCCGCGTTCGTCAAGTGAGTGTAACCGACGGCGACCGGGGAGGCCATGCCTTGCACGTGCCCCGACGGCGGCGTGCCGATCACGCTTCTTCAAAATCTGAGGAGGGCAGACGAGTCCTCCCTTTCGATGACGTACTGCGCCGTCTGCCACAAGACCATGATACGCCGTAGTGGTTTATCATACAACAACAACGGCCATGGTAGGGGGCGGCAGCAGCGCCAGGAGCAGCAGCGCCATGAGCGGGAACAGCAGCGGGAGCAGCAGCAGGGGCAGCAGCAGCAGCAGGGTGAGCAGCAGCGGCAGCGGGGCGAGGTGGACGACGGGGACGACAAGGAGAATGTGGGTGGGGCGGCGAACAAGAAGCACTGTAGTTGCCACAGACGATGAATATTGATGACAATGATTATTAAATATTCCGGAGAGGAAAAAATAATAAATGTTTTTTTTTTTGTTGTTGTTTCAACAGCGCACACACAATTGTCTCGTCTCTTGTGTCCTTCTTCTTTAAACCAACGACGCGAGGTCGTACAACACGGCCGTCTGTCTCGCGCACGACGACCACAATGGACGACGCAGGAGCGGCAGCAGCAGCAGCAGGAGTAGGCAGCGGCGGTTGTAAAAGTAATAGCAGTAGCAGCGACGCCCAGTTCCTCAACAGCAAACAGCAAGACTCGCTAAACTTTCTCGCTTTGCTCGCTGCGCTTTACGAAGTCGACAACTGCGTAATCAGCAGTAGCGGCTGTAGCGAAAACTCTGCATACAGCGAAAACTCTCCATGTAGCGAAAAGTCTGCCTATTGCGAAAACTCTGTTGGTGCAAACAGCGACGGCAGCGACGAAAGAGCCGCTCGCTCTTTCCTACTGGAATGGCACAACGCCGCATATTTATACCCCGGGAAGAGGAAGGGTGTGGGTAAAGGAGGAGAGAGAGAGGAAGAAGAAGAGGATGAATGGGGAGTAGTTGAAGATGAAGAAAGGCGGCAATGGGGGATTGTTGAAAATGAAGAAGAGGAGGAAGAGGAAGAACAACAAGAAGAACAAGAAGAAGAAGAAGGAGGAGAAGCAGGATTAGGACAAAGGAGAAGAGGGGAGGATATCCGGGAACTGGCTAACGTGGTGGCCAACGCCCAAGCCAGCGCCGTGGGCAAGGCGGCAAACGGGTGGATCGAACCGGAACGCTGACACCGTCTCAGCAACCATCCTTTCGTGGTGAAGGTCGTCAAGCCGGTGATGTGCGGCGCCTGTCTGGACCCGCGCAGTTCCGGTTTCGCCAAGATCTCGCAGCCCGTGGTTCCGCCCGGGTGGCTGAGCGACGTCTTTGTCAAGTCCCCCCACTTTCACTCGTTCGTTTACGCCGCTTACAAGTACGGGGCTCACGACAAACTGTTTGCCGCCATGGGCAACGGGACGTTCGTGACCGCGTACAATCGCATCGCCAAGACGGTGGCCGCCCCGCTGCACGAGAAACCGCCGCCGGTGTCCAAGCAAGACTCGCCCCTGAAGCAGGGCGAAATTCTCTGCCGCTACTACATCGAGCCCGCCACGAGAACAATTACTGCTAATACTGCAAAGCATGGGCATGGGCATCGGCAGCAGCAGCAACAGCAACAGCAGTCGGGCAGGCTGTCGCCGCCGTACCCGGACTTTTCCTAGATATTCGGCAACGCCAGCATCGCGGGCGAGATACCCGACCTGCCGGCCGATCCGACGCCGTGTGCCGTCGCGGACGCAGAGTGCTACATATCCCGCGTGTCGCGAGAGATTGCCAGCGACGTGGAGCGACGGCTGCGCGGTCGCCTCATGTCCGAGCTGTTGCCCTGCGAGAAACACGCGGGCAAACTGTGCGTGTGCCGCCGGCGAGAAGAGGACGAGGTCGGGAGGAGAAGAATAAAAAGGAGCGGTAGGCGAAGAGGGCAAAGGGACCGAGACTAAGTAAAATAAGTAAAGCAACGTACTCAAAAAAATAAGTAAATAACTAAATACATAAATAAATACACGAATAAATAATTACACACGCATCACACTACGTATTCTTTCTTTTCTTCTTATTCTTCCTCTCTTCTTTTTTTGTCAAGAATGACATCTCATTTTTCTCTCCTCCCCCGAATCCCTCTTCCCTCTCATTCTTCGCCCTTTTAATCTTTTGCTTTCTCTTGTGTTGTTGCTGCTGCTGCTCTTCTTCACACTGACGTCGTCGTTGGTTGAAGCGATTGAAACAGGCCTCGAAAATTCGGGGGTCGCTGACGATCACTTCGGAAACGGCAAAGTATTTGTAAACGTCGTAAACGGTGGTCGCGTTGGCCCCGGTCCACGACTGCATCTGCGCCAGCGTGTTGCGTAAGACTCTAGCGTAAGGTTCGTGCTTGCAAGAGAGCAGTAAAAAGTGGGTGAAGTTAATGAAATCTCGGGTGTATTCCGAAACGTCGTAAAACATTTCGTTTGCCATTGTTGCCGTCAAGTAGTTCCTCGGACCTATTATTTTCCGCCCTTCTCCCCACTCCCACTATCCGTGTTTTTTTTTCATTTTTTCCTGTCTCTCTCTATCTTTCTATCATTCTTTCAATCCATCCATCCATCCATCCATCCATTCCCTTCCGGGAAAGAAAGACAGACACAAGAAAGACAGATACACAAGAAAGAAAGAGAGAGAGAGAGACAAAAGACAGATAGATAAATAGGAAAATGAATGTGATACTATTTATTTCTTTGTCTTTATTATTCAAACGTAAGGAAGAAATAATAAAATAATATTGAATAAAACAAATAAAAGCAGCACAGCACTCAAGTGGCAGTGCGCCTCCTTTTTTTCGCGGAGGAGCGAATGTGCATCGTGTGGCCCGGATCGACGCTCTGCTTCCAGTTGAGCGTGGCCTCGTCGATCTGATCGAAGATGCGGTACGCCACGTAGTCCACGATGTACTTGTGCGGCGCGTGCAGTCGAGTGGTCTTGAGCAGAAACAGCGGCACGTGTATCACCTCGCGTCTCTAAAAGAGAAAATCGGTTCGCGGGAATCGCTTCCAAAAGACGACGTACATGACGTTGCTGTCGTTGGCCGGTTTGATTTCCATGTTTGTTCGCATGTCCACTTTTACGTGAGGCGACTGGTCGTACTTTATGCTGTAGGCGGCAAAGTCCCCGTCGTCCAGAGCCTCTTCTTCTTTCTCCTCGTCTTGTCCGTCTCGCGTGTTGTTATCGTCCTTTAACTCGCGATGCAGCGGGTACACGCGAATGTGCCTGCCCTCGTTATTAAACAGCGGAGGCAAGTGGACGGCCAACGCGTCGTACAGGAACTCACTTTCCGCGTCGCTGAAGGCGCCTTCGGTCGGCGACGACGTGACGGTCGTCTTGGTGCCTTTGAACTTGAAAGCGACCGAGTCCCGGCGCGCCGACGGCTGCTGCTGCGGCGGCTCGTAGCCGGGCACCTCGGTCCACATCCGGAAGCGAGCGTAGTTGCGCATGCAGTTGAGCGTGTGCGATATGACCGGATTCACGTTAATCTGCACCATGCCGTGCTTGCGACAGTAGCGGCGCTTGATGATGTCTCCGATCGTGCGTTCCGTGTAAGCGCTCTTGTAGTGAAAGTGCCCGTTGTACTCCACCATGAGATTGAGCTGCTTGCAGTAAGCGTCGGCGCGATAAGGCACCGCGTGTTTGTCGAGAAACTCGTTTTTGAACCCTCGCGCACCCACTCGAACGACGGATCGCTGGCCGCCGCAAAGGCGCACTTGACCAGCTCGTTAATCCCGTGCTGCTGCTGCTGCCCTTGCTGCTGCTGTTGATGCGGATGCATCGGTAACCGAGGAAGCGGGTGGTCGTCGCCCTCCTCCTCATCACCGTCCTCACTCTCATCGGCTGCCTTGCGCTTCTTTGTATTGTTACCGTTACTGTTATTACTATTACTGTTATTATTATCAGTGGTAGTATTGTTCTTCCTCTTTTTCTTTGGTTGTTGTTGCTGTTGCGGTTGCCTCTTCTTCTTATTATTCCTATTGTTATTATTAATATTGTTATTATTATTTGTAGTTGTAGTATTAATTTTAGCATTAGCATTCTGTTCTTCGCCGTCGACCACCCTCTCTTTGTCTTCCGGCATCACGCGAACGTCGATCCGACCCGGCCCGCTCGCAAGGCGCACGCGCAGGTTCGTCTCGCCTCGGTAATCGCGGTCGTTGTCAGCGATGAAAAACGAAGGCAGCGGTTTGTCGGCCACCTTGACCGTGCCGGTGCGCTTGTCCACCGAGATTCGAGCGGTCAGCCCTCCGTCGTCGTCAGCGGGGGCAACCCACACGTCTTGCGAGAAAGCGCCACCGGCCGCCGACTTGACGACCACGACGGCTGCCGCTGCTCCCTTCGAGGACGAAGAGGAGGATGAGAAAGAGAGCTGTTGCAGCAGCAAAGTTCGCGCGCTCGGATGAGTTTGGTGCAGCGCGACTCCGTTGTAAATCCAAATGTCTACGGGCACGACGACGTCGTCGTCGTACAGCAGCCCGACTCCCGCGCAAAACGAAGACTCTCGCGGAGACTCGTCCAGTGCGACGGCCTGGTTTCTCCTGGCGCCGATGTGGGCGAGCGCGGGAATGGGTCGTCTCTCGATGGTGGGCTGCTCGCCCTCCACGACCATCGCGTGTCCGTTCGGCTCGTCGCACCAGCACCACGCGACTGCTCGGTGACACCGACTGCCGGGAGGAACGCCAATCACCGACCAGTCTTCGTTCGAGAGCAGGGTCAACGAGCGCACGAATTGCGCAAAGGTTCGATGGTCGCGATGCAGGCGAACCGGCTCGGCGGCGGCGCCCACGAGCAGCGATCGGAACCGCGACAGTCCTCGCTCCTCCAGATACGCTCCGGCACTCTCCATGTTACTGGCGTTAGTGATTGTGGCTTGCTCGGTTGCTTGCTTGCTTGCTTGCTGCTGCTAAGGCGGCTGCTGCTGCGGCGGCTGCTGCTGCTGCTGATTAACTCGTCGATGTGCGCGTGCGGCCAACTATCACTCCCCCATCGACGCTAATATAGGCGTATCTCGTTTATTTGTTTCTCTTTGTTTATTCCTTCCTTCCTTCCTTTCCCCGTAACAAACACATTGTTACGTACTTAGTTAAAAATGCACTGTGTTTCCTACCTGCTGACAAAGAAGGAGGCTTTGTATTATTGTCACATGGTAGCTACAACGAAAAAGCTAATGAGGCACTAGCAGCCGTGTTCAATGAACACAAGGAAATTTCACTGGCGAAAGTCAAGAGCAGAGCTGTAGCGATGTGCCGGGACATGAACCTAGATAAAGTATTGAAATCAATAGGAAAAAGCAAGAATGACAGTCTAGATGTGTTCTTTAGCGCGAAAACTCACAAAAAAGGTGTCCCGTTCAGAGTAATAGTTTCGGAGAAAGGCACATGGCAGAAATCTATTGCAGTCTATTTATTAGACAAGCTTAACCTACTCGAAATTAAAGATCCGTTCATCACGAAAAATTCCGAGGAAGTGTTAGCCTTTGTAGAGGCCAACTGTAACGCGGTACTAAAGGCCTTCTCAGCAGATGTTAAGGACCTGTATTATTCTTTGCCACAGAATGAATTGTTAAGTTGTGTTCAATCATGTATAGATGAATTTGGGGCAGTAAGATTTAGTACGAAGGCGGGCACAACCGTTGAATATTTTTTAGAACTTTTAGACTTGTACATGAAGTCGACATTTGTGCAAAGAAATGACATTGCGTACCTTCAAAAACAAGGGGTCTGTATAGGATCCTGCTTAGCGCCTGTTTTAAGCAACCTGTACTTAGCCAAGCTAGACAGAGACCTGTGCTCACGCATCAATGATACAAAAGTTGTTAAAATATTTCGATTTGTTGATGATTTTTTGGTGTTTGTGAATGGTCAGCCAGACAACTTTGACACAGAGTGTTCAGCTATTAGTAACATTATACGCGAGTGCCTTTGTCCTCTAGAAGTTACGTTCGAAGTGCCTATAGAACAAAAGGTCAAATTTCTGGATATTAAATTTACCTTCGGTGATGAACTAACTTGCTGGTGTTACAGTCCCCGGACAAATAAACCGTTGTTGTCATATCATTCAGCCCATTCTAAACTGGTAAAAAGAGGAATTGCGAAAATGTGTTTCACTAACGCACTAACTAAATCATGCCATCATTGCACTGACGAAGCCTTCACACAACAAGCCATGCGGCTACATGAAGCAGGCTATCCCAATCATGTACTGACATCAGTTGCAGAGGGAATACTTCGGCAAGTGCAGCAATCAGGGACTGCTGAACGAGCGGAAAGAGATAGTAACCGAGAGAAAAAAAGACCAACAGTGATACCTTACATCCACCGGTTGTCGCACAACCTAAAGAAAATTGCCCACCGAGGTAACACTGATGTGGTTTTTTCAGCACCCAACAAACTAATCAGCCTGTGCAGGAAAACAAGACCAGAAAAGAAAGAAAGTGCCCCTAGCTGCCAAATTAAACACAGGAAGAAGTTCAGAGAATGTAAGACTTCAATTATTTATCGTATACCCTTATCGTGTGGGAAGTATTACGTCGGACAGTCGGGCAGATGCATTAATGATAGACTGCGCGAACACAAAAATAAAGTCGACAAACTTGTATCAGATGGGTCTCTCTCCCTTCATTGTAAGCAACATAAGTGCTCCCCTCTCTTCGAATCAACAATCATTACCGGTAGAAACAAGTGCGAACTCACTAGACTTATAATAGAAGCCGAGCAGATTGACGCCCTAGGGGATTCATGTATCAGCAAACCATCATTGGCTCTCTCTGAAAAAGAACTGACATTTTTGCGCATGGCTTAGCATATCACAAAATGTATCGCTCTGATTGTTAATCTGTTCACGTGCCTGTGACTCATGTGGTCTGAGTGTATAAGTACGACCTGGTTTTCGACAATAAACAGTGTTGGAAGTTAGCGCTGTGTGTGTCCCTTTGTGTCTTCTCTTGTCCCGTCTTTGAATCGTGCTACCATACTCCCCTTGAAGATGCATTACCAACAAGCCCACATTGCAACCCTCGTGAACCGGATCGTCGCCGACTTTCCAGCCAGAAAACGTCTTCAGACAGAAAGCACAGCATACAGTTTTGTTGTCGGCGTCGTCATTCTGATCATCGGGCACGTAGTAAAAGCCCGCCTGTGCCATTTCCAACGGCGGAGGAGACAGCCACTTCGTAAACGTCTTTACCCTGGCATTTTCCGACGATTTCATTACATTCGCATCGTAAGAAGTGTAAGGGATCGTTTCGGCTCCTTCCTTGCCTCGACAATGAAAGCAATTATCTTCATCGCACTGCAGTGTGATGTTATTACCTCGCAGTATGATGGAGGACATCTTTCCCTAATTTTACGGACGCGACGACTTCTTATATATTGTCATACTCACACTCTCCTACTATCCTCCTCTCTTCATTCCTCTCCTCTCTTATAGTGGGAGAAAAATAATATACAACGCAAGAAAGATAGAGTAAACAGAGGGATAATAATAGCAGCATCCGCAGCAGCAGAACAACGACAACGACAACAACAGCAAGAAAGCAGGTGAACAGAACCGTTTATTATTGAAACTCACTGTTGTCAACAAATATCACTTGGGGGGAGTCATTTATTTTACATTATCGCTCATTGTCAATGTATTATTATTGTTGTTCTTTAATAATATAATAATATATATATGTACTAATTCATTACTGCTTGACGTCACTTGGGTTCACGTATTTCAAAATTTCAAACCAGCAGTCTTGATTTAAGTCCAAAATAGTAGTAGGAGCCGACACCGCTGTTGCCGTCGTGGCCGTTGCTACCGCCGTTGCATGATCTGCCTCTGTTGCCGTCGTGGCCGTTGCTACCGCCGTCGCATGATCTGCTTCTGTTGCCGTCGTGGCCGTTGCTACCGCCGTTGCTACCGCCGCTGCATGCTCTGCCCCTGTCGTTGCATGCTCTGCCTCTGTTGCCGTTGGGGCCGTTGCTACCGCCTCTGTCTCCGTTGCTGCACCTGCCGTTACCGCCTCGTCACAGATGGGCATTCTTCTCTCCCTCCTCTTTTTCACCCCACCGCCGTCGCCGCCCTGGACCACCGTCGCACGGCGCTTGCGCAGGTTATAGCCACACCGTTTGCGCCGCAGATCGTCGTCCATCTCCTTATCGTTCTCCTCCCTTCCTTCGATAATCACACGGCGTTTCACCACGCCGGCCATCTTTATAAAATCGTGTATGCTCAGCGTGCTAATCACAGGCGGGCTTTTACTACGTGCCCGATGATCAGAATGACGACGCCGACAACAAAACTGTATGCTGTGCTTTCTGTCTGAAGACGTTTTCTGGCTGGAAAGTCGGCGACGATCCGGTGCGCAGGCACATGAACGACAGTGCTTTATGCGCCTACCTAACGAATTCGGACACGAGCAACGCCGACTATCCGCATCTGCACTGGAAAATCGCCCGCTCCTTCTACTCCGGTGCGCCCCCGTCGCCGCCACCCAGACTATCGATGGCCACGTTTCACGCCCGACTGCAGACGTTTGTCAAGTGGATGGGAGACGTGCACTACGGCATCAAGTTGGCCTGCGCCGGATTATTTTACACCGGCGAAGGAGACTACACCGCGTGCTATCAGTGCCAAGGAAGGCTCGGAAACTGGGTAGAAAGCGTGGACGTCCAACCGGAGCTTAGGCACGACCGCGAATTCCCCCATTGCTATCTCGCTCGACGCAGACGTCGCGAGCGGGAAGAGGCAACGGAAGAAGAAGAAGAGGGAGAAGAAGACAAATGCTGTGGCGACGTCATCAAAGAAATCGAAAAGAAAAAGAGGGAGGGGATAGAGCAGGAAAAAAAGAAGAAAAAGGCTACCGAGAGCTGCAGTGAGGAGGAGGATGATAATAAGGTCAACGAGAGACATTTGTGTAAAATTTGCTACAACTCAGACATCAACGTCGCATTTTCCCCGTGTGGACACGCGTTTCTCTGCTCGAAATGCATATTGAGCCTCGTGGGCACCCGATGTCCGGTGTGTCGCGGCCACGTAACGAGTGTATTTAGAATCTATCTCTCTTGAGTTGATGAGAGATAATAATAAAGAGATCACGTCGTTTCTTTCATTCTTTCTCTTCTCTCTTTATTCGTCATTAATTATCAATAACATCAAAAAACATAATCAAAGAACAACAATTATTATTATTATTATTAAACATTTGCAACAGTTTTACAACATTTTCAACAGTATTCCAACATTTTGAACAGTTTTACAACAGTTTCACAGTTTTTCAACAGTTTCAGTGTAAATTGTATGTGTAAATAACAGCAAGCAAGCAATCAGGTAGCTTCGGCACACACAATATTATTTATTTATTTATTTATTTCAGAATACTGCAGGCCATTGCTTGGCCCAAGCAGGAATGAATATACATTGTTACATAACCAAGAGAATAAAATTTATACAATGTTAGCAGCACACATATATCAAAAGAATAAACCAAAAGAATAAAATTGTACAATATTAGCAGCATACGGATACCAAAAGAATAAAATTTATACAATATTAGCAGCACAAGGATACAAAACATACATATCAGGTAAGGAGACGATGTAACGCATCAGAGAAATTTTGTGAGGAAAAAACAGATGCCGGTAACGAATTCCAATCTTGTACGGTTCTGGGAAAAAACTGTACTTAAAGCTGTTAGTTTTGGCGAAGATGGGAGCAAGTGAATTGTCATGAACGCTCCGAGTCCTTCTCACTAGAGGACGCTTAATGCACTCTGGAAGCTGGAGCTTATTTTTTCCTGTTAAACTATTGTTCAAGAATATCAATCTATTAATCTTTCTGCGGGTTTCTAGTGTATGAATGTTATTTGAGATCATTAACTGCGAAGGAGAGTCTTCCCTTTTGTATTTTCCGTATATAAACCTAACCGCTTTCCTCTTGACTTTTTCAAGGGTCATTATATCTTTTTTTGTGTATGGGTCCCACACTACTGAAGCATATTCAAGTAAAGACCGCACACAAGTTTCGTAAGCCAATTTTTTTATGTGTGCAGGGGCAGTTTTTAGCTTTCTTCGTAAAACCCATAGCTTTCGAAATGCAGATGTAGAAATATTAGTAATGTGAGCCGACCATTTTAACTTATTGTCGAGTGTTATGCCTAAATATTTATATTTGTCAACTTCCAAAATCACGTTGCCGCGAAGAAAGTAAGGAAGTAAAATGGGAGACTTCTTTCTAGTTATACGTAAGAGAGCAGTTTTTTCACTATTAAGTTCCATAGCCCATTTCAGACACCATTCTTCAATAGCAAAAACTGCTTTTTGAACAGAGATGTGGTCATGTTCAGATGAAATTTGTTTAAACACAACACAGTCGTCTGCAAACAACTTAACAGAGACATCTTTAGGAACAACCGCAACTAAATCATTTACATATATTAAAAACAACAAAGGTCACAGCACACTTCCCTGAGGAACTCCTGAATGAACATTAACAACACTACAAGCGGTCTTATCAATTTCCACATATTGCCGTCTGTCTGTAAGGAAATCTTGAATTCATCGAATAATAAAAAATGGTATACCCATACATTCCATCTTATAGAGAAGTTTGCCATGTGGCACCTTATCGAAGGCCTTGCTAAAATCAAAGAAAACCACGTCCGTTTGCCCGGACATATCAAGCACCCGCGCAAATTCATGTACAGACAAAACAGTCTGAGTAACTGTGGATAACCCCTGCCGAAACCCGTGCTGATTATCGGACAAAAGATTATGATCGCTCAGGAACTTTCGCAGGTAACCGGCTACAATATGCTCCAACATCTTACAGCAACTGGATGTTATGGAAACAGGCCGATAATTTGAAACAGACAACCGGTCACTTTTTTTATATACGGGAACCACCCGTGCTATTTTCCATTGTGAAGGATTTTTTCCGTTTGCTAATGAGAATTTAAAGATGTCTGTGAGGCAGCCTGATATTTGTTCTGCGTAACGCCTCAAAAATATATTCGGAAGACCATCGGGTCCAACGGATTTTTTAGTGTCCAGTTTCAAGAGCATTGCCAGAACACCCTCACGAGTTACCTCAATGCCATCCTCTGGTGCAGCCACTGCTTTTATCTCATATTCATCTAATTCTGAAACACCTCGTAGGTGGCAGTTTATCCACGTACGGTTGGGATCGGCACGAACAGCCGGCTCTGCTGGATGACTCCTCTTTCGCTCGACCACACTTCTCGCCTGGGCCGCGCGGAGGCCATCTTTTCATCGCCGGTGTCGCCGGACTGCACGTCGTACATTTTAAGAAACTTCAGCACGTGCGCCCACGCGTGTTCGGTCAGTCCGGTAATGTGAGTAGTAGTAGTCGCCGTCGACTGCCGCAGTACTTTGGGTGACACGGAGTCGGAGACGACGCCCACGTTGCGCATGAAGCCGTCCAAAGTGTATGTCTTGATGCGCCGATTCGCAGCAGTCGCGAGCCCGATGAGTTCCTTGGAGCCGTGATAGAAGCCGCACTCGTCGTGGTACTTCTGTAACGCCCACAGGTGACATCCGAGTGCGTCGATGCTCGTCACACCCAGATGCGGCTGGTACTTCACCAGCGATCGGAATGCCTTTTCCACGCGATGTATGGTGTGGAGATGCGAGTCAAATCTGGTCCAGGCTCGTTGCAGCTGCCCCAACACGACCGGATCCAATTGATCGACGTGTGCCACGCTCACCTTAACCGGGTAGGGTAGTCTGTTGACCCGATCGAGCGCGACTGCGGCGTGCTCTGCATCCACATCGATTTTGGCCACGGCGATCGACATGTCCGCCCGTTCGCATGAGATTTTCAGATTGTTGGCGATATCAACGGCCTCGGCGTAGGGCAATTCATCGTTCAAAAGGGCCATCCACTGGGCGACGACGCGTTCTTCGGGGAGATAAACAAACAAGAACCTAATGTGATGCACCACCTTAATATCGGTGACATCGACACTCAAGACAATGCGTCGCAGGGCCCAGTTCACGTTTTTCCTCGTGAATATAACGTCTCGCACGATGTTGTGCTCGTCGAGTCGATCGTTGAAAAAAAAAGGTTCGGTATAGGGTGCCGGGTCGGTCAGCCGGAACTATTATTTCGTTAAGAGGCGGTACCGAGACACATCCGTTTTCCACATGTTATGAGTGTGTCAAATCGTGCAATCACATCCTCTCAGGCGCGCGAGATCACATTTCTTAACTTCCCGTCGCTGCATCTCCACTTTTTTTAGTTTCTTATTTTAGTTCTCTCCAAGAGGATGTTTGTCACTTGGTCATCGTTCAAGGTGAAGAATGATGAAAGAGGGTGGGGTGACATTGACTATATACGGCCATTTCCAAGCAGTGGGAGAAAGTAAGAGAAGGAGAAATGGCAATAAAATAAGAAAATGAAAAGAAAAGAAATAATAATAATAATAAAGTGAGAAAAGAAAAAAAAAGAGAGTCAGTGACTCCCCACACGTGTCTCTCGGCCCCCTTCCTAGTTTTTTTTTCTTATTTTCTTTTTTTTTTTGCAATCGCTCGCTTGCGCCCGCTCGCGCCTCCTCGCATGCGGGCTGCTGCCGCGGGGTCTTCGCTAGCTGAGTGAGACAAGAGACTGCACTTGACCCAGTGCCTTCGCTGCTTCGCCGTAAACAGCAATGCGCCTGCTCGAATAATTAAGCGACGCACCCCCCGCTGGTGCGACCGAGCGTCTTCTCGGAAGGAAGCGAGAATAGAAAAGGGAGCGGGGTGTGCTACCCCTTCTTTTCGTTACTTCTCGCTACCGCGAACTCTACGCTCTCTGTTGCTGTCGCGAACTCTATGCTTTGCTACGCTTTCTGTTGCTACCGCGAACCCGCTTGCTGTCGTGTGCTTTGTGCCTTACGGTCGCCCCATCTAGGAGGGGGGCGTGTGGTTTTCTTCTTATTCTTCTTCGCTCTTTAGCGTCGCTCTTTAGCGCTCTTTGGATATGGTTGACTTCCCCGTGACCTATGAGCGGGGAGGGCGATTATACAGTTTGACGAATGCGACGCGTCCGTCTTGTTCGAAGGAGGGAGAAAAGTATACACACACAAACACCCCCACCGCGCTCGCTTACACGTGTTTGCCCTGTTGCTACGCTGCTTGCTGCGTGTTCCCGCCAGAGAGGGGGGGCTGCTTAACACGGCGTGTTTGCCACTGCGCTATTCTGCTTGCATAGAGGCGTCGTTGGTTGCGAGTGTCGGTCGAGCGTGATCTTGTTATGCCCCAACCACTGGCACGCGCTGGAAAGCTTCGGCGCGCGCCGAAGGGTCAAATGCGTCAAAGCGTCGGTCGGGAACTCGCTGAAGCGGAACGTCGCGCAGCGATTATGTCTACTGCCGATGCTAGAAGTTTGCCGGCGCGCGGCGAAGCTGCGCCGGCGTGCACCAATGGGAGGCTGCGACGCCTCGCAGGCGTCAACCAATCGGAGGCTGCGGAGCTTCCGGCTGCTAGGCCTGTAATGGCCGACCGTGCGGAGACGCCGGCACCAACGATCGTCCGAGTGTTTTGGACGCACGACACGCGCGACAGTGTTCCTGAAAGACAGTGTTGTAATAGTAAGCCGACAACGACACGACCGACTACCGTGGGTTGTGGCAGTGCGACGTGGATCCGAAGCGACTTCGAACGACGCCGACTAATCCAACCTGCCCACTGGGTTCCGCCGGGCTCGGTACGATCGTCTGCTAAAACAGCCAACCGAATCACGATTACCGCAACGTCTGTGCTTGTTGTATGTGCATTTTGTTGTGCTCAAAACGAATGGAAACACGTTTACGAGCTCCGAAGTCTGGATAATCAACACTCGCCTATCGCCGATGTTGTTTACGTTACGCGTAGGCCTAGCGCGTCCATCGAGTTCGTAACTGGCGAGTGAACGAACTCACCTGAGAAATCTGTCGAAGGAAATGAATTTTCAGGTCCGTTTGGTGCTGCAGTGATTTAAAATATGGCACTCTTGACTTCGTGTGACCTGTGATGTGGTGAATGAACCGTGTGGAAGTTGGGTTGGTCAACCGCGGCGTGTTTCGTGTGGTGTCGGTTGACTCAAGTTTAACGGGCAAGCTCTGCGCTGTTTCCAGTGGTAAAGATAACTCCCGGAAGCGAACTACACTAGTAGCCGAACTATTGGAAGTACTGCGCTCTTTTATTCGGCATGTGAATCCAGTTTAGTACAAGTTCACTGTACTCATTCACTCACTTCTTTCAAGTGCGACCGTCTTTTGGGCTAGTTGGGGATAAATCGCTCGTCTAGCAATCAAGAACACTGACGCACTGAAGCATACGTGGCAACGCAGTCATATTTGAGTCAGTGTGTCGTTATAGTTGAGCACTGCAAAAAGAAATTATCTGTTTGCAACGTGTGCCCTGTGTGCAGCGCATAGCAGGACCTGCATCATGCAAGACCTATGCATAGAAAAGACGGGGAATCCGGGAGATGGCAATTCAAGGCGATGAGCAAAACGTGAACAAGGTGAATGCAGGAGCCAACGTTTCGACAAGTGGACTTGTCTTCTTCAAGGCGACATATGCTTTCCTCGCCACAGTATATATAGGTGGGGTTCTTCTAAAGGGGAGGGGGTGTGAGGCGGGAGGGCGCGGAAACGAGGGAAAGTGTGTTAGCGTGTCGAATTAGTAAAGGAACGCTGTGTACAAGGTCAAAGCCAGGACCCCCCCTCACCTCACCCTAGTCTGTCAACCCACGCGCGTTAGCCGGCGTGTCAAGGGCGTCTGACACGCCAGCTGACAAAATAAAAAAAAAAAGAAAGAAAGAAAAAGAAAAAGAAGGGAAGAAAAAGGAAAAGGGGGGGGGGATACGCCAAGAAATCAAACTAAGTGTTGTTGCCTATAGCTTGAGGTTTAGCATAGCGAATAGATTCTAAAGCTCCCTTTGAAACGTTTATGCCTATTGGTTGCAATGTCTTGAACTTATGGATAAGGTATGATTCTCTGTATTTTCTTTCTCGTTCAGAACGGAAATTTGACTGTAAGATGTAGAGTTTAAATTCATCAAAGTTATGACCTGGTTGGTTGAAATGCTCGGCGACGGCTTTGGGAAGCTTTTTAGCTGTGTCCGCGCGATGTCCGTTTAATCTGACGTTCATTGATTGTCCTGTTTCACCGATATATTCTTTCTTACAGAAGGAACATTCAAGCATATAAATCACATCCGAACTTGTGCAAGTGAAGCTGGATTTGACTGCATGTGTATAATTATTTGCGGTGCTTTTAATTTTAATGTCACTTTTAAGGTGCCTGCAGGTTTTGCATCTAGGGCGACAACATGCTTTTATTACGGGGGAATGCTGCTGGCTGACTTTTGCGTGCACTAACATGTCTTTAAAGTTCTTGTTTCGGCGATAGGTAACCCTGAGTACATCCGGGAACGCTTTTCGCAGACGCTCGTTACTTGATAATATTGGGTGGTATTTTCTTAGGATGTTGTTTATGTTTATGAGTGCATTAGAATATTTTGTTATAAAGGCCGGCGGTCTGTCAGATTCTAATGTGGGCTGTCTCTTCGCCAATTCCGACTGTCTCTCCAATCTTGACGCGGTATCATAAGCTCTATCGAGAGCAACTTGGGGATAGTTCCTTTCTGCTAGCGTTGATCTAAGGTCATTTAGGTGGTGGATATAATCGTGGTCTTCACTTCAGATTCTTCTTATACGTTTCGCTTGTCCGACAAAAATTCCTTGCTTGCAATGTCGTGGGTGATGACTGTTGTAGTCTAAATATTGCTGGCTATCTGTAGGCTTCCGGTAAAGTGTCGTTCTCAGTTTTCCGTTTTCTATGTAGACCGTCGTGTCCAGGAAGTTTACCTGACTAGGAGAGTGGTGAGCAGTAAATTTAATACTCGGGTAAAAGCGATTGAAATGGCTAATTAAGTCGGTTAAGGCGCTTGTGCCGTGTTCCTATATTATGAATATGTCGTCAATGTAACGAAGATAGGTGTGGGGTTTTAAAGGGTAGGATTTCAGCAGGTCTGCTTCAAGCTGTCCCATGAAAATGTTCTCATACGTGGGAGCGAATGCCGTACCCATGCTAGTGCCGAAAATTTGCAGGTAGTGTGTAGAATCGAATTCGAAGTAGTTGAGCGTGAGAACTAACCTAAGGAGCGATAAGTAAACTTCAGGAGCGTGCGCTTGGGGATTGATTGCGAGGGATCTAGAAACGGCTTCAATTCCTTCACTCATGGGAATGTTGGTGTAGAGGGCAGAAACATCCAAACTGACTAGAATAGCGCGGTCGGAAAGGATTTGGTTGGCGTTGATGCCGTCGATAATTCGAAGGAAGTGCGGCGTGTCTTGAACGAAAGATGGGAGGGTAGTGGGCATGCTTGACAGGTGGTGATTTAAGAATTTAGATAGTGACTCAGTCGGTGTGTTGTTATTAGACACAATAGGCCGACCTGGGATTTCTGCTGTAAATATTTCTTCGACCGGAACTTTATGTATTTTAGGAAGAAGATAAAAACGGCCTGCTGTTTTGTTTTTGGGCATCATGAAGCGATATTCGGATTGCGTGATTAGTTCCCTGGACCGGAGCTCCGCTATTGTGCTTAACACAATATTGCTGTAATCTGAGGTTGGGTTAGAGTCAAGTTTTCTGTAATGGGTGTGGTTGTTCAGTTGTTTAGAGGCCTCATTCTTGTACTTTTCTATAGGCCAGATTACGATACTGCCGCCTTTGTCTGCTGGTTTTATTACAATATCATTCCTTTTCGCAAGTTCTTTAAGGATTTGATGTTGAGCGGGGGTCAAATTTTTGCGTTTCCTGCAATGCCGCGTTGACTCTAGAATTTCCTTTGATATCAGTTTTAAGTATAAATCGAGCTCTGGGCACTGTTCGTTTTCCGGTGTCCACGTGCTAGGTGGTCTAAGAGAGTCTCTATCTTCTTTTCTTACATCTGGTCTACCGAAAAAGAATTCCTTGATGCGCATGCGTCGTGAAAACTCTGTTATATCTTTGTGGAGTTCGTATTCGTTTACTGCGTTGATCGTCGGACAAAACGTTAGACCACGTTTCAGGAGATCAACTTCTTCGGGGCTTAGACTCTGGGATATGTCTACTACATTGCTGCAGTGCTCTGGATGCTCGCCTGTAGGACTGTCGGTGGAGCTACGTGCTGCAGGGGTTACATTAGTTTCTTTGGGTGGATCTGCAGCTCTAATATCTTTTCGCTGGTATTTATCTATTATTTTTCCTCCTTAGTTTGCAAGAATTGATTAAGTTCTCTTCTTTCCGTTTCAGTTAACTTTATGCTGTCGAGTTGATCAGAGATTATCCTAAGTTGTTCTTTGCAGTGTTCTTCGAGAATGTCGATAAGGGAGAGCGATGCATTTTCTAGGACAGCATTCCACTTTAATAATAGCCTGGAGGGTAAAGAACCAAGGGCGCATCTAACCTTAATTCTGAGACCTTCTGGTATTTTCCTCTGTTTAATGCAGCTAGTGTAAGTTTTTAGGTGAAATCTGTAATTTGTTTGTTTGGCGACGAGTTTGCGGGATTGGAGGAAAGGGCGAGATTTGTTGTTGCGTGTGCTATCCCTAGTGCGTGGTAGTCATTTCTGTTTGGTTCGGGCAGACCTCCGGGGCGAAAAATCTTCAGGTGGTGTCTTTTTACGCTTAATTTTCTTGTCGAGGCCTGCACCGATGTCTGTCTGCGTATCGGTTTGCTTGTTAGTGTATGTAGCTGTTTGCGTGAAGGCTTCGCGGGTGGTTGTGGGCTTCCGTATGCGCGGATGTTGTAAGGGTGGTGTTGGTTCCGCGTCCACCGTTTGTGTAGATGCTTCTTGGGTTCTAGCTTCGGTGGAACGTGCGTGCGAGCTGGTGTTGAAAATTTCAGGCGCGTGTTCCTGTGTTGAAGCTAACTGGAACGCGGGATCTATTGGTGTTGTAGGTTGCGTCGATTTAAAAGAGTTCCTGAGCCTGTACTTGATGTTGTTAGCCATTACCTTGACGACAAAAAAATTGGGGTGAAGTCCGTCCCGGGCGAGCAGAATGTCGGGGTCCTGGTGTATTTCAGCGTGGTGGATGACATCGACGTTTTCGTGTTGGTTTCCAACGTCAAGAAGAAAATCATTGAGCTTACGTGTCCCTAGTGCGTCAGCTAGGAGTGTCGCTGATTGTTGAATAAGTGGCCTGTGTTTGTTTGCGATCCTGGGAAGTACTGTTGTCAAGGTTATTTCTGCGTTTGGTCTGTTGGTGTGCAAATCGTTTATGAGCGTTTTCATGGCCTCAACTGTGTTGTCACCGGTGTCGTGGTTAAGGTCATTAGTCCCGCAGTGAATGAAGAAATGTGTGATGTGCTGTGGTGCTGCAGCAATGAGGTCTCGGATGGTGTGTGTTGTGGCGCCGCTCTTAAAGCTAAAGTATGGTGAGTGTTGGCTTGGTGGGAAGTGTTCGTGTATGTACTTGTAGTGACTGTCTCCAATTAGTGCTACGTGTGAAAAGGAAAGCAAAGGGCGCTCACCTTGTTCCTTCATCTTCCGTCGGTAGAAATCCAGAGAAAAGACGGGGAATCCGGGAGATGGCAATTCAAGGCGATGAGCAAAACGTGATCAAGGTGAATGCAGGAGCCAACGTTTCGACAAGTGGACTTGTCTTCTTCAAGGCGACATATGCTTTCCTCGCCACAGTATATATAGGTGGGGTTCTTCTAAAGGGGAGGGGGTGTGAGGCGGGAGGGCGCGGAAACGAGGGAAAGTGTGTTAGCGTGTCGAATTAGTAAAGGAACGCTGTGTACAAGGTCAAAGCCAGGACCCACCCTCCCCTCACCCTAGTCTGTCAACCCACGCGCGTTAGCCGGCGTGTCAAGGGCGTCTGACACGCCAGCTGACAAAATAAAAAAAAGCAAGAAAGAAAAAGAAAAAGAAGGGAAGAAAAAGGAATAGGGGGGGGGGATACGCCAAGAAATCAAACTAAGTGTTGTTGCCTATAGCTTGAGGTTTAGCATAGGGAATAGATTCTAAAGCTCCCTTTGAAACGTTTATGCCTATTGGTTGCAATGTCTTGAACTTATGGATAAGGTATGATTCTCTGTATTTTCTTTCTCGTTCAGAACGGAAGTTTGACTGTAAGATGTAGAGTTTAAGTTCATCAAAGTTATGACCTGGTTGGTTGAAATGCTCGGCGACGGCTTTGGGAAGCTTTTTAGCTGTGTCCGCGCGATGTCCGTTTAATCTGACGTTCATTGATTGTACTGTTTCACCGATATATTGTTTCTTACAGAAGGAACATTCAAGCATATAAATCACATCCGAACTTGTGCAAGTGAAGCTGGATTTGACTTCATGTGTATAATTATTTGCGGTGCTTTTAATTTTAATGTCACATTGAAGGTGCCTGCAGGTTTTGCATCAAGGGCGGCAACATGCTTTTATTACGGGGGAATGCTGCTGGCTGACTTTTGCGTGCACTAACATGTCTTTAAAGTTCTTGTTTCGGCGATAGGTAACCCTGGGTACATCCGGGAACGCTTTTCGCAGACGCTCGTTACTTGATAATATTGGGTGGTATTTTCTTAGGATGTTGTTTATGTTTGGGAGTGCATTAGAATATTTTGTTATAAAGGCCGGCGGTCTGTCAGATTCTAATGTGGGCTGTCTCTTCGCCAATTCCGACTGTCTCTCCAATCTTGACGCGGTATCATAAGCTCTATCGAGAGCAACTTGGGGATAGTTCCTTTCTGCTAGCGTTGATCTAAGGTCATTTAGGTGGTGGATATAATCGTGGTCTTCACTGCAGATTTTTCTTATACGTTTCGCTTGTCCGACAAAAATTCCTTGCTTGCAATGTCGTGGGTGATGACTGTTGTAGTCTAAATATTGCTGGCTATCTGTAGGCTTCCGGTAAAGTGTCGTTCTCAGTTTTCCGTAAGGAGGGGGGGTCCGTAAATAGGGGGGGGTCCTGGCTTTGACCTTGTACACAGCGTTCCTTTACTAATTCGACACGCTAACACACTTTCCCTCGTTTCCGCGCCCTCCCGCCTCACACCCCCTCCCCTTTAGAAGAACCCCACCTATATATACTGTGGCGAGGAAAGCATATGTCGCCTTGAAGAAGACAAGTCCAGTTGTCGAAACGTTGGCTCCTGCATTCACCTTGTTCACGTTTTGCTCAAGACCTATGCATGTAGCAGCGTATACCACGATTGCTTCGATGCCCGCTTCAGAAGCAGCAAGTACTGAGTCATTGAAACTGTAATTGAATTTTTATCTCACTTTTTGCTTATGGAAAGTGTAGATGGTGTGAGTGCATTGTGGGGAAGGTGAAAAGGTGTCATCAGTGTTTTGTGCAGTCAGTATGCTTAAACTGCTGGAATCCCTTCAGCCTCTACTAAAATGTTTCTTGCTGCGATACTATAAATTGTAGTCAGGACAAAGATGTACTCAAAACCAAGTTACTAATGCATCTGCCCAGAATGTGTTTGATTAACAAGTTAACGCTTCCACAACAACAATATGCCGATGAACAGCATATGTGCTTACAATAAATACATTCCGTAAAGGCGAACGACTGGGCCTACAATATAAAACTTTGTAGTAGCACCGTAAAAGTGCTGCCATGCGTATCAGCCACAACGAAACTACTGCACGTCCAATCTTCTTCCTTGGAGGCACTTCTATAAAGACTATAAAGCACCGGCCTTCTATAAAGCACCAGCCCTTTCTTGGGTTTGTGTCCCGTGTCTCCCTTCCCTGATGACCTAAGGTTTTCCGAGCACTCTACACTTCTATCATTCTGTCACGACTTGAGTACTGCTCATCAGTATAGTTCCCGTACCAAACTCGCCACGCTAACAAACTTAAGCTTGCTCTGCACCGGACAATACGCACCCTTTACTCCCGTCTTTTCGATTGTCACAAGCTCATGCCAGCCTTCGAGGATTGCCTCAAACCCCTCAAGTAGCACACCCTGCAATACCAACGCAACATTGCACTAGTCTATACTGCAGGGTGTTTGACGTCTCTCTAAACAGCACTAATCTTTTTTCACTTCGTCTGAACAAGTGGTCAGCACAGCCTGAGCCCTCATCATGCCTGTATGGCCCGACACCACAACTCCATGATTATATCTGGCATGCAGAGCTTTCTCTCCACCCCCCTGGTGATTTGGATTCTCCTTCCTTCGAACCAGACTTCATTGGCACTCCTGTGTGTTGTGCACCTGTCGAGTGTGTGCGTGTGTGCTGTGCTGTGTTATTGAGCAAGTGTGTGTGCACGTGAAGGGGAAGGAAGTGTCTTCTACATCCTGCAAATTCCTGCTTTAGATGGCTGGTTATCAGATTCTCTAACATACAGGCATCAGCCTTCTTTTTAGTCTAGTGTGCCAAGTTACCACTAAGATTATTATTATTATTATTATTATTATTATTATTATTATTATTATTGTTAGAATCATTACTTTGACCACATTGATTGTGTCGAAGCCAGCGTGACACATAATTCAAAATATTTCTGGAGCTTTGTGGGCTCTCTCTTCTAAAAGGAGTGCTAAAGATGTACGGCTTCTTCATGAAAATAGTGGTGTTGTCTCGAACACTGCTGATGCCTTTGCAGAAGATTTCTGTTTGCTATGTGGTGTGAAATATGCTTCAAGTAACCTTCCTTCTCAGTCTGGCGCAGTGTATACGCTAACAGTCAATGAAAACCTCGTTTCCAAGTATATGAAGTGCCTTAAACTTTCCCTTTCTTGTGGTGTTGATGGTATTTCCTCCACAGAGCTTAACCCTTTGAGACGCTGTCTACACTATTGGGCACAGCAGGAGCGTGCATCAATAGCAAAAGCACTGATGAAAGTAATGGTATTTAAAATGTGTTTCATACATCTTGAAACACTTATTATTGGAACTGTGCTGCAATTTTGAATAATGTGCAGAATGTTTTAACAAAATGAGTGGGAAGGTAGACGGCTGGGTGTTGTTACTCTGTGTCAGTATGTTGTATGTAGCGGGTTCACTTCTTTCATTGTTTTTTACAATGTCGTGCACAAGGCATAATTGTCAAGTGGCTGGATAAGTGCTTTTCAAGCTTTTCAAGACACGAAATAGTACATGTTTTCATATTTTGTGTTCCTGTAGTGAGTTTTCGCATGGAGTCGAAATTTTGTAAACTTGACAAAACTCGCTAAACTATTGAAAATTCTTAATATTTGCTGTGGCTGTACACTTTCTACGATTCTGAGGATGCAAGAGATGTGGTGAAAGCAACTTTTCAATCAACGGGATAAAGTGGTGTCTGAAAGGGTTAAGATGTATGGAAGCATACTTGTTCCTCGTTCTCACAAGCATCTTCAATAGTTCCCTAAAGTCGAGTACCTTTTCTAGCACTCGGAAGGTAGCATGAACATTGCCCATGCACAAATCAGGTGCTAGATGTGCAGTTACTAACTGCCGACCTATATCTATCCTCTTCAGTCAGGTGTTTGAATCGATATGGGATTCATCGCTTTCTGTTAGTGCTAAGAGCATTTTAATAAACGAACAGCATGACTTTGTGCGCCGACATTTCAGACTTTCAGACTATTTCAGACTGTCAACATTGTTCACTACTGCATCGACTTCCAAAAAGACATTTTTTCGCTCTCGAACTGGTGCAGAAACAATAAGTACTCTTAAATGCTTCCAACACTATGGCATTAAGTTATATGCACAAAACGCACCATGTGAAATTTTGATACACCCTACATGATGCTCCACTCCTTAGGGTCGATGAAATGAAAGATTTTGGTGTGTACTTCGACAAAATGCTAAGCTTCTCTTCACATAGATAATTACACAAGATGCCCTTCACGCTCTTCGAATTGCATGACGTATATTGCATGATTTCCACTCACCTGTTGTGTTTCTGAAATTCTGCTGTGTGCCTCCAACTACTAGAGTATGCCTCTGTAGGAGGGGGGTGCAATGAGCAAATCTAATTCTGACCTCATTGAACCCATCCAGAATAAATTGATGTCTATCTTCAAGCACCACTTTTGCCATTCTGGCGACCACAGTGGAGCCTTTGTTCCTGCACCTTTTGTTCCTGTATAAGGTGGTCCATGACATTATACATTCCTTAAAGCTTCTTGATCATATGCATTTGTTTGTGCCGCAACAGTATACCAGGTAGCATTCCACATTCGTTGCCTGGGCTTGTTACAAGATTGTGCTAATAAGACTCGACTCCAAAACATACTTCAGAGTTCATTTCCTGTGTTTTGTGTATCTGTAAATAATCACGTAGGATTAACTCCCTTTTACTTTTCCGCGTTTCCTTTTTTCCCTATTTGTTTCTCTATCTTCCATTTTTTTGTCTACTGCATTCATGTTTTCTCTACATTTTGTCTCACCTAGTGCTCGTTAAGTGCACCAGTACAAAGGCTCTCTAGCTGTTCCTGGGCACTACAATAAAAATTTGAATGATTGACTATTATCGTAGTATAAAATTTTGCTTTTTAAGTATGTACTAGTATACTATTTTAGTGCAGCAGCTTTCGTGCAAATAAAAAAAGGGCATGAATTAAGAAGAGAGAGAGAAAATGATAAATGAAAGATAGGGAGGTTAACCAGGACTGGGCCCGGTTGGCTACCCTACACTGGGGAAAGGGGGACGGAAAGATTAAAAGAAGAGAAAGTCCACTGGGGATATCAGTCGGTCACTCAGTCTGGATCACAGACGCTGACTCAATCCGGTATCTTTCAAATATCGCAGCAGCGCTTTTGTGGCCTTTTGTAGCTGCGATATGTGAGGCCATGGTCCCAAGATCTTGTTCAAGGTGAACGGCTTTCCATCTAGCTGATTGAGAGCTCTGCAGAGGTCTTGCCTTTCATCTTCAAAAGATGGGCAGTAGCACATTAGGTGTTCTATGGTTTCCTCGACACCGCAGGCATTGCACTCGACGCTATCAGCCATTCCAATCAAAAATGCATATGCACTGGTGAATGCGACGCCCAAACGTAAGCGGCACAGCACTGTTTCCTCATTTCACAGAAGACCTGGTAACAGCCGCAGTTGCATAGAGGGATCGAGGGAATGCAATCGATGTTGAGTGAATTCAGGTGTGTGCCAGTTTTCCAATGTCAAAAGAGTGTGCTAGCTTGCCTAAGTGTTGGGCTGTGTCGGTCCGCGATAAAGGTACAGAAATAAGGGTTGCTCCTTCGTGGGCTTTCCTAGCAGCTTCGTCAGTGAGGTCATTGCCGGAGATACCGCAATGACCAGGCAGCCACTGAAACACGACGTCGTGTCCTTTCATGATCATGTGATGGTGCATTTCTCGTATCTCCGACACGAGTTGTTCACATGACCTGCGACGGAGAGATGACAGAAGACATTGTAAGGCCGCCTTTGAATCGCAGAATATTGCCCACCGATTAGCCGGTTGGTTATTAATATAATCAACGGCACCTCGGAGGACAACAAGCTCCGAACCGGTCGATGTTGTCAAGTGAGAAATCTTGTATTGGATGCTTAGTGATCGTGATGGTATAACCACTGCGCTGGTGGAGCTGGTCTGAGTGGAAGAACCATCCGTATATATGTGGACTCGATCAAAGTAGAAAGTGTGCAAACAATCCAGAGCTGCTTGCTTCAAGGCCAAGGTAGGCAGGACGGTCTTCTTTCTTATCCCTGGAACCGTAAGACGCACTTGAGGTTGTTTTAAACACCACAAAGCTGAGGTTGAACGTGCTGAGGATGTGAAGCCCGATGGTAAGGAGGCACGATGGATGCTGACCTTGTTGGAGAAGGACGCCTGTGGTCGTCGTTCTGGCATGAATTGAGAAAGTGCAATAATCTGCTATGTGCCTGATCATATGCATTGTGCTATTCATTTCTTCTGAGTTTTAATAATGGCTGGCTACTGTATGCAGTGTTGTGCAATAAAATAATATGCCACAGCAATTATTGCGTGCCTCGCAGAACAAATTGAATATATCTTTCTCAGTCAAAACATCATAGCAGGCTGAAAACAATAAACTGCAATCTTTCTTTTTGTGGTGACGAAGTGTATAAATTGTGAAAATAACCTGTTTATATATATCTTATACTATGGAAATGAGCTGGTCCCATACATTCGAATAAGTGCTTCAATAGTACGACTTCGCAAAGGGCAACGAAAGACTCCTATTAAAACCCTCTAATTCTCAAGCTTGTATTATCTGACGGTATGTCATTTGATTAATGTAAAGAAAGGCAAACTTGATATGTGGAAACCAGTTACAATAGAACATGGCCCTTACACTGTGAAAATGTTTTGTAGCAATACACTCAATGTGAAGGCCTCCGGATGCGGTGTTGATGCATCAAAACAACCTAGAATAATAGAGGTGCTCCATGGGCTAGATTTGGCAGAATCAAGAATTGGGGGGAGACAAGAAACGAATTGGATACATTTTAGCTATTGTAGTTTTTTTTTTTTGAGTGCTACAGGTGTTTCAATTCTGTTTTGCTGATTTTCTCAAAACCCACTTGTTCACGTTTCTCTCATGCACCAACAAGCATAATTATATTGACACGGATGCTTTATCTGTATCCGGTTATCGTATTTCACCGGCTAAAAAATGTTAAACGTTATCGCTCGGTGCAGGATGCGCCTGAACGTATCGGAAGTTTCGCGAATGTTATCGATGGTTCTGTCTGTTGTCGACGAACCTTGCTAATCTGATTGCATACGCGACACGAATTGTGTTGTAGTTTCTGGAAGGCGCGCGGGCACCAGCGAATAGGCTGTAACTTTCGACGACTGCCGTATGCAAACCGACGCGCTTGACCTGCAGATGAGATTTTCTACGATTGCCGACATTGCTCGCCGCTATCGTTGCGATTGAGCCGGCACTATTCATTTACCGTCACTACTACGTGGCAATATTTCCAGCACAGATTTTTTTTCAGTTATACATTGCACGCCTAATTCTTATATAGTTGGCCGTGCAATAAGCTACCAAAAAATGAAATGGTGCAACAGTTTTTGATATATGGCATCGTCGTGCAGGTGTTTGCAAAGCGATCTTGCAGACAGACGACGCGCGAGCGCTGATGTCGATATTTTGTACACTATTGTTACTTCAAAAATAAAAACAAACTGTTGCGGCAGGTGTATATTCATTATTCAAACGTGTTTTTTATATCTAAAAGCACATACAGATCACTAACTTATTGTTTCAAGCTTAGTTTACAGCAGGCTGTTTTAGGCCGGACTTTGACGGATGAAGATGGAATCGTCCAGCAACAGTGCGCCGCAGCCGAGGAGCGAGCTTCGGCGCGCGTCGGAGCTTGTCTCTAGTGGTTGCGCGCCCTTTCCCTGCAGCCGAAGCGAAGCGACGCGTTCGCTTGCCAGCGCGCGCCGAAGCTTTCGGCGCGTGCCAGTGGTTGGGGCATTATGCCCCAACCACTGGCACGCGCTGGAAAGCTTCGGCGCGCGCCGAAGGGTCAAATGCGTCAAAGCGTCGGTCGGGAACTCGCTGAAGCGGAACGTCGCGCAGCGATTATGTCTACTGCCGATGCTAGAAGTTTGACGGCGGGCGGCGAAGCTGCGCCGGCGTGCACCAATGGGAGGCTGCGACGCCTCGCAGGCGTCAACCAATCGGAGGCTTCGGAGCTTCCGGCTGCTAGGCCTGTAATGGCCGACCGTGCGGAGACGCCGGCACCAACGATCGTCCGAGTGTTTTGGACGCACGACACGCGCGACAGTGTTCCTGAAAGACAGTGTTGTAATAGTAAGCCGACAACGACACGACCGACTACCGTGGGTTGTGGCAGTGCGACGTGGATCCGAAGCGACTTCGAACGACGCCGACTAATCCAACCTGCCCACTGGGTTCCGCCGGGCTCGGTACGATCGTCTGCTAAAACAGCCAACCGAATCACGATTACCGCAACGTCTGTGCTTGTTGTATGTGCATTTTGTTGTGCTCAAAACGAATGGAAACACGTTTACGAGCTCCGAAGTCTGGATAATCAACACTCGCCTATCGCCGATGTTGTTTACGTTACGCGTAGGCCTAGCGCGTCCATCGAGTTCGTAACTGGCGAGTGAACGAACTCACCTGAGAAATCTGTCGAAGGAAATGAATTTTCAGGTCCGTTTGGTGCTGCAGTGATTTAAAATATGGCACTCTTGACTTCGTGTGACCTGTGATGTGGTGAATGAACCGTGTGGAAGTTGGGTTGGTCAACCGCGGCGTGTTTCGTGTGGTGTCGGTTGACTCAAGTTTAACGGGCAAGCTCTGCGCTGTTTCCAGTGGTAAAGATAACTCCCGGAAGCGAACTACACTAGTAGCCGAACTATTGGAAGTACTGCGCTCTTTTATTCGGCATGTGAATCCAGTTTAGTACAAGTTCACTGTACTCATTCACTCACTTCTTTCAAGTGCGACCGTCTTTTGGGCTAGTTGGGGATAAATCGCTCGTCTAGCAATCAAGAACACTGACGCACTGAAGCATACGTGGCAACGCAGTCATATTTGAGTCAGTGTGTCGTTATAGTTGAGCACTGCAAAAAGAAATTATCTGTTTGCAACGTGTGCCCTGTGTGCAGTGCATAGCAGGACCTGCATCATGCAAGACCTATGCATAGAAAAGACGGGGAATCCGGGAGATGGCAATTCAAGGCGATGAGCAAAACGTGAACAAGGTGAATGCAGGAGCCAACGTTTCGACAAGTGGACTTGTCTTCTTCAAGGCGACATATGCTTTCCTCGCCACAGTATATATAGGTGGGGTTCTTCTAAAGGGGAGGGGGTGTGAGGCGGGAGGGCGCGGAAACGAGGGAAAGTGTGTTAGCGTGTCGAATTAGTAAAGGAACGCTGTGTACAAGGTCAAAGCCAGGACCCCCCCTCACCTCACCCTAGTCTGTCAACCCACGCGCGTTAGCCGGCGTGTCAAGGGCGTCTGACACGCCAGCTGACAAAATAAAAAAAAAAAAGAAAGAAAGAAAAAGAAAAAGAAGGGAAGAAAAAGGAAAAGGGGGGGGGATACACCAAGAAATCAAACTAAGTGTTGTTGCCTATAGCTTGAGGTTTAGCATAGCGAATAGATTCTAAAGCTCCCTTTGAAACGTTTATGCCTATTGGTTACAATGTCTTGAACTTATGGATAAGGTATGATTCTCTGTATTTTCTTTCTCGTTCAGAACGGAAATTTGACTGTAAGATGTAGAGTTTAAGTTCATCAAAGTTATGACCTGGTTGGTTGAAATGCTCGGCGACGGCTTTGGGAAGCTTTTTAGCTGTGTCCGCGCGATGTCCGTTTAATCTGACGTTCATTGATTGTCCTGTTTCACCGATATATTGTTTCTTACAGAAGGAACATTCAAGCATATAAATCACATCCGAACTTGTGCAAGTGAAGCTGGATTTGACTTCATGTGTATAATTATTTGCGGTGCTTTTAATTTTATTGTCACTTTGAAGGTGCCTGCAGGTTTTGCATCTAGGGCGGCAACATGCTTTTATTACGGGGGAATGCTGCTGGCTGACTTTTGCGTGCACTAACATGTCTTTAAAGTTCTTGTTTCGGCGATAGGTAACCCTGGGTACATCCGGGAACGCTTTTCGCAGACGCTCGTTACTTGATAATATTGGGTGGTATTTTCTTAGGATGTTGTTTATGTTTGGGAGTGCATTAGAATATTTTGTTATAAAGGCCGGCGGTCTGTCAGATTCTAATGTGGGCTGTCTCTTCGCCAATTCCGACTGTCTCTCCAATCTTGACGCGGTATCATAAGCTCTATCGAGAGCAACTTGGGGATAGTTCCTTTCTGCTAGCGTTGATCTAAGGTCATTTAGGTGGTGGATATAATCGTGGTCTTCACTTCAGATTCTTCTTATACGTTTCGCTTGTCCGACAAAAATTCCTTGCTTGCAATGTCGTGGGTGATGACTGTTGTAGTCTAAATATTGCTGGCTATCTGTAGGTTTCCGGTAAAGTGTCGTTCTCAGTTTTCCGTTTTCTATGTAGACCGTCGTGTCCAGGAAGTTGACCTGACTAGGAGAGTGGTGAGCAGTAAATTTAATACTCGGGTGAAAGCGATTGAAATGGCTAATTAAGTCGGTTAAGGCGCTTGTGCTGTGTTCCCATATTATGAATATGTCGTCAATGTAACGAAGATAGGTGTGGGGTTTTAAAGGGTAGGATTTCAGCAGGTCTGCTTCAAGCTGTCCCATGAAAATGTTCGCATACGTGGGAGCGAATGGCGTACCCATGCTAGTGCCGAAAATTTGCAGGTAGTGTGTAGAATCGAATTCGAAGTAGTTGAGCGTGAGAACTAACCTAAGGAGCGATAAGTAAACTTCAGGAGCGTGCGCTTGGGGATTGATTGCGAGGGATCTAGAAACGGCTTCAATTCCTTCACTCATGGGAATGTTGGTGTAGAGGGCAGAAACATCCAAAGTGACTAGAATAGCGCGGTCGGAAAGGATTTGGTTGGCGTTGATGCCGTCGATAATTCGAAGGAAGTGCGGCGTGTCTTGAACGAAAGATGGGAGGGTAGTGGGCATGCTTGACAGGTGGTGATTTAAGAATTTAGATAGTGACTCAGTCGGTGTGTTGTTATTAGACACAATAGGCCGACCTGGGATTTCTGCTGTAAATATTTCTTCGACCGGAACTTTATGTATTTTAGGAAGAAGATAAAAACGGCCTGCTGTTTTGTTTTTGGGCATCATGAAGCGATATTCGGATTGCGTGATTAGTTCCCTGGACCGGAGCTCCGCTATTGTGCTTAACACAATATTGCTGTAATCTGAGGTTGGGTTAAAGTCAAGTTTTCTGTAATGGGTGTGGTTGTTCAGTTGTTTAGAGGCCTCATTCTTGTACTTTTCTATAGGCCAGATTACGATACTGCGGCCTTTGTCTGCTGGTTTTATCACAATATCATTCCTTTTCGCAAGTTCTTTAAGGATTTGGTGTTGAGCGGGGGTCAAATTTTTGCGTTTCCTGCAATGCCGCGTTGACTCTAGAATTTCCTTTGATATCAGTTTTAAGTATAAATCGAGGTCTGGGCACTGTTCGTTTTCCGGTGTCCACGTGCTAGGTGGTCTAAGAGAGTCTCTATCTTCTTTTCTTACATCTGGTCTACCGAAAAAGAATTCCTTGATGCGCATGCGTCGTGAAAACTCTGTTATATCTTTGTGGAGTTCGTATTCGTTTACTGCGTTGTTCGTCGGACAAAACGTTAGACCACGTTTCAGGAGATCAACTTCTTCGGGGCTTAGACTCTGGGATATGTCTACTACATTGCTGCAGTGCTCTGGATGCTCGCCTGTAGGACTGTCGGTGGAGCTACGTGCTGCAGGGGTTACATTAGTTTCTTTGGGTGGATCTGCAGCTCTAATATCTTTTCGCTGGTATTTATCTATTAATTTTTCCTCCTTAGTTTGGAAGAATTGATTAAGTTCTCTTCTTTCCGTTTCAGTTAACTTTATGCTGTCGAGTTGATCAGAGATTATCCTAAGTTGTTCTTTGCAGTGTTCTTCGAGAATGTCGATAAGGGAGAGCGATGCATTTTCTAGGACAGCATTCCACTTTAATAATAGCCTGGAGGGTAAAGAACCAAGGGCGCATCTAACCTAAATTCTGAGACCTTCTGGTATTTTCCTCTGTTTAATGCAGCTAGTGTAAGTTTTTAGGTGAAATCTGTAATTTGTTTGTTTGGCGACGAGTTTGCGGGATTGGAGGAAAGGGCGAGATTTGTTGTTGCGTGTGCTATCCCTAGTGCGTGGTAGTCATTTCTGTTTGGTTCGGGCAGACCTCCGGGGCGAAAAATCTTCAGGTGGTGTCTTTTTACGCTTAATTTTCTTGTCGAGGCCTGCACCGATGTCTGTCTGCGTATCGGTTTGCTTGTTAGTGTATGTAGCTGTTTGCGTGAAGGCTTCGCGGGTGGTTGTGGGCTTCCGTATGCGCGGATGTTGTAAGGGTGGTGTTGGTTCCGCGTCCACCGTTTGTGTAGATGCTTCTTGGGTTCTAGCTTCGGTGGAACGTGCGTGCGAGCTGGTGTTGAAAATTTCAGGCGCGTGTTCCTGTGTTGAAGCTAACTGGAACGCGGGATCTATTGGTGTTGTAGGTTGCGTCGATTTAAAAGAGTTCCTGAGCCTGTACTTGATGTTGTTAGCCATTACCTTGACGACAAAAAAATTGGGGTGAAGTCCGTCCCGGGCGAGCAGAATGTCGGGGTCCTGGTGTATTTCAGCGTGGTGGATGACATCGACGTTTTCGTGTTGGTTTCCAACGTCAAGAAGAAAATCATTGAGCTTACGTGTCCCTAGTGCGTGAGCTAGGAGTGTCGCTGATTGTTGAATAAGTGGCCTGTGTTTGTTTGCGATCCTGGGAAGTACTGTTGTCAAGGTTATTTCTGCGTTTGGTCTGTTGGTGTGCAAATCGTTTATGAGCGTTTTCATGGCCTCAACTGTGTTGTCACCGGTGTCGTGGTTAAGGTCATTAGTCCCGCAGTGAATGAAGAAATGTGTGATGTGCTGTGGTGCTGCAGCAATGAGGTCTCGGATGGTGTGTGTTGTGGCGCCGCTCTTAAAGCTAATGTATGGTGAGTGTTGGCTTGGTGGGAAGTGTTCGTGTATGTACTTGTAGTGACTGTCTCCAATTAGTGCTACGTGTGAAAAGGAAAGCAAAGGGCGCTCACCTTGTTCCTTCATCTTCCGTCGGTAGAAATCCAGAGAAAAGACGGTGAATCCGGGAGATGGCAATTCAAGGCGATGAGCAAAACGTGAACAAGGTGAATGCAGGAGCCAACGTTTCGACAAGTGGACTTGTCTTCTTCAAGGCGACATATGCTTTCCTCGCCACAGTATATATAGGTGGGGTTCTTCTAAAGGGGAGAGGGTGTGAGGCGGGAGGGCGCGGAAACGAGGGAAAGTGTGTTAGCGTGTCGAATTAGTAAAGGAACGCTGTGTACAAGGTCAAAGCCAGGACCCCCCCTCCCCTCACCCTAGTCTGTCAACCCACGCGCGTTAGCCGGCGTGTCAAGGGCGTCTGACACGCCAGCTGACAAAATAAAAAAAAAGAAAGAAAGAAAAAGAAAAAGAAGGGAAGAAAAAGGAAAAGGGGGGGGGGATACGCCAAGAAATCAAACTAAGTGTTGTTGCCTATAGCTTGAGGTTTAGCATAGCGAATAGATTCTAAAGCTCCCTTTGAAACGTTTATGCCTATTGGTTGCAATGTCTTGAACTTATGGATAAGGTATGATTCTCTGTATTTTCTTTCTCGTTCAGAACGGAAATTTGACTGTAAGATGTAGAGTTTAAGTTCATCAAAGTTATGACTTGGTTGGTTGAAATGCTCGGCGACGGCTTTGGGAAGCTTTTTAGCTGTGTCCGCGCGATGTCCGTTTAATCTGACGTTCATTGATTGTCCTGTTTCACCGATATATTGTTTCTTACAGAAGGAACATTCAAGCATATAAATCACATCCGAACTTGTGCAAGTGAAGCTGGATTTGACTTCATGTGTATAATTATTTGCGGTGCTTTTAATTTTAATGTCACTTTGAAGGTGCCTGCAGGTTTTGCATCTAGGGCGGCAACATGCTTTTATTACGGGGGAATGCTGCTGGCTGACTTTTGCGTGCACTAACATGTCTTTAAAGTTCTTGTTTCGGCGATAGGTAACCCTGGGTACATCCGGGAACGCTTTTCGCAGACGCTCGTTACTTGATAATATTGGGTGGTATTTTCTTAGGATGTTGTTTATGTTTGGGAGTGCATTAGAATATTTTGTTATAAAGGCCGGCGGTCTGTCAGATTCTAATGTGGGCTGTCTCTTCGCCAATTCCGACTGTCTCTCCAATCTTGACGCGGTATCATAAGCTCTATCGAGAGCAACTTGGTTATAGTTCCTTTCTGCTAGCGTTGATCTAAGGTCATTTAGGTGGTGGATATAATCGTGGTCTTCACTTCAGATTCTTCTTATACGTTTCGCTTGTCCGACAAAAATTTCTTGCTTGCAATGTCGTGGGTGATGACTGTTGTAGTCTAAATATTGCTGGCTATCTGTAGGCTTCCGGTAAAGTGTCGTTCTCAGTTTTCCGTTTTCTATGTAGACCGTCGTGTCCAGGAAGTTGACCTGACTAGGAGAGTGGTGAGCAGTAAATTTAATACTCGGGTGAAAGCGATTGAAATGGCTAATTAAGTCGGTTAAGGCGCTTGTGCCGTGTTCCCATATTATGAATATGTCGTCAATGTAACGAAGATAGGTGTGGGGTTTTAAAGGGTAGGATTTCAGCAGGTCTGCTTCAAGCTGTCCCATGAAAATGTTCGCATACGTGGGAGCGAATGGCGTACCCATGCTAGTGCCGAAAATTTGCAGGTAGTGTGTAGAATCGAATTCGAAGTAGTTGAGCGTGAGAACTAACCTAAGGAGCGATAAGTAAACTTCAGGTGCGTGCGCTTGGGGATTGATTGCGAGGGATCTAGAAACGGCTTCAATTCCTTCACTCATGGGAATGTTGGTGTAGAGGGCAGAAACATCCAAAGTGACTAGAATAGCGCGGTCGGAAAGGATTTGGTTGGCGTTGATGCCGTCGATAATTCGAAGGAAGTGCGGCGTGTCTTGAACGAAAGATGGGAGGGTAGTGGGCATGCTTGACAGGTGGTGATTTAAGAATTTAGATAGTGACTCAGTCGGTGTGTTGTTATTAGACACAATAGGCCGACCTGGGATTTCTGCTGTAAATATTTCTTCGACCGGAACTTTATGTATTTTAGGAAGAAGATAAAAACGGCCTGCTGTTTTGTTTTTGGGCATCATGAAGCGATATTCGGATTGCGTGATTAGTTCCCTGGACCGGAGCTCCGCTATTGTGCTTAACACAATATTGCTGTAATCTGAGGTTGGGTTAGAGTCAAGTTTTCTGTAATGGGTGTGGTTGTTCAGTTGTTTAGAGGCCTCATTCTTGTACTTTTCTATAGGCCAGATTACGATACTGCCGCCTTTGTCTGCTGGTTTTATTACAATATCATTCCTTTTCGCAAGTTATTTAAGGATTTGGTGTTGAGCGGGGGTCAAATTTTTGCGTTTCCTGCAATGCCGCGTTGACTCTAGAATTTCCTTTGATATCAGTTTTAAGTATAAATCGAGGTCTGGGCACTGTTCGTTTTCCGGTGTCCACGTGCTAGGTGGTCTAAGAGAGTCTCTATCTTCTTTTCTTACATCTGGTCTACCGAAAAAGGATTCCTTCATGCGCATGCGTCGTGAAAACTCTGTTATATCTTTGTGGAGTTCGTATTCGTTTACTGCGTTGTTCGTCGGACAAAACGTTAGACCACGTTTCAGGAGATCAACTTCTTCGAGGCTTAGACTCTGGGATATGTCTACTACATTGCTGCAGTGCTCTGGATGCTCGCCTGTAGGACTGTCGGTGGAGCTACGTGCTGCAGGGGTTACATTAGTTTCTTTGGGTGGATCTGCAGCTCTAATATCTTTTCGGTGGTATTTATCTATTAATTTTTCCTCCTTAGTTTGGAAGAATTGATTAAGTTCTCTTCTTTCCGTTTCAGTTAACTTTATGCTGTCGAGTTGATCAGAGATTATCCTAAGTTGTTCTTTGCAGTGTTCTTCGAGAATGTCGATAAGGGAGAGCGATGCATTTTCTAGGACAGCATTCCACTTTAATAATAGCCTGGAGGGTAAAGAACCAAGGGCGCATCTAACCTTAATTCTGAGACCTTCTGGTATTTTCCTCTGTTTAATGCAGCTAGTGTAAGTTTTTAGGTGAAATCTGTAATTTGTTTGTTTGGCGACGAGTTTGCGGGATTGGAGGAAAGGGCGAGATTTGTTGTTGCGTGTGCTATCCCTAGTGCGTGGTAGTCATTTCTGTTTGGTTCGGGCAGACCTCCGGGGCGAAAAATCTTCAGGTGGTGTCTTTTTACGCTTAATTTTCTTGTCGAGGCCTGCACCGATGTCTGTCTGCGTATCGGTTTGCTTGTTAGTGTATGTAGCTGTTTGCGTGAAGGCTTCGCGGGTGGTTGTGGGCTTCCGTATGCGCGGATGTTGTAAGGGTGGTGTTGGTTCCGCGTCCACCGTTTGTGTAGATGCTTCTTGGATTCTAGCTTCGGTGGAACGTGCGTGCGAGCTGGTGTTGAAAATTTCAGGCACGTGTTCCTGTGTTGAAGCTAACTGGAACGCGGGATCTATTGGTGTTGTAGGTTGCGTCGATTTAAAAGAGTTCCTGAGCCTGTACTTGATGTTGTTAGCCATTACCTTGACGACAAAAAAATTGGGGTGAAGTCCGTCCCGGGCGAGCAGAATGTCGGGGTCCTGGTGTATTTCAGCGTGGTGGATGACATCGACGTTTTCGTGTTGGTTTCCAACGTCAAGAAGAAAATCATTGAGCTTACGTGTCCCTAGTGCGTGAGCTAGGAGTGTCGCTGATTGTTGAATAAGTGGCCTGTGTTTGTTTGCGATCCTGGGAAGTACTGTTGTCAAGGTTATTTCTGCGTTTGGTCTGTTGGTGTGCAAATCGTTTATGAGCGTTTTCATGGCCTCAACTGTGTTGTCACCGGTGTCGTGGTTAAGGTCATTAGTCCCGCAGTGAATGAAGAAATGTGTGATGTGCTGTGGTGCTGCAGCAATGAGGTCTCGGATGGTGTGTGTTGTGGCGCCGCTCTTAAAGCTAATGTATGGTGAGTGTTGGCTTGGTGGGAAGTGTTCGTGTATGTACTTGTAGTGACTGTCTCCAATTAGTGCTACGTGTGAAAAGGAAAGCAAAGGGCGCTCACCTTGTTCCTTCATCTTCCGTCGGTAGAAATCCAGAGAAAAGACGGGGAATCCGGGAGATGGCAATTCAAGGCGATGAGCAAAACGTGAACAAGGTGAATGCAGGAGCCAACGTTTCGACAAGTGGACTTGTTTTCTTCAAGGCGACATATGCTTTCCTCGCCACAGTATATATAGGTGGGGTTTTTCTAAAGGGGAGGGGTGTGAGGCGGAAGGGCGCGGAAACGAGGGAAAGTGTGTTAGCGTGTCGAATTAGTAAAGGAACGCTGTGTACAAGGTCAAAGCCAGGACCCCCCCTCCCCTCACCCTAGTCTGTCAACCCACGCGCGTTAGCCGGCGTGTCAAGGGCGTCTGACACGCCAGCTGACAACATAAAAAAAAAAGAAAGAAAGAAAAAGAAAAAGAAGGGAAGAAAAAGGAAAAGGGGGGGGGATACGCCAAGAAATCAAACTAAGTGTTGTTGCCTATAGCTTGAGGTTTAGCATAGGGAATAGATTCTAAAGCTCCCTTTGAAACGTTTATGCCTATTGGTTGCAATGTCTTGAACTTATGGATAAGGTATGATTCTCTGTATTTTCTTTCTCGTTCAGAACGGAAATTTGACTGTAAGATGTAGAGTTTAAGTTCATCAAAGTTATGACCTGGTTGGTTGAAATGCTCGGCGACGGCTTTGGGAAGCTTTTTAGCTGTGTCCGCGCGATGTCCGTTTAATCTGACGTTCATTGAGTGTCCTGTTTCACCGATATATTGTTTCTTACAGAAGGAACATTCAAGCATATAAATCACATCCGAACTTGTGCAAGTGAAGCTGGATTTGACTTCATGTGTATAATTATTTGCGGTGCTTTTAATTTTAATGTCACTTTGAAGGTGCCTGCAGGTTTTGCATCAAGGGCGGCAACATGCTTTTATTACGGGGGAATGCTGCTGGCTGACTTTTGCGTGCACTAACATGTCTTTAAAGTTCTTGTTTCGGCGATAGGTAACCCTGGGTACATCCGGGAACGCTTTTCGCAGACGCTCGTTACTTGATAATATTGGGTGGTATTTTCTTAGGATGTTGTTTATGTTTGGGAGTGCATTAGAATATTTTGTTATAAAGGCCGGCGGTCTGTCAGATTCTAATGTGGGCTGTCTCTTCGCCAATTCCGACTGTCTCTCCAATCTTGACGCGGTATCATAAGCTCTATCGAGAGCAACTTGGGGATAGTTCCTTTCTGCTAGCGTTGATCTAAGGTCATTTAGGTGGTGGATATAATCGTGGTCTTCACTGCAGATTATTCTTATACGTTTCGCTTGTCCGACAAAAATTCCTTGCTTGCAATGTCGTGGGTGATGACTGTTGTAGTCTAAATATTGCTGGCTATCTGTAGGCTTCCGGTAAAGTGTCGTTCTCAGTTTTCCGTAAGGAGGGGGGGTCCGTAAATAGGGGGGGTCCTGGCTTTGACCTTGTACACAGCGTTCCTTTACTAATTCGACACGCTAACACACTTTCCCTCGTTTCCGCGCCCTCCCGCCTCACACCCCCTCCCCTTTAGAAGAACCCCACCTATATATACTGTGGCGAGGAAAGCATATGTAGCCTTGAAGAAGACAAGTCCAGTTGTCGAAACGTTGGCTCCTGCATTCACCTTGTTCACGTTTTGCTCAAGACCTATGCATGTAGCAGCGTATACCACGATTGCTTCGATGCCCGCTTCAGAAGCAGCAAGTACTGAGTCAATGAAACCGTAATTGAATTTTTATCTCACTTTTTGCTTATGGAAAGTGTAGATGGTGTGAGTGCATTGTGGGGAAGGTGAAAAGGTGTCATCAGTGTTTTGTGCAGTCAGTATGCTTAAACTGCTGGAATCCCTTCAGCCTCTACTAAAATGTTTCTTGCTGCGATACTATAAATTGTAGTCAGGACAAAGATGTACTCAAAACCAAGTTACTAATGCATCTGCCCAGAATGTGTTTGATTAACAAGTTAACGCTTCCACAACAACAATATGCCGATGAACAGCATATGTGCTTACAATAAATACATTCCGTAAAGGCGAACGACTGGGCCTACAATATAAAACTTTGTAGTAGCACCGTAAAAGTGCTGCCATGCGTATCAGCCACAACGAAACTACTGCACGTCCAATTTTCTTCCTTGGAGGCACTTCTATAAAGACTATAAAACACCGGCCTTCTATAAAGCACCAGCCCTTTCTTGGGTTTGTGTCCCGTGTCTCCCTTCCCTGATGACCTAAGGTTTTCCGAGCACTCTACACTTCTATCATTCTGTCACGACTTGAGTACTGCTCATCAGTATAGTTCCCGTACCAAACTCGCGACGCTAACAAACTTAAGCTTGCTCTGCACCGGACAATACGCACCCTTTACTCCCGTCTTTTCGGTTGTCACAAGCTCATGCCAGCCTTCGAGGATTGCCTCAAACCCCTCAAGTACCACACCCTGCAATACCAACGCAACATTGCACTAGTCTATACTGCAGGGTGTTTGACGTCTCTCTAAACAGCACTAATCTTTTTTCACTTCGTCTGAACAAGTGGTCAGCACAGCCTGAGCCCTCATCATGCCTGTATGGCCCGACACCACAACTCCATGATTATATCTGGCATGCAGAGCTTTCTCTCCACCCCCCTGGTGATTTGGATTCTCCTTCCTTGGAACCAGACTTCATTGGCACTCCTGTGTGTTGTGCACCTGTCGAGTGTGTGCGTGTGTGCTGTGCTGTGTTATTGAGCAAGTGTGTGTGCACGTGAAGGGGAAGGAAGTGTCTTGTACATCCTGCAAATTCCTGCTTTAGATGGCTGGTTATCAGATTCTCTAACATACAGGCATCAGCCTTCTTTTTAGTCTAGTGTGCCAAGTTACCACTAAGATTATTATTATTATTATTATTATTATTATTATTATTATTATTATTATTATTATTATTATTATTATTGTTAGAATCATTACTTTGACCACATTGATTGTGTCGAAGCCAGCGTGACACATAATTCAAAATATTTCTGGAGCTTTGTGGGCTCTCTCTTCTAAAAGGAGTGCTAAAGATGTACGGCTTCTTCATGAAAATAGTGGTGTTGTCTCGAACACTGCTGATGCCTTTGCAGAAGATTTCTGTTTGCTATGTGGTGTGAAATATGCTTCAAGTAACCTTCCTTCTCAGTCTGGCGCAGTGTATACGCTAACAGTCAATGAAAACCTCGTTTCCAAGTATATGAAGTGCCTTAAACTTTCCCTTTCTTGTGGTGTTGATGGTATTTCCTCCACAGAGCTTAACCCTTTGAGACGCTGTCTACACTATTGGGCACAGCAGGAGCGTGCATCAATAGCAAAAACACTGATGAAAGTAATGGTATTTAAAATGTGTTTCATACATCTTGAAACACTTATTATTGGAACTGTGCTGCAATTTTGAATAATGTGCAGAATGTTTTAACAAAATGAGTGGGAAGGTAGACGGCTGGGTGTTGTTACTCTGTGTCAGTATGTTGTATGTAGCGGGTTCACTTCTTTCATTGTTTTTTACAATGTCGTGCACAAGGCATAATTGTCAAGTGGCTGGATAAGTGCTTTTCAAGCTTTTCAAGACACGAAATAGTACATGTTTTCATATTTTGTGTTCCTGTAGTGAGTTTTCGCATGGAGTCGAAATTTTGTAAACTTGACAAAACTCGCTAAACTATTGAAAATTCTTAATATTTGCTGTGGCTGTACACTTTCTACGATTCTGAGGATGCAAGAGATGTGGTGAAAGCAACTTTTCAATCAACGGGATAAAGTGGTGTCTGAAAGGGTTAAGATGTATGGAAGCATACTTGTTCCTCGTTCTCACAAGCATCTTCAATAGTTCCCTAAAGTCGAGTACCTTTTCTAGCACTCGGAAGGTAGCATGAACATTGCCCATGCACAAATCAGGTGCTAGATGTGCAGTTACTAACTGCCGACCTATATCTATCCTCTTCAGTCAGGTGTTTGAATCGATATGGGATTCATCGCTTTCTGTTAGTGCTAAGAGCATTTTAATAAACGAACAGCATGACTTTGTGCGCCGACATTTCAGACTTTCAGACTATTTCAGACTGTCAACATTGTTCACTACTGCATCGACTTCCAAAAAGACATTTTTTCGCTCTCGAACTGGTGCAGAAACAATAAGTCCTCTTAAATGCTTCCAACACTATGGCATTAAGTTATATGCACAAAACGCACCATGTGAAATTTTGATACACCCTACATGATGCTCCACTCCTTAGGGTCGATGAAATGAAAGATTTTGGTGTGTACTTCGACAAAATGCTAAGCTTCTCTTCACATAGATAATTACACAAGATGCCCTTCACGCTCTTCGAATTGCATGACGTATATTGCATGATTTCCACTCACCTGTTGTGTTTCTGAAATTCTGCTGTGTGCCTCCAACTACTAGAGTATGCCTCTGTAGGAGGGGGGTGCAATGAGCAAATCTAATTCTGACCTCATTGAACCCATCCAGAATAAATTGATGTCTATCTTCAAGCACCACTTTTGCCATTCTGGCGACCACAGTGGAGCCTTTGTTCCTGCACCTTTTGTTCCTGTATAAGGTGGTCCATGACATTATACATTCCTTAAAGCTTCTTGATCATATGCATTTGTTTGTGCCGCAACAGTATACCAGGTAGCATTCCACATTCGTTGCCTGGGCTTGTTACAAGATTGTGCTAATAAGACTCGACTCCAAAACATACTTCAGAGTTCATTTCCTGTGTTTTGTGTATCTGTAAATAATCACGTAGGATTAACTCCCTTTTACTTTTCCGCGTTTCCTTTTTTCCCTATTTGTTTCTCTATCTTCCATTTTTTTGTCTACTGCATTCATGTTTTCTCTACATTTTGTCTCACCTAGTGCTCGTTAAGTGCACCAGTACAAAGGCTCTCTAGCTGTTCCTGGGCACTACAATAAAAATTTGAATGATTGACTATTATCGTAGTATAAAATTTTGCTTTTTAAGTATGTACTAGTATACTATTTTAGTGCAGCAGCTTTCGTGCAAATAAAAAAAGGGCATGAATTAAGAAGAGAGAGAGAAAATGATAAATGAAAGATAGGGAGGTTAACCAGGACTGGGCCCGGTTGGCTACCCTACACTGGGGAAAGAGGGCCGGAAAGATTAAAAGAAGAGAAAGTCCACTGGGGATATCAGTCGGTCACTCAGTCTGGATCACAGACGCTGACTCAATCCGGTATCTTTCAAATATCGCAGCAGCGCTTTTGTGGCCTTTTGTAGCTGCGATATGTGAGGCCATGGTCCCAAGATCTTGTTCAAGGTGAACGGCTTTCCATCTAGCTGATTGAGAGCTCTGCAGAGGTCTTGCCTTTCATCTTCAAAAGATGGGCAGTAGCACATTAGGTGTTCTATGGTTTCCTCGACACCGCAGGCATTGCACTCGACGCTATCAGCCATTCCAATCAAAAATGCATATGCACTGGTGAATGCGACGCCCAAACGTAAGCGGCACAGCACTGTTTCCTCATTTCACAGAAGACCTGGTAACAGCCGCAGTTGCATAGAGGGATCGAGGGAATGCAATCGATGTTGAGTGAATTCAGGTGTGTGCCAGTTTTCCAATGTCAAAAGAGTGTGCTAGCTTGCCTAAGTGTTGGGCTGTGTCGGTCCGCGATAAAGGTACAGAAATAAGGGTTGCTCCTTCGTGGGCTTTCCTAGCAGCTTCGTCAGTGAGGTCATTGCCGGAGATACCGCAATGACCAGGCAGCCACTGAAACACGACGTCGTGTCCTTTCATGATCATGTGATGGTGCATTTCTCGTATCTCCGACACGAGTTGTTCACATGACCCGCGACGGAGAGATGACAGAAGACATTGTAAGGCCGCCTTTGAATCGCAGAATATTGCCCACCGATTAGCCGGTTGGTTATTAATATAATCAACGGCACCTCGGAGGACAACAAGCTCCGAACCGGTCGATGTTGTCAAGTGAGAAATCTTGTATTGGATGCTTAGTGATCGTGATGGTATAACCACTGCGCTGGTGGAGCTGGTCTGAGTGGAAGAACCATCCGTATATATGTGGACTCGATCAAAGTAGAAAGTGTGCAAACAATCCAGAGCTGCTTGCTTCAAGGCCAAGGTAGGCAGGACGGTCTTCTTTCTTATCCCTGGAACCGTAAGACGCACTTGAGGTTGTTTTAAACACCACAAAGCTGAGGTTGAACGTGCTGAGGGTGTGAAGCCCGATGGTGGGGAGGCACGATGGATGCTGACCTTGTTGGAGAAGGACGCCTGTGGTCGTCGTTCTGGCATGAATTGAGAAAGTGCAATAATATGCTATGTGCCTGATCATATGCATTGTGCTATTCATTTCTTCTGAGTTTTAATAATGGCTGGCTACTGTATGCAGTGTTGTGCAATAAAATAATATGCCACAGCAATTATTGCGTGCCTCGCAGAACAAATTGAATATATCTTTCTCAGTCAAAACATCATAGCAGGCTGAAAACAATAAACTGCAATCTTTCTTTTTGTGGTGACGAAGTGTATAAATTGTGAAAATAACCTGTTTATATATATCTTATACTATGGAAATGAGCTGGTCCCATACATTCGAATAAGTGCTTCAATAGTACGACTTCGCAAAGGGCAACGAAAGACTCCTATTAAAACCCTCTAATTCTCAAGCTTGTATTATCTGACGGTATGTCATTTGATTAATGTAAAGAAAGGCAAACTTGATATGTGGAAACCAGTTACAATAGAACATGGCCCTTACACTGTGAAAATGTTTTGTAGCAATACACTCAATGTGAAGGCCTCCGGATGCGGTGTTGATGCATCAAAACAACCTAGAATAATAGAGGTGCTCCATGGGCTAGATTTGGCAGAATCAAGAATTGGGGGGAGACAAGAAACGAATTGGATACATTTTAGCTATTGTAGTTTTTTTTTTTTTTTTGAGTGCTACAGGTGTTTCAATTCTGTTTTGCTGATTTTCTCAAAACCCACTTGTTCACGTTTCTCTCATGCACCAACAAGCATAATTATATTGACACGGATGCTTTATCTGTATCCGGTTATCGTATTTCACCGGCTAAAAAATGTTAAACGTTATCGCTCGGTGCAGGATGCGCCTGAACGTATCGGAAGTTTCGCGAATGTTATCGATGGTTCTGTCTGTTGTCGACGAACCTTGCTAATCTGATTGCATACGCGACACGAATTGTGTTGTAGTTTCTGGAAGGCGCGCGGGCACCAGCGAATAGGCTGTAACTTTCGACGACTGCCGTATGCAAACCGACGCGCTTGACCTGCAGATGAGATTTTCTACGATTGCCGACATTGCTCGCCGCTATCGTTGCGATTGAGCCGGCACTATTCATTTACCGTCACTACTACGTGGCAATATTTCCAGCACAGATTTTTTTCAGTTATACATTGCACGCCTAATTCTTATATAGTTGGCCGTGCAATAAGCTACCAAAAAATGAAATGGTGCAACAGTTTTTGATATATGGCATCGTCGTGCAGGTGTTTGCAAAGCGATCTTGCAGACAGACGACGCGCGAGCGCTGATGTCGATATTTTGTACACTATTGTTACTTCAAAAATAAAAACAAACTGTTGCGGCAGGTGTATATTCATTATTCAAACGTGTTTTTTATATCTAAAAGCACATACAGATCACTAACTTATTGTTTCAAGCTTAGTTTACAGCAGGCTGTTTTAGGCCGGACTTTGACGGATGAAGATGGAATCGTCCAGCAACAGTGCGCCGCAGCCGAGGAGCGAGCTTCGGCGCGCGTCGGAGCTTGTCTCTAGTGGTTGCGCGCCCTTTCCCTGCAGCCGAAGCGAAGCGACGCGTTCGCTTGCCAGCGCGCGCCGAAGCTTTCGGCGCGTGCCAGTGGTTGGGGCATTAGAGCGCCGGAGACTCTGCGTACCGCACGCACCTGCTAATTCGCAACTGAGCGTGATCTTCTTAAGTGGATGAGCTGCGGGGGGGGGGGGGGGGGAAGTGTGTCTTTTCTTCGCAACTCACGACCGTCATTTCGCGGTATGGAAGCGGTCGGTCGCACGTGCGTGCCGTCGCGAACCCCCCCCATATTTGGAAGGGTCACCCCTCGGAGACATCGCGAATACTGCGAACTGAAAGGGGGAAAATGAAGAAATAAAGAAATGAAAAAATAGAGAGATAAATAAATGATGATATAATAATAAAGTTTGTTACCACCCAGAGACATCGCTAATAATTGCCAAGTTAAGAAAAGCAAAAATAAAGAAAAATAAGAAGAAAAATGAATGGTTCAATGCCACGTGTCCACGTGTGGATCACGCCATCGCGCGCGACAACACGGCGCCACTGCAACCAGTATGCCACTCGGAGATATCGCCAGTTTGGCTAATGTAAAGTAAAGAAGAGAAATAAGGCAAAAGTAAATAAAAAAATAGGAAGAGGAAGAATGGTTCAATGCCACGTGTGCCCACGTGTGGATCACGCCATCGGGCGCGACAACACGGCGCCGCTGCATCCGATTATGCACCCGGAGATGTCACGGCCACGGTCGGCTAATTTGCAATACGTCGCGCATGCAGCATTGTGTAATAGTAAAGAATTATAAATAAATAATAAAAAAGCCATCCATCACGCCATCGTGACAGGCGCGACAACGTGGTGTCACTGCTTAATTTACATCATGACGGGTCAAGTATGCAGTATGCAGCAAATATGTAGTAAATATGCAGTAAAGTGAGTGTCGTTGAGTGCGCCTGTACGTGCGCCTGTACAAAAGGGACCTCGATGCAGCGAATCTGCATTCAGCGGCTATTCACCAAGCGACTGCTCTGCGACAGCGAATCTGCAGTTAGCGGCCCTTCGCCAAACGGTTAAAAACTGCGACTATCTGCGGCTTAAACACCACGGCACGGCGATGGCATGGGTCGAATACATGCACCGCCGGAAGGCGAAGCAGCAATACTTGAACATGGTGGACCGCATGTTTGCCGCCTCTCGCGAAAACACAACGACGGCAGCGGACGGTGAGCAGCAGCAACTGCCCGCGCTCACGGAAGATGACGCGCGACACTTGGCGCTCTTCTTCGGTGTCGTGGACTGCGCCGAGGAATATTTAACATGCAACCCGCCACCTAGAGGTGAACCGTCACCCGGTGCGATGTTTATGCCCGGTTCACTCGTCGCAAGCCAGGTGGCCGAGCGTCTGTATTCGATGGTACAGTTTGACGAGAAGAAGAAGGAGGTGTGCCACACGGTGGCCGGCGAGTTTCCAGCCGTGCGCCGTCCGTCTGCGGCTGAATATTACAGTTGGCTCAAGTACTTTCTTCGTTGGGTCGGTGAGCTGAACGACGTTGAGAGAGTGCGAATCCTCGACGGTTGGTGCTACGATGCCGAAGAATAAAAATTTTATTTGTTGTCCTCCCTGATTGGGGGTCAGTCTTTAACCGTGTCGTTGCTGCATCGTTACTGTATGTTTCCGGTACCACCCGGAGACGTCGCGACTTTTGGCGCCAAACCGTGCAATAGTTCACTGCCACTGCCATACCTCTATATTTCCGGTACCACCCGGAGACATCGCGACTTTTTTTTCACTGCTGTATGATTGAAATTTCACTGACTGTGCATGCAGAAAATGGCGGCAGAAAGCCGCGAGAAAGATCGCGAGAAAAAATCGCGAGAAAGAGCGTAGAAGCGGCGAAGAAAGCGCGCCCGAGAGAAAACGGAAAGAGAGAGAGAGAAGTGGTTCTTGAAGGGAGAAGGAAAGGTTGACGCTGTTTTCTGCAGCCCTTGCGGGAGCACGGCTCAGCGTCAATAGGGGGGGGGGAGAGAGTGGGAGCAAAGGAGATAGGAGAGTAGAGGGTTAAAGTGACGCCATGGGCAGCGGCTGAGCAGTCCGGCAGGAAGGGCCCATTGGGTCCGGTAGGAGTGGTGATCGGGTGAAAGGCCAGGGGGCGGTGATCCAGCAGGAGCCAGATGATTGGGGCAGGTCGAGTAGCCTGTAGTGGTTTGGGTAGCCGTGAGGCTATCCGTCTTTGCAGAAAATCCTAGAGTCTCGCCGAGAGCCCCGACGAGTCGAGGTACTCGACGACACTTAGGAGGGCTGGTAGCTCGCTACGACCAGGGAAGAGGATGTCTTCCTGCCGTGCAGAAGGAAGCCCCAGGCGTCGGAACTCCTGCAGGAGACGGTCACGCTGCTGCAGGTAAGCAGGGCAGGCCAGTAGGAGGTGCTCCAGGGTCTCGGGCTCCCCACAGGAGGCACAGGCTGAGAGGCGATGAGGCCATGATGGTGGCGGCTAGCACCCATCCAACAGCAGCCAATCCTCAGTCGCAGAAGGAGGGAGGTCTCCCTGCGTGCGAGGCCGCGCTGTGGAAGTGGTCGCGGAGGGCGGCCCAAGGACGTCCGCTTGTCCGGATGGCAGGCCAGCAGATGGCGCCGAAGCCTGTGGCTTGTGAAATCATTGGCTGTCACAGCCAGGCTAGGCGGGACCGCGTAGTGGTTGGCATGCTTTGCCAGTGCATCTGCTTCCTCGTTGCCCAGTATCCCTACGTGGGCTGGAAGCCAGTGCAGGGACACTGAGCAGCCCGCCTCCTGGAGCGCCATCAGCCTTGTCGAGAGCAGGGCAACTCCGAGGCTGGCCCTTTCTGGCCTCTGCAGGCTGAGAAGTGCCGCCCTGGAATCGCAGTAGATGGTCACTGGGGTCACCGGCAGCTCCTCTGCGAGTAAGTCTACAGCCAGGTGAAGGCCTGCTACCTCTGCCGCTGTTGACGTCGCATGGTCGGGGAGGCGACACTGCTTGCTCTTCCGCAAAGCGGGCACCACGCAGGCCGCAGTCGACGAGCCTGTGTCTGGCATCACCGAGCCGTCAACGTAGATCTGCAGGTTTCCTCCGTGGTCCTCATGCAGGAGGGAGGCAGCCGTCTGTTGAAGGGCACAAGTCGGGGAGCGCCGTTTGGAAACGCCGGGCAGCTCTGTGGTGATGGGTATGGGTGGTCTCTGGGGAGGAGGCAGCTGTGCGTTGTTCGCTGGAGGCCTCCCGATCACCTCCTCGTACAGCCCACAGAGTCTGCCCATCTGTGAATGGGGCCGCGAGCGCAGTCGGGAGAGCAGGGCACTGACGTCTGGTCCATGGTGGAGGCGGTCAACATGGCGTAGCCCCTGCTGCAGGAGGAGGAGTGACAGGGGCCATGCTCCTGCCTCGGCCAAGGTTGCAGCGACTTGGGAACTGCGGGGAGCGCCCAGGCAGAGCCTAATCGCGGCCCGATGCTGCAGCTCCAGCTTCTTGAGACGGGCGGGTGGTAGTCCCACGAGTGGGAAGGCGTACCGCAGGCGTGAGGTAGCTGCTGCGTCGTACAGCCGCAATGCCCACCCAGTGGTACAGCCCTGTCCTCGGGCAAGAAGCTGGGAGACTGCCTTGTGGACCCGGAGGACCTGCACCTGCAGGATCTTGACAGCAGGCAGCCAGGACAGTCGGTGATCAATGCGCAGCCCCAGGTACGTCACTGCAGTGCTCCAGGGTAGCTGGACGCCTTCCAGGTGCAGCCGGGGTGCTGTGCGGCGGGCGGCTGCTCTTGGGTGGAGCAGCATGGCCTCCGTCTTCCTTGCCGAGATGGCAAGGCCAATGCTGCTCAGGTAAGCAGCGGCGGTGTCGAGAGCTCTTTGCAGGGCCGAGCGTGCGCTGCGGTGGTTGTGTGGTGGGCTTCGCACCCACAGGGCGATGTCGTTCGCGTAGATGGAGGCGCTCACCGGATAGTCGGGGTCGATCGGCAGGGCAGCAGGAAGCCGGGCCAGGGCCAGGTTGAACAGGAAGGGGCTCACCACTGACCCTTGTGGGACGCCCGCTGCCACCGGCCGAGGGGAGCTCCTCGATTGGCCCACTCGTACCCTGAGGGTGCGTTCCTCCAGAAACGACGAGATGAACCGCCGCAGATTCCCGTTGATGCCAAGTAGGTCCAGGGCCTGCTGAACGACTGGGTGGGGCAGGCCATCGAAGGCCCCCTTGATATCGATAAGCACCAGGAGCACGGCGTCACCGCAGGCCTTGGCCTCTTCCAGCGTGGAGACCACATCCGCGATGGAGTCCGCGGTGCACCTGCGCCGCCGGAACCCCGTCTGCTCGTCGGCCAGGAAGCCACGGGCACGGGCCACCCAGTCCAGTCGGACCAAAGCAATGGCCTCCATCACCTTGCAGGCGGCGGAAGTGAGGGAGACCGGCCGGTAGAAGCTCACGTTTCCAGCCGGCTTTCCGGCCTTCAGGATGGGGGCCACGATGGCTGTGCGCCATGACTCCGGCACCTGCCCTGACCGCCAGATGTCATTGTAGCAGTCGAGCAGGCGCTGCTGCTCGCTGGCGGCCAGGTTGCGGAGCATTTGGGTCGTCACTCTGTCGGCTCCTGGTGCGCTGCGGCGCTTCCCCCTCTTCAGGGCACATAGACCAGGAAGAAAACGCGCGTTCGCGCGCTCTCGCTGAAACGGGAAGAAAACAGATGCGCGTGGGTTCGCGTTGGCCGCGCCCATAGTCGCGCTGTTTGCGAGAGAGACAGGAGGCTCCTCCCGGTGAAAACAGATGCGCGTTACGCGAGACGAAAGAGCAGAGACCCGCGGGGGGTAAATTGGATAAGATGATGCGGCACACGGAGGAGCGTAACCAACGCGCGCAACCAACGCGCTTAGAAAGAGAGCAGCGACCGCAAAAAAAACAGATGTTGTGTGTGTGCACGCGCCTGCTTTTTTGCTACAGTAGTTGGCGGGAAAACCGCGGCTCCTCAAGAGACTGCTTATACAAAAAGAGACGATGTATTACACTGGAGAAAAAAAAAGAGACGATGTATTACACTGGAGAAAAAAAAGAGACGTTGTATTACACTGAAGGAAAAAAAGAGACCATGAGGCGATGTAACTGGACTGGATGAAAAGGATAATGTATTACACTGGAGAAAAAAGACGTTGATACACTGGAGAAAAAAAAGTTTCACTGCTATTGTTGCTGATGCTGCTGCTGCTATGTCAGCTGCGTGCCTGTTAACACATTTCACTCTGACTACGAGGAGCAATACAAAAACGTCGAAACGTCGTGCAAACCACTTCAGTCGAATTTGCTCACACACGCAGCGTCATGGAGAAAACTGACCATGTGGCATGGCGGGTCGACACAAAAAATAAACCCGTTTGGTTGCCCGATTAAGTTCTGTGGTTGTGTGTTCTCGAGAACAAAATTACGAGAGATCGTAAGTCGAGAGAGGAAAAAATGGAGCTCCGGTAAGTGGGCATCCGAGGTAAACGGCACCTAGCAATATTGTGTCTGGTCTCGAATTTCAATAATTGGAGAGAATTCGAGAGTAATCGGAAAAAACCAAGTTGGTCTCGAGACAAAAGTTTACGTTATGGTGTCTATGTTCTCTTGAGATTTGGAGTTACGTGCCATTTTACGCACTTCCGGTGCCGATCTAGAAAGTTCTTTCGAATGTGCGAGAACATTCTAGAAGGTCCGATGGCGGATGTTAATGCTGATTGGCTATTGCCGAGGCGAGCGCCCTTTCCCCACTGCGTTCCCATTGGTTAACTGGGATTCCGCAAGTTCTGAGAACGTTGCACTAGCGTGGAGCGCGCCGATTGGTGCGCGCGCTCGCTCTTTCTCTATGCCCTCGCCCCACCGGATGCTCCGCGGGGTATATAAGGAGCGGCGCTCGCCCTCGAGAACACACCATCGCCGGGACCGCCAACAGGAGGAGGACTCCACACCACCACGATGTAAGTGATCGACCAGGTTATGCTGCGCTCTGTACTCTATGTCGGGCAAACAACCCATTGGACTCTCCCCGTTTTGCTGCCCGTCGCACTTGTCATTACTTACGCATTCTTCTCTCGTGGGTCAGAACTGGGTAGCGACTTTTTTCTTGATAGATCAGTTAGATTGTCGTACAGAACCTATGTAGGTTTGCCATTTTTCTTTGTTCAAAATTTTATGGGGTTAGCTTCTGGGAACTTGTAAGACGGAGAAAAGAAAGGATAGACTATGAGCAAATGCCGTTTTTTGCGTTAGCGACATCCACGTCTTCCTTTTTTTGCCTTGCATTCCGTCCTAGCCGGTAGGCAAAAATAAGTAACGCAAAATTGGCTATTTACCGCTTTAGAATGTTAGGAACGAGCTGTTGAGTTCAGGAACGAGACTTTATGATATCGTTAAGCGCGTAGCTGATTCGAAGGGGGGTTTGGGAACGAAATTCACTCACTCGGGGACGAATGGTCCGCGTGAAGTGGAGACACTCGGTTGGTGCTGTAAGGCCAGGAGTGTTTGTGGCGCCTCAGCTAGCAAGTCGGCACTCGCATTGCGCATGTTGCGAGTGGCGCGCCAGCTTTTAATAGGAAAGGAATTCCTTGGTTCCAATCGAGCTATGTCTCCATTTTGCGACACAAAGTAGGCGCGGTAAAATCCAATCGAGCGATCATCAATCGACAAGCTAATCTTTTCTCGCAGGGTAGTCGACGGTCTAAGGCATGCCGTCGGTTGGTGATTACTCGATTGTAGTAGCGAGGAAGCACGTTCACTGATCATTGTCAAAAGTAAATGGAAACGTGCGTAAAGTAGGAACGAGCTTGGGGATCGGGACTTCGCGTCAGGATAGATGTATCGGTCAGGATAGCAATAGTCAGAACGAGAGAATAATGCGAATGACAAGTTATTCGGCCCGTTAGGTCTTTCGTCTTTTTTGTATCGGATTTTTTTGTCTCGATGTTTGGAGGCCGTTTGTGTGACCAACCGCGTTAACCCATTGAGATAAAACAAACGTTATTTCCAGCTAGGGGGTAGTATTTTGCTTGTAAAGTAAAGTTAACGGATAAGTGTGCGCACACTTTCGCGCGTCGCGTGTGGTGGGACGCGGTGGGTTGGGGGGGTCGGTCAAAGTAGCCAGGCGCGCCGCGCTAGCAACCTTTGAAGGAGATAACGTTTGCGTTAGCGCATTGGTCACACAACTGTTGTCACCTCTCACGCGGGACAGGGCTGTTTTTTCTATCTTCTGGATCGTAGATTGCTACGTAGTTCATTGCCTTCGAGCTCGCTATTACAGCGTAAGCACCCGGGTATACGTCTGCGCTTGGTGCAATATTCCGAATGGGTTGGTATTACCGATTCCAACGGCGAAGGGTTGCGTCTTGGCTGGAGACTGCTTTCCCGTACCTGTTAACACCATAAGGCGAGGAATTGGTGTTTTCTGGGTGTAGGAGGCTGTTTTCATCTAAACGTGATTTACACGTCGACTCGAGTAACCTTCTCTCTACCGATGTTGGCCTTAACTGGCCTTCGGGAGCTGGAGAACATAAGGTGCTCTTGTTTGTTACGTTCACTGAGTTGGTCGATGCCGATACCTACTTATACCCTGTGGTGCGGCCGTACGGGCTGTGATGTGTGGTGCGCGACGTGGTGCGGGGCTCGGGACGGTCGAGAGCAGACGACGCTGAGTGCACGCGCGCCGAGCCGGAAGGAGGACAACGACGACGCCGAAGAGCGCCCGGCACGTGAAAGCGCGGCGCAGGAAAAACAACAAGAAGAAAAAGCAACCAATTAGAAAAGACCACGGGGCGTCGGGCAGCCAATCAGTAAATGCCAAATCGGCCATACCACAAGAAAAAGCGTGGTGCGCCGGCAGAACGGGGGCGACACGCAAGAGGACACGCAGGGAGACGCCGGGGAGACGCCAGGAGGAGGTCAACCACCGGAGCGGGCGTTGAAGACGGGCCGTCGGGTTCCGGACCCGAGCCCACCAGGACTTCACCCGCCCGGGGCCTCCTGCCAACCTGTTCCTGTGCGTCGCCCGTCTACCTGAGCGTGCCGTCAGCTCCTCAAGGCCGGTGAGCGTTTGCGCCAGTGGGCAGGACGAGAACAGTCGGGCTTCGGGCCCGAGTTCTGCGCCAGCTGCCCGGCCAGAACGCCACCCCCGTCTGCCGTGCCGCCTGCTGCCCGAGGCCGGCGTTCGAGCTTCCGCGCCGTGGGCGAGAGGGGAGCAGTCGGGCTACGGGCCCGAGCTCTCTGCCCGGCCAGAACGCCGCCGCCGTCCACCCAGCCGCCAGCGTTACCTCGCCTCGCCAGAGCTGGCGCGCTCCCGGCGCCCGGTCGGTCAACCTACGCCGCGACCTTTGGTGAGACCGGCGCCACTCCTTCTGCCAGCTTGTCGCCGCGTTGCCGCGTCGAGACTGCGACGCGTCCCCGCCCTCGTGGCAAGCCCGGACTCGCGCCCTCGCTAAAGCCCTAAGTGTGTTCCTTACTGCTATGTTTTCTTGAATGTTTATTTTATGCATGCTTTCCGTTTCGTTCCATTTGCTTTACGCCTTTTTTATTTTTGATTAAAGGTATTTGTGTGTGTGTTCAAACCAACGGCTTTGTCCTCAATTGGGTTCTCGGAGGCTCCGCCTAAGAGAACCATTAAAACATTGAGAACACGAACCTTTGCACCCCACATTTGGGGTCGTCACAAATTGGCGTCCGTGCGACAGGACAAAGCCGTTCGTTTGGATTTTTTTTTCTAGCGGCTAGGAACCATGGCTAACACACGAGACTTGTTAGCGCTAGCCGAACGCATGGGGCTAGAAGGTGCGGAGTTGAGGGCATGGCTCAACGAACAGGAAGAGCGGGCGCGAGAAGAGCGGGTAGCGCAGCGAGAAGAGCGGGCAGCGGAGCGAGAAGAGCGAGTAGCGGAGCGCAATGCTAGGAGGGAGCAACTTGCGCTTGAGGAGAAAAATTTACAATTACGGCTTAAAGTCGCAGAGGCAGAAGGCGCATATGTAGGCAAGAAACAGCCAGAAATTAGTCTGTCTGACTTAGCCACCGTAGCCCAGCGATTGGGTTTGCAGGGGGAAGACTTGCACAGGTGGGTGCAAGACAGGTGGCTGTTAATATGCGCGAAAGCTCAGAGGGAGTGCGAAAGCCGAGTGGCAGAACAGGCGGCTGAGAGGGCACGCCTGGAGGAGGAGCTTCGCAAGGTGCGTGTTCGCATCGAGGCACTCGCGAATGCTTGCTCCGAAGGGACGAGCTCCATTATTGAGGATGCAGCACAGCAGTGCAGCGGCGACCCGAGGGTTCCCCCCGATATGGCCTCAGGCCTCGGCGAGGAAAAAGTGTCTCAAGGAGAGACGACTTGTGACCACGCCATTGTAGGCAAAGATACTGTTAGGTCACAAGACAAGAAGCAGATTGCTTCCGTATCTAAACCAGTGCTGCGTGGGCCCGGCGCAGGCGATGACTGGTTTGTGCAAGGTTCAGAGCTACCATGCATAAGCATGGTTGAGAATGAAGTTAGAACTGAACACCTCCAACAGGCTAATTATAGTACGCCGGAGTGTTCGCACCATGGGCAAGATGAACCCGAAAATATCAGGGCTCCAGAGGAACCAGGTTCGATTTCAATAAAAAGTATTGAGTTGTCCTTGCTGCGTTCCTTGAATTCAGCAAGGGCAACTGCTTGTGACACTATGTGCACTTGGGAGGGCTCAGGGATGTATACCCCACCAACTTATCGCTTTAAGGAACCAGAACATCCTTTGTGTTTTCATGCAGTCGTGTGTGGTTCGACCATTGGCACTGATGCTGCAACCACACATTGCAATGTTGACTACATTAGAGTGCAGACAGTGACTTGGTCGACAGCATGCAGATACATTATTGCCCGGTGCGATATGGTCACGGACTGGCCAGTGCACTCGGACCGAGAAAATAGATGTCTGGTCCGCCTCATGTGGGAAAGGGTCACCTGAAGGAGCCGATGCTTCGCTTATGGCTTTTCACGGATTTTGACCCCGGACATGGTGACCTTGGACTTTATTGGTTTTTTTTCTTCAATAGGATATTATGATAGCCTTTGACGCTACCATTTATTTTTCACTTGTTGTGCATTCTTTGAATTGTGTTTTCCTGAAATGTCTTATATCTGTATGCTCAGTCAACTGTGCCACTCTGTGAACTGTGCATTGAAACATTACAGTGCGTTCTTGTGAACGGACAATGACTATAGTGTTGTGAACTGTGTCGCGCACTGAGCGGCAGTTTTTCCTCAGAAAAACTTGTTAAAAAAGGGGCTTTTGTGATGTGTGGTGCGCGACGTGGTGCGGGGCTCGGGACGGTCGAGAGCAGACGACGCTGAGTGCACGCGCGCCGAGCCGGAAGGAGGACAACGACGACGCCGAAGAGCGCCCGGCACGTGAAAGCGCGGCGCAGGAAAAACAAGAAGAAAAAGCAACCAATTAGAAAAGACCACGGGGCGTCGGGCAGCCAATCAGTAAATGCCAAATCGGCCATACCACAAGAAAAAGCGTGGTGCGCCGGCAGAACGGGGGCGACACGCAAGAGGACACGCAGGGAGACGCCGGGGAGACGCCAGGAGGAGGTCAACCACCGGAGCGGGCGTTGAAGACGGGCCGTCGGGTTCCGGACCCGAGCCCACCAGGACTTCACCCGCCCGGGGCCTCCTGCCAACCTGTTCCTGTGCGTCGCCCGTCTACCTGAGCGTGCCGTCAGCTCCTCAAGGCCGGTGAGCGTTTGCGCCAGTGGGCAGGACGAGAACAGTCGGGCTTCGGGCCCGAGTTCTGCGCCAGCTGCCCGGCCAGAACGCCACCCCCGTCTGCCGTGCCGCCTGCTGCCCGAGGCCGGCGTTCGAGCTTCCGCGCCGTGGGCGAGAGGGGAGCAGTCGGGCTACGGGCCCGAGCTCTCTGCCCGGCCAGAACGCCGCCGCCGTCCACCCAGCCGCCAGCGTTACCTCGCCTCGCCAGAGCTGGCGCGCTCCCGGCGCCCGGTCGGTCAACCTACGCCGCGACCTTTGGTGAGACCGGCGCCACTCCTTCTGCCAGCTTGTCGCCGCGTTGCCGCGTCGAGACTGCGACGCGTCCCCGCCCTCGTGGCAAGCCCGGACTCGCGCCCTCGCTAAAGCCCTAAGTGTGTTCCTTACTGCTATGTTTTCTTGAATGTTTATTTTATGCATGCTTTCCGTTTCGTTCCATTTGCTTTACGCCTTTTTTATTTTTGATTAAAGGTATTTGTGTGTGTGTTCAAACCAACGGCTTTGTCCTCAATTGGGTTCTCGGAGGCTCCGCCTAAGAGAACCATTAAAACATTGAGAACACGAACCTTGGCCCCATAAGTGGGGTCGTCACACGGGCATTCTATACACGGGTAGAAGGCAACGTGTACGTAACAATAGACGATCCAATCTATCTATTCTCTTTAGAATTGTGTTGCGTGGTGGACTGTGTGGAAAAGAAAGAAAAGTCCTCCTCCGCGTCCCTTAGGATTAACAGTAGGTCCCTTTACCTCCGCCTTAATTTCTCAACCATTTAGCTGTTTTATTTTTTCGAGGGATTTCTCCCCCTGTTTTTTTAGTTCCGAAGCTTTAATGAACTTCGTGCGTATGTTTTAATACTCACGAAGCTAGTGGAGGTGTATCGTTATGAGCAGCAGTAGTTGATCTTTCGAGATCAAAATAAGTATACTGCTGCGACACAGGCAAAATTTGGCGTTAGACGCCGGGAACCAATTGGCTGATTAGCTTGGTTTTATTTTTGGTACGGTGCCGATCCTAAACCCCCGAAAAGTACCATGCCCAGTAAGGTGCGCGTGACGACTCTTTTGTGGCTCAAATGGGTCTGGTTGATCGGCAGGGCTTCCTCGAACACTCGGCCGGCAGGCAATAGCCGCCGTCGCCTTCAGTGCGGAGTCGGTGATGCATGGGAGTGTGTTTGGCACATAACTGGTACATGGTACTGTTAGGTGTTACAATCCCGAGAACACACGTCGTTTTGTAGTCACGGTGTCAGGTGACTCAGGGGGTTCGTCGTTCGCGGGTGGGTCCTCGTCGGCCTTTACCATCACTTCAATGGTGTGGGACAAGTGCCATGCGGCGAGTTCTTCTCACTCGTTTAGGGCGGCGTTCCCACCGCGACGAAGCGGCCGGGTCCTCCAACTCGAAAGAGCGAGGCACACTCCTGTGGCGCTCAGTCGGGGTCTGCTTCACACTTTCTCTGTCTTTACTTCTTCGTTGCCCGGTCGGCGAGTGATATCGCGCGTGTGTCTATGCACGCCTCGGCCGACTCTATATCGGTACACCTGAGACGTGGCGTCAAGTCTCTTGGGATGCTGTCCGAGTGTTTTTGGAAGTGGCCACCCATATCACCGGCAAAACGTACTCACGTTGTATCCCGAACGATTGCGAAAAGTAGGGGGATTTTTTTATATTTGGACCCGCGTTACAAAATTTAGGCTTGTCGGTTAGGTTTTTGGTTGATTTCTCTTTTTTGTCCTAGTCGATAGGGATTTTTGGTAGGCATTAGTAGGGTCCGCAAGTAGTCAATTGGACGGAAGCATCGTTGCCTGTTGGAGACTCTATCCAGCCCTCCCCCGGCTCGCGTGGGCTCTACCTCTTGGGGGTTCTGCCTCCTTGTTGGTTCTGACTCATTGCGCAGTCCGGGATCAGCGGGGAGCCCTGGTAGGTCTATTCCCTCCAGAAATGCAGACACGGCATGTTACTGGCAATACCATCTGCCCGGTGGGGAAAGCCTTGTGCCCTCAATCGGTGTTGGGTGTGCGCTGAACAGTCGTGTCACACAGAGTACCGAGGAGGCGAGATGTTGACGGTCATTTGGCGAATGTCGTAGGCTAGAGCTTCTCGTAAAGAGGGTACCGTGTTTTTAAAGCATTTCTCGAGTGCCCCCGCCGAGATACGGGTGAGCATTATGTTCCCGTTGCGGAGGCAGAGACGTCCCCGGGTAAGACCTCGTGCGTTTCCACTATTGGAATTTTTTTGGGGGGCAAATAATTGTTTGCGGTGTCGTAGCGGCAAGGGTCGAGCAAACTCGCCTGCGACATGGCATTAAGTAGGTTGCTCGACCTGGGCGTTGGTGAGTGTCTCTCAACTGTGAAGGTGTGTATCTGTACGCATGGACTAGGTGACTATCCGTGGTCGGCAAATGCGTAAGCTAAACAACCGGCCCGGGTATTGTACACACGACATCCCGTGCAGTTTGCTCCCCGGAAGGTTGCCAGCAGCACACTTGGATCATGCTCGCAAACAGTTGGTTGACCCGCTGAAATTTTAACGCTCATTCGATATATTTATCACTGTGGAAAACGCAAAGGCTCCGACTCGTCACTGTTAAACCGAATAAAGGTAATTCTCAGGCGGGGGCCCTCGGGAATGCGCCCTCTTGTGAGAGAAGCTTGACTTTTGTCCGCTCGTAACGTAAAACTAGGGGAGTTCCGTGTAATCTCGTTGCAGTCTGGATTGTGCTAACCACCCATTTTTTTTAGTCGGCTTGCCAATGGGTCCCCTCGATCGAGGCGGAAGGTAACTTTTGCTCACTGGCAACGCGACGACACGGTTAGGCAGTCCATTCCAGCTGCGAGTGACGGCTAGTTAGTTAGGACTTAAATTAAAAGATGAAAAGGGGTTGCGGGTAGCCGGGATTAGCTTAGCTCTAATGTATTGGTCCCTTAGGGGGGTCAGGAGCGAAAAAAAGGAGCCTTCTCTTCTTTTTTTCGCCAAGAAGCGAAAAGGACGTTGTGGTGGGACTGTGGTGGGCCTTTTCGCTTCTTAGAGAAAAGGGAGAAGAGAAGTGTTTCTCTTTTTTTTCCATTAATCAACGTCTCTCTCTCTGGAAGAAATCAAGGGAAGAGAAGAGACGAACGGCCGTCAAGATGCAACGACGACCGCATAGTTGGTAGTATTAATGAGAAGAAATAAAAAGAATTTCATTATTTCCCCTTACTTACGTCTACGTCGTCTTTTTTCTCTGTGCGTTTGGCTGATATTCCGACTTGTACGACAGAGAGAAGGAGGGTGGGGAGTTTGTATTTCAGAGTTGCGAGTCAGTCACTGACTTTGAACTTGCACCACACCTCGAGAGAGGGCGCTGCCTTGGAGCATTGACTTTGAACTTGCACCACACCTCGAGAGAGGGCGCTGCCTTGGAGACGCATCGCTAGACACAAACAAGACTCTCCATCGCGAGAGATACTGCAACACATTAGTCTTTTTTTTTTGGCTAGCAATTACTTAGTCTCTTTACAAATATATAGCTCCTTACTTAGTCTCTGCATTTGATACTGCTAGGAGGAGAACTCTGTGTCGGGAGATGCAGTATTGAATAGTAGTGTTTTTTTTAATTTGGGAGATAGGGCTATTTATGAGAACCTATACACCACCTTACTTAGTCTTCTTCGCGCATAGAATTCTATGCCTCCCGTTCGCGATTTCTCTCTACAGTCTGGTGGACGGACAAGCTCGCATCTCGACTACTGCCATCTTGGGTCAGTCTTCTTTGCGCATAGAATTCTATGCCTCCCGTTCGCGATTTCTCTCTACAGTCTGGTGGACGGACAAGCTCGCATCTCGACTACTGCCATCTTGGGTCAGTCTTCTTTGCGCATAGAATTCTATGCCTCCCGTTCGCGATTTCTCTCTACAGTCTGGTGGAGAGAGAGAGAGAGAGAAACTTTACTGGTCCATTATGAAATGAAACGCGTTAAGCGTCTGATGGGGTGGCTCCCTCTTCGCGGGCTCCATATGCTTCCAGGGCCGCCTGGCCCCTGTGGATCAGTCTGAGCTGGTCTTCCAGGGCGGGGCTGGACAGCATGATCTCCCATCGCTCGTAAAGGGTGGGGATAGCAGGGGGGTTAGTTATGGGTATAGGTGGGGGGTGGTGTATGGAAAAATTGCACTCTCCTATGACCTTGGTCCACCAGACCTCCAGTCTGGTGGACGGACAAGCTCGCATCTCGACTACTGCCATCTTGGGTCAGTCTTCTTTGCGCATAGAATTCTATGCCTCCCGTTCGCGATTTCTTTCTACAGTCTGGTGGACGGACAAGCTCGCATCTCGACTACTGCCATCTTGGGTCGTCGCAACAACGATTAGCGTTAAGTGAAGTGATGAATAAAGAAATTATGAAATATAGCAGACAGCGAAGACCATCAGCGGTGGATTACGGTAACTGGTGTGTGGTGTGTGTGTGATTTTTTTCTTCTACTTCTTCTTTCTTCTCTCTCTACACAGTCCTTCCTCGATAAGCGGTAATTACTTACTGTGCGTTGAAAAGTTCCTGTAATCTTAAGGAAATAAAGCATGAGGGTGGAATATAATGCACGTGCACCCCCAAATAAGGAAAGGCAGCAAGTAATATATATCTAAATAACAATAACAACAGCAGCCACAAGTGAGTAAGAGGTGATGTTTATTCATAATAATTCAACGAGCTAAAACTTCCAAAGCTGCTGAGCCACTTCGTGCTCTACTTCGTCTCCGCCGGCGCTGGCACATCCGCGAAACCTCTTGGTGTCGGGCTCGTCCTCGTCGTCTTCGGAACCCTTGCTGCCGTTCGAGGAGGCCGCTTGAATGTGGCGGTAGGCAGGCTCGGCGCGGTACTTTCAGTCTTCCCGGAACTTGCGCATGATGAGCTTGTACTGGATGTTGTTGTGGACGAACGGCATGTTGAGCGCGAAAGTGTCGCCCAGATGCATGAGGAGCGCGTGCACGTGGTGGTGCAGGCCGTAGGTGAGGGTGGACAGGTCCAGAGAGTGAACGACGCTGGGGAAGGAAATGGTGGGCAGTTCCATGACCGAGGGCACGTTGGTCGGCTTGACTTCCTTGCCCCTGACCAGGGCGTCGATGGTGGACGAGTGGCGCTTGGAAGCCTGGTACTGGTCGTTGGGCCACGTGGAAATGAGGTTGTTTTGCCAGTCCTTGAGCAGGCGCGCGTCGGGCAGGCTCTTGCGGGAGGAAGCGTACAGCACGGTCATCTCGATCATGTGCTTAAACAGATGGGCCATGAAGGGATTTCCGATGCTCTCGACCCGGGCGGCGATGGTCTTTTGCATGTAGGTGCACTCGTTCAAGGGAATGGAACGGCGCGCGTACACGGTGGCGTCCCTCACGGTCTCGAAGTTGCGGAATAGGTTTGCGATCACCTTTCCTCGCTTGGACAGTTTGCCTCCGTCCACAGTTTCCAACTCCTTGGTGGCGGCAGTGGCGGCCGCGGGTTGTTGTTGTTGCTGTGGCGCCGGCGGCGGCGTTACCTCCTCCTCCTGCTGCGGCTGCTGCTGGGGGGCGGGTTGTTGGGGTGCCCGGTGCTGCGGCTGCTGCTGAGGGGCTCGTTGCGGTCAGCGGGCGGCGGGCCGAGCGGCTTCGGTGGCGCTGGCCACGGTGGCGGCAACGACGGGTTCTTCGTTAGCGGCGTCCATGTCTCTCTCTTCTTTTTTTAAAAAACGAGAGAAAGGCAAAACAGAAGACAGAAAAGAACGGATCATCAAACAGGACTACTGCGTAACAATCGGGCAATTCGCGATAGTACGATATCGTCGTACATAAAAAATAGCCAAGTAGCTGGTTTTTTTCGCGAGAATATTGCGCGAATATAGGTGTCCAAGTTCCTTTTTTTGCAAACGCGTCCACTTTTTTTGAGCGAGATGACCGAGTACGATCTGCTCGCGACAGCGCATTCGCTGCTCGCCGGTCCCGACGAGCGCCCGGTGCCACCGGACCTCGCTAAATTGGCGCGCATCGCGTCCTATCGATACCTGCCGGCGGCTTCCCGTCACGGAGGAGGTAGGGCGTGCGACGTCACGCTGGAAGACGGTAGCGAGTGCACGCTGGAGTCGGCGGTGTGGAACGCGGTGCTTTACGACCACGTTCGAGTGGTGCCCGCCGACGCGAGACTTATTCGATGCGCGAGCGACGAGGAGTACGCGGAGTATTACTACGTGGCCCTGGGCGGCTACGCTTTTGGGATTGAGAATTGTACATTTAATCGAATGGAGTCGTTCCCTTCTGCTCTGGTGTATTCTGAACACGACTGGGAGGCCACCCTGCATCGAAGTTGGGCATGTTACAATTACGGACGATGGGATCGCGATTGGTGCAGGCGTCGCAAAACGCTCGACGCCATGTTAGCAATGACGCCACCACCAAAGAGGAATGAACGTGAAGAAGACGATGAAGACGACAGCAACAACGGTAGACGATTTACTTGGGGCTTGGGTTCACTAGCGTTTTTTAACTCGTGTCGCGGTCGAGACACCGTGTGGCAAGAGGCGCTAGAAGAAGCGAAGTGGTGGTTCAAAACGAGCGACGCAGATGCGGTGTCTCGATTCTTCTGTCGAGCGGAAAATGTAAAATGCCGAGGTTGGGTGGGGTGGCATCACTTTCCACATGCGGTATATTTGCGTGCTTTATTGGCACTGGGTCACGCCAAGTACGTGCAAAAAATATACGAGGATTTCGCTGTTCCACCAAAGAGAGTTATCGAGGTGAGAGTCGTGACCAACGCTCCTCCGATTCCGAGATTTGCTACGACGGCCGATCGTTACGCGAATTTCTTTGACTTTATTCGTGATGTCAGTGAAAAGGAGAGGGATTACGAGAGTCCACATGACTCCGCGGCAGTTAATGCAATGAGGGTCACTTCGTTTTACTGCAAGTACTGTGGAGAAAATGGTAGACACGAAACAGCTACTGATATCGGTACGCTGAATGCATTCCGCGTGACCCACATGCCTCCAGAGTGGTCCAGAGACAATCGAATACTAGAGAGGTATTTGGAAACGTACAAATCATTTGCACGCGGATCGACATTCACTGAACCATTGTTATCGAAATACTTACTGCACGTCAATCTCATGTTAGATAATTTACCGTATGCCAATGCATCGTGGATAGCACGCGAACCGAACACTAAAAATTATTTGGTTGGTGACGTGGCTAGCAAGCCGATCCCATGTCCATACAGGCGCTGTTATTAGCAACACCATCCGATTACGTACGGAGGGACGAACACACTGCCATTGTAGAGCGCGTTCGCGAAATTAATTCCACTTGCGCGTTTTTCATTTATCAACCGCTACTACACGGTTCGCGTGATACCACAGATAATATCGTACGAGGTATAGATTGTTTGTGCTTTCGCATTCAAGCCGAAGTTGCCAATGGGTCTAATTTTATTTTCGGATAATTGAATATGTGGGCGCGTCGCAAGCAATCGCACCACGTAGGAGGGGTACCGGTGATTTTGAGAATGTTTCCTCATGGCGACACAGGTTCAGATATATGGTGTTACGATAGTGTTATAAACGTATCCGTTGTAGCAGATAGCGGATATAATCAAACCCAACCTAATTGCCGCCAAAAGCCCAAATGGAATTATACAGAACTATTGCAACGTTTCGATCAATTGGTACAACAATGTGCGGCGAAAAGTACAGACAAAAGTGAAGAATTTAACGGCCCTAAAGAAAAGATTAGGGTTGCCATAGAAAAAGCCAAACAAGAATATCAAGAAATAATTAATGCATCCAAAGTTACGTATGACAAAGGTAAAAAGAAATATGAAGAAGAGGTAGACAATGTGTTAGAAAAAATGGAATGTGGGATTTTGAACGAATGTAATGACCGTGACTCATGAAAAGGCTGGTTATAAAAAAATAATGGCTTATGACTACAGCGTGTTCTCTCTATTAACTGATTATTGGGAAACACTGCGAGAAATATTACACTATGACGATACTGGATACCAAAGAACATCTGAATCGCTTGCGTTATGCCATGAAAAGTTAGATAAAACGTATGTGGACGGCGTTGTAAGGCCGGACGTTCGATTTAATGTCATACGTGAAAATTATTTTTTGGCACTAACGTGTGCATTTTATTAACGCATTCATTTAATACACCCGGAAGAATCAACTTCAAAAAATGGGGTGGTGGGAATCACTATTACTGTGCTAATGATGGTGATCGTATCGTGAATATATGTGTGTCAATCTCAACCGTTGACCCCGATAGTAGTAACATTCGACATATTTGCACATTAGATCAACTGTACGATAGTTTGTGAACTCCTCCGCGGGATACAATTATTAATGATGAAATGCACTTGTCGATATTGCTGGCACATATGTCATATATAACGCAATTAGATGGCGATGACAACGAAACAAAACACGCAATGCATTTGCTTGAAGAAATAACACACAGTTTCGTTTTCGCGATGCTGCCACAATGCGACAAAACCATTCGACGATATCTACGTGGTAATAAAGTCGCTCATTTGTCGTGGTTAAATCGGGTAAAGATTTTCTTAAATACATGTCGCAGGGAAACTGTATATAACAGTACTATTAAAATCGAAGGTGAAGGTTGTCACCACGCCGGGGTACTTTTGAAAAAAATGATCAGTGAAAAGAAACACTCGTCGTCGTCAACAGCAGTAACATTTTTCAGTAGCTTGGCCACCGTTCTATACGCAGCAACCTTCATGTCGGGGTCACTTGGCACAATTCCGAAAGAAACGGTGTTGGTGGCGGCGCGAAACTCGCGTATGGTCACGTTGTTACCGCGTTCGTCCATCTTGCAAACTTCTATGGATTCTCCTCGCATGTAATCGTCGTCTAAGCGTCTGTAATTGATGAACGTGTTGGGCGATTGCACCACCAAGCTCCCGCTCTCGTCGTTCGCGGTCACTTGGGCTTCGGTCGGCATGGCGAGTCCGTATCTACGTAAAAACGTGCGCACGGTCTGCTGCGCATCGCGATGCCACTTGGGCGTCGCACCACCGACGACCGCACCTCGCCGATACGGCACTAACGCGGCGCCGTCGTCGTCTGTAGCAGTACCACTACTGCTCATCGCTCCTGACCTTTTTCTTTTTTAATGTGTGTGTGACGCATTTGACTCGTTAGAAATATCGCGATGGGGAGTGGGGGAGAATACAAGAAGTTAAATACAAGAAGTTTAAAAAATCACGCAGTATGTATAGAAAATAAAAATAAATAATGAAATAATTAAATAAAGAAATAGCGCACCTACACAAGGGTGTGAGAAAAAACAACAATTGCCGATCCCACAATGGATGAATAAATTGAATAAATTGAATAAATGGAATTTCTTATTATAGATTACGATTATCACGATGATGAAGACCGCGTGCGTAATGCTATTATTTGTGACGCTGGCCGTCGCAACTGCCGCCCCACCTCTGGGCCCGGAATACGAAGGAGTAGGAGTAGGAGCAAGAGTAATGACGGGACCTAACAACAACGAGGGAGAGGAGTTCTGGTGGTCACCCGTCTTTCGCGGGCGACCCGAAATCGGCAGCGCCAAATGGGTGCCCGCCGTGACTATGATCGCCGTCGGCTCCGTCAGCTTCCTGTCGATCTGCTTCATCCTGCTGGCGGTGATATCCATTTTGCGCAGAGTCAAGCGACTGCAGCGAAACAAACGCAGCAGCAGCAGCAGCCACAACGGGGGCATGGTTCCTCCTTGCTCGTGGTACTCGTGTACGATGCCGGCGCCGTCCCGAATGAGCCCGACCGCGTGCAAGTGCGGCGGCAGCGGCGGAGGAATGGAGTAGAATTGATTAAAAAAATTAACGACCGACCGATGACACCAAGTGAAAAAATGATTGTGAATAAAGAAGAGTGATGTTGATGAAAAAAGTACATACATATGTGTGAACGTTTCTTTATTGTTGGTATGGTATTGTTGTTAGTATGGTTGTTGGTATTGTTGTTGGTATGGTATTGTTGTTGGTGATTGTTATTTTCCCCTTTCTTCTCCTTCCTTCTCCTTCCTTCTGCACTAATATTCTGCTTTATCCTTAAAATTTCATCGTCGCTGCTGCCTCTTCGTCTTCTTCTTCTTCTTGACCGCAAGCTTTCGCTTCTTGGGTGCCGTCGGCTTTCTCTTCTTACCGACCTTCGCCGCGGCACCCACGTATCGCGTGTTTTTCAAGTTGTCCAGCCTCATCATCTGTATCGGCGACGTGATGCGTTTGCCGAGCGGTTTGCCGCCGAACAACATGGAAATTCTACGCGCGTCGTTCGGAGTGAGTAACGAAACGCCGCCCTTCTTCATGTTGCCCATTACCTTTTGCAGTAAAGTCTTGATAGACTCTCGTTGGGGGGCCATGATGGTCTTTTTTTAATAATACGTCGTTGCTTTGTCCTCTATACGTCGTTGCTTTGTCCTCCTTGCATTTTGAAAATAAAGCACTTTTGTTTTTTATGTCGCCCGTTTACATAAAAAAAGGAGTGCGGGACGAACGAACATGTGCGGCGTCGCTGGTGACGACAACGACAAAAGGTGGGGCGGCAATAACAACAACCGACACGCCAGAGGAGCAGGAAGAGGTAGAGACGACGACCGTCTCAACAACAACTACCTACCCCCTCCATTACCGCCGAAAAAGCGCAAGGAAGACGATGACGTGCGCAATAACAACGCAACCGCATTCGATAATCGTCGTCGCCGCTACCGATAGTTTAAGTTAGGTAGTTTTCTCACCTCCCCCCACCCACCATTTACTCATCCCACCCATTTACTCTTTTTTCTTTTGTACACTATTTACCTTTCTTCCCTCCCCCTTTCCCAAACTGTAGTATATATATAAGAAGGGTACGGCGGTTCGTATCATCGCACTCGCCAGGCCGCCCCTCATTCCGTCGTTTAACGTACCTTAACGTCGTTGAACGTCGTGTTAGTGCCATGGAGGACGGGGATGAAGGGTCGCGCGCCAGCGGAAAAGACCAACTGATCAAGTCACTGCGACTGGACATGGTTTTTTACAGACGCACCACGGGCATGCAGAAATGGAACGACGTGGCAGAACACGTGTTTCTGCAAGGACCGTACGTGCCGCTGTTTCAAGTGGTGGCTTCGGGCGCTCGTTCGAATGCGGACGACTGCATCATGCGAGACGTTAGAAACGAGCTCAAGTGCGTCGTCAACTCGGAGAACTCGATAGTGGCAAGAGCCATGCTGAACGCGTCGGACGGGGAGATTCGAAGCGAGCCGTGGGTCAAGAGCGATCCGCTCTACAACGGCTGGCGCCGCAACGACGCCATGAAGAAGGTCTGGGTGCGACGCCAAACCTTCGACGAAAGAAAAAAGGCAGCTGAAGGAGCAGCCGGAGAAGGAGGAGCAGCCGAAGGAGAGGCAGGAGGAGAGACAGGAGTAGAGGCAAAAGCAGAGGCAAGAGAAGAAGGCTCGTCTGCTGCTGCCGCTGCTGTTACTGTGACGGTGATTACGACTGCGTCATACGCACCGCAACCGCTGCGAACACCGCCGGCGGGGCCCAAAAGAGTGCTCGCGCTGGTCAACGGCCGGGGCCGTCGGTCGCAGAGGAAGGTCGTGTGCTACGTGGAGCTGCCTCGCAACTGGTGTCCGGTGCCGGTGGTCACGTACGCCAACGTGCGCAACAACAGTCTGCGCGACTGCGTTCAGGTGGACCACCGGAGCGTGCACGCGCAGACGTTCGTGCGAGAGTACCAGTACATCGACGGCGTTCGCTTGATCAAGCGCATTCTGACGGCGTGCTACAGCCGGATCGCCAACATGCTGATCGACAAGGGCGGCGAGCCCCTCGAAGAAGCGGGAGGGGAGGTCGAGCACTACGCGGCCGGCCTGAAGTTTGTGGGAGCCGTGAAGATGCCTCCGAGCGCTAGTGCGCCGCAAGGCTGGATCGCTCGTTACGGGCCGTGCTTCGGCGTGGGCGCCACGATGAACAACTCTTGCTACGACGATGGGTCGATCCTGAACGCGATGTACCCCAACAACCTCGCCCACGTGAAGGACATGTGCCGGCGACTGATGCAGAATCCGTCGGCGCTGGTCGGCGCCGGAGCGGGGCCGCCCACCAGACTGTACGTGGGTTCCAACGACGAGCGAACGACGACGACCAGACCCGTCGGTCACCTCGTGGCCGAGGCGGCGTGCCTGTCCGTGACTTCTGGTTACGACAAGAAGCATCGCAAACGCAAGAGCAGGAGGGGTAGGGGTAAGAAGGGCGCAGTGGTCGAAGGGGACGACGATGACGAGGAAGTAGCAGCAGAAGAAGCGGCAGAAGAAAAAGGAGCAACGTCAGGAACAACTGGCGACGAAGGAGACGACGAGGATGAAGAGAAAGAAAAAGAAGTGGGACGAAAGGAAGACAAGATGGAACAAGATTAATTTGTGTTGTTGTGTGTGAACAATGGAAAAATAAGAGGATAAATAATAATAATAATAAATGACACAATGTATTTTATTCACCTAAAAATGTTGTTGTTGTTGCCCTATTCTTATTCGTATTCTTATTCTTACACTTGAATAATTGCATTTCGTTCACAAACCGCAAGATAACTTCGCCTTCGGGAGGGTCTCGATGCGGGAGAGCCGACTTTAGGTGTCTCTCTGCAAGCTGGCTTCACTTGGAATGCCGACGCGATGCGGAATAACTGCACTTGCGTTTTTTCAGGGTCTGGTCGTTGCTGTCGTTTTCGGCACCGTCGCTCTTTTCCACGTCGCTTCTGCGGATTCGGCACTGGCAGAGCATGGTCAACAGCGACTTGAACCGGACGACGATCAGTCGCTGCGACGGAGACATGGTCGTTGGATCGTCGACGGCGTCGGCCTTGTCTTTGAGATCGGTAACGTACGCCGAGAGCACGTTGCACAGTTTGCTCAAGTGCTCGTTGTTGGGGTAGCGACCGATGCAACGGTAGATCATCCGCGTGGCGGTGAGCAAACTCTGCTCGAATAGGACCGCCAGAAAGCGTTCGTCAGTCACCGTGAGCGAATGGTTTGCGTTGTACATGCACCCGGCAACGTCGTCGGAAGTGATCGTGTCGTTGTCGTTGTCTACGTCGCAGTTTCCGTCGTCGTCTTCCTCTTCTGTTTCCTCCTCCTCGTTTTCCTCATTGTCTTCATTTTCTTCTTTTTCTTTTTGTTCTTCTTGGTCTTTAGATTTTTCAACGTCGAGGCGGCGTCGTTTGCAACATCCTCCTTTCCGAGCAGCGACATCCCGTGATTCGGCCTCGATGCAGCTCGCAATCGCCGCGGTCAACAGGTCTATGAGAGCGCCAGGAGGACGGTTGCGATAGTAGGGAGACAGTTGAGGAGTGTAGAAATAGTAGAGCATTTTCGTCACGAGTGATTCCTTGAGAGCCAGTAGTAACGACGAAAGATACATGATGTACTACGGAGGTTACGGATTTACAGAGTGAGTATACGTATGTCTATAAATGAAAAAAAGGCATGTTTTTTTGGCGGCGGCAAATGTAATTAAAAAATGGATAGGGGAGGAAGAACGTGGGGATCTTAAGTTTTTATTATTTCACTTTATTCTACAACTGAAAGAGTGTAGTTCTTCATAGTATTAAAAAATTAACAATGAGCGAAACGGCACCAGTAACATTGCCAGAGTGTAGGTTGGCCGGACACGAACATGTTACACAATTGTCGCATCCGATCGGTCCGCCGGGCACGCGTCCCGGTGCGTTGCCCGCCGGTCATCCGAACCAACACCCACACTTTCACAGAGACGTGACGTATTCGCAAGACAGAGGCATTCATTACATCGAGAGATTAGCGGCGCATACCGAATCGGCCGCGTCGTCGTTGGAAGCCGTGATAGAAATCGTGTTTTTCGGATCGTTTGCGCATCGTTATTGGGGCGCCTCTTACCGCCACGGTAATTCGGCGGACGACTCTGCGGGCACGCTACACACCGCCGAATTGTATCCGTTTTTCAATGCACAGACGGGCGCCGCAATCCCAGTTACCGATATTCCGCTGTTTAAGTCGATAGCAAAGCTAGAATTTGGTAGCGTTACCACCTCACCGCCTACCGTTACAATCAGTTTCAATTACGAGCGCAAGGAAATATTCTTTACGAAAGGCGACACTACTAAATCCTTAGACGAGTTGCTACTTAAATACGTGTTCTCCAAAAAGACGGTGCCGGGCCCCAGCACAGAGTACGGGGCGATCGCGGACGTCTTGCGAACGCGAGAAAAGGTGGCTTATTCCAAGTCCTACTTGCGACTGGTCGAGGCCAGCGAGCACTTGCTGGCGGACCCGATGGACATGCAGACCAAGCCGCTCAGCAAGACGCGTCGCCCCGATCCGACGCGCCCCTTCAGAAACTCGGCCGTGCTCACGCTGCTGGCCAAGTGCATGCTGGACAACGAGCCCTCGATGTCGGCGTTTACCGACGATTTGGAATCGCTATTCACCGGACCGATGGCCGCCTTCGACGTTGACAATCCCATGCTGGGAACTCAGGCGGTGCTGTACTCGACGCTCGCCAGTCTGACCACGCACGTGCTTCCGCTGGTGCTGACGAGCGGCGGCAGCAGGTGCGATTAGCGCCGGGACGTCCTGATACTTTCGGCCGTGTTTTACGAAGACGAGCGCGACGAGGCGGCCATGAACATCGTCAAGAGCCTGGCCCTGGAACGCCTGCCGGCTCTGCTGCCAGCCCTGTCGCAGCCGGAACAACAGAAATTTCCTCTACCCACAAATGCGCGAGAGCGAGAGGAACTGGCCGCGATGATGGCGCAGTACTGGATGAAAAACCTGGCTCCGGTGCTGTGCGCAAGCATGATAGTGCCCGGAAGCGAGCGGGGCAAAAGCGCCCTGTATCGCACGTTCGATCACCTGTCGCGCGGGCTCGAGGGGTCGGACAGCGACGCCGACCGCAAGAAGGTGCACGACGACGCGCTGTTTGTTCGCGCGCTCAACGAAGCGTTCGTGCGGGCGGCCGCCACCCGCCGGAGCGGAAGCGTCGAGAGTTGGTTGCAGCGCCCCCCTGCCAGAGAGGAGGAGCGGACGTCGGAAGCCGCTACGCTGAGGGCGTTTATAAGAAAGGCGGGAATAACCGGAGCGGACGATTCGTTTCTATCGGTTCGCACTATCTCGTCTGACTGCGTGACTTTCAACGCGCGACCGTCGATATGGTCTTCCCAGTTCGGATTGCTCCTAAATTCCTCAACTGGATCGGGGACGCCGCGACGTCAAGAAGGTACGGCGACGCAGCAGTCGACTACTACTCCTCCTCCGCCACTGGGACTGTCAAAGGCAACGGTGCGCGCGCTAATGTCCGAGTCCGTCACGCTGCACGGCACCCACCTCGATGCGCCCGCAAGAGACACGCTGGCGCACAACATCGACGATTTGGCGACGGGCGGCGGGGTCCGGTCGCGCCGCGCCCTGAGCTACAAGCCAGACCTGTTCGCGATGAGACCGAACGAAGAGGACTACTCGTTCGACGACGACGGTCATCGCCGCAGCCGAGGAATCCTGGATCGCACCCAGAGGGAAGCCCTCCGCGGCCGCTTGCTGCCCGCGAGCGCCATTACGGGAGTCCCCCGCAGAGGCACGACGTACGTGCCTCCACTGCCGCCATCGTCGCCCACGACGGCGACTCCATCGCATATTACGTATCCCTCGCATTCCGTTAGCCCCACCGGACCCATCTTGGTGACCGCGGCCGTGGCTTTCATGCTGGCCGCGTGCGAAACCGTGATAACACTCAAAGATCCAAACTACAATAAGAATAAGAATGGTGGTGGTGGTAATAACAGTAATAGTAATAGGAAGTTCGCTGGCGCCGCAGGTGGTACTGCCACTGCTAACACCGGTAACATTACGAACAACAGGAGGGCGGTGGGCTTCGCTAGGCCACCGATGCGGCAACGAAGGAACTTTGTCACTACAATGCGACGGGCCGCAAATCAAGTGATGAATAAGGCCGGCAACGCTTACAGACGAGTCATCGCGACTTAGCAGGCGGCGGAGCATGACAGGCACGAGAAGCACCTAAGGCAAATAATCAAAAAATAAGTGGAAAAAAAGAAGGAAGACGGCGACGGCGGTGACGCGCAGGGTCGGTTCAACAACACCGCGCGCCGCCGTTTGAATTCCGATGCCGCTGCCTCGATGCTTCGAAACGAACGCATCGTTCTCACGCATGTTTTTCTTTACTGCTACAATAAATGCAGTGATTTGCATGTGATTCGCGGCTGTTCTCTTTATTTCTTTCTTTCTTCCATTTATTTCTATTTCTTTGATTGTTTCTTTTTTTACGCAAGGTATGCAGAGAAGAGAGAGTGCATATTTTTTTCTCTTCATTGTCTTGGAAGCCACTAGACAATGACAAAGGAGCACACGTATAACAAAAGGGGGGCGCCGCGTATATATTATGTGAATAGTATTTGAATATTTCAATATTTGAATATGTGAATATTTGAATGTGTGAATATGTAAATATGTAAATATGTAAATATGTATGTGTGTATTTGTGTATTTTCTTAAAAAATAGGAATCACATTAGAGTAATAGAAGAGTAGAATAAAACATGAAAAGACTTTATTGGCTGCGCAACGATTTGGGTCTGGACATGGCCCCTCGCACCGGCGAGGGATGTCCCGTGACCGGAGCGATGCGGTACGTGTCGTGCATCGACGGCACTTCGCCCGTGGTGGTGCCTCCGACCTACTACCATCACGGCAACGAAGAAGAAGCGGCTGAGCGTGAAAAAAGAAGGACGGCAAACGCCACGAGGAAAAGGAAACCTTCGGTCTCGGTGCTGACAGATATGATATTGCGCGATACCCCGTCTCGACTGGCGCTCGCTCGCCTGCTACCCGAGCTGTGCGCGCAGCGACTGGTGCGAGACGTGTTCAAGGAGCGCAACCAGGCGATGGCGACGTACGTGGCGGAAAAAGTGTACAAGAAGCAGTACAATTACATGCAGATGCAATGCATTATAGGTATTCCAGGTCCTAGTGAGCCTCCATCCCCACCTGAAGAAGATGCATTCGTAACTGCTTGGAGAAACAATGCATCTCAAATTAAGGCAGAGACCTTTCGAGACGACGGCATAAGCAAGATGGAAGCGTACGCGCTTAAACATTTCCCAACGACAACGCAACCGCAACCGCGAAATGAGGCGAATCAACGGATACCTGATAGCAATGCCCTTGCCATCCTCATGGGATGGTCGTCGAACGAGATGGGTCGTAGCATCAAGGAATATTTGTTACTGTTTTTCGGTGGCAAAACGTCAGAATTAATCAACGTTAAGTCCACTGAGGAAGATAACGTAACAAAATTAATATCCCCTTACGGTACTGGAACTTACCTCCCCGCATTTTTTCGCGTCGACCCTTTAGTCGATCCTGACGGCACGCACGGTCTAATTGTAATCGCTCCCTCCGTGGTGACCACCAAAGAAGAGGTGGGTGAAAGAATAAAGAAATATCTAGCAGAAGGTAAATGGATCCCTGCGAAATGGGGGTCTGTAATGCGACTCTGGGAGGACGGCGAAGGCCAGACCACGTGCGATTGTTTTCTTTTCCTTCCCGCGTACACTCACTGCATCCAACACGGTGTGCTCGAGAGATCCATTGTATTGCTGTCATTTTCCAATCAGCGGCGATTAATCACCGTGCGCGAGGGGTACGATCACGAAACCGATTGGGAGGCATTCGTAAAGGTGCCGTCCCTGTTTCGCGTGCGAGACTACGCCGCGTGCGTTCCTCGCGGGTGGACGCCCGCTCCCGTCGTAGGAGGCATCGCGCGGCGCCGCACTTTGGTCTCGGATTACGACCACGAACTGCTGACGGACGCGGTAATTGACGATCCCAAGAGGCGGGACGAGATATTGCGTCGCTATCATGCAAACAACAACCATCGCGCCAACAAAACGTTCGTGTACTCGCCGGGTCGCAGCCCCACCAACGCGTACGAGCTGGGTCTGACGAAAGCTAGCGTGTTTTGAGTTGAACAATGAGAATGAAATAAATAGAGAAATAGTACGATATGATATATGATATATAAAAAGGAAAAAGAAAGAAGATGAAGAAGAAAGAATAAAGATATAAATAAGAATTGAGGAGAGTGGGTTAAGAATGGTGAACATAGCAAGAGAATGACGTGTGGTGGTGCGTAAAACAATGATAATAAGAAGATATCCCAATTACTCTTTCTTCCGTTGTTCCTTTTCTCTTGGTGTTGTTTGCTTTTAACGGATGTTGGAAGTTGTGACTCATTTCTGCGGGCTCATTTTCCCGCGCGAAAAAAAACACGCCCCTCATTCAGTCTCGTCCTATGGAATTCGTTCTCCTCAATTCTGTTCATCTCTCCGCCTAGAAAGCAAAGAGAGAACGAGAAAACTTGCCTTGGTGCTCTCCTTATATACGGCGCCCGCGATAGAGACACTCGGCATCGCTAAGAACCCGCTAAGGGTGTGCTTTTTCTCTCGAGAATCTTAGATGTAACCGCAGTGGTTACAAAAAAAAAGATGGCCGACGAATGTGATACCTGGAATGAGGCAGTAAAGACGTACTATACTGATGGGAATTTCACTACATTCAAAGAGGCCTTCGATGGACATTACACCAATCGAGCAACGTCGTTCATCCCTTGTGTTCGACATAAAGTTGAAGTGATACTCAATCGTTTTGAATTGCTAAACCTAGGAGACGCACAGGAATTGGAAACAATCCAAGCGGTAAGAAATCGTATTTTTACATCAACCACATTGGATGCATTTGTGGCGCCGCTTGATTATTCAAAGTTGGATCTCTACTGCCATCCGGCTGGGCCATTCGACTACTCTGCAGGCAGTACATTCACGATCAAGAACACGAAGCCAGGAGGAGCCAATGTAACATACCAATTGAATAATCAAGCATCCCCAATCGTAAGTCTAAATGGCAGTTCTAGTCCTGAAAAAGTGGACGCCCTGGCGCTGTATGTCGTCGCACAAGAAAGAGATTCCACCACGTACTTCGTCCTGTATCTACCCATGGAGATTACGCTCATCACCGGAACCGAAGACGATCGGGTCTACTCCGACCTCGAGTGTCGGTGGTTGACCGTATCGGAGGCAGCGGGACTGTCCCCCAACCACGCCGCGTGGCTCGACAGGCAGCTCACGGTGCGGGACGAACGAGTGAAGTTCCTCTCGCTGACCTACAACGTGGCAGTGCACAGCGTATTGCCCGTATCAACGTGCAACGCCATGTTTGAAGGCGCAGATGCCACCTCGGCCAGACGCAGGTACGGACTGAAGGTGTCCTCTTTTGATTACAAACTGTCGAACTGCATCACAAAAATGAATTTGGTGCCGCCTTTCTCGAAGCTGACAAACAAGTGGGACATCGTACAGATTCCCGGTGTGTGCATGCCTGCTTCGAACGACGTCGGATACTGCGGATTTCCGTTTCACGTCTCTAACGGCACCGATCGAGTGTTGGACGCCATGTGTTTGAGTCCAAGATTTAACAAGCTCGGAGTGTGTGCGAAATGCCGACTTTCACAGGTTTATGCCGGAAGACGCCACAGTTTCTAAAATATACGTCCACCACCTCTATGAATTTACAATCGCTCTTACAGCAGATGGTCTTCCAAACGGCGGCGGTGGTGGCGGCGGCGGCAGCGGTAGCAGCAGTAGCAGTTACCGCGCAGACGACCTCAGGTACCTTGATCAACAGTGGACTCTGCATGCGTCCACGTGTGATTTACACTCCCAAATGTGTCACCTCACTGAAGATAACAGTCACTTGACGATCAAGCCGTCCTTGTTCGGTTTCTCGGTATTGCGAGAATACCTTCTTAATGACCTATTAACTTCTTAATAACTTCTGAATGACCTATTGAGACAGGATATAACACTTCAATATGCCACATTTCAGACACTCTTGGCTTACTTTCTTTCCTAAACCTTTTCTTGTTATTTCTTTATGCAACTAAAGCCAAATCGTTTTACAGAAGTATGGTGTTACTCGGTGTTATTTCTGTTTTTTTCTGTTAAAGTGCCTTTGCCATGGCATTGCATTGTGTAAACCAATAAAAGCCTTCTTCTTTTTTTTTTAAGTTATGTACCAGATGCAGCCTTTATGTAGTATGTTTATATATTGCTCTGTAGTGTAATGTGACCGCCGTGGGCAGTGCTTCTTTTTGTGTATCTTCTTTTTTCTGACTTTGTATGCTACTGCCAAATAAGGGGGGCCGTTGCTCTGTCAAGCTGTTGAAAGACAGCTTTTACTTCGGTCCCCCTGCATCATCATGTATGACGTGATGGTCGAAATAAACTTACTTACTTACCTACTGCAAGCCATGACTCAATGCGGCTCCGCGTACTACAAACCACTTGAGTTGTGTGAGCAGAGCGCGTGTGACTCGCTCGTGGCCGCGGTGAAGGCTGCGGAAGCTTGTCGCCCAAACCAGGAACTGGAGCGTTCTGTGGCCGTCACTGCCAACACGATGCTATCGACGTTTTGTGCCGATGAGCAACGGCGGTGTCGGCAAAGCAACGAAGTCTCTGACAAAACGCTCGCTGGATGTGTGCTAGCCCTGGTAAAGACTGGCTATTTTACGTCGCGCTACGTTACAACAACGCCAATACAGAAGCCGGACACTGAGATTAGAGAGCAAGTAAATTCACAAAATGTGGTAGAATATACATTGCAGAACAATAATGTCATAGATTCAGTAGAATACCTCGCCAAGGCAGATGCTCTCCGAGTCATATGCAGCCCGATGTTCTGTTGCACTTCAGACGTGGATACCGAACCGCCCACGATACCGGTCTCCATGATTCTAAAAATGCACTTGGTCACGTGCATATCGAGTGACACGCCGATGGTTCCTCTATACGGAGCCGATCGGCCGCACGAACTGCAACACCTACCAACGTCGAACGGCATGTTAAAGAGATGGTGCTGTCGTATGCTCGCTGAACTACCACTAAGCTTCAAGACCAAGAAAAGATCCGAGCTTGCCCGCGAAGCCATGCGACTGCAAGCGTATCACGCGTTCCACGACGTGCGCACGCGTCGACACCTGCTGGAACTGTTGTACAGGTACGACCTAGACAGACAAGTAAATGATATGTGTTGTCAGATAATGACGAGTTCTGAGTTACCCGAACAGCTGGCGACAGCGGTGCGCTTGCTCCCAGTAGAGGGTGCAACTGATGAAACAAAGCAGGTGTTGGAGACCAACGCAAAGAGAATGGCCGCAAAGGCACTGGCGGAAGCGTACATGGTCTATGACCAACTTGGGTATCACTCGGAGGCGTCGTGGGAAGTGTTAATGATTCCGGAAAAAGTACAACAAGAGGAGGACACACTCAGAACCCTGTTCAGAATGTACTTTCCCGACGTCCGCAATCTCGACGCGGGAGAGAGATTCTATCGGCTGCCGACGTCGGAGGTCAAGCGAGACAACATATGCATGCTGGTCAAACTCAAGAAGGACGAGTACCGCACAGATTGCAATTACGTGCGTGCGCCCAAATTTCTGGTCTGTAATCTCGTAGTTCCTTACCTGGAACGAGAAATCAACCTGATCGCCAGCAAAGACAAACACGAAGCCGTGGCCGCCTACTGCCGAGAATATTGGGGCAACGTTCCGTCGCCCGACTCCAGTCATAGCCCCGTGCCCCAGCCGTTTTCTGATAACGAGCTCAACTTGTACAGTGATAACTTCAAACACTTCGTAGGCACGGTGCTGGCGTCGCTGCCCGACGCGGAAACGTACGATCGACTAATGGGCAGCGGCGGTGCCGGTAGTAGTAGTGGCAGTGGCAGCAGCAGTAACATCAACGGCTGCAGCAGCATCGGCAGCCGCGGGAGCAGCAGCGGCAGCCGCCTCCCCCTCGTCGATTTGCAGCCGCGGCCGTGGTGGCTCGAGGCCATCACCCGACGAATAGTGCGTTTCCAGAACGAACACATGCACTATCGCCCCCTCGACAGAGAACACCTGACGCTGGACCCCGCGGCGACCGTCGACGCCATCATGCAGGACCTGCGCCAAAAGGGCTGTCGCGTCATTCTCTCCGTGCGCGAGTACGAGCGTCGGCACGAGGAAGCGATCGCCCGCGGTCACGGAGACGGCGACGACCTGGTGTCGGATTACGACGAGGCTCTGAGAATGTTCGAGACGAGCATTCACCCGGCGCTCGATCATCCGAGCGCCCTTTCCCGCGACAAGACGATCATAACCAAGCTCGTGGAGAATTATCCTGCCTCCGCGTGGCAGCGCTACCTGCGATTTAACGGCGGCCGAGTGATCGGTAGCATTTCGGCGACGGCGTCTGCCTCAGCTTCTAGTGCGCCGCCTACTTCTGCCTCTGGTGCGCCTACGCCCGTCATTACCTCGACGACGGCGGCTGCTGGACCCGCCACTTATTGAGTGTGTGTGATGCAGTGCGGGTGTGTGGTTTTTTTTTGCAAACAGTGCGAATAAGCGTGTGCGTGTAGTGCAGAGTTTTCATAATAATCAATCAGCATTTATTTTGTTGGTTCAGTGTGTGTGCGCATATAATCACCACACCCACATTATTGTTGTTATTCCTATTCTTTATTCTTTATTATGCCATATGCTTTATATGTATTATATATTATTATTCCTTGTTACCATATGCTGTATATATTACATAATCTGTATATGTGTCTCACTCTTCTTTCCTTTCGAGAAGAAAAAATAAAGATTGAGGGGGAGAAAAAAGACAAAGTGGTCCGAGTTATTATTTTTCGTTTGTCTTCATTGTTATTCTTTATTGAAACAAATATGCACCACAATTGGACGTATATTATAAATACAATGCAAGAAGTTAGATGTAATTAACAATAGTAATAATAATATATACAGGTGACATAATAATAATGTGGCATTATGTAGTGTCACATTATACAATATGTCACATTATCCAATGTGTTACATTACCCAATGCGTGTTACATCATACAAAATGCTATTGCTATTATATTACATCTTATATCACACCGATCTGAAAACTACGTCTTCTTCCTCCTCCTCCTCATCGTCCTCTTCCTCTTCTTCCTTTTCTTCTTCCTCATCTGGCGACGCCGAGCACAAAGTGATCACTTCTTGCTTCGGTGGCGGGTGCTGCTGCTGCTGGGGCTGCAACTGCTGCTGCTGCTGCTGGGGGCGCCGGGCAAACTCCTTGCCGTAAACGACGTCCAGCACGCCCACCAGCGTCGCTCGGACAGAGTTGCACGCGGGTCGGCTCTTGGAGCTTATCAGTATCACCGCGGACACGTCGACCGACGACGGACCGTTGCGAGACTGCACGGACAGTGCGAACGTGTAGTTGAAGATGAGCGAGGTTCGCTTGCGAGGAGGGTTCTGCTTCTACACTTCGATCCAATTCTTCGTGTCGGAGAAGCGCACGGACGCCTCCACGTCTCCCTGCCGATTGCTCTTGACCCGCACGATCATGCCGTTGTCTGCGGTGGGAACCACCACGTACACGTCCTTTGACGCCCCGCTCACGGCGGCGTTGACCGCAGACTCGATCAGGTACAGCAGGTTCATGGTGAGCTTGCGCTGGGTCGGGCCGTTGCTAATGTTGTTCGAGGTGGTCAGCTTGCGGTAGTAGAAAATCTCGTCTCCCCGCCGGTCGGCGGCGCCGCTCTCGACCACGAGCGGCGGCAGCGTCGTTTTCCTCCTCCTGGCGTTTATGGCGTTCAGCACGGCGTCTCGGCTCGACTCCGAGTACAGATACACGGCCGAGGTGGCGGTTTCCTTCGCGAAAACCGTCCACACCGTGACGTACTCTAGCGTCCCGTCGTAGGACGCCAGGTTGTCCTTCCACACGGGCGACACGCAAGACAGTTCCAAGTGCACCACGCGATGTCCGCCGACGGCGCACCTGCGGCGGTACGAGTCAAAGTCTATGCGCCGCACGATGGCGTTGTGCACCCAACTCTCGAACGCGGTCAGGAGCGCGCCGCACCTGTTGTGGTGCGTGGGCAGCCGCTCGAAATTGTTCCACGCGGGCCGGGTGTCGGAAAACACTGCGATCGGCACGCGTCTTGCGTCCGCGCCCGGCAGCAGCAGAAAGTGGTTGGGGTCGATCATCTTGGGTGCCGCGTCGACCGCCAGATTGAGCGTGGGCGACGGGTACTTATCGGAAAACAGCTGGTGAATTGGTAAAGGTACTTCTTTGGACACGAGGTACGCTTTGAGCTGCTTGGTGAAGAACCTCCACGTTTCGTCGTCGCCTCCGCCTCCTCTGCCGTTTTCCTGCTGCTCCTTCTTACCATTGTTACCACCCACTACTATCGTGCCGTGCTGCTGCTGCTGTTTCTGCTCGGTCCCATTATTTTCTTGCTGCTGTTGTTGCTTTTGGTCGCTGCTTCCCCAGTCGTCCAGTCGTTTTTTGGCGGCGGTGAATAGCTGCACTTGGACCGAGTCGTAGCGCCGGTCGTGCGGCATGCGCGGTTTGATTGCAGTTGTTGTTGTTGCAGTTGTTGCATTGTGACTATTGTGATTATTCTGATTATTAGAATTATTGGGATTATTGGGATTATTCTGATTGTTCTTATGGGGCTGCTGCTGCTGCTGTTGTTGCTGTTGCTGCGGGCGCCTGCTGCCGGCGACGTTGGGGACCACGTGGCTCCAGCACGCAGACGTATCAACGTATTGTTGTTGTTGTGTGTAAATGTCCTTTATCCTTTTATCGCTTTCTCGTTGCTTCTCAAGTATAGTCGACTGACTTAGAGTAAAAGATTAAATATATATAGTAGGGGTATTTGATAACAATTAATAATTACCACCGCTAACAACAACAACAACAACATGAGCAACAGACGCCGCGCCGGCGACGGCCAAGACCCAAAGTCGACCACCAACAACAACAACATTTTCGCGCTGCACGGCGCCGCCATACACGCGCACAAAGCCGCCGCTGCAGCTGCGGCAGGCGAGGCGCTGCCCTCAAAGGACGTTGCGGACGCCGACGATTACTCGCCCAGCGACGCGCTCATACCGCCGCCGCGCGAGAGTGTCTTTGCCAAGTCGGATCGCAAGCGCGACCACTTTCCCGAAATCACCAACGAAGACGTGTTGCGCATGGCAATGTTTTTCAACATCGACGAAGATCCCACCAGCTTCGCCAACGCCACCGAATACTTTGCCCGGGGAGGCGGGGTGCGCGACGGCTCGACCAAGAGTTACATATCCGGAAGCACGTTCGTGTCCAACGTGGCCACCCAGCTGCAGTCGATGGCGCAAAAATACATAGAGACCGGCACCGAAATGGACTTTATGGAGCGACTGTACGACGAATTTCCCACCCTGTACAGACCCAAGGACTCCAATTACCTCACGTGGGTAAAGTACTTTCTCGAGTGGATCTCGGCGCTCAACAACACGCCCAACATCACCGAGGCGCTGGAAACTCCGCGCCAGATCGTCATCGACACGACGCCCATGCGGCGGCAACACCTCCGCGGCGGCGCGGAAGCGGAAATTAACGACGACGAAGACGAAGAAGGGGGCGGCGACGGCGAAGACACGGCCGTGCTCGGGGTCACCGTAAACGACGTGTACCCGGCGTACAAAAAATGCGCCACCACCGACGCGGTGCTGACCATGATCGAAATTCTCAACGCCAGCCCGGACCAAGTCGATCTGCACGCGGCGCTGCACACGGTCAAGCAGAGCAAGCTGGAGACGAGTCCGCGCGTGGGCGTCTACCAGACCACCAACCTGATCAATTTCCACCTGCACCGATTCGACCTGATCGACATGGACGACAGCATACAGTTTCTGCACGAAATCACGCGCACCGCCATCGCAAACAACATCGTCTTTCCCGTGCCCTTTTGCACCATCAACAACATAAAGACGGAAAACAGACAGTTTGTAAAGTACTGTCTCATCAAACTGATCAACGATTTCAACGTGTATCCGCGAGACCTGTACAGCATTCACTTCGTCAACCTAAACTCGTACACCACCGTGCAGACGCTCGTACGCTCGCACGCGCTCACCAGCACCACGGCGCTGGCCATACTGCAGGACATGACTCGCATCCGCCCGGTGACGAACGCGGCGGGTAACGTGTTCTGCGACAACCTGACCATGTTTCGACGCATGCTCAAGGTGATCAAGACGGGCATCTATCCGGACTCGCGAGAGAAGCCGCGCACCATGTCGGTCAAGAAGCGCTACACGTGCCTCATCCTGGCGCAGACGTACGTGGAGCTGGTGTTCGACGCGTTCCTTCGCTTCAACCGCTTCGACGTGGCCGAGAACGCGTTCCTCTGGCACTCGCTCTTTAATCGACTGGCCAACCTGTTCCGCTCGCTGTGTCGCGAGATTCGCAACGGCAACGCCGACCTGGGCTGCGTGCCCATGGAGCTGCTGTACGATCTGGACGACAAGTGCAACTCTTACCTGAGCGAGTTTCGCCAGTACACGTTCGCCGCCATGGACTCGCCCGACTCGGTGTTTCTGCCCGAGGTGGCGTCGCCCGCGAGTCTGGCCGCCGTCTACGTGGACGAGCTGACCAAATTCGGACTTATGGACATTCACGCGCGCAACGTGGTCACGGACTGCTACGATCGCGTGCAGCGCTTCGCGGAAAAGTTCAACCGCAGCTGCGGCCAGTCGGTGGGCGCGCTGGGCCGACAGCGAGAGGCGTCGTCGCGCTACGATTACGACATCGACGTCGAGCACAACCTGCCGCCCAGCGAGCGCAAGCGGCGACGCAAGGAGCGTCTGAACCTGACGTGGAACCGGCGCTACGACAGCGTGGGTAAGTGCGCCCAGTTCCGCGAGCTGTCGTGGTCGCCCATGTTTCCCACGGTGCTGCGCAACAAGCTGCTGGCCGGCACGTGCGGCCGGCGACTGGGCGGCGGCGGCGTCGACGGCGGCGACGACACGGCGCGCTCCGTGTCCGACGCCGACGTGCTGGCCACGCGACACATCCACGAGGTTCACGGGCGCGACTACACTTGCGATTTCATGACCAAGGAGGAGTACGCGGCCTACGTGCGCCAAGGCACGCTCGTGAGCCGCGAGCTGCAGGTGAACGAGCTGTGCAAGCACTGGGACTGCACCTTCCGAAACAGCATGCTGACCAACGAGGCGCTGACCGCGGACAACGACGACGAGTTGTTCAACAACGAGAACGAGATACTCAACCGTACGCTCATCGGTTACGCGAGCGCCGACGGAAACTACGCGACTGTGCGGCCGGACGCCTCGGGCAACCGCATCGGCAACCCCGGCGGAGTGGACTTGCGACGCGAGCCTCCTTTCGAGGTGCACCAGATGATCCAATCGTTCGTGGACATGGCCGTGAACAAGCAGGCGCAGCTGGCCAACACTTGCGGCGTGAGCGTGGACTCGTCCGACGACGCCATGACGGAAAACATAATTCTGCTGGCGGTTCAGGACGCGATCAAGTCCGAGCAGCAGCGCATCTTTTCGGGCGAGAGCACCACCATCGGCGAGGTGGAGGACCGGGAGCGCGCGATCGTCAACAGCGTCGAGGACATCAAGAACGTGATTCCTCACTACGGATTCGCCAACAAGCACCAGATCCTGACCATCGAGTCCATCTTCCGCTACCTGTACGTTCACCGGCGGCCGCTGGACCTGCTCAAGTTCGCGCTGAGCCAGGGCATTCACCCGATCGCCCTGTACAACATGTGCACCACCCGCGACGGCTCGCACGCCTTCGTCTCGGGAGGCTACGAGATGACGGCCAACAACATGGTGGTCGCCGAGCGAGTGGTCCCCGTGACCCAACGGGCCGACGGGGTCGTGTGCAAGCGCTTCTCGCACGGCACGCTGCAGGGCATGGCTCACGCGGCCGAGATCGCGGACGCGCGCCGGCTGCTGACGGGCTGGCTGCGGCGCAGCAACACCCTGTCCAAGAACGACATTTACGCCGACATAATCCAGTCGTTCATGGCCGTGTTTCAGACGGGAGTGGACTCTCTAAAGTTTTACCTTAACATGACTGCTTTTTCCATAATAGATTTCATTACTTACGTCTTCAACTTTGCCATTAACAACGCCATGGGACTGTGCGGCCGCGGCGGCGCGGTGGCCACCTCGGTGGGCGAGGCGGTGGCGGCCGAAGAGGGAGGCGGTGGCGGCGGTAGCAGCAGCAGCAGCAACAAGTTCCATTGGAGCACCGAGCCGCGACCGACGCTGATGGTGCGCTTCAGCCAGATGCTGCGCGATCGCCTTCGCAGCAGCAACATTCTGAACGGGCGCACTTACTACAACCACGCGTCGTTCATCAACGAGCAGGCGCAGCGCGAGCTGGGCTCGACGTACATGAACAAACTGCGCAACCAGCTGGACGACGCGTCGATGCGCAGCAAGCGCTATACATGGAGCGCGGCGCGCACCCGAACCAGCGACGGGACGTGGTGGAAGAGCTGTTCGACAACATAAAGTTTCGCGCCGTGACTGCGACCAGGCCGATGCGCGACAACGAGTGGGGCGTGGGCGTGTTCGTGCTGGACCACGTGAACGTGTACGCGGTGGAACGCAGCAGCGAGCGCTTGTTTTACTCGCTGCACACGTACAAAAAGCCGACCACCACTCACATGCAGGAAAACGCGTTCGACGTGACGCACGACGACTGCATCGTGACTTCCAAGACGCTGGACGAGTGGACAAACAGCGAGATCGATTACGCGTTCGACCTGCTTTACGAACTAACGTCAGACTATTTGGTGGACAAGAACTCTGGCACCAGTCGCGCCAACCAACTGTACATCGTGAACAACGCGACGAAAGAGATCGAGATCAACATGTACGTGGACCGGTCGGACTGCGCCATTTATTCGGACATGATAAACAAGTACGACCGCGTGGTGAGCGCGATTCGGGACAGGCTGATCAATTTGCGCCACAAGCTGACCGAGCTCGCCAAGAACGCGCGCAGCGACCTGAAACGCAGCGCGTATTACGAGCAGATCGCAGAGGTCACCGAGTGCATCGACAATCACACGAAATACATTCAGATCGGCACGGGCGACGGTTCCGACTTGGCCAACGCCAACAGCATAGTGGTGAACCAGCGCATCAACGACATGCTCAACTTTAGCTGGGACGCGTCTTGCACCGACTACAGTAGGGACTCCAAATTCGTGAACGCGGGAGTGACCAACGACGGGCGGTACTACACGATAATCGACGGTTACAACCGCGACCCGACGACAATGTTCGTTTCTCCCGAGGCGCAGGAGCGAGAGGAGAGGGCCGCCGCCGCCGCCGCCTCTGCTGCGGCTAACGGTGACGACGGTAACGGGGACAGTGGTAACGGGAACGGGCGTGGCGACGGTGGCAGTGGAACCGGCGGCAGTGGTAATGGAGGTAATGGTGGTAACGGTGGTAACGGCGGGCCGCATGGCGGGCCGCAGCATCAGCCACCGTCAACACCCGGGGGGCAAGGGCCAAACTTTCCTCCTCCGACAAGAGCTCCTACGCCTCCGCAGGTACAGCAACAGCAGCACTTGTTGGATACGACTCGAGGACCGCCGCCGCCGCCACCCGCATCGGACGCCATCACAGGATTCGCATCAACCGCAAATCAGCCGCAGCCGGGGGGCATGATGCCACAGATTATAGGACAAAAAAAGCTAAAACATGTATCACCTCGACGCCAACAGAAGGAGACACCAGCAGAACAACTTACTAGTGAGTTGGCAATGAAATTAAAACATATAAATGAGAAAGCTGCCGCTGCAGCGACAACGGCAACGACATCGGCAGCAGCAGCAGCAACAACGGAAACATGACAAGTACCGATTGAATGAAAAAAAAGAAGAATAAGAATGCTAAAGGTTATAGTAAATAATAATAATAACAATATTAAATTGTAATAAAAAGTCATCATTGAGTGGTGTTATTTTCTTTATTTCATTCCTTGCTTGTTCCTTCAATTGTTTCTTCTCTTCACTCATTCTTGGTTGCTATTGTTAATGTTGCTGTTGTTATTGTTGTATGTAGAGCAGCACACCGAATCACCGGAAGGAGGTAAGACACTGCACGAATGGGCACTGCACTGCGCGAATAAGGCACTCCATCGAAGGCCCTGCACTGCACCAAAGGGCACTGGGCGAAGTAGGCACTGGGCAAAGTAGGCAGCACTACACTATGCACTCAACGTATTTTTTTTCTCTTCACATGTCGACCATCTAGCTGAGGAAATAGTACGGCTGATTATTGGCTTTCTTGCGTGGATGCGGCTGACGCATCTGCTGCCGTAAATGCGGATCCCGAAGCATCAGCACCAGCTGCTGCGGTGACGGCAGTTGTTCTTGCGAAGCCCGCTGCTGTTGCGGCTGCCCCTTGCTCGGCATCGGCGGATGGCGCGCATGTTGCTGCGCCATAATCGCGTGAAAATGTTGCTGCACCGACGGTGGCAAGTCGGTCACCGTGCAATAGTGTTCTTTTTCCGACACGTCTACCATTTCCACGTCTTCTGCTTCTTCTTCTTCTATCTGACTTATCCGCTGTTGTGCCATGTAATGCTATGGTACTACATATTTTTGACGAATTTTTTTTACGAATATTGAATTATTTTATTCATATTATTTATATCAATGAAAAGTTCTCGTCAATTTCTTGCCCTTCATCATCCTCGTCTTCATACTCTTCGTACTCCTCGTCTTCTTCGTCATCAAATGAGTCGTCGTCGTTGTCCGAGTCGTCAAATTCATATTCTAATTCACCCTCGCGCAATTCAGTGTCACACGATTGTGCATTTTGTTCTACTAGTACTACTTCGTCGTCCATGACGGGTCTGCTATTGCTCCTCTCGCTTCTTCGCGGTGTACTTTTTCGTCGTCTTTTTTATCGTTACTTCCAAAAGTAGCACACAACACAACCACCCGTCACGCAGGTATGAATACATGTGCCGAGCCAAGTTTTTTTTTTATAATTTCATACTACGTCATTATCGTTATTTGTATAATTACAAACTATTGATAATCCACCATTCCTTCCTCTCCTTCCTCCTCGTCACCAAACTCATTACCCGCTTCCCCCTCATCTTCCCCTTCTTCTTCTTCTTCTTCCCCTTCTTCCTCTTCTTCCCCTTCTTCCCGTTCTTCCTCCTCATCGTCGCCCTCCTCCTCACCACCTCCGGCCAGCAACGCCGCACGGACTTTTCTCTTTTTCTTGTTCATCGTATCCCAGTAAATGTGCTGCGCGCTGTCCGTCACGTCGGCCCCGTATTCGTTGGTCCCAGTGGCCGTGCTTTTGAAAAACTTCCTTCTGATGTAGGCGTCTTGCTGCTCGATCGCGTCCAGCCCCTCGAGCGAGTACAGCGTCTCGTACCGTTTCAGATGCGACTCGTCCACCACCGCGTCCAAAATCGACGTGCGCTTCTGCTCCTTTGCAATGGCCTCCGCGTAAGCGCTTGCCAGCATGAAGCCCCTGACGACTCGCACCCCGCCGCCGGCTCCGGCGTCGCCGCAAGGCGACCGCATCCGACTCACTTTGATGCCTATGCGCTCCAGCTCTCGCTCGAAGGCTCCTGCACTCTTGAGACACTCGTGCGCGTGCACCATGGCGTGGGGAACTTTTTTGCCCATGTACATAATTCCAAACATGTCCGTCGTCACGGTCTTCTTGAAATTTGCAATGTCGTTTTTCACCAGCTCGCGCAGCTCCTCGACCGCCACGAAAGCATTGGCGCTCCTGACCCGGACCAGCTTGAAACTCAGCATGGCGGCGATCACGTTCTTGTAAGACGAAAATACGGCGGTGTTCTTTCTGATGTATTCTTCAAACTCGGCCGTGCATCGCTTGTAGTTGCTATCGTTCACGCCGCCCATGCGAGGGATGACGTCTTTCGTGAGGATGCGCATGAGCGCGGCGCCCAGCTTGCGTATCACTTCCTCGTTGCCGAGCGAGCTGTCGCCCAGCATGTGTCTGTACACCGGGATGGATTTGATGCCGGGCTCCTGACGCGCGGTCAGCGTCGGCGTGTCCAGCGGCAGCAGCGTGTTCACGGCACCCATCGACTCGGCCGGGCAGTCGAACATCGTGTTGGCCCGCGTGTTGAGTAATGCCACGTACTCGGAAAAGAGCAGCGGGTACTCGGCGCCAAACATTTTGCGCGCGTGCCTGTCGTTTGTCGCGTACAGCAGGTGACGCTTGCGGAGGGCGCTCTTGCAGTTGTAGAAGTAAGATAGCATCGGCACTATCATGAAGCGAGAGATCTCGGCCGTCTCGCCCGGGTGAAAATACGGCAGCTCGTTCGAAGTGGCCACGATCTTGGCCGTCACCCGAAACTCTTTGTTGAGCGCCGCGTACGGGGCTCGCTGATTGATTATGTCTCCGCCCGTAAAGCGCTTCAGCAGCGCCTTGCCCGCCGACGTCATTTCCAAAACCGACATTTCAGACACGAAGAGGAAGCGCAGGTCGGAGTTGGAATTGCGGAAAGTCGCGTCCATGTGAGTGCTCCGGCCGGTGAAATATTCCCCGTTGAGGTTCACGATGAGTTTGCTGCCGCTGCCGCCGAGCGCCGCCGAGAGTATGTTTATGAACACGCTCTTTCCGTTCACCGCCTCGCCGTGCAGGTAAAGAATTTCGCGGCTGCGGGAGCCGGTGCTGAGCCCGATGGCCAAGTAGTTCATTACCATCTCCGACATTCGGCGGCTGCCGAAGATGTCGTCGAAAATAGCCCATATTTTCTCTTCGTACGTCATTCTCTTTTTCACGAACACCACCGGACCGCCGTCGTCGTCCTCTTTTCCGCATACCACCAGATCGTTATAGATCAAGTTGAAAGCGTCGGGCGTGCTAGTTATCATGTGCCGCACCGAGAGGTAGCGACAGGCGGTCATGTACTGTTCTTCGAACAGCTCGTCGTCGTTCACGGCGCGTCGCATCTCCTCGGCGGAGAACAACTTAGTCATCGTCTTCTTGACGCGATCGCGGTGGAAGCTCTTGGACACGTACTCCTGCTTGAATTGCGCCTGCTTGCAGAAGATGGCGTGCGCGCAGTCGACTATTCTGAATAGCATCTTGCGCAGGTACTCGCGGCCGCCTCGCAGCGGATGAACCTCGACCGAGTAGTGGTCGATGTACTCGCCCAGCCCGAGCGACGGATCGATCTCTGCCCGGTACATGCATATCTGGCTCGGGTCCCAGGGCACAAACTTTGCCTCGCGCAGATCGTACGTCGTACTGTTGGGAAAGACGAGGTAGCGGTCGCCCGACGGCTTGGACTGGTGGTCCCCGATGTCGGCGCTGCTCAAATCCATTTTTATGAGTTTCTGCATGTTAATGAGGTTACCCAGCGAGTCACACAGCTTGAACATCATGTCCAGGGGGGCGTAAGGGTCCTTGCAGTGCATGTTACTGAGAATCGCCTTAAAAATGGCGTTCTGAAGGGGCACGATCTGTTGGTCATGGCCTCCTGTTGGTAGATGCCGCGGCTCGGGTTGTAGCGGAGCGTGTCGTAGCGATCGTTAGTCGTGTCGAGCACGATGACGCACTGGCCCTCGGTCACCATGCGGAAGATGTATTTCACAAAAAATGGCGTGCAGTTAAAATTGACGCTCGCCTGGGTCATATATATCCACTTGTGCAGCAGCCGCTCCGACTCGTCGGAAAACTGAAAGGGCGGCTCGAACTTGAGTCGGTAGATGGCTCGCGGGGGCACCACCAGCTTGGGCTTGCCGTTCTCGTCGTTGGGCGGACTCCTTTCCCAGAGGTATTGAATGCAACGCAGATATGCCACCCCCGGGTCGTGGGTCGCTCTGCCGGCGTCCGGTAGCATGCACAGAGAGCGGTACATGTCCATTCCGGCCATGCCCATGTTCGACGCGATGAGCGGCGTAAATCGGGAAACCCAGAGACGATAATCGGCGCCGTAGCGATATTGGTAAACCAGTTTCTGGATGCCCATCGCGAAGGCTCTCCCGCACAGGTCGTTTGCTCGTTTTACTTCGTTTTTGTAAGCCTTGGCGTACTGGATGCATTGTTCGAAATTGTTCACTATCGGTCCCACTTTCTTTTTCCGATAACTCCTCTCTCCCAGGTCGTTGTAGTACCGGTGGATTATGGCGTCGTATTCCTCGCTTGTTTTGGCCGCGGCCGTGGGATCTTTGGCAGTGCGTCTCTTTTTTGCAGGCGGCGGTCCGCCGTCGTCGTCGTCACCGCCGATCACTTGGTCAGCAGCAGCAGCAGCATCGTCGTATTCGTCTTCGTCTTCTTCTTCTTCGTCAGACGAGACGTCCAGCGCAAATTGCTGGTCTTCTTCGTCGTCGTCGTCGTCGTCTCCCCCTCCTGCTGTAGGCGACAGCGGTAGGGGAGAGTTGGCATAATAGTGATTGGCATTGGCATCATTGTTACCATTGTTGTTATTGCTATTGTTATTCTTATTCTTATTATTCTTATTGATATTAGCAATGTCTTCAATCGTAACCAGATGGTTCTGCAATTTCTCTCGCCGCAACTCTTCCTCTCGCTCGAGGGTGCCCTGCATTTCTTCTTCTCCTCCTCCTCCTTCTTCTGCTGCTGTAGTCGCTCCCGCCTCTCCCCCGCTTCCCGCACCGTCGTGCTCGCTGTCGTAACGATCAAAGACCTCGATCGGGGGCAGAGGCTGCTCGTCTACCGCGGCGCCATCGTTCGCTTTGCTTCCGAATTTCAAGCCGCTCGAAAGAAACTCCAACTGCAACCCGCCACCGCCGTGGTGGTCGTTTTTTCGAGAGGTCCCCGCGGTCTTTCTTCTCTTGCTGCGGTTGTTTTCTTGCCCCCCTTCTTCTCCTTCGTTACCGTCGGCGTCTTCACCTGGATGTTTCCGCTTTACCGCGTTGCCGGCGTTACCGGCGTTGCCGGCGGTGCTGCTGCTGCTGTTACTGGCACTACCACTGGCATTGACGCCGTTTGCCGCTGCCGCCACCGCCGATGCTGCCACCGGATCATCTTCCTTCTCGGTCGTTGCCGTTGTTGCTGTTGTTGTTACGTTGTTGTCGTTGTCCCTCTTCCTCTTGTTGTTGTTGTTCTTGTTCTTGTCCCTCTTGGCCTCGCGCTTGCACGAGTAGCGACAGCACATGTCCACGTCGTGCACAAACTCCGAGTCGTGGTTGGGAATTCTATGCATGGACAAGAGGCGCCTGATTTGTCGCATTGGCGGCGCGCCTCCTGCGAACTGCAGCGTCCGATGGGTACCGGCGACCGGATCAAACTCCGATATTTCGACCAGGCGGTACGGATCGTCCTTGGGCGGAACGGCGTGAGGCTTGACCGAACCGTACATCAGCCAGCTGTAGGAACCGGCAGACGCGTCCAGTTTGGCGTGGGGCACGACTGCCGCTAGTTTCTCGCGTAGCGGAGTCAGCACCGACTTGCCGCAGTACTTGAGCTTGCTGACGTACGAGAAGTTGAGCAGCTGCACGTGCCATCGTTGCGTGCTGCTTCTGGTGAGATAGGCTACTTTAAACTTAAAGTTTTCGGGAAGCAACGCTGCCACCTCGTCACGCAGCCGGAGAATCACTTCGCCCACGGTCCCTCTGACTTTGGCGATAGACGTCTCGGCCGAATCAAAGTCCAAGGCGAAGCGGTACAGCGCCTTGTGCTTCTTTTTGGTGAACTCGGCATCGAACCAGCGCTTACGTATTTCCTCTCTCTCGTACACGCAGGAACAGGCGGGCGTTGCACCGACGACCTCCTGCACGTTTCCCGCGATCTTGTCCCTGGCGAAGTAGGGCACCGACTCCGGATCCGAGTGGCAAATCAGTCCCGCGTTCGTCAAGTGAGTGTAACCGACGGCGACCGGGGAGGCCATGCCTTGCACGTGCCCCGACGGCGGCGTGCCGATCACGCTTCTTCAAAATCTGAGGAGGGCAGACGAGTCCTCCCTTTCGATGACGTACTGCGCCGTCTGCCACAAGACCATGATACGCCGTAGTGGTTTATCATACAACAACAACGGCCACGGTAGGGGGCGGCAGCAGCGCCAGGAGCAGCAGCGCCATGAGCGGGAACAGCAGCGGGAGCAGCAGCAGGGGCAGCAGCAGCAGCAGGGTGAGCAGCAGCGGCAGCGGGGCGAGGTGGACGACGGGGACGACAAGGAGAATGTGGGTGGGGCGGCGAACAAGAAGCACTGTAGTTGCCACAGACGATGAATATTGATGGCAATGATTATTAAATATTCCGGAGAGGAAAAAATAATAAATGTTTTTTTTTGTTGTTGTTTCAACAGCGCACACACAATTGTCTCGTCTCTTGTGTCCTTCTTCTTTAAACCAACGACGCGAGGTCGTACAACACGGCCGTCTGTCTCGCGCACGACGACCACAATGGACGACGCAGGAGCGGCAGCAGCAGCAGCAGGAGTAGGCAGCGGCGGTTGTAAAAGTAATAGCAGTAGCAGCGACGCCCAGTTCCTCAACAGCAAACAGCAAGACTCGCTAAACTTTCTCGCTTTGCTCGCTGCGCTTTACGAAGTCGACAACTGCGTAATCAGCAGTAGCGGCTGTAGCGAAAACTCTGCATACAGCGAAAACTCTCCATGTAGCGAAAAGTCTGCCTATTGCGAAAACTCTGTTGGTGCAAACAGCGACGGCAGCGACGAAAGAGCCGCTCGCTCTTTCCTACTGGAATGGCACAACGCCGCATATTTATACCCCGGGAAGAGGAAGGGTGTGGGTAAAGGAGGAGAGAGAGAGGAAGAAGAAGAGGATGAATGGGGAGTAGTTGAAGATGAAGAAAGGGGGCAATGGGGGATTGTTGAAAATGAAGAAGAGGAGGAAGAGGAAGAACAACAAGAAGAACAAGAAGAAGAAGAAGGAGGAGAAGCAGGATTAGGACAAAGGAGAAGAGGGGAGGATATCCGGGAACTGGCTAACGTGGTGGCCAACGCCCAAGCCAGCGCCGTGGGCAAGGCGGCAAACGGGTGGATCGAACCGGAACGCTGACACCGTCTCAGCAACCATCCTTTCGTGGTGAAGGTCGTCAAGCCGGTGATGTGCGGCGCCTGTCTGGACCCGCGCAGTTCCGGTTTCGCCAAGATCTCGCAGCCCGTGGTTCCGCCCGGGTGGCTGAGCGACGTCTTTGTCAAGTCCCCCCACTTTCACTCGTTCGTTTACGCCGCTTACAAGTACGGGGCTCACGACAAACTGTTTGCCGCCATGGGCAACGGGACGTTCGTGACCGCGTACAATCGCATCGCCAAGACGGTGGCCGCCCCGCTGCACGAGAAACCGCCGCCGGTGTCCAAGCGAGACTCGCCCCTGAAGCAGGGCGAAATTCTCTGCCGCTACTACATCGAGCCCGCCACGAGAACAATTACTGCTAATACTGCAAAGCATGGGCATGGGCATCGGCAGCAGCAGCAACAGCAACAGCAGTCGGGCAGGCTGTCGCCGCCGTACCCGGACTTTTCCTAGATATTCGGCAACGCCAGCATCGCGGGCGAGATACCCGACCTGCCGGCCGATCCGACGCCGCGTGCCGTCGCGGACGCAGAGTGCTACATATCCCGCGTGTCGCGAGAGATTGCCAGCGACGTGGAGCGACGGCTGCGCGGTCGCCTCATGTCCGAGCTGTTGCCCTGCGAGAAACACGCGGGCAAACTGTGCGTGTGCCGCCGGCGAGAAGAGGACGAGGTCGGGAGGAGAAGAATAAAAAGGAGCGGTAGGCGAAGAGGGCAAAGGGACCGAGACTAAGTAAAATAAGTAAAGCAACGTACTCAAAAAAATAAGTAAATAAATAAATACATAAATAAATACACGAATAAATAATTACACACGCATCACACTACGTATTCTTTCTTTTCTTCTTATTCTTCCTCTCTTCTTTTTTTGTCAAGAATGACATCTCATTTTTCTCTCCTCCCCCGAATCCCTCTTCCCTCTCATTCTTCGCCCTTTTATACTTTTGCTTTCTCTTGTGTTGTTGCTGCTGCTGCTCTTCTTCACACTGACGTCGTCGTTGGTTGAAGCGATTGAAACAGGCCTCGAAAATTCGGGGGTCGCTGACGATCACTTCGGAAACGGCAAAGTATTTGTAAACGTCGTAAACGGTGGTCGCGTTGGCCCCGGTCCACGACTGCATCTGCGCCAGCGTGTTGCGTAAGACTCTAGCGTAAGGTTCGTGCTTGCAAGAGAGCAGTAAAAAGTGGGTGAAGTTAATGAAATCTCGGGTGTATTCCGAAACGTCGTAAAACATTTCGTTTGCCATTGTTGCCGTCAAGTAGTTCCTCGGACCTATTATTTTCCGCCCTTCTCCCCACTCCCACTATCCGTGTTTTTTTTTCATTTTTTCCTGTCTCTCTCTATCTTTATATCATTCTTTCAATCCATCCATCCATCCATCCATCCATTCCCTTCCGGGAAAGAAAGACAGACACAAGAAAGACAGATACACAAGAAAGAAAGAGAGAGAGAGAGACAAAAGACAGATAGATAAATAGGAAAATGAATGTGATACTATTTATTTCTTTGTCTTTATTATTCAAACGTAAGGAAGAAATAATAAAATAATATTGAATAAAACAAATAAAAGCAGCACAGCACTCAAGTGGCAGTGCGCCTCCTTTTTTTCGCGGAGGAGCGAATGTGCATCGTGTGGCCCGGATCGACGCTCTGCTTCCAGTTGAGCGTGGCCTCGTCGATCTGATCGAAGATGCGGTACGCCACGTAGTCCACGATGTACTTGTGCGGCGCGTGCAGTCGAGTGGTCTTGAGCAGAAACAGCGCCACGTGTATCACCTCGCGTCTCTAAAAGAGAAAATCGGTTCGCGGGAATCGCTTCCAAAAGACGACGTACATGACGTTGCTGTCGTTGGCCGGTTTGATTTCCATGTTTGTTCGCATGTCCACTTTTACGTGAGGCGACTGGTCGTACTTTATGCTGTAGGCGGCAAAGTCCCCGTCGTCCAGAGCCTCTTCTTCTTTCTCCTCGTCTTGTCCGTCTCGCGTGTTGTTATCGTCCTTTAACTCGCGATGCAGCGGGTACACGCGAATGTGCCTGCCCTCGTTATTAAACAGCGGAGGCAAGTGGACGGCCAACGCGTCGTACAGGAACTCTCTTTCCGCGTCGCTGAAGGCGCCTTCGGTCGGCGACGACGTGACGGTCGTCTTGGTGCCGTCGAACTTGAAAGCGACCGAGTCCCGGCGCGCCGACGGCTGCTGCTGCGGCGGCTCGTAGCCGGGCACCTCGGTCCACATCCGGAAGCGAGCGTAGTTGCGCATGCAGTTGAGCGTGTGCGATATGACCGGATTCACGTTAATCTGCACCATGCCGTGCTTGCGACAGTAGCGGCGCTTGATGATGTCTCCGATCGTGCGTTCCGTGTAAGCGCTCTTGTAGTGAAAGTGCCCGTTGTACTCCACCATGAGATTGAGCTGCTTGCAGTAAGCGTCGGCGCGATAAGGCACCGCGTGTTTGTCGAGAAACTCGTTTTTGAACCCTCGCGCACCCACTCGAACGACGGATCGCTGGCCGCCGCAAAGGCGCACTTGACCAGCTCGTTAATCCCGTGCTGCTGCTGCTGCCCTTGCTGCTGCTGTTGATGCGGATGCATCGGTAACCGAGGAAGCGGGTGGTCGTCGCCCTCCTCCTCATCACCGTCCTCACTCTCATCGGCTGCCTTGCGCTTCTTTGTATTGTTACCGTTACTGTTATTACTATTACTGTTAGTATTATTAGTGGTAGTATTGTTCTTCCTCTTTTTCTTTGGTTGTTGTTGCTGTTGCGGTTGCCTCTTCTTCTTATTATTCCTATTGTTATTATTAATATTGTTATTATTAGTAGTAGTTGTAGTATTAATTTTAGCATTAGCATTCTGTTCTTCGCCGTCGACCACCCTCTCTTTGTCTTCCGGCATCACGCGAACGTCGATCCGACCCGGCCCGCTCGCAAGGCGCACGCGCAGGTTCGTCTCGCCTTGGTAATCGCGGTCGTTGTCAGCGATGAAAAACGAAGGCAGCGGTTTGTCGGCCACCTTGACCGTGCCGGTGCGCTTGTCCACCGAGATTCGAGCGGTCAGCCCTCCGTCGTCGTCAGCGGGGGCAACCCACACGTCTTGCGAGAAAGCGCCACCGGCCGCCGACTTGACGACCACGACGGCTGCCGCTGCTCCCTTCGAGGACGAAGAGGAGGATGAGAAAGAGAGCTGTTGCAGCAGCAAAGTTCGCGCGCTCGGATGAGTTTGGTGCAGCGCGACTCCGTTGTAAATCCAAATGTCTACGGGCACGACGACGTCGTCGTCGTACAGCAGCCCGACTCCCGCGCAAAACGAAGACTCTCGCGGAGACTCGTCCAGTGCGACGGCCTGGTTTCTCCTGGCGCCGATGTGGGCGAGCGCGGGAATGGGTCGTCTCTCGATGGTGGGCTGCTCGCCCTCCACGACCCTCGCGTGTCCGTTCGGCTCGTCGCACCAGCACCACGCGACTGCTCGGTGACACCGACTGCCGGGAGGAACGCCAATCACCGACCAGTCTTCGTTCGAGAGCAGGGTCAACGAGCGCACGAATTGCGCAAAGGTTCGATGGTCGCGATGCAGGCGAACCGGCTCGGCGGCGGCGCCCACGAGCAGCGATCGGAACCGCGACAGTCCTCGCTCCTCCAGATACGCTCCGGCACTCTCCATGTTACTGGCGTTAGTGATTGTGGCTTGCTCGGTTGCTTGCTTGCTTGCTTGCTGCTGCTGCGGCGGCTGCTGCTGCTGCTGATTAACTCGTCGATGTGCGCGTGCGGCCAACTATCACTCCCCCATCGACGCTAATATAGGCGTATCTCGTTTATTTGTTTCTCTTTGTTTATTCCTTCCTTCCTTCCTTTCCCCGTAACAAACACGTTGTTACGTACTTAGTTAAAAATGCACTGTGTTTCCTACCTGCTGACAAAGAAGGAGGCTTTGTATTATTGTCACATGGTAGCTACAACGAAAAAGCTAATGAGGCACTAGCAGCCGTGTTCAATGAACACAAGGAAATTTCACTGGCGAAAGTCAAGAGCAGAGCTGTAGCGATGTGCCGGGACATGAACCTAGATAAAGTATTGAAATCAATAGGAAAAAGCAAGAATGTGTTCTTTAGCGCGAGAACTCACAAAAAAGGTGTCCCGTTCAGAGTAATAGTTTCGGAGAAAGGCACATGGCAGAAATCTATTGCAGTCTATTTATTAGACAAGCTTAACCTACACTGTAAAAAAAATTTCTTCAGTTTACGGTCAAAGTTGCAGGTAAAACGTTGCCGGACACTTTTCCGTTAAATGAAAAACGGTCTTTCCGTAGAACGGACAGGCCGTAAAAATTATTTCCGTTAAATGGAAAACGGTGTTTCCGTAGAACGGACAGGCCGTAAAAATTATTTCCGTTAAATGGAAAACGGTGTTTCCGTAGAACGGACAGGCCGTAAAAATTATTTCCGTTAAATGGAAAACGGTGAGCTCCGTAGTTGTGATCACAGAATTGACCGTATTTTGCAAATAAGAAAAACGGTGAGTTCTGTAAAACGGAAATGCTGTGAATTGAGCCCCGTACTTGCGATTATAGTACATGACCGTACTTTGGTAATGAAGAAACAGGGACTTGAATGCTCGTGTTCTCGAGCCAAATTGTTTCCTTCATTGGAATAAGTTATTTTGAGCAATGAACCACCCAAGTCGTACATTACAATGTGGATAACGTGCAACATCATTTAAGATATAGCTGGAAATGGGGCAGAAATCATAGCACACAGGAAATACACCACACAGAACGTGCTGTGTTTGCATGTTTCCTCCTAGTGTCATTGTTTTCTACACTGCTTATTCTTCGTGTCAGTGTTGTCATGTTGCACTTGGGTTCTACACCCAACATGTACACAGCATACATACAGATTCGTGTTCGAGAAACAACAAGCCACTTGAATCTGAAAAAACCTGTGTTTATTCTGCTTTACTGAAAAAAGCAGGGTGTGAGACCGGGCTAGTTGGTATTCCATGCTGAAGTGACCAGCGCAAGAGTGAACGCGGGACACTAAAAAAGTGACAAGAACAGGTGCGAACTTCCAATTGGTGTTTATTACGAAAAGGCATGTATATATACTCTTGTGCACTTGATCATAATCAGTTACAAGAGCACACTAAAGCCGCCCCAAGGCCTAAGGCGGCCTCCCACATACAGACCCCAGGTATGCAACTTGTTTAATGTCAACGCTAGGGATAGTTTGCTAACGCAGTTGCCTTATGCGATATCTGCCCCCTCAATAATTAGCCTAGTGCTTTCTTGTGCGTTGCTTGCTATTATTTCTGTTTTTTCAGAGTGCATGACATTTGCATTGGGAGTTGTGGACTCAAAGGAAACCCTCTCTCCCTTTTGTACTTTTGTATTATGTTCCTGTAGTCTCATATTTAGGCACCTTCCCATTTGCCCCACGTAACGCTGCCCACAGAAAAGAGGTGTGCTATTCACTACTCCCCCCGAGCATTTCACGAAAGCTTTTCTGTGAGCAATGTTGCATGAAATTGATTGTCTGCTGACAGGGCTGGTTTTGGCACATAACTGAGATAACTTGTTGGGTGCGGGAAAAACGACCTATACTCCCGCCCTTTGGCCTATTTTCTTTAGTTTATGCAAGATAGCGTGAATGTATGGGATGACTGCTAGATTCCTGCGAACAGTATCACATAGGTGTAACTAAAGAAAATAAGCCAAAGGACTGCAGTCTTGGTCATTTCTTCCACGCCCCGCAAGCTGAGTTACGTGCCAAAACCAGCCTTATCAGCAGACAATCAAAATCATGCAACATTGTGCACAGAAAGGGTTTCATCAAATGCTCAAGAGGAACAGTGTATAGCATACCTCTTTCCTGCGGGCAGCGTTACGTGGGACAAATGGGAAGTTCCCTAAACTTGAGACTACAGGAACATAATCGGAAAGTACAAAAAGGGAAAGAAGGTTTCCTTGGAATCCATTGCTCCCAATGCAGATGTCATCGACTGTTTTAAAAACAGAAATAATAGCAAGCAGTGTGAAAGAAAACACTAGACTCATCATTGAGGCAGCGGCTATTGGAGAATGCAACTGCGTTAGCAAGCCATCCCTATATGTAGCACTGACTGTTAAAGAATTTGAATATCTGGGGTCTGTATGCGGGAAGCCGCCTTAGGCCTTGGTGCACTCGTTTATTTGTGATGACCATGTTGACTTGCACGATTGTAACAGATTATGATCAAGTGTGCAAGAGTACATATACATACCTTTTTGTAATGAACACCGGTTGGAAGTTTACGCCTGTCCTTGTTGCCTTTTTAGTGTCCCGTGTCCACTCTTGCGCAAGTCCTTTCCGCATAGACACTAGAAATTAGCTGACTAGAGGAAGGATTGGTTGAGACTTGGAATGACTGGCTGCTTGCAGAGGCCTTCGGCTTTGCCTGAAAAGAAAGAAGCACCAATCAATTAAGGCTGTTCAATAATTTACTATCATCATCACTATTGTTACTCAGATAAACAATGATTTCGTATTCACAACTGTCACTACAAGTGCTCTTGTCAAAAGAAATGGTTCAGACTCAGCCATGTTGATATATATTCATTCGTAGCCTTATAGCATAAAAAGCTTCAGATAGAAAGGACCCAAGTCAATTGATGGTTTGCTTGGAACAGCCAAAGATGTCACGTGCACATTATGACATTTGGAGATTACATCTCCCATATTTAGGTAGAGCTGCCATGGCCACATACTGCAGACCATAGCTTTCAACTTTCACTGCTCCATTGCTCCATTAAACAACCTTGCAGATTTTACTGTTTCCCAAAACAATGAAGCACTCTTGAAACAAGCGCAAACCATGCATGTTGTTTACTTCCGACGCAGAACAAGCAAGCCAAAGATATTGTCCAGCTGACAGGCTGGTAGAATAGCAACAATAGCAACAATACAAAAAACCATGCTTGCACCACAACTGTGTCACGACAGCTGTCAGCCCCTTTCGGATATGGTTTTTTGTGTCACGGAAGAACTACCAATGTGTAATATTCTTTTTACTCAAGCAGTGAAAATTGAAAGTTACGGTCGTGAATGCATCAACATACCCTTCCCAGCTTCATAAAAAGTTATAATATTACACTGTGTTCACCGAAAAATTTGCCCTTTTTGTTAAGAAGCCTGCAATTATGCCTGGACCCCATACATGGCTCTGGCAGGCAGTACTGCTTATTCTGTCCGTTTCTTGACTTGCAATCCCATAACGAAACAAATAATGCAACATATTTTTCCAGATTGCATTGCTTCATGTGAATGCGCTTAATTCGGGAAATTTCTGAAATGAATCCAGCCTCTACTAAAGAATTTTAAAGTAGAGTAATTCATTAACATGCCTAAACATGAGCACTTCCCGTAGATTTTGAGAGCCAATGAGGACAGAGCTATTTGCTCAAATTTCTACGACTCATGGCAACAGGATGGCCAAATTCTGCGCTGTTAGTAAATGCAAAGAAAAAAAACTTTGGTCAATTTGTGCAATGTTTCGTTCCAAAATTTTCCTTCTTTATACCGTCGTGGGGATACTCTGAGGTAATTGGTTGGAATTAATGCTATTGGCCTGCAGTCTGGTAAAAAATATTTTTAAAGCCGCAGCGACAACACTATTTCCTTCGGGTCTATCCAAAATGCAGATTCGGTAAAATCCAAGGAAAATGCTTTTAACTAAACAGGTCATTCTATATTGTTTTTTGCAGAGACACCTTTTTTTTTCTTGGAAAACTAAGGTTAATTTCATTGTCGCCAGGCTCGGAATATGCCCTACTGTCTGCAGTACACATGTTGCCACTTTAAAGGCCTGCAAGAAGGCACCAGTTATATTTTCTAGGGCAAGAAGGCAATGAATTATGTTACTTAAGGCAATTAGTCACAGGAGTCCTGGATCAGTAGAAGAAAATTTAAAGACTATAAATTGTTTAGAAGACTTAAGTCACACATTACTGAGTCACCATCTATAGCTTACTATTAGTCTTAAAAGTACCATCATTGCATTGTGCTAAAACTAACAGAGACTGAAACCTGGCATGATAAAAATGGAGCTTGAGAATGAAGGCTTGCTCAACAAGCAACGGAACGCCAAAAAATGATATGCATGATAAATTTAAAACAAAAGGCGCTGTTGAGGACGGTAAAGAACTAGGCACCATGAGAGAGAGAGAGAGAGAGAGAGACAACTTCATGTAGTCGCCTGCAGAACGACACCATTACTAAATGGCGCCGTGACGCGGGCCCTGACGTCTTCTCGGCGGGCGGTCTCTATTCAACTCCAGCGCGTGTTACTCCCGCGGTTGGTCGCACTGAGGGGCAACGTTCCGTCGGTTTCGCTCGGCCTTTGTCTTTCAAGAGCCGCCGAGACTAGGAAAGGCCTTCGTGCCGCAGTGGACATAATGTATGTGAGAGCACTGCGCCCCTTCAATTATGCAGTCCCAGACTGTCCGCAAACCACCTGCGGTTTCTGGTCTGGCTAGCATTGACAGAAGGGCGCATCACAGTCATGTGATCCTGCTGCCTGGGACTGTCCGAGGTTTTGTTTGAAAGCACCGTGATTGGAAGCCGCTCTCCTGGCTGCTGTTGTCTGCTATTAGCTACTTAAACTAATAGGGTTTTACGTGCCAAATCCACTTTCTGATTACGAGGCAAACCGTAGTGGAGGACTCCGGAAACTTCGACCACCTGGGGTTCGTTAACGTGCACCTAGATCTAAGTACATGGGTGTTTTCATATTTTGCCCCCATTGATATGCAACCACCGTGGACGGGATTCAATCTCGTGACCTCGTGCTTTTAGCTACTTGTAGATAGCACCCTACCCAGCAAACTCAGTAGCGTCGTCATCAAAATGGTGCAGTCTCAGAGGCCATGTCGCCGACACAACCATAAAGCTTGCATAATGGAATCGCAGCCTGAGCACATTGAACATGTTAACAAAGCTCAGTTTACATCGTGCTCTCGCTCTTCGGGCCCCTTAACTGCTGTATTTAAGCCAGCTCATTCATTTCCTGTAAATTTAAGCGTCATTGCCACACAAAAATAAGCAAAAACACGGTTGTGCCACATCACTGTTCACCCACAAAGCACAGGCCGATATCCTCAAAGCTCGTGAAACCGTCTACTGAAGGCCTGACGTGTGTCTAGGACAGAGCACGTCTACACTGTCTACTAATCCTGCACATCCAAAAGCAAAATTTCGAATTTGGTTAACAGAAGGGATCAGCACACATGTCAAGAGCAATCGGTGAAGCTCTGATTATACAGGTTGTCCCATGTAACTTGAGCCAAACAATAAAAATATGCAAATGTGACGTAGCTCGACAGAACCAAGGTAATGTTGTTTGCCGTCACTTGGAGATACTCAGATATTTTTTCATTCCACCAAAATAAATATTTCATCTTCGTTAATTAATCAACTTTTCAAATATTATAATTAGATTAGAAGTGTCCATGAGAAAATTGGAGAGCAACATGAAAAGCTCCCCATACAGCTCTCTGTTGTTCGAGACATGCTGCGTAGAAGTGTTTTTTCGAGAAAGAAGCTCGCGAATACACGCAAAGTGCTGCGAATGGACAGTCACGCATCGATTTAGTGTGTATTTGCAGGCTTCTTTCACGCTAGGAAAAACACTTTTATGTAGCATGTATTAATCATAATATTTGAGAAGTTGATTAATTACCGAATACTAATTACTTAATCTGGCAAAATGAAAAAAATATGAGTATCTCGAAGCGAGGGCAAACAACATTACCTTGGTTCTGTCCAGTTACGTGGCATTTGCATATATTCAATGTTTGGCTCAAGTTACGTGAAACACCCTGTATGCCACGCCAGCTACCAGCATGAAATATCTACATGCAATATGATACGTTTCCTCGTCCACCAGTTTCACTCATCTGAAAAGCGAAATCTACCTGTTTACTATGCATATAGCAATGAGCATTACAGATTTCACGAAACACGAAATCACTGTGCTTTGTCTTAAAAAACACAAGGACTAAGGTTGCAGCAATTAGACCACTCATGAAAACCTCGCATTATGGCACACGAAGCATCGATTTAACGGAAGCAATAGCTGAGTGCATGATATTTGCTGTCTGGAACGCGCAAAGTACACATAAACACACAGCCTCTTTGAAAACATGGCGTCAAGCCCGCGTGCATCTTTTTAAGACAGCCGCAGTCTGCTAGCTACTTGCATATGTCTGAACAAATATCTGCTGACAGCTCTGAGAGTCCGCAGAGTCTGTGACTTCTGGTAAAACGAATGCGATACTGGCTGCTCTCGGACTGGTGGATGGGGCTTCCGAAGCTGATTGAGAAAATCGAATGCGGGACAGCAGTGCTAAGCAGTCCAGGACTGTCAAGGACTGATAACCGAAGAGGCCCACTAATGCCTTGTGTTCCTATCCTATGTAATCTCTTCATACTGATCAGCTCAAGCTGCATGGCAAAGAAGTCTCTTGTTAGTGCGCTGAAGACAAGCCTCTTGCCCAAACATTGGCTATAGAGACGACCATCGTTCGACAACTGTTGATCTGTTCATAGAAGTGAGAATTCCGCGAAAAACTTTTCAATGAAGTAAGCAATATGGTGATGAACTTGTTTCATAAAACTTCATAAGTACACCTGACCTTTGACTCACTTTTGCATGTAAGTAAATATTATGAAATTGTTGCTGTGAACAGTTGTCCCCGACTGCTGTACACTTGTGATAAAAAATTAACCGTATTTGAAAGTTTGTATAATTAGCCAGGAGAGCCGCACTTGCTGGATGGCTCATCATTTAATTCCGAAAAAAATTCAGCAGTGAGCAGCAATTGTATCACTAATGACCTTGAACACCTTTTATAATTATTAATTTGTAAACACCTGTTGTCGAACAGCCCACTTACTGACGTTTTGAACATATTGTACACAATTATAGCACGTACTACACGAAATAAGATCTGTAATAGACCTTACCAAATACAATATTAGTGTGGCGGCAGGTCAAATGGCTCCTCAGCAATGCTTGCGTCCTTCCTGGGAGAACAAAAAACGACATTAGGCTTACACTGACAGCACCAAACCACATAATTTAAGTTGCAAACAAGTGCCCCACAACATAGGAAGTTCTAATAAGATATGGTCAACCTGCTTAACCATGTCACAGACATTGAATGACAGAATGTACTTTTATGGAGCCTCAACTCTATGAAATACATGCTAATACAAACATGCTAGTACACAGAATCAAATTGGATGCATGAAAATTCTCAGTAAACCTTTATTTCCTAGCAACCACAAGTTGCTCTTTGTGAAGTGCAACAAGTGAGTGTCTAACGCACACTAAGAAGGTGGAAAATTCGGGATCCTTTCTGGTGAATAACTAACCATATCTCTACCGGTACCCAGCAATACAAAGGTGAATTGTAAGTATTATATTGATTAAAGAAACAGTTCAGTGCTACCAAGCAAGTACAATAAATAAATTATTTCAAATTCATCTTCATGTCAGGCTAATCAAGTTAATTTTCTTTAGATCACATGAGAGAATGGTTCGAAAAAAATATTGGAATCTGTCAACAATGTTGAAGCAATTTTATGACAGCCTGCAGATAGCAGTTGTTGAAATAAGACCTGGGGCACGGGGAGAAAAGACAAAGAAGTGTGATAAAACAAAATGGGGCCTGTGCTGTGCAGCTACTAAATGCAGTTTTATTAAATTATGATGTGAAAAACAGCAGATGTAAGAGATGCAAGACCCTCAGGTGGTATTTTACAATGTTGTTACGGGAAATTGTTTCAAGGAGCATGACTCTTTAACCCTTCGAGGGTCAATGACGTAAATATACCGCACCGCGAAGTACAAAAATGGTCGAAGCCGTATATTTACGGCGCTGTCTGTAGGTTTAAAAAGCGCAACAATTTCCTAACCTTTTCTGTCATGTGCTGCCACTATGTGGAAATACAGGAAATTTCTTTTGCACGCCTCGTTCTCTCAGTTTTCGTTGCATGGTTTGTTATAGCGCTAGTTTGCTCCTGCGCGTCTACGTACTACCGCTTGTGCATTGGCGTGCGCGTGGGCGGGTGGCGGTTTGGGTTTTGTTTTCTCGGGCGGTTTCGGCTTCTTGTGCTTGCAAAACTGATGGCTATCTCGTTACTAATCGCTCAAAAGGCTACTGCTTGTTTCTCGCTCATTTAGTGCTCGCAGGGGTGCGCATAGAAGGATGCTGCCGTGCATGCGCTTCTGTTGCTCCTTTCTTTTTCTTTTTTTGAGACTCGTGAAAACTAATTGCATCTGGTTGGCGATAAGATGAAGATTAGTGGAAGTTTGTCACACGTTTTGCTTTTTTGATGGGCACACAACCCCACAGTTTTCTTGAGTGCGTGCACCTACACAGTTCGATTACGCTATGGATGTACTATCATAAGCAATATGAAAGGGAACACAGGAACACGTGGCCTTGAAACAGACTCGGAGCAATACGCGGATGGCGCTGTGAAAAACGAAGGGGGAAAGGAGAGCGCTCTTCCACTAACTGTTGGCACTCCCACCACGCTGGCATTTCTATAAAGGAGCAGCTTACGTCATGGATCGTCCAACAGCCGATAAGACGGTGGTCGTCGCCAGTGACTTACACCGATTTACTTTCTTTTCTTTCATTCTCTTTTTTTTCTTCGTGCAACCGCTTGATAGTACTCCGAGAAAAAGTTTGCCCTGTATTTCAAACCGATTATTTGAATCGACACACTCGGTTGTCAGTGGCACCTCGAACAGCGGCGACGCTCGAACCAATGACGACAGAGGAATAGAACATTGACAAACTGTCTCTCGTGCAACTTTGTTGCACGAAGTTCATTCAGAAAAATTCACGTCGCACACTGCAGTGGCCTACGCAGAGCAGTCAACTCTGAATTTGTAGCCTCAAGACGCCTCGAGTGCCTCTTAAAGAGCGGGAAGATATAATAGAAATGTCTAAAAGAGGTTATACGCAGCGCAATATTACTCTCGTGACAAGCCGCCCAATGAAAGCGGTCAACCGGATTATCCAGGCTTACCGAGACGAAGGACACATAAACGATGCGCCGCATTGCACACGACCTCGATCAACAACGAACGACCAAGACCTTTGCATTGTGGCTGCCGTCAGGGACAAACCATTTCAAAGTGCAAAGGACGTTCGAGGTGCTCTTGGCTTGAACAACTTGAGCGACAGCATGGTACGATGAAGGCTTAGAGAAGCAGGACTGCGAAGTCGCATCGCCGCACAGAAACCTCTGCTCACCGCAGCCAACAAAGCGGCTCACCTGAGGTTCGCTACTGAACACCGCAGCTGGAGCGAGAGTGGGTAGAAGTATGTAGTTTTCTCTGATGAGTCCACGTTCTCGAGCCGCTGGGACCAATGAAAGAGAGTGTGGTGGACCGCAAACACACGCTTTAGTCCGCAGAATATCCAGGAGGTGGCCGCCAGTGGACGCATGTCTGTGAACGTCTGGGGGGCGATTTCCCATGCAGGCCTAGGCCCACTGGTGAGAACTGATGGGAGGTTCACCAGTGCTGCGTATTGCGCTCTGCTCCAGCACCAGATGATCCCCTATGTGTTGAACGGGCCGCACCCGGATGGGTGTTATTTTTTCCAGCAGGATTTGTCTCCCGTTCACACATCGGAGGACGTGGCGCGCCTTTTGGAAGAGCGAGGGGTAATGCAACTTCAGTGGTGCGCGAAGGGTGCTGACATGAACATTATGGAGCACGTTTGGGGCCGTATGAGAATGAACCTTTCGAAGAGCTCACTAGAATCGGCGAACTCCGACCAACTATGGGAAGCAATAGAACATGAGTGGAGGCGCCTTCAGCGTGATACCGCATTCATCGAGGCTCTCTACGCGTCTTGCCTCAAAGAATGGAGGCCGTCGTTCAAGTCGACGGTGGCATGACGCATTATTAGGCCACCAACGAACAAAACAAAGGATGAGGATAAGCTGCGATAACGCTATTGCCTTATTTCATTTGCTTCAATATCTCTAATATTCGGCAAGCGCCAATAAACTTATCTTGAACTCACCCTTAAAGACCATTTTTTCCCGGTTTAGAAGGTTTACCATAAATCAATATCGAAGTCCGGAACAGTGCTATCTTTTTTAATGATTCGACGCAAAAGGTTACGAGTGACGCAATATCGAACAGTGTTATCACTGTCTGCTGGCGATGCGAAATTCCGCACTTTGCAGACGCATGGCGGGAGTGCGAACAGTTGTTAGAACAGCGTCCCCCTTTCCACTTTGTTTCCGACGGTGGCCGCTGCGTATTACCCATATAGCTGGGTCTGAGGGTGTTTTCTACGCGTTCCTGTGTTCCCTTTCATATTGCTCATAATAGTACATATTAGTGTAAGAGCAGGAACATTTGAGTCTTGCGAAGTATTCTCGTGTGCACATTTTCAAAGCCTTGAACTATAACAATGTATTAAAATTTTTTACTCTTATAGGTTTATTTCCTTTTTTATTATTGTTACTCATGAATAAAGAGTACATATATACCAACACAAAATAATTTTTTCTCGCTTTACGGACACCCTAGAAAAATTATGGTAATTTTTTTTCAAAATAAGTCCCTAAGAATTGGAATCTGCAATAAAAAAAATCGACCCTCGGCGGTCGAATATGGCGAGAAAGATCGACCCTCAAAGGGTTAATTATATTCATGTAATCTTTAGAAACGGATGGCATAAAGGACATACTTGATGACAGTTTCATAGCGAGTTATGAACACAATGCACGCGGGAGTTAAAGAAGCATTTTTAAAAAATGCTCAAGAAACTTGCAAGAAGCAAGTTGAAAGCAAGTTTCTATAACCTCTCACAACACCGAGCTTCACCTACAAGTGTTGTAACATTTCCTGGCAATGTGCAGCACTGTTTTCACAGACATAGTTTGAATCACTGTGTCACAAGCTCTGGAAACAAAAGTGCATAAGTGCTAAACAAGCGTATATGATGCCCTACCCCTACTGCAGAGACACATTAATCTACACCAACACATGTAGAGGGATTATGTCATCCATTTGGTAGCTTCTGATCATGTTCCAAAGCATGAATCTCATAACTGCAAATTCTATAAGAATGTGACACCGACTGATTACTTGGGGACAACACGAAAAGACGGGAGAAGGCCAAACAACACAAGCGCAGGCTAAGACTTTTGGTTAATTGCACACACGCACACACACGCACACACAAATAAATATTAGGCCTAGTTGTCTTGCCTAGTTGCAGCTGCAGGGCAGCGGGATGTTGTAAACAACCACACAGTTGAACTGCTGCATGTGCCTCTTGCTAAACTTTGCGCCAAGGCCTGGTCTGATTCACCTTTTTGAACCTAGATTGCTTGACGTGACAAATAAATGTTCTAGCTCTCCCAACAGTCTTCTTGAGACTATGGCTGACCTTCTGAATGTGATCTAACAGTGGTCACACCACTGTAGGCCAATGTTAGACCTGGGTATAGAAGTTCTCCTCAACTTGTTGAGGATGCTATTTCGTGCTTCTGTGACAAGAGCTTCACAGCCGAACAGTGCGTTGATGCGAAAGGCAGAATTCTCTCCTTAAAAGACGGGGCATAGATGCAGTGCACATGACACTCACCAAAGAAAACAGTGAGGTCAAGAAATGGAAGATCACTGTCTAGTGGTAGTTTTCCAGTAGAACACGTTGTGGGGCTACTTGGTGCAGAGCTTTCAGAAGATGAAGCGCCAACAGAGACAACACAGTAAGAAAGAACAAAGACAGGACAAGGCGCTACTTGCAACTGTTTATTGAGTCAAAAAGCAGCTGAATATATAGCCATGGGGAGAAGGGGAAGAAAAAAACAGAAGCATTGCTTGTGTGAAGGCGCACGCGCGAGAACACAGAAGATGAAGGGAATCATAAGATTAACCAAAAGCTAAAACTTATCTAAAAACATGCATTCATTTGTGTAAATATTCAGACACAGGCATGCTGACACAGGCATCCCCTCTATTCTTAATCTGGTTGGCCTCCAACAGTTCACGTGCCACAGTGCATTTGCTTTTAAGCACGATCGTTGTATCGTGAAGCCTTGCTTCACATACTTGCCTATTCTCATTCCTGCAGGCCTTGCAATGAAGTGGCAAGTTTGAGCCATAACTATTTTTCAGCGAAAGCTTGTGCTCCCACAGGTGTTCACTAATACATCGGCCAGTTTGTCCGATATACTCTTTCCCACACTTCCACGGTATACGACCGCTTCTTCACACTTCACAAAAGGATTTGTATGTTTAATAGAACACTCTACTTTTAGAGTCATGAGATCCAATCAGGCGTCACAAAGTAGCAAGCTTTCGGGGCGCAGCAAAAACCACAGGAATCTTATATTTTGCGGCGACGTGTTTAAGATTACGCGCCACTTCGTGAGAATATGGTATCGCCACTGGATACGGCTGAAATTCCTTGCGGGCACGAGGTTGGTATACCGACCCTGCAATTAATTGTTGCAGTATAAGACTATGCACTCCAAGACTGCTAAACGTGCGATTGCCACTATGTGCCTTGAATTTACCCTTAAAGAAATGTGCTGTCATAAAGCACACAACACCTTTGACGAACAGATTTTGAAGTTGAAGAAAGCTGGCTTTCCTTGTTTGGTTTTGAGCAATGTTTCGGAGGCGTTGAAAAAGGTGCAAAAAGAAACAAACTGAAGCAGTGAAGAAGGTCAAACATTGGAAAAGAAAGCTAAACCAGTGGTGATACCGTATTCTCACAAAGCAGTGCATAATCTTAAACATGTCATAATGAAATACACAATTCCTGTGGTTTCTTCCGAGCCCCAAAAACTTGCTACTTTGTGCCGTCTGATTGGATATGATGACTAAGAAAGTAGAGTGTTCTAGTAAACACACAAACCCTTTTGTGAAGTACGGAGAAGGCGTCGTATACTGCATACCGCTGAAGTGTGGGAAGGAGTAAACCGGACAAACTGGCCGATGTATTAATGAACGCCTGCAGGAGCACAAGCTTTCACTCAAAAATGGTTATGGCTCAAACTTGCTGCTTCATTGCAAGGCATGTGAGAATGAGAATAAGCAATTACGTGAAGCAAGGCTTCCTGATACAACAATCATGTTTAAAAGCAAAGACACTGTGGCACGTGAACTTTTGGAGGCCAACCAGACTAAGAAAAGAGGGGACGCCTGTGTCGACACCGTCTCCGACTATTTACAGAAATGAACGCATGTTTTTAGATAAGTTTTAGATTTTGGTTAATCTTATGATTCCCTTCATATACATCTTCCATATTTTTGCACATGCACATTCACATAATCAGTGCTTCTTTTTTTTTCTTCCCCCTCTCCCCATGGTTATATATTCAGTGCTTTTGACCTCAATAAACAGTTGCAAGTGGCACCTTGTCCTGTCTTTGTTCTTTCTGACTGTGCTGTCTCTGTTGGCACTTCATCTATTGAAATGTAGTTTTCCCCCTTTCATGAGCTCATCTAGCACTGTAGAGAAGACAGAAAACAACTCACTCAACCCTTTTAGTAGCCTTACTTCACGTCATATAGGGTAGAAAGTTTCCAATGAAGCAGAATAGCTTTACTACGCTGGTTCTTACAGCAGCTAGTGTTTTACGACTAGCTGACAGTGTTCTCAGCAGTGAAAAGTTAAAATTAAAGTGGTTGAGCAACTTTTGATGTCTCCTACAAAGTGCCACACATGTTCAAGTAAGCAAAACTACTACTGAAAGGCAAGCTCCACTATCTGGGCCTGAAGATTTTCTGTGGTGAGCATCGAGCTGGAGCTATTCCCTGCACTCAAAGGTGTTTTTACCTTTTCTATTGGTGCACCTGAACACTGAAGCATGTTGTTGCTACAGGAACACCGGAGAGCGCATTTAACACTTGGTACCATCCAGACGTGGAGGGGAGCTTTCATAACCACGTACAATGTTTGTTTTTAACAGTGCGTTCGCACTGCCTTTTAGCATGCATTGCCAAGAAGCATTTAATGGAGTTGAACATAGCTGAAGTCTCCGGTCAGACAAGGCCTATGACTGTTATGCAATCTGTACACAAAGGCAACCATCAATTCAAGCAAATTGCTCAGAGAGTTGAAACTACCTTTTTATTTTCAGTGCCAAGCAATCTGGGCACGTACAAAATGTTAACCGGACCAGGGCAACACGTGAAGTTTACATAAAAATGTATGTGGTGGAGTTCATAGGTACTACGGTTGGTGCTGTTTACAATATCCCACTGTCCTGCAGCCGCAATTATGTAGGACAAACCGGCCGACGACTCAAGGATTATCTTACAAAACATGCACAGACCCTTGACACAACATGGAGGAGCAACATAGCTATTGATGCTGCTTTGTGCAGTTGTACACCAAATTTTTAGCAGTGAAGTATCTTCATGACACATTTTCATAGCAGACATAACTTTCAGAATAGCTCCCATTGTGCTAGCATGTCATCACTTAACCTGCTTGGCAAATTGAAGTATTCAGATCAACCTGCCGGACCGTTCTGAATTGGGCTGCTTGGTGCATGTTTAGGAGAGAACCGAACAGGGCTGCAGACAGGACAAAGGGAATATGTTGCTGTGTACAACGCTGTCACTTCATACTGGCAGTAGCACTGTTCGTTCCCTTTTTAATATTCATATCTTTTGGTCGCCTGACCACGCAACGCAGCTGCGAGCTCAGGCTATAATTTTACATTGTTACATTGTCTTCCAATGTTGCACTTAATTACATCATCGCATACTCACCTGTTGTAGTTAGCTCAACACTAGCTCACAGTGAGCTTATTCGTGGCTAATCTTAGTTACCATGGAGCCCATGCATGACAGTGCTAACGATCAGTGTGCAGTGTTGTTGCATACTCATTAAGCCAACACTAGACAAACAGTTATTTTATTGGTGCCTGTTTTATCTGGTGCCTCAAATCTTGAACTCTGGCACTATAAGTGTTTTTTAAACACCACTCATATGTGCAACCAAGTCAAGTATGAAACAATATCCCTTTCAAGTCGACGTGCTCATACTGAACCAATTTGTTGCCACAGGAAAACAAAAACATCAATTATCCTTTGAATGCATCTGCAAAATTACTCTACTTTCATAGGCCTCGTCATTCCACCAACATTTGCAGTCACTGTCTATTAAGACTGCATATGCAAGACAGATATACAATAGAATGGCACAGCTTACCAGAACAAAGAGCACCATTAGACAGACTGCTGTGGCACACTTTCTCAGGCCCGCTGGCTGAGAAACTGAGCACAAACCGGCACACAGACATCCTTCACTGGTGCAATAGCTGCAATTGAAGCAAATAATATCAGGTATTTTCAGACCGGTCGCCCACAGTAAAGCAAAAACATTTTCATATACAAATACTCTTGCACATAAGCTTGTCACCGAATTACCGATTGCTGTGGTATCGTTTGGTGTCTTCAATTGTATCGTTCAACTCATTTAAAAAAAGACTTCATGAAGCACCTTCTATTCGGCAAAACAGCAGACATTTTGCTCGACATAACTCACATGTATTTTAGTATAATTATTGTATTGATGCCTATATGCTGAAAATTAGTCGACGCAACTAGAGATAGTCAGTATTAGAACCAGCCTTTAACATCAGTGTTGACACACCTTTTGATTTTTTTATACCAGTTTGAGACATTTGTAACTTTGGATGTCCATTACACACTTTTGGGCACCGCTATTCTGTGTCAAGGTTACGTTAAAAATTACTTATCACATGCACTTGCTTTACAATTACGGCCGCAGATGGGCAAAATTTACGTGGCAATCCACTCCCAGATTACGTTAAATGCTGACGTATTGCGTCAGAACGTTGATAGTCAGCCTGGTAGCTGTCTGGAGTAAAAACAAAACAAAAACAAAAATTCGCGGAACATCTGATGCCGATTACCAGCTAGCAAAATAATCAATTTCTTCTGCAGCGACCCTTAATGGGTATCACGCGCACACTTTCAAGTGCGATCGCGCACGATTGCTCGGGCTCGATCCCAAAGTGTTCCAAGGCACCGTGTTACACCAGTGTTACCTAACACTGCAGATCGCACAAGGTTACGGCAGCAAGCACGCTACACCGTCCATTCATTGTGATGTAGGGGCATCGCATGCAACATGCTCTATGAGGTCTTCATACACAAGCAGACTTTCAATTCCAGAAGCAGTCTTTCAATTACGGGTATGAACACAGCGATTATGCACGCCAAGCACACTGCGGCCTAAGCTTACGGAAAAATAGAATTTCGCTGTGATGCAATGCGTCGCCGAATACGGCTAACATAGTGTTACACCGCGCCGTGAGAGATTGCTAAGGGGAACAGTAACTTCACTTTATTTTGGAGTGCCAAGAACACATCACAACACGTTGCAAAACTGGAATGCCAACGTCAGTAAACCAGCTGCCACATACAGCCGATAACGAACTGCTACAGACATCGTCGCTGATGTTGCCTACGCGTCTCAATGTACTCTATATGAAATCAGCACAACAAACGCTACACCATTTATCACAGACTCGCAATGCCGCGGCTTTATCAATCCTCATGGCCAAGCGGGAATGTCGTTACAGGGCATTGACAGGGCATGTTCACACAACACAGTTGAGCCCGTCACCGGCTATCGCGGTGCATTTCGCACGCGCGACGTGCACCAACAACAAAAAAGGACACTTAGATCACTTACTTGCGTAGCAGTCTATCGTCGATTCCTTCTTATTCTCTCAGTGAAATCCCAAATGCAACAGGTACACCACCACCTCACACCGCCATTTCCAGCCGCTGTCCACTCAGTACTGTTGAGGCGGAGAAATGCAACCCGTCGTGTAGAAGCGATGAAGGGTGGTAAGCAGCGCCACCGCTGAAACCTCTTCCGTTTGTGTGTGCGTACTTACGATTCGCCTTGAATAATGTTCAAGCAGCGTTACCCATGGTGATATTATGTAACTGCTGGTAAACGTGGGCTGTGTCTTTTCTTTATATTCGTTGCGTGTTGATTTTTCGCTCTTAACATGCTCAGTTGCCCTCCACATGAAATTACGGACGGTGCTCCGTATTTCAAAAACAGAGCTCACGTCCGTTTTTTTACGTAGAATTCTGCCGTTTTTCATGAAACTGAACGGTCTACGTAAATTTTACGGCAGGTTTGACCGTAAAATTACGGAAATTTTTTACAGTGTACTCGAAATTAAAGATCCGTTCATCACGAAAAATTCCGAGGAAGTGTTAGCCTTTGTAGAGGCCAACTGTAACGCGGTACTAAAGGCCTTCTCAGCAGATGTTAAGGACCTGTATTATTCTTTGCCACAGAATGAATTGTTAAGTTGTGTTCAATCATGTATAGATGAATTTGGGGCAGTAAGATTTAGTACGAAGGCGGGCACAACCGTTGAATATTTTTTAGAACTTTTAGACTTGTACATGAAGTCGACATTTGTGCAAAGAAATGACATTGCGTACCTTCAAAAACAAGGGGTCTGTATAGGATCCTGCTTAGCGCCTGTTTTAAGCAACCTGTACTTAGCCAAGCTAGACAGAGACCTGTGCTCACGCATCAATGATACAAAAGTTGTTAAAATATTTCGATTTGTTGATGATTTTTTGGTGTTTGTGAATGGTCAGCCAGACAACTTTGACACAGAGTGTTCAGCTATTAGTAACATTATACGCGAGTGCCTTTGTCCTCTAGAAGTTACGTTCGAAGTGCCTATAGAACAAAAGGTCAAATTTCTGGATATTAAATTTACCTTCGGTGATGAACTAACTTGCTGGTGTTACAGTCCCCGGACAAATAAACCGTTGTTGTCATATCATTCAGCCCATTCTAAACTGGTAAAAAGAGGAATTGCGAAAATGTGTTTCACTAACGCACTAACTAAATCATGCCATCATTGCACTGACGAAGCCTTCACACAACAAGCCATGCGGCTACATGAAGCAGGCTATCCCAATCATGTACTGACATCAGTTGCAGAGGGAATACTTCGGCAAGTGCAGCAATCAGGGACTGCTGAACGAGCGGAAAGAGATAGTAACCGAGAGAAAAAAAGACCAACAGTGATACCTTATATCCACCGGTTGTCGCACAACCTAAAGAAAATTGCCCACCGAGGTAACACTGATGTGGTTTTTTCAGCACCCAAAAAACTAATCAGCCTGTGCAGGAAAACAAGACCAGAAAAGAAAGAAAGTGCCCCTAGCTGCCAAGTTAAACACAGGAAGAAGTTCAGAGAATGTAAGACTTCAATTATTTATCGTATACCCTTATCGTGTGGGAAGTATTACGTCGGACAGTCGGGCAGATGCATTAATGATAGACTGCGCGAACACAAAAATAAAGTCGACAAACTTGTATCAGATGGGTCTCTCTCCCTTCATTGTAAGCAACATAAGTGCTCCCCTCTCTTCGAATCAACAATCATTACCGGTAGAAACAAGTGCGAACTCACTAGACTTATAATAGAAGCCGAGCAGATTGACGCCCTAGGGGATTCATGTATCAGCAAACCATCATTGGCTCTCTCTGAAAAAGAACTGACATTTTTGCGCATGGCTTAGCATATCACAAAATGTATCGCTCTGATTGTTAATCTGTTCACGTGCCTGTGACTCATGTGGTCTGAGTGTATAAGTACGACCTGGTTTTCGACAACAAACAGTGTTGGAAGTTAGCGCTGTGTGTGTCCCTTTGTGTCTTCTCTTGTCCCGTCTTTGAATCGTGCTACCATACTCCCCTTGAAGATGCATTACCAACAAGCCCACATTGCAACCCTCGTGAACCGGATCGTCGCCGACTTTCCAGCCAGAAAACGTCTTCAGACAGAAAGCACAGCATACAGTTTTGTTGTCGGCGTCGTCATTCTGATCATCGGGCACGTAGTAAAAGCCCGCCTGTGCCATTTCCAACGGCGGAGGAGACAGCCACTTCGTAAACGTCTTTACCCTGGCATTTTCCGACGATTTCATTACATTCGCATCGTAAGAAGTGTAAGGGATCGTTTCGGCTCCTTCCTTGCCTCGACAATGAAAGCAATTATCTTCATCGCACTGCAGTGTGATGTTATTACCTCGCAGTATGATGGAGGACATCTTTCCCTAATTTTACGGACGCGACGACTTCTTATATATTGTCATACTCACACTCTCCTACTATCCTCCTCTCTTCATTCCTCTCCTCTCTTATAGTGGGAGAAAAATAATATACAACGCAAGAAAGATAGAGTAAACAGAGGGATAATAATAGCAGCATCCGCAGCAGCAGAACAACGACAACGACAACAACAGCAAGAAAGCAGGTGAACAGAACCGTTTATTATTGAAACTCACTGTTGTCAATCAATATCACTTGGGGGGAGTCATTTATTTTACATTATCGCTCATTGTCAATGTATTATTATTGTTGTTCTTTAATAATATAATAATATATATATGTACTAATTCATTACTGCTTGACGTCACTTGGGTTCACGTATTTCAAAATTTCAAACCAGCAGTCTTGATTTAAGTCCAAAATAGTAGTAGGAGCCGACACCGCTGTTGCCGTCGTGGCCGTTGCTACCGCCGTTGCATGATCTGCCTCTGTTGCCGTCGTGGCCGTTGCTACCGCCGTCGCATGATCTGCTTCTGTTGCCGTCGTGGCCGTTGCTACCGCCGTTGCTACCGCCGCTGCATGCTCTGCCCCTGTCGTTGCATGCTCTGCCTCTGTTGCCGTTGGGGCCGTTGCTACCGCCTCTGTCTCCGTTGCTGCACCTGCCGTTACCGCCTCGTCACAGATGGGCATTCTTCTCTCCCTCCTCTTTTTCACCCCACCGCCGTCGCCGCCCTGGACCACCGTCGCACGGCGCTTGCGCTGGTTATAGCCACACCGTTTGCGCCGCAGATCGTCGTCCATCTCCTTATCGTTCTCCTCCCTTCCTTCGATAATCACACGGCGTTTCACCACGCCGGCCATCTTCATAAAATCGTGTATGCTCAGCGTGCTAATCACAGGCGGGCTTTTACTACGTGCCCGATGATCAGAATGACGACGCCGACAACAAAACTGTATGCTGTGCTTTCTGTCTGAAGACGTTTTCTGGCTGGAAAGTCGGCGACGATCCGGTGCGCAGGCACATGAACGACAGTGCTTTATGCGCCTACCTAACGAATTCGGACACGAGCAACGCCGACTATCCGCATCTGCACTGGAAAATCGCCCGCTCCTTCTACTCCGGTGCGCCCCCGTCGCCGCCACCCAGACTATCGATGGCCACGTTTCACGCCCGACTGCAGACGTTTGTCAAGTGGATGGGAGACGTGCACTACGGCATCAAGTTGGCCTGCGCCGGATTATTTTACACCGGCGAAGGAGACTACACCGCGTGCTATCAGTGCCAAGGAAGACTCGGAAACTGGGTAGAAAGCATGGACGTCCAACCGGAGCTTAGGCACGACCGCGAATTCCCCCATTGCTATCTCGCTCGACGCAGACGTCGCGAGCGGGAAGAGGCAACGGAAGAAGAAGAAGAGGGAGAAGAAGACAAATGCTGTGGCGACGTCATCAAAGAAATCGAAAAGAAAAAGAGGGAGGGGATAGAGCAGGAAAAAAAGAAGAAAAAGGCTACCGAGAGCTGCAGTGAGGAGGAGGATGATAATAAGGTCAACGAGAGACATTTGTGTAAAATTTGCTACAACTCAGACATCAACGTCGCATTTTCCCCGTGTGGACACGCGTTTCTCTGCTCGAAATGCATATTGAGCCTCGTGGGCACCCGATGTCCGGTGTGTCGCGGCCACGTAACGAGTGTATTTAGAATCTATCTCTCTTGAGTTGATGAGAGATAATAATAAAGAGATCACGTCGTTTCTTTCATTCTTTCTCTTCTCTCTTTATTCGTCATTAATTATCAATAACATCAAAAAACATAATCAAAGAACAACAATTATTATTATTATTATTAAACATTTGCAACAGTTTTACAACATTTTCAACAGTATTCCAACATTTTGAACAGTTTTACAACAGTTTCACAGTTTTTCAACAGTTTCAGTGTAAATTGTATGTGTAAATAACAGCAAGCAAGCAATCAGGTAGCTTCGGCACACACAATATTATTTATTTATTTATTTATTTCAGAATACTGCAGGCCATTGCTTGGCCCAAGCAGGAATGAATTTACATTGTTACATAACCAAGAGAATAAAATTTATACAATGTTAGCAGCACACATATATCAAAAGAATAAACCAAAAGAATAAAATTGTACAATATTAGCAGCATACGGATACCAAAAGAATAAAATTTATACAATATTAGCAGCACAAGGATACAAAACATACATATCAGGTAAGGAGACGATGTAACGCATCAGAGAAATTTTGTGAGGAAAAAACAGATGCCGGTAACGAATTCCAATCTTGTACGGTTCTGGGAAAAAAACTGTACTTAAAGCTGTTAGTTTTGGCGAAGATGGGAGCAAGTGAATTGTCATGAACGCTCCGAGTCCTTCTCACTAGAGGACGCTTAATGCACTCTGGAAGCTGGAGCTTATTTTTTCCTGTTAAACTATTGTTCAAGAATATCAATCTATTAATCTTTCTGCGGGTTTCTAGTGTATGAATGTTATTTGAGATCATTAACTGCGAAGGAGAGTCTTCCCTTTTGTATTTTCCGTATATAAACCTAACCGCTTTCCTCTTGACTTTTTCAAGGGTCATTATATCTTTTTTTGTGTATGGGTCCCACACTACTGAAGCATATTCAAGTAAAGACCGCACACAAGTTTCGTAAGCCAATTTTTTTATGTGTGCAGGGGCAGTTTTTAGCTTTCTTCGTAAAACCCATAGCTTTCGAAATGCAGATGTAGAAATATTAGTAATGTGAGCCGACCATTTTAACTTATTGTCGAGTGTTATGCCTAAATATTTATATTTGTCAACTTCCAAAATCACGTTGCCGCGAAGAAAGTAAGGAAGTAAAATGGGAGACTTCTTTCTAGTTATACGTAAGAGAGCAGTTTTTTCACTATTAAGTTCCATAGCCCATTTCAGACACCATTCTTCAATAGCAAAAACTGCTTTTTGAACAGAGATGTGGTCATGTTCAGATGAAATTTGTTTAAACACAACACAGTCGTCTGCAAACAACTTAACAGAGACATCTTTAGGAACAACCGCAACTAAATCATTTACATATATTAAAAACAACAAAGGTCCCATCACACTTCCCTGAGGAACTCCTGAATGAACATTAACAACACTACAAGCGGTCTTATCAATTTCCACATATTGCCGTCTGTCTGTAAGGAAATCTTGAATTCATCGAATAATAAAAAATGGTATACCCATACATTCCATCTTATAGAGAAGTTTGCCATGTGGCACCTTATCGAAGGCCTTGCTAAAATCAAAGAAAACCACGTCCGTTTGCCCGGACATATCAAGCACCCGCGCAAATTCATGTACAGACAAAACAGTCTGAGTAACTGTGGATAACCCCTGCCGAAACCCGTGCTGATTATCAGACAAAAGATTATGATCGCTCAGGAACTTTCGCAGGTAACCGCCTACAATATGCTCCAACATCTTACAGCAACTGGATGTTATGGAAACAGGCCGATAATTTGAAACAGACAACCGGTCACTTTTTTTATATACGGGAACCACCCGTGCTATTTTCCATTGTGAAGGATTTTTTCCGTTTGCTAATGAGAGTTTAAAGATGTCTGTGAGGCAGCCTGATATTTGTTCTGCGTAACGCCTCAAAAATATATTCGGAAGACCATCGGGTCCAACGGATTTTTTAGTGTCCAGTTTCAAGAGCATTGCCAGAACACCCTCACGAGTTACCTCAATGCCATCCTCTGGTGCAGCCACTGCTTTTATCTCATATTCATCTAATTCTGAAACACCTCGTAGGTGGCAGTTTATCCACGTACGGTTGGGATCGGCACGAACAGCCGGCTCTGCTGGATGACTCCTCTTTCGCTCGACCACACTTCTCGCCTGGGCCGCGCGGAGGCCATCTTTTCATCGCCGGTGTCGCCGGACTGCACGTCGTACATTTTAAGAAACTTCAGCACGTGCGCCCACGCGTGTTCGGTCAGTCCGGTAATGTGAGTAGTAGTAGTCGCCGTCGACTGCCGCAGTACTTTGGGTGACACGGAGTCGGAGACGACGCCCACGTTGCCCATGAAGCCGTCCAAAGTGTATGTCTTGATGCGCCGATTCGCAGCAGTCGCGAGCCCGATGAGTTCCTTGGAGCCGTGATAGAAGCCGCACTCGTCGTGGTACTTCTGTAACGCCCACAGGTGACATCCGAGTGCGTCGATGCTCGTCACACCCAGATGCGGATGGTACTTCACCAGCGATCGGAATGCCTTTTCCACGCGATGTATGGTGTGGAGATGCGAGTCAAATCTGGTCCAGGCTCGTTGCAGCTGCCCCAACACGACCGGATCCAATTGATCGACGTGTGCCACGCTCACCTTAACCGGGTAGGGTAGTCTGTTGACCCGATCGAGCGCGACTGCGGCGTGCTCTGCATCCACATCGATTTTGGCCACGGCGATCGACATGTCCGCCCGTTCGCATGAGATTTTCAGATTGTTGGCGATATCAACGGCCTCGGCGTAGGGCAATTCATCGTTCAAAAGGGCCATCCACTGGGCGACGACGCGTTCTTCGGGGAGATAAACAAACAAGAACCTAATGTGATGCACCACCTTAATATCGGTGACATCGACACTCAAGACAATGCGTCGCAGGGCCCAGTTCACGTTTTTCCTCGTGAATATGACGTCTCGCACGATGTTGTGCTCGTCGAGTCGATCGTTGAAAAAAAAAGGTTCGGTATAGGGTGCCGGGTCGGTCAGCCGGAACTATTATTTCGTTAAGAGGCAGTACCGAGACACATCCGTTTTCCACATGTTATGAGTGTGTCAAATCGTGCAATCACATCCTCTCAGGCGCGCGAGATCACATTTCTTAACTTCCCGTCGCTGCATCTCCACTTTTTTTAGTTTCTTATTTTAGTTCTCTCCAAGAGGATGTTTGTCACTGGGTCATCGTTCAAGGTGAAGAATGATGAAAGAGGGTGGGGTGACATTGACTATATACGGCCATTTCCAAGCAGTGGGAGAAAGTAAGAGAAGGAGAAATGGCAATAAAATAAGAAAATGAAAAGAAAAGAAATAATAATAATAATAAAGTGAGAAAAGAAAAAAAAAGAGAGTCAGTGACTCCCCACACGTGTTTCTCGGCCCCCTTCCTAGTTTTTTTACTTATTTTCTTTTTTTTTTGCAATCGCTCGCTCGCGCCCGCTCGCGCCTCCTCGCATGCGGGCTGCTGCAGGTGCTGCTGCTGCTGCGGGGTCTTCGCTAGCTGAGTGAGACAAGAGACTGCACTTGACCCAGTGCCTTCGCTGTGTCGCCGTAAACAGCAATGCGCCTGCTCGAATAATTAAGCGACGCACCCCCCGCTGGTGCGACCGAGCGTCTTCTCGGAAGGAAGCGAGAATAGAAAAGGGAGGGGGGTGTGCTACCCCCTCTTTTCGTTACTTCTCGCTACCGCGAACTCTACGCTCTCTGTTGCTGTCGCGAACTCTATGCTTTGCTACGCTTTCTGTTGCTACCGCGAACCCGCTTGCTGTCGTGTGCTTTGTGCCTTACGGTCGCCCCATCTAGGAGGGGGGCGTGTGGTTTTCTTCTTATTCTTCTTCGCTCTTTAGCGTCGCTCTTTAGCGCTCTTTGGATATGGTTGACTTCCCCGCGACCTATGAGCGGGGAGGGCGATTATACAGTTTGACGAATGCGACGCGTCCGTCTTGTTCGAAGGAGGGAGAAAAGTATACACACACAAACACCCCCACCGCGCTCGCTTACACGTGTTTGCGCTGTTGCTACGCTGCTTGCTGCGTGTTCCCGCCAGAGAGGGGGGGCTGCTTAACACGACGTGTTTGCCACTGCGCTATTCTGCTTGCATAGAGGCGTCGTCGGTTGCGAGTGTCGGTCGAGCGTGATCTTGTTATGCCCCAACCACTGGCACGCGCTGGAAAGCTTCGGCGCGCGCCGAAGGGTCAAATGCGTCAAAGCGTCGGTCGGGAACTCGCTGAAGCGGAACGTCGCGCAGCGATTATGTCTACTGCCGATGCTAGAAGTTTGACGGCGCGCGGCGAAGCTGCGCCGGCGTGCACCAATGGGAGGCTGCGACGCCTCGCAGGCGTCAACCAATCGGAGGCTGCGGAGCTTCCGGCTGCTAGGCCTGCAATGGCCGACCGTGCGGAGACGCCGGCACCAACGATCGTCCGAGTGTTTTGGACGCACGACACGCGCGACAGTGTTCCTGAAAGACAGTGTTGTAATAGTAAGCCGACAACGACACGACCGACTACCGTGGGTTGTGGCAGTGCGACGTGGATCCGAAGCGACTTCGAACGACGCCGACTAATCCAACCTGCCCACTGGGTTCCGCCGGGCTCGGTACGATCGTCTGCTAAAACAGCCAACCGAATCACGATTACCGCAACGTCTGTGCTTGTTGTATGTGCATTTTGTTGTGCTCAAAACGAATGGAAACACGTTTACGAGCTCCGAAGTCTGGATAATCAACACTCGCCTATCGCCGATGTTGTTTACGTTACGCGTAGGCCTAGCGCGTCCATCGAGTTCGTAACTGGCGAGTGAACGAACTCACCTGAGAAATCTGTCGAAGGAAATGAATTTTCAGGTCCGTTTGGTGCTGCAGTGATTTAAAATATGGCACTCTTGACTTCGTGTGACCTGTGATGTGGTGAATGAACCGTGTGGAAGTTGGGTTGGTCAACCGCGGCGTGTTTCGTGTGGTGTCGGTTGACTCAAGTTTAACGGGCAAGCTCTGCGCTGTTTCCAGTGGTAAAGATAACTCCCGGAAGCGAACTACACTAGTAGCCGAACTATTGGAAGTACTGCGCTCTTTTATTCGGCATGTGAATCCAGTTTAGTACAAGTTCACTGTACTCATTCACTCACTTCTTTCAAGTGCGACCGTCTTTTGGGCTAGTTGGGGATAAATCGCTCGTCTAGCAATCAAGAACACTGACGCACTGAAGCATACGTGGCAACGCAGTCATATTTGAGTCAGTGTGTCGTTATAGTTGAGCACTGCAAAAAGAAATTATCTGTTTGCAACGTGTGCCCTGTGTGCAGTGCATAGCAGGACCTGCATCATGCAAGACCTATGCATAGAAAAGACGGGGAATCCGGGAGATGGCAATTCAAGGCGATGAGCAAAACGTGAACAAGGTGAATGCAGGAGCCAACGTTTCGACAAGTGGACTTGTCTTCTTCAAGGCGACATATGCTTTCCTCGCCACAGTATATATAGGTGGGGTTCTTCTAAAGGGGAGGGGGTGTGAGGCGGGAGGGCGCGGAAACGAGGGAAAGTGTGTTAGCGTGTCGAATTAGTAAAGGAACACTGTGTACAAGGTCAAAGCCAGGACCCCCCCTCACCTCACCCTAGTCTGTCAACCCACGCGCGTTAGCCGGCGTGTCAAGGGCGTCTGACACGCCAGCTGACAAAATAAAAAAAAAAAAGAAAGAAAGAAAAAGAAAAAGAAGGGAAGAAAAAGGAAAAGGGGGGGGGATACGCCAAGAAATCAAACTAAGTGTTGTTGCCTATAGCTTGAGGTTTAGCATAGCGAATAGATTCTAAAGCTCCCTTTGAAACGTTTATGCCTATTGGTTGCAATGTCTTGAACTTATGGATAAGGTATGATTCTCTGTATTTTCTTTCTCGTTCAGAACGGAAATTTGACTGTAAGATGTAGAGTTTAAGTTCATCAAAGTTATGACCTGGTTGGTTGAAATGCTCGGCGACGGCTTTGGGAAGCTTTTTAGCTGTGTCCGCGCGATGTCCGTTTAATCTGACGTTCATTGATTGTCCTGTTTCACCGATATATTGTTTCTTACAGAAGGAACATTCAAGCATATAAATCACATCCGAACTTGTGCAAGTGAAGCTGGATTTGACTTCATGTGTATAATTATTTGCGGTGCTTTTAATTTTAATGTCACTTTGAAGGTGCCTGCAGGTTTTGCATCTAGGGCGGCAACATGCTTTTATTACGGGGGAATGCTGCTGGCTGACTTTTGCGTGCACTAACATGTCTTTAAAGTTCTTGTTTCGGCGATAGGTAACCCTGGGTACATCCGGGAACGCTTTTCGCAGACGCTCGTTACTTGATAATATTGGGTGGTATTTTCTTAGGATGTTGTTTATGTTTGGGAGTGCATTAGAATATTTTGTTATAAAGGCCGGCGGTCTGTCAGATTCTAATGTGGGCTGTCTCTTCGCCAATTCCGACTGTCTCTCCAATCTTGACGCGGTATCATAAGCTCTATCGAGAGCAACTTGGGGATAGTTCCTTTCTGCTAGCGTTGATCTAAGGTCATTTAGGTGGTGGATATAATCGTGGTCTTCACTTCAGATTCTTCTTATACGTTTCGCTTGTCCGACAAAAATTCCTTGCTTGCAATGTCGTGGGTGATGACTGTTGTAGTCTAAATATTGCTGGCTATCTGTAGGCTTCCGGTAAAGTGTCGTTCTCAGTTTTCCGTTTTCTATGTAGACCGTCGTGTCCAGGAAGTTGACCTGACTAGGAGAGTGGTGAGCAGTAAATTTAATACTCGGGTGAAAGCGATTGAAATGGCTAATTAAGTCGGTTAAGGCGCTTGTGCTGTGTTCCCATATTATGAATATGTCGTCAATGTAACGAAGATAGGTGTGGGGTTTTAAAGGGTAGGATTTCAGCAGGTCTGCTTCAAGCTGTCCCATGAAAATGTTCGCATACGTGGGAGCGAATGGCGTACCCATGCTAGTGCCGAAAATTTGCAGGTAGTGTGTAGAATCGAATTCGAAGTAGTTGAGCGTGAGAACTAACCTAAGGAGCGATAAGTAAACTTCAGGAGCGTGCGCTTGGGGATTGATTGCGAGGGATCTAGAAACGGCTTCCATTCCTTCACTCATGGGAATGTTGGTGTAGAGGGCAGAAACATCCAAAGTGACTAGAATAGCGCGGTCGGAAAGGATTTGGTTGGCGTTGATGCCGTCGATAATTCGAAGGAAGTGCGGCGTGTCTTGAACGAAAGATGGGAGGGTAGTGGGCATGCTTGACAGGTGGTGATTTAAGAATTTAGATAGTGACTCAGTCGGTGTGTTGTTATTAGACACAATAGGCCGACCTGGGATTTCTGCTGTAAATATTTCTTCGACCGGAACTTTATGTGTTTTAGGAAGAAGATAAAAACGGCCTGCTGTTTTGTTTTTGGGCATCATGAAGCGATATTCGGATTGCGTGATTAGTTCCCTGGACCGGAGCTCCGCTATTGTGCTTAACACAATATTGCTGTAATCTGAGGTTGGGTTAGAGTCAAGTTTTCTGTAATGGGTGTGGTTGTTCAGTTGTTTAGAGGCCTCATTCTTGTACTTTTCTATAGGCCAGATTACGATACTGCCGCCTTTGTCTGCTGGTTTTATCACAATATCATTCCTTTTCGCAAGTTCTTTAAGGATTTGGTGTTGAGCGGGGGTCAAATTTTTGCGTTTCCTGCAATGCCGCGTTGACTCTAGAATTTCCTTTGATATCAGTTTTAAGTATAAATCGAGGTCTGGGCACTGTTCGTTTTCCGGTGTCCACGTGCTAGGTGGTCTAAGAGAGTCTCTATCTTCTTTTCTTACATCTGGTCTACCGAAAAAGAATTCCTTGATGCGCATGCGTCGTGAAAACTCTGTTATATCTTTGTGGAGTTCGTATTCGTTTACTGCGTTGTTCGTCGGACAAAACGTTAGACCACGTTTCAGGAGATCAACTTCTTCGGGGCTTAGACTCTGGGATATCTCTACTACATTGCTGCAGTGCTCTGGATGCTCGCCTGTAGGACTGTCGGTGGAGCTACGTGCTGCAGGGGTTACATTAGTTTCTTTGGGTGGATCTGCAGCTCTAATATCTTTTCGCTGGTATTTATCTATTAATTTTTCCTCCTTAGTTTGGAAGAATTGATTAAGTTCTCTTCTTTCCGTTTCAGTTAACTTTATGCTGTCGAGTTGATCAGAGATTATCCTAAGTTGTTCTTTGCAGTGTTCTTCGAGAATGTCGATAAGGGAGAGCGATGCATTTTCTAGGACAGCATTCCACTTTAATAATAGCCTGGAGGGTAAAGAACCAAGGGCGCATCTAACCTTAATTCTGAGACCTTCTGGTATTTTCCTCTGTTTAATGCAGCTAGTGTAAGTTTTTAGGTGAAATCTGTAATTTGTTTGTTTGGCGACGAGTTTGCGGGATTGGAGGAAAGGGCGAGATTTGTTGTTGCGTGTGCTATCCCTAGTGCGTGGTAGTCATTTCTGTTTGGTTCGGGCAGACCTCCGGGGCGAAAAATCTTCAGGTGGTGTCTTTTTACGCTTAATTTTCTTGTCGAGGCCTGCACCGATGTCTGTCTGCGTATCGGTTTGCTTGTTAGTGTATGTAGCTGTTTGCGTGAAGGCTTCGCGGGTGGTTGTGGGCTTCCGTATGCGCGGATGTTGTAAGGGTGGTGTTGGTTCCGCGTCCACCGTTTGTGTAGATGCTTCTTGGGTTCTAGCTTCGGTGGAACGTGCGTGCGAGCTGGTGTTGAAAATTTCAGGCGCGTGTTCCTGTGTTGAAGCTAACTGGAACGCGGGATCTATTGGTGTTGTAGGTTGCGTCGATTTAAAAGAGTTCCTGAGCCTGTACTTGATGTTGTTAGCCATTACCTTGACGACAAAAAAATTGGGGTGAAGTCCGTCCCGGGCGAGCAGAATGTCGGGGTCCTGGTGTATTTCAGCGTGGTGGATGACATCGACGTTTTCGTGTTGGTTTCCAACGTCAAGAAGAAAATCATTGAGCTTACGTGTCCCTAGTGCGTCAGCTAGGAGTGTCGCTGATTGTTGAATAAGTGGCCTGTGTTTGTTTGCGATCCTGGGAAGTACTGTTGTCAAGGTTATTTCTGCGTTTGGTCTGTTGGTGTGCAAATCGTTTATGAGCGTTTTCATGGCCTCAACTGTGTTGTCCCCGGTGTCGTGGTTAAGGTCATTACTCCCGCAGTGAATGAAGAAATGTGTGATGTGCTGTGGTGCTGCAGCGATGAGGTCTCGGATGGTGTGTGTTGTGGCGCCGCTCTTAAAGCTAAAGTATGGTGAGTGTTGGCTTGGTGGGAAGTGTTCGTGTATGTACTTGTAGTGACTGTCTCCAATTAGTGCTACGTGTGAAAAGGAAAGCAAAGGGCGCTCACCTTGTTCCTTCATCTTCCGTCGGTAGAAATCCAGAGAAAAGACGGGGAATCCGGGAGATGGCAATTCAAGGCGATGAGCAAAACGTGATCAAGGTGAATGCAGGAGCCAACGTTTCGACAAGTGGACTTGTCTTCTTCAAGGCGACATATGCTTTCCTCGCCACAGTATATATAGGTGGGGTTCTTCTAAAGGGGAGGGGGTGTGAGGCGGGAGGGCGCGGAAACGAGGGAAAGTGTGTTAGCGTGTCGAATTAGTAAAGGAACGCTGTGTACAAGGTGAAAGCCAGGACCCCCCCTCCCCTCACCCTAGTCTGTCAACCCACGCGCGTTAGCCGGCGTGTCAAGGGCGTCTGACACGCCAGCTGACAAAATAAAAAAAAAGCAAGAAAGAAAAAGAAAAAGAAGGGAAGAAAAAGGAATAGGGGGGGGGATACGCCAAGAAATCAAACTAAGTGTTGTTGCCTATAGCTTGAGGTTTAGCATAGCGAATAGATTCTAAAGCTCCCTTTGAAACGTTTATGCCTATTGGTTGCAATGTCTTGAACTTATGGATAAGGTATGATTCTCTGTATTTTCTTTCTCGTTCAGAACGGAAATTTGACTGTAAGATGTAGAGTTTAAGTTCATCAAAGTTATGACCTGGTTGGTTGAAATGCTCGGCGACGGCTTTGGGAAGCTTTTTAGCTGTGTCCGCGCGATGTCCGTTTAATCTGACGTTCATTGATTGTCCTGTTTCACCGATATATTGTTTCTTACAGAAGGAACATTCAAGCATATAAATCACATCCGAACTTGTGCAAGTGAAGCTGGATTTGACTTCATGTGTATAATTATTTGCGGTGCTTTTAATTTTAATGTCACTTTGAAGGTGCCTGCAGGTTTTGCATCTAGGGCGGCAACATGCTTTTATTACGGGGGAATGCTGCTGGCTGACTTTTGCGTGCACTAACATGTCTTTAAAGTTCTTGTTTCGGCGATAGGTAACCCTGGGTACATCCGGGAACGCTTTTCGCAGACGCTCGTTACTTGATAATATTGGGTGGTATTTTCTTAGGATGTTGTTTATGTTTGGGAGTGCATTAGAATATTTTGTTATAAAGGCCGGCGGTCTGTCAGATTCTAATGTGGGCTGTCTCTTCGCCAATTCCGACTGTCTCTCCAATCTTGACGCGGTATCATAAGCTCTATCGAGAGCAACTTGGGGATAGTTCCTTTCTGCTAGCGTTGATCTAAGGTCATTTAGGTGGTGGATATAATCGTGGTCTTCACTTCAGATTCTTCTTATACGTTTCGCTTGTCCGACAAAAATTCCTTGCTTGCAATGTCGTGGGTGATGACTGTTGTAGTCTAAATATTGCTGGCTATCTGTAGGCTTCCGGTAAAGTGTCGTTCTCAGTTTTCCGTTTTCTATGTAGACCGTCGTGTCCAGGAAGTTGACCTGACTAGGAGAGTGGTGAGCAGTAAATTTAATACTCGGGTGAAAGCGATTGAAATGGCTAATTAAGTCGGTTAAGGCGCTTGTGCTGTGTTCCCATATTATGAATATGTCGTCAATGTAACGAAGATAGGTGTGGGGTTTTAAAGGGTAGGATTTCAGCAGGTCTGCTTCAAGCTGTCCCATGAAAATGTTCGCATACGTGGGAGCGAATGGCGTACCCATGCTAGTGCCGAAAATTTGCAGGTAGTGTGTAGAATCGAATTCGAAGTAGTTGAGCGTGAGAACTAACCTAAGGAGCGATAAGTAAACTTCAGGAGCGTGCGCTTGGGGATTGATTGCGAGGGATCTAGAAACGGCTTCCATTCCTTCACTCATGGGAATGTTGGTGTAGAGGGCAGAAACATCCAAAGTGACTAGAATAGCGCGGTCGGAAAGGATTTGGTTGGCGTTGATGCCGTCGATAATTCGAAGGAAGTGCGGCGTGTCTTGAACGAAAGATGGGAGGGTAGTGGGCATGCTTGACAGGTGGTGATTTAAGAATTTAGATAGTGACTCAGTCGGTGTGTTGTTATTAGACACAATAGGCCGACCTGGGATTTCTGCTGTAAATATTTCTTCGACCGGAACTTTATGTGTTTTAGGAAGAAGATAAAAACGGCCTGCTGTTTTGTTTTTGGGCATCATGAAGCGATATTCGGATTGCGTGATTAGTTCCCTGGACCGGAGCTCCGCTATTGTGCTTAACACAATATTGCTGTAATCTGAGGTTGGGTTAGAGTCAAGTTTTCTGTAATGGGTGTGGTTGTTCAGTTGTTTAGAGGCCTCATTCTTGTACTTTTCTATAGGCCAGATTACGATACTGCCGCCTTTGTCTGCTGGTTTTATCACAATATCATTCCTTTTCGCAAGTTCTTTAAGGATTTGGTGTTGAGCGGGGGTCAAATTTTTGCGTTTCCTGCAATGCCGCGTTGACTCTAGAATTTCCTTTGATATCAGTTTTAAGTATAAATCGAGGTCTGGGCACTGTTCGTTTTCCGGTGTCCACGTGCTAGGTGGTCTAAGAGAGTCTCTATCTTCTTTTCTTACATCTGGTCTACCGAAAAAGAATTCCTTGATGCGCATGCGTCGTGAAAACTCTGTTATATCTTTGTGGAGTTCCTATTCGTTTACTGCGTTGTTCGTCGGACAAAACGTTAGACCACGTTTCAGGAGATCAACTTCTTCGGGGCTTAGACTCTGGGATATCTCTACTACATTGCTGCAGTGCTCTGGATGCTCGCCTGTAGGACTGTCGGTGGAGCTACGTGCTGCAGGGGTTACATTAGTTTCTTTGGGTGGATCTGCAGCTCTAATATCTTTTCGCTGGTATTTATCTATTAATTTTTCCTCCTTAGTTTGGAAGAATTGATTAAGTTCTCTTCTTTCCGTTTCAGTTAACTTTATGCTGTCGAGTTGATCAGAGATTATCCTAAGTTGTTCTTTGCAGTGTTCTTCGAGAATGTCGATAAGGGAGAGCGATGCATTTTCTAGGACAGCATTCCACTTTAATAATAGCCTGGAGGGTAAAGAACCAAGGGCGCATCTAACCTTAATTCTGAGACCTTCTGGTATTTTCCTCTGTTTAATGCAGCTAGTGTAAGTTTTTAGGTGAAATCTGTAATTTGTTTGTTTGGCGACGAGTTTGCGGGATTGGAGGAAAGGGCGAGATTTGTTGTTGCGTGTGCTATCCCTAGTGCGTGGTAGTCATTTCTGTTTGGTTCGGGCAGACCTCCGGGGCGAAAAATCTTCAGGTGGTGTCTTTTTACGCTTAATTTTCTTGTCGAGGCCTGCACCGATGTCTGTCTGCGTATCGGTTTGCTTGTTAGTGTATGTAGCTGTTTGCGTGAAGGCTTCGCGGGTGGTTGTGGGCCTCCGTATGCGCGGATGTTGTAAGGGTGGTGTTGGTTCCGCGTCCACCGTTTGTGTAGATGCTTCTTGGGTTCTAGCTTCGAGGGAACGTGCGTGCGAGCTGGTGTTGAAAATTTCAGGCGCGTGTTCCTGTGTTGAAGCTAACTGGAACGCGGGATCTATTGGTGTTGTAGGTTGCGTCAATTTAAAAGAGTTCCTGAGCCTGTACTTGATGTTGTTAGCCATTACCTTGACGACAAAAAAATTGGGGTGAAGTCCTTCCCGGGCGAGCAGAATGTCGGGGTCCTGGTGTATTTCAGCGTGGTGGATGACATCGACGTTTTCGTGTTGGTTTCCAACGTCAAGAAGAAAATCATTGAGCTTACGTGTCCCTAGTGCGTGAGCTAGGAGTGTCGCTGATTGTTGAATAAGTGGCCTGTGTTTGTTTGCGATCCTGGGAAGTACTGTTGTCAAGGTTATTTCTGCGTTTGGTCTGTTGGTGTGCAAATCGTTTATGAGCGTTTTCATGGCCTCAACTGTGTTGTCACCGGTGTCGTGGTTAAGGTCATTAGTCCCGCAGTGAATGAAGAAATGTGTGATGTGCTGTGGTGCTGCAGCAATGAGGTCTCGGATGGTGTGTGTTGTGGCGCCGCTCTTAAAGCTAATGTATGGTGAGTGTTGGCTTGGTGTGAAGTGTTCGTGTATGTACTTGTAGTGACTGTCTCCAATTAGTGCTACGTGTGAAAAGGAAAGCAAAGGGCGCTCACCTTGTTCCTTCATCTTCCGTCGGTAGAAATCCAGAGAAAAGACGGGGAATCCGGGAGATGGCAATTCAAGGCGATGAGCAAAACGTGAACAAGGTGAATGCAGGAGCCAACGTTTCGACAAGTGGACTTGTCTTCTTCAAGGCGACATATGCTTTCCTCGCCACAGTATACTATATAGGTGGGGTTCTTCTAAAGGGGAGGGGGTGTGAGGCGGGAGGGCGCGGAAACGAGGGAAAGTGTGTTAGCGTGTCGAATTAGTAAAGGAACACTGTGTACAATGTCAAAGCCAGGACCCCCCCTCCCCTCACCCTAGTCTGTCAACCAACGCGCGTTAGCCGGCGTGTCAAGGGCGTCTGACACGCCAGCTGACAAAATAAAAAAAAAAGAAAGAAAGAAAAAGAAAAAGAAGGGAAGAAAAAGGAAAAGGGGGGGGGGATACGCCAAGAAATCAAACTAAGTGTTGTTGCCTATAGCTTGAGGTTTAGCATAGCGAATAGATTCTAAAGCTCCCTTTGAAACGTTTATGCCTATTGGTTGCAATGTCTTGAACTTATGGATAAGGTATGATTCTCTGTATTTTCTTTCTCGTTCAGAACGGAAATTTGACTGTAAGATGTAGAGTTTAAGTTCATCAAAGTTATGACTTGGTTGGTTGAAATGCTCGGCGACGGCTTTGGGAAGCTTTTTAGCTGTGTCCGCGCGATGTCCGTTTAATCTGACGTTCATTGATTGTCCTGTTTCACCGATATATTGTTTCTTACAGAAGGAACATTCAAGCATATAAATCACATCCGAACTTGTGCAAGTGAAGCTGGATTTGACTTCATGTGTATAATTATTTGCGGTGCTTTTAATTTTAATGTCACTTTGAAGGTGCCTGCAGGTTTTGCATCTAGGGCGGCAACATGCTTTTATTACGGGGGAATGCTGCTGGCTGACTTTTGCGTGCACTAACATGTCTTTAAAGTTCTTGTTTCGGCGATAGGTAACCCTGGGTACATCCGGGAACGCTTTTCGCAGACGCTCGTTACTTGATAATATTGGGTGGTATTTTCTTAGGATGTTGTTTATGTTTGGGAGTGCATTAGAATATTTTGTTATAAAGGCCGGCGGTCTGTCAGATTCTAATGTGGGCTGTCTCTTCGCCAATTCCGACTGTCTCTCCAATCTTGACGCGGTATCATAAGCTCTATCGAGAGCAACTTGGGGATAGTTCCTTTCTGCTAGCGTTGATCTAAGGTCATTTAGGTGGTGGATATAATCGTGGTCTTCACTTCAGATTCTTCTTATACGTTTCGCTTGTCCGACAAAAATTCCTTGCTTGCAATGTCGTGGGTGATGACTGTTGTAGTCTAAATATTGCTGGCTATCTGTAGGCTTCCGGTAAAGTGTCGTTCTCAGTTTTCCGTTTTCTATGTAGACCGTCGTGTCCAGGAAGTTGACCTGACTAGGAGAGTGGTGAGCAGTAAATTTAATACTCGGGTGAAAGCGATTGAAATGGCTAATTAAGTCGGTTAAGGCGCTTGTGCCGTGTTCCCATATTATGAATATGTCGTCAATGTAACGAAGATAGGTGTGGGGTTTTAAAGGGTAGGATTTCAGCAGGTCTGCTTCAAGCTGTCCCATGAAAATGTTCGCATACGTGGGAGCGAATGGCGTACCCATGCTAGTGCCGAAAATTTGCAGGTAGTGTGTAGAATCGAATTCGAAGTAGTTGAGCGTGAGAACTAACCTAAGGAGCGATAAGTAAACTTCAGGAGCGTGCGCTTGGGGATTGATTGCGAGGGACCTAGAAACGGCTTCAATTCCTTCACTCATGGGAATGTTGGTGTAGAGGGCAGAAACATCCAAAGTGACTAGAATAGCGCGGTCGGAAAGGATTTGGTTGGCGTTGATGCCGTCGATAATTCGAAGGAAGTGCGGCGTGTCTTGAACGAAAGATGGGAGGGTAGTGGGCATGCTTGACAGGTGGTGATTTAAGAATTTAGATAGTGACTCAGTCGGTGTGTTGTTATTAGACACAATAGGCCGACCTGGGATTTCTGCTGTAAATATTTCTTCGACCGGAACTTTATGTATTTTAGGAAGAAGATAAAAACGGCCTGCTGTTTTGTTTTTGGGCATCATGAAGCGATATTCGGATTGCGTGATTAGTTCCCTGGACCGGAGCTCCGCTATTGTGCTTAACACAATATTGCTGTAATCTGAGGTTGGGTTAGAGTCAAGTTTTCTGTAATGGGTGTGGTTGTTCAGTTGTTTAGAGGCCTCATTCTTGTACTTTTCTATAGGCCAGATTACGATACTGCCGCCTTTGTCTGCTGGTTTTATTACAATATCATTCCTTTTCGCAAGTTCTTTAAGGATTTGGTGTTGAGCGGGGGTCAAATTTTTGCGTTTCCTGCAATGCCGCGTTGACTCTAGAATTTCCTTTGATATCAGTTTTAAGTATAAATCGAGGTCTGGGCACTGTTCGTTTTCCGGTGTCCACGTGCTAGGTGGTCTAAGAGAGTCTCTATCTTCTTTTCTTACATCTGGTCTACCGAAAAAGAATTCCTTGATGCGCATGCGTCGTGAAAACTCTGTTATATCTTTGTGGAGTTCGTATTCGTTTACTGCGTTGTTCGTCGGACAAAACGTTAGACCACGTTTCAGGAGATCAACTTCTTCGGGGCTTAGACTCTGGGATATGTCTACTACATTGCTGCAGTGCTCTGGATGCTCGCCTGTAGGACTGTCGGTGGAGCTACGTGCTGCAGGGGTTACATTAGTTTCTTTGGGTGGATCTGCAGCTCTAATATCTTTTCGCTGGTATTTATCTATTAATTTTTCCTCCTTAGTTTGGAAGAATTGATTAAGTTCTCTTCTTTCCGTTTCAGTTAACTTTATGCTGTCGAGTTGATCAGAGATTATCCTAAGTTGTTCTTTGCATGTTCTTCGAGAATGTCGATAAGGGAGAGCGATGCATTTTCTAGGACAGCATTCCACTTTAATAATAGCCTGGAGGGTAAAGAACCAAGGGCGCATCTAACCTTAATTCTGAGACCTTTTGGTATTTTCCTCTGTTTAATGCAGCTAGTGTAAGTTTTTAGGTGAAATCTGTAATTTGTTTGTTTGGCGAGGAGTTTGCGGGATTGGAGGAAAGGGCGAGATTTGTTGTTGCGTGTGCTATCCCTAGTGCGTGGTAGTCATTTCTGTTTGGTTCGGGCAGACCTCCGGGGCGAAAAATCTTCAGGTGGTGTCTTTTTACGCTTAATTTTCTTGTCGAGGCCTGCACCGATGTCTGTCTGCGTATCGGTTTCCTTGTTAGTGTATGTAGCTGTTTGCGTGAAGGCTTCGCGGGTGGTTGTGGGCTTCCGTATGCGCGGATGTTGTAAGGGTGGTGTTGGTTCCGCGTCCACCGTTTGTGTAGATGCTTCTTGGGTTCTAGCTTCGGTGGAACGTGCGTGCGAGCTGGTGTTGAAAATTTCAGGCACGTGTTCCTGTGTTGAAGCTAACTGGAACGCGGGATCTATTGGTGTTGTAGGTTTCGTCGATTTAAAAGAGTTCCTGAGCCTGTACTTGATGTTGTTAGCCATTACCTTGACGACAAAAAAATTGGGGTGAAGTCCGTCCCGGGCGAGCAGAATGTCGGGGTCCTGGTGTATTTCAGCGTGGTGGATGACATCGACGTTTTCGTGTTGGTTTCCAACGTCAAGAAGAAAATCATTGAGCTTACGTGTCCCTAGTGCGTGAGCTAGGAGTGTCGCTGATTGTTGAATAAGTGGCCTGTGTTTGTTTGCGATCCTGGGAAGTACTGTTGTCAAGGTTATTTCTGCGTTTGGTCTGTTGGTGTGCAAATCGTTTATGAGCGTTTTCATGGCCTCAACTGTGTTGTCACCGGTGTCGTGGTTAAGGTCATTAGTCCCGCAGTGAATGAAGAAATGTGTGATGTGCTGTGGTGCTGCAGCAATGAGGTCTCGGATGGTGTGTGTTGTGGCGCCGCTCTTAAAGCTAATGTATGGTGAGTGTTGGCTTGGTGGGAAGTGTTCGTGTATGTACTTGTAGTGACTGTCTCCAATTAGTGCTACGTGTGAAAAGGAAAGCAAAGGGCGCTCACCTTGTTCCTTCATCTTCCGTCGGTAGAAATCCAGAGAAAAGACGGGGAATCCGGGAGATGGCAATTCAAGGCGATGAGCAAAACGTGAACAAGGTGAATGCAGGAGCCAACGTTTCGACAAGTGGACTTGTTTTCTTCAAGGCGACATATGCTTTCCTCGCCACAGTATATATAGGTGGGGTTTTTCTAAAGGGGAGGGGGTGTGAGGCGGAAGGGCGCGGAAACGAGGGAAAGTGTGTTAGCGTGTCGAATTAGTAAAGGAACGCTGTGTACAAGGTCAAAGCCAGGACCCCCCTCCCCTCACCCTAGTCTGTCAACCCACGCGCGTTAGCCGGCGTGTCAAGGGCGTCTGACACGCCAGCTGACAAAATAAAAAAAAAAAAGAAAGAAAGAAAAAGAAAAAGAAGGGAAGAAAAAGGAAAAAAGGGGGGGGGGATACGCCAAGAAATCAAACTAAGTGTTGTTGCCTATAGCTTGAGGTTTAGCATAGGGAATAGATTCTAAAGCTCCCTTTGAAACGTTTATGCCTATTGGTTGCAATGTCTTGAACTTATGGATAAGGTATGATTCTCTGTATTTTCTTTCTCGTTCAGAACGGAAATTTGACTGTAAGATGTAGAGTTTAATTTCATCAAAGTTATGACCTGGTTGGTTGAAATGCTCGGCGACGGCTTTGGGAAGCTTTTTAGCTGTGTCCGCGCGATGTCCGTTTAATCTGACGTTCATTGATTGTCCTGTTTCACCGATATATTGTTTCTTACAGAAGGAACATTCAAGCATATAAATCACATCCGAACTTGTGCAAGTGAAGCTGGATTTGACTTCATGTGTATAATTATTTGCGGTGCTTTTATTTTTAATGTCACTTTGAAGGTGCCTGCAGGTTTTGCATCAAGGGCGGCAACATGCTTTTATTACGGGGGAATGCTGCTGGCTGACTTTTGCGTGCACTAACATGTCTTTAAAGTTCTTGTTTCGGCGATAGGTAACCCTGGGTACATCCGGGAACGCTTTTCGCAGACGCTCGTTACTTGATAATATTGGGTGGTATTTTCTTAGGATGTTGTTTATGTTTGGGAGTGCATTAGAATATTTTGTTATAAAGGCCGGCGGTCTGTCAGATTCTAATGTGGGCTGTCTCTTCGCCAATTCCGACTGTCTCTCCAATCTTGACGCGGTATCATAAGCTCTATCGAGAGCAACTTGGGGATAGTTCCTTTCTGCTAGCGTTGATCTAAGGTCATTTAGGTGGTGGATATAATCGTGGTCTTCACTGCAGATTCTTCTTATACGTTTCGCTTGTCCGACAAAAATTCCTTCAGTAAAACACGTTGTGGGGCTAGTTGGTGCATAGCTTTCAATAGATTAAGCGCCAAAAGTGACGGCACACAAGAAGAAATACAGACAGGACAAGGCGCTTTACTTGCAACTCTTTATTGAAATGACAGGTGGCTGATTATATAGCCATGAGGGGAGGGGAACGAAAAAAAGGAGGGACACTAAATATGTGACTGCGCACATGCGAGAACACTGAAGATAGAGGGAATCATGCTTAATCTAAATCTAAAACTTATCTAAAAACATACTTTCATTCGAGTATATATTCAAAGACGGGGTACTGATACAGTTGTCCCCTCTTTTCTTAATCTCGTTGGCCTCCAACAATTCCCGCGCAACAGAATCTCTACTTTTATACATGATTGTCGTATCATGAAGCCTCGCTTCACATACCCGTTCATCCTCATTTCCGCAGGCCTTGCAATGAAGCGGCAAGTTTGAACCATATCCATTTTTCAATGATAGCTTATGCTCCCGCAGGCGTTCATTAATACATCGCCCAGTTTGGCCGATATACTCTTTTCCACACTTCATTGGTATGTGGTATACTACCCCTTCTTCACACTTAACCAAGGGGTTCGTATGTTTAATAGAACACCCTACTTTTTTTGAGTCATCCGGACCAATTAGGCGGCACAATGTAGCAAGCTTGTCCTGTCTGTATTTCTTCTTGTGTGCCGTCACTTTTGGCGCTTAATCTATTGAAAAAAAATTCCTTGCTTGCAATGTCGTGGGTGATGACTGTTGTAGTCTAAATATTGCTGGCTATCTGTAGGCTTCCGGTAAAGTGTCGTTCTCAGTTTTCCGTAAGGAGGGGGGGTCCGTAAATAGGGGGGGTCCTGGCTTTGACCTTGTACACAGTGTTCCTTTACTAATTCGACACGCTAACACACTTTCCCTCGTTTCCGCGCCCTCCCGCCTCACACCCCCTCCCCTTTAGAAGAACCCCACCTATATATACTGTGGCGAGGAAAGCATATGTCGCCTTGAAGAAGACAAGTCCAGTTGTCGAAACGTTGGCTCCTGCATTCACCTTGTTCACGTTTTGCTCAAGACCTATGCATGTAGCAGCGTATACCACGATTGCTTCGATGCCCGCTTCAGAAGCAGCAAGTACTGAGTCAATGAAACTGTAATTGAATTTTTATCTCACTTTTTGCTTATGGAAAGTGTAGATGGTGTGAGTGCATTGTGGGGAAGGTGAAAAGGTGTCATCACTGTTTTGTGCAGTCAGTATGCTTAAACTGCTGGAATCCCTTCAGCCTCTACTAAAATGTTTCTTGCTGCGATACTATAAATTGTAGTCAGGACAAAGATGTACTCAAAACCAAGTTACTAATGCATCTGCCCAGAATGTGTTTGATTAACAAGTTAACGCTTCCACAAAAACAATATGCCGATGAACAGCATATGTGCTTACAATAAATACATTCCGTAAAGGCGAACGACTGGGCCTACAATATAAAACTTTGTAGTAGCACCGTAAAAGTGCTGCCATGCGTATCAGCCACAACGAAACTACTGCACGTTCAATCTTCTTCCTTGGAGGCACTTCTATAAAGACTATAAAACACCGGCCTTCTATAAAGCACCAGCCCTTTCTTGGGTTTGTGTCCCGTGTCTCCCTTCCCTGATGACCTAAGGTTTTCCGAGCACTCTACACTTCTATCATTCTGTCACGACTTGAGTACTGCTCATCAGTATAGTTCCCGTACCAAACTCGCGACGCTAACAAACTTAAGCTTGCTCTGCACCGGACAATACGCACCCTTTACTCCCGTCTTTTCGGTTGTCACAAGCTCATGCCAGCCTTCGAGGATTGCCTCAAACCCCTCAAGTAGCACACCCTGCAATACCAACGCAACATTGCACTAGTCTATACTGCAGGGTGTTTGACGTCTCTCTAAACAGCACTAATCTTTTTTCACTTCGTCTGAACAAGTGGTCAGCACAGCCTGAGCCCTCATCATGCCTGTATGGCCCGACACCACAACTCCATGATTATATCTGGCATGCAGAGCTTTCTCTCCACCCCCCTGGTGATTTGGATTCTCCTTCCTTGGAACCAGACTTCATTGGCACTCCTGTGTGTTGTGCACCTGTCGAGTGTGTGCGTGTGTGCTGTGCTGTGTTATTGAGCAAGTGTGTGTGCACGTGAAGGGGAAGGAAGTGTCTTGTACATCCTGCAAATTCCTGCTTTAGATGGCTGGTTATCAGATTCTCTAACATACAAGCATCAGCCTTCTTTTTAGTCTAGTGTGCCAAGTTACCACTAAGATTATTATTATTATTATTATTATTATTATTATTATTATTATTGTTAGAATCATTACTTTGACCACATTGATTGTGTCGAAGCCAGCGTGACACATAATTCAAAATATATCTGGAGCTTTGTGGGCTCTCTCTTCTAAAAGGAGTGCTAAAGATGTACGGCTTCTTCATGAAAATAGTGGTGTTGTCTCGAACACTGCTGATGCCTTTGCAGAAGATTTCTGTTTCCTATGTGGTGTGAAATATGCTTCAAGTAACCTTCCTTCTCAGTCTGGCGCAGTGTATACGCTAACAGTCAATGAAAACCTCGTTTCCAAGTATATGAAGTGCCTTAAACTTTCCCTTTCTTGTGGTGTTGATGGTATTTCCTCCACAGAGCTTAACCCTTTGAGACGCTGTCTACACTATTGGGCACAGCAGGAGCGTGCATCAATAGCAAAAGCACTGATGAAAGTAATGGTATTTAAAATGTGTTTCATACATCTTGAAACACTTATTATTGGAACTGTGCTGCAATTTTGAATAATGTGCAGAATGTTTTAACAAAATGAGTGGGAAGGTAGACGGCTGGGTGTTGTTACTCTGTGTCAGTATGTTGTATGTAGCGGGTTCACTTCTTTCATTGTTTTTTACAATGTCGTGCACAAGGCATAATTGTCAAGTGGCTGGATAAGTGCTTTTCAAGCTTTTCAAGACACGAAATAGTACATGTTTTCATATTTTGTGTTCCTGTAGTGAGTTTTCGCATGGAGTCGAAATTTTGTAAACTTGACAAAACTCGCTAAACTATTGAAAATTCTTAATATTTGCTGTGGCTGTACACTTTCTACGATTCTGAGGATGCAAGAGATGTGGTGAAAGCAACTTTTCAATCAACGGGATAAAGTGGTGTCTGAAAGGGTTAAGATGTATGGAAGCATACTTGTTCCTCGTTCTCACAAGCATCTTCAATAGTTCCCTAAAGTCGAGTACCTTTTCTAGCACTCGGAAGGTAGCATGAACATTGCCCATGCACAAATCAGGTGCTAGATGTGCAGTTACTAACTGCCGACCTATATCTATCCTCTTCAGTTAGGTGTTTGAATCGATATGGGATTCATCGCTTTCTGTTAGTGCTAAGAGCATTTTAATAAACGAACAGCATGACTTTGTGCGCCGACATTTCAGACTTTCAGACTATTTCAGACTGTCAACATTGTTCACTACTGCATCGACTTCCAAAAAGACATTTTTTCGCTCTCGAACTGGTGCAGAAACAATAAGTACTCTTAAATGCTTCCAACACTATGGCATTAAGTTATATGCACAAAACGCACCATGTGAAATTTTGATACACCCTACATGATGCTCCACTCCTTAGGGTCGATGAAATGAAAGATTTTGGTGTGTACTTCGACAAAATGCTAAGCTTCTCTTCACATAGATAATTACACAAGATGCCCTTCACGCTCTTCGAATTGCATGACGTATATTGCATGATTTCCACTCACCTGTTGTGTTTCTGAAATTCTGCTGTGTGCCTCCAACTACTAGAGTATGCCTCTGTAGGAGGGGGGTGCAATGAGCAAATCTAATTCTGACCTCATTGAACCCATCCAGAATAAATTGATGTCTATCTTCAAGCACCACTTTTGCCATTCTGGCGACCACAGTGGAGCCTTTGTTCCTGCACCTTTTGTTCCTGTATAAGGTGGTCCATGACATTATACATTCCTTAAAGCTTCTTGATCATATGCATTTGTTTGTGCCGCAACAGTATACCAGGTAGCATTCCACATTCGTTGCCTGGGCTTGTTACAAGATTGTGCTAATAAGACTCGACTCCAAAACATACTTCAGAGTTCATTTCCTGTGTTTTGTGTATCTGTAAATAATCACGTAGGATTAACTCCCTTTTACTTTTCCGCGTTTCCTTTTTTCCCTATTTGTTTCTCTATCTTCCATTTTTTTGTCTACTGCATTCATGTTTTCTCTACATTTTGTCTCACCTAGTGCTCGTTAAGTGCACCAGTACAAAGGCTCTCTAGCTGTTCCTGGGCACTACAATAAAAATTTGAATGATTGACTATTATCGTAGTATAAAATTTTGCTTTTTAAGTATGTACTAGTATACTATTTTAGTGCAGCAGCTTTCGTGCAAATAAAAAAAGGGCATGAATTAAGAAGAGAGAGAGAAAATGATAAATGAAAGATAGGGAGGTTAACCAGGACTGGGCCCGGTTGGCTACCCTACACTGGGGAAAGAGGGACGGAAAGATTAAAAGAAGAGAAAGTCCACTGGGGATATCAGTCGGTCACTCAGTCTGGATCACAGACGCTGACTCAATCCGGTATCTTTCAAATATCGCAGCAGCGCTTTTGTGGCCTTTTGTAGCTGCGATATGTGAGGCCATGGTCCCAAGATCTTGTTCAAGGTGAACGGCTTTCCATCTAGCTGATTGAGAGCTCTGCAGAGGTCTTGCCTTTCATCTTCAAAAGATGGGCAGTAGCACATTAGGTGTTCTATGGTTTCCTCGACACCGCAGGCATTGCACTCGACGCTATCAGCCATTCCAATCAAAAATGCATATGCACTGGTGAATGCGACGCCCAAACGTAAGCGGCACAGCACTGTTTCCTCATTTCACAGAAGACCTGGTAACAGCCGCAGTTGCATAGAGGGATCGAGGGAATGCAATCGATGTTGAGTGAATTCAGGTGTGTGCCAGTTTTCCAATGTCAAAAGAGTGTGCTAGCTTGCCTAAGTGTTGGGCTGTGTCGGTCCGCGATAAAGGTACAGAAATAAGGGTTGCTCCTTCGTGGGCTTTCCTAGCAGCTTCGTCAGTGAGGTCATTGCCGGAGATACCGCAATGACCAGGCAGCCACTGAAACACGACGTCGTGTCCTTTCATGATCATGTGATGGTGCATTTCTCGTATCTCCGACACGAGTTGTTCACATGACCCGCGACGGAGAGATGACAGAAGACATTGTAAGGCCGCCTTTGAATCGCAGAATATTGCCCACCGATTAGCCGGTTGGTTATTAATATAATCAACGGCACCTCGGAGGACAACAAGCTCCGAACCGGTCGATGTTGTCAAGTGAGAAATCTTGTATTGGATGCTTAGTGATCGTGATGGTATAACCACTGCGCTGGTGGAGCTGGTCTGAGTGGAAGAACCATCCGTATATATGTGGACTCGATCAAAGTAGAAAGTGTGCAAGCAATCCAGAGCTGCTTGCTTCAAGGCCAAGGTAGGCAGGACGGTCTTCTTTCTTATCCCTGGAACCGTAAGACGCACTTGAGGTTGTTTTAAACACCACAAATTGAGGTTGAACGTGCTGAGGATGTGAAGCCCGATGGTAAGGAGGCACGATGGATGCTGACCTTGTTGGAGAAGGACGCCTGTGGTCGTCGTTCTGGCATGAATTGAGAAAGTGCAATAATATGCTATGTGCCTGATCATATGCATTGTGCTATTCATTTCTTCTGAGTTTTAATAATGGCTGGCTACTGTATGCAGTGTTGTGCAATAAAATAATATGCCACAGCAATTATTGCGTGCCTCGCAGAACAAATTGAATATATCTTTCTCAGTCAAAACATCATAGCAGGCTGAAAACAATAAACTGCAATCTTTCTTTTTGTGGTGACGAAGTGTATAAATTGTGAAAATAACCTGTTTATATATTTCTTATACTATGGAAATGAGCTGGTCCCATACATTCGAATAAGTGCTTCAATAGTACGACTTCGCAAAGGGCAACGAAAGACTCCTATTAAAACCCTCTAATTCTCAAGCTTGTATTATCTGACGGTATGTCATTTGATTAATGTAAAGAAAGGCAAACTTGATATGTGGAAACCAGTTACAATAGAACATGGCCCTTACACTGTGAAAATGTTTTGTAGCAATACACTCAATGTGAAGGCCTCCGGATGCGGTGTTGATGCATCAAAACAACCTAGAATAATAGAGGTGCTCCATGGGCTAGATTTGGCAGAATCAAGAATTGGGGGGAGACAAGAAACGAATTGGATACATTTTAGCTATTGTAGTTTTTTTTTTGAGTGCTACAGGTGTTTCAATTGTGTTTTGCTGATTTTCTCAAAACCCACTTGTTCACGTTTCTCTCATGCACCAACAAGCATAATTATATTGACACGGATGCTTTATCTGTATCCGGTTATCGTATTTCACCGGCTAAAAAATGTTAAACGTTATCGCTCGGTGCAGGATGCGCCTGAACGTATCGGAAGTTTCGCGAATGTTATCGATGGTTCTGTCTGTTGTCGACGAACCTTGCTAATCTGATTGCATACGCGACACGAATTGTGTTGTAGTTTCTGGAAGGCGCGCGGGCACCAGCGAATAGGCTGTAACTTTCGACGACTGCCGTATGCAAACCGACGCGCTTGACCTGCAGATGAGATTTTCTACGATTGCCGACATTGCTCGCCGCTATCGTTGCGATTGAGCCGGCACTATTCATTTACCGTCACTACTACGTGGCAATATTTCCAGCACAGATTTTTTTTCAGTTATACATTGCACGCCTAATTCTTATATAGTTGGCCGTGCAATAAGCTACCAAAAAATGAAATGGTGCAACAGTTTTTGATATATGGCATCGTCGTGCAGGTGTTTGCAAAGCGATCTTGCAGACAGACGACGCGCGAGCGCTGATGTCGATATTTTGTACACTATTGTTACTTCAAAAATAAAAACAAACTGTTGCGGCAGGTGTATATTCATTATTCAAACGTGTTTTTTATATCTAAAAGCACATACAGATCACTAACTTATTGTTTCAAGCTTAGTTTACAGCAGGCTGTTTTAGGCCGGACTTTGACGGATGAAGATGGAATCGTCCAGCAACAGTGCGCCGCAGCCGAGGAGCGAGCTTCGGCGCGCGTCGGAGCTTGTCTCTAGTGGTTGCGCGCCCTTTCCCTGCAGCCGAAGCGAAGCGACGCGTTCGCTTGCCAGCGCGCGCCGAAGCTTTCGGCGCGTGCCAGTGGTTGGGGCATTAGAGCGCCGGAGACTCTGCGTACCGCACGCACCTGCTAATTCGCAACTGCGCGTGATCTTCTTAAGTGGATGAGCTGCGGGGGGGGGGGAAGTGTGTCTTTTCTTCGCAACTCACGACCGTCATTTCGCGGTATGGAAGCGGTCGGTCGCACGTGCGTGCCGTCGCGAACCCCCCCCATATTTGGAAGGGTCACCCCTCGGAGACATCGCGAATACTGCGAACTGAAAGGGGGAAAATGAAGAAATAAAGAAATAAAGAAATGAAAAAATAGAGAGATAAATAAATGATGATATAATAATAAAGTTTGTTACCACCCAGAGACATCGCTGAGAATTGCCAAGTTAAGAAAAGCAAAAATAAAGAAAAATAAGAAGAAAAATGAATGGTTCAATGCCACGTGTCCACGTGTGGATCACGCCATCGGGCGCGACAACACGGCGCCACTGCAACCAGTATGCCACTCGGAGATATCGCCAGTTTGGCTAATGTAAAGTAAAGAAGAGAAATAAGGCAAAAGTAAATAAAAAAATAGGAAGAGGAAGAATGGTTCAATGCCACGTGTGCCCACGTGTGGATCACGCCATCGGGCGCGACAACACGGCGCCGCTGCATCCGATTATGCACCCGGAGATGTCACGGCCACGGTCGGCTAATTTGCAATACGTCGCGCATGCAGCATTGTGTAATAGTAAAGAATTATAAATAAATAATAAAAAAGCCACCCATCACGCCATCGTGACAGGCGCGACAACGTGGCGTCACTGCTTAATTTACATCATGACGGGTCAAGTATGCAGTATGCAGCAAATATGTAGTAAATATGCAGTAAAGTGAGTGTCGTTGAGTGCGCCTGTACGTGCGCCTGTACAAAAGGGACCTCGATGCAGCGAATCTGCATTCAGCGGCTATTCACCAAGCGACTGCTCTGCGACAGCGAATCTGCAGTTAGCGGCCCTTCGCCAAACGGTTAAAAACTGCGACTATCTGCGGCTTAAACACCACGGCACGGCGATGGCATGGGTCGAATACATGCACCGCCGGAAGGCGAAGCAGCAATACTTGAACATGGTGGACCGCATGTTTGCCGCCTCTCGCGAAAACACAACGACGGCAGCGGACGGTGAGCAGCAGCAACTGCCCGCGCTCACGGAAGATGACGCGCGACACTTGGCGCTCTTCTTCGGTGTCATGGACTGCGCCGAGGAATATTTAACATGCAACCCGCCACCTAGAGGTGAACCGTCACCCGGTGCGATGTTTATGCCCGGTTCACTCGTCGCAAGCCAGGTGGCCGAGCGTCTGTATTCGATGGTACAGTTTGACGAGAAGAAGAAGGAGGTGTGCCACACGGTGGCCGGCGAGTTTCCAGCCGTGCGCCGTCCGTCTGCGGCTGAATATTACAGTTGGCTCAAGTACTTTCTTCGTTGGGTCGGTGAGCTGAACGACGTTGAGAGAGTGCGAATCCTCGACGGTTGGTGCTACGATGCCGAAGAATAAAAATTTTATTTGTTGTCCTCCCTGATTGGGGGTCAGTCTTTAACCGTGTCGTTGCTGCATCGTTACTGTATGTTTCCGGTACCACCCGGAGACGTCGCGACTTTTGGCGCCAAACCGTGCAATAGTTCACTGCCACTGCCATACCTCTATATTTCCGGTACCACCCGGAGACATCGCGACTTTTTTTTCACTGCTGTATGATTGAAATTTCACTGACTGTGCATGCAGAAAATGGCGGCAGAAAGCCGCGAGAAAGATCGTGAGAAAAAATCGCGAGAAAGAGCGTAGAAGCGGCGAAGAAAGCGCGCCCGAGAGAAAACGGAAAGAGAGAGAGAGAAGTGGTTCTTGAAGGGAGAAGGAAAGGTTGACGCTGTTTTCTGCAGCCCTTGCGGGAGCACGGCTCAGCGTCAATAGGGGGGGGGGGGAGAGTGGGAGCAAAGGAGATAGGAGAGTAGAGGGTTAAAGTGACGCCATGGGCAGCGGCTGAGCAGTCCGGCAGGAAGGGCCCATTGGGTCCGGTAGGAGTGGTGATCGGGTGAAAGGCCAGGGGGCGGTGATCCAGCAGGAGCCAGATGATTGGGGCAGGTCGAGTAGCCTGTAGTGGTTTGGGTAGCCGTGAGGCTATCCGTCTTTGCAGAAAATCCTAGAGTCTCGCCGAGAGCCCCGACGAGTCGAGGTACTCGACGACACTTAGGAGGGCTGGTAGCTCGCTACGACCAGGGAAGAGGATGTCTTCCTGCCGTGCAGAAGGAAGCCCCAGGCGTCGGAACTCCTGCAGGAGACGGTCACGCTGCTGCAGGTAAGCAGGGCAGGCCAGTAGGAGGTGCTCCAGGGTCTCGGGCTCCCCACAGGAGGCACAGGCTGAGAGGCGATGAGGCCATGACGGTGGCGGCGAGCACCCATCCAACAGCAGCCAATCCTCAGTCGCAGAAGGAGGGAGGTCTCCCTGCGTGCGAGGCCGCGCTGTGGAAGTGGTCGCGGAGGGCGGCCCAAGGACGTCCGCTTGTCCGGATGGCAGGCCAGCAGATGGCGCCGAAGCCTGTGGCTTGTGAAATCATTGGCTGTCACAGCCAGGCTAGGCGGGAGCGCGTAGTGGTTGGCACGCTTTGCCAGTGCATCTGCTTCCTCGTTGCCCAGTATCCCTACGTGGGCTGGAAGCCAGTGCAGGGACACTGAGCAGCCCGCCTCCTGGAGCGCCATCAGCCTTGTCGAGAGCAGGGCAACCCCGAGGCTGGCCCTTTCTGGCCTCTGCAGGCTGAGAAGTGCCGCCCTGGAATCGCAGTAGATGGTCACTGGGGTCACCGGCAGCTCCTCTGCGAGTAAGTCTACAGCCAGGTGAAGGCCTGCTACCTCTGCCGCTGTTGACGTCGCATGGTCGGGGAGGCGACACTGCTTGCTCTTCCGCAAAGCGGGCACCACGCAGGCCGCAGTCGACGAGCCTAGGTCTGGCATCACCGAGCCGTCAACGTAGATCTGCAGGTTTCCTCCCTGGTCCTCATGCAGGAGGGAGGCAGCCGTCTGTTGAAGGGCACAAGACGGGGAGCGCCGTTTGGAAACGCCGGGCAGCTCTGTGGTGATGGGTATGGGTGGTCTCTGGGGAGGAGGCAGCTGTGCGTTGTTCGCTGGAGGCCTCCCGATCACCTCCTCGTACAGCCCGCAGAGTCTGCCCATCTGTGAATGGGGCCGCGAGCGCAGTCGGGAGAGCAGGGCACTGACGTCTGGTCCATGGTGGAGGCGGTCAACATGGCGTAGCCCCTGCTGCAGGAGGAGGAGTGACAGGGGCCATGCTCCTGCCTCGGCCAAGGTTGCAGCGACTTGGGAACTGCGGGGAGCGCCCAGGCAGAGCCTAATCGCGGCCCGATGCTGCAGCTCCAGCTTCTTGAGACGGGCGGGTGGTAGTCCCACGAGTGGGAAGGCGTACCGCAGGCGTGAGGTAGCTGCTGCGTCGTACAGCCGCAATGCCCACCCAGTGGTACAGCCCTGTCCTCGGGCAAGAAGCTGGGAGACTGCCTTGTGGACCCGGAGGACCTGCACCTGCAGGATCTTGACAGCAGGCAGCCAGGACAGTCGGTGATCAATGCGCAGCCCCAGGTACGTCACTGCAGTGCTCCAGGGTAGCTGGACGCCTTCCAGGTGCAGCCGGGGTGCTGTGCGGCGGGCGGCTGCTCTTGGGTGGAGCAGCATGGCCTCCGTCTTCCTTGCCGAGATGGCAAGGCCAATGCTGCTCAGGTAAGCAGCGGCGGTGTCGAGAGCTCTTTGCAAGGCCGAGCGTGCGCTGCGGTGGTTGTGTGGTGGGCTTCGCACCCACAGGGCGATGTCGTTCGCGTAGATGGAGGCGCTCACCGGATAGTCGGGGTCGATCGGCAGGGCAGCAGGAAGCCGGGCCAGGGCCAGGTTGAACAGGAAGGGGCTCACCATTGACCCTTGTGGGACGCCCGCTGCCACCGGCCGAGGGGAGCTCCTCGATTGGCCCACTCGTACCCTGAGGGTGCGTTCCTCCAGAAACGACGAGATGAACCGCCGCAGATTCCCGTTGATGCCAAGTAGGTCCAGGGCCTGCTGAACGACTGGGTGGGGCAGGCCATCGAAGGCCCCCTTGATATCGATAAGCACCAGGAGCACGGCGTCACCGCAGGCCTTGGCCTCTTCCAGCGTGGAGACCACATCCGCGATGGAGTCCGCGGTGCACCGGCGCCGCCGGAACCCCGTCTGCTCGTCGGCCAGGAAGCCACGGGCACGGGCCACCCAGTCCAGTCGGACCAAAGCAATGGCCTCCATCACCTTGCAGGCGGCGGAAGTGAGGGAGACCGGCCGGTAGGAGCTCACGTTTCCAGCCGGCTTTCCGGCCTTCAGGATGGGGGCCACGATGGCTGTGCGCCATGACTCCGGCACCTGCCCTGACCGCCAGATGTCATTGTAGCAGTCGAGCAGGCGCTGCTGCTCGCTGGCGGCCAGGTTGCGGAGCATTTGGATCGTCACTCTGTCGGCTCCTGGTGCGCTGCGGCGCTTCCCCCTCTTCAGGGCACATAGACCAGGAAGAAAACGCGCGTTCGCGCGCTCTCGCTGAAACGGGAAGAAAACAGATGCGCGTGGGTTCGCGTTGGCCGCGCCCATAGTCGCGCTGTTTGCGAGAGAGACAGGAGGCTCCTCCCGGTGAAAACAGATGCGCGTTACGCGAGACGAAAGAGCAGAGACCCGCGGGGGGTAAATTGGATAAGATGATGCGGCACACGGAGGAGCGTAACCAACGCGCGCAACCAACGCGCTTAGAAAGAGAGCAGCGACCGCAAAAAAAACAGATGTTGTGTGTGTGCACGCGCCTGCTTTTTTGCTACAGTAGTTGGCGGGAAAACCGCGGCTCCTCAAGAGACTGCTTATACAAAAAGAGACGATGTATTACACTGGAGAAAAAAAAAAGACACGATGTATTACACTGGAGAAAAAAAAGAGACGATGTATTACACTGAAGGAAAAAAAGAGACCATGAGGCGATGTAACTGGACTGGATGAAAAGGATAATGTATTACACTGGAGAAAAAAGACGTTGATACACTGGAGAAAAAAAAGTTTCACTGCTATTGTTGCTGATGCTGCTGCTGCTATGTCAGCTGCGTGCCTGTTAACACATTTCACTCTGACTACGAGGAGCAATACAAAAACGTCGAAACGTCGTGCAAACCACTTCAGTCGAATTTGCTCACACACGCAGCGTCATGGAGAAAACTGACCATGTGGCATGGCGGGTCGACACAAAAAATAAACCCGTTTGGTTGCCCGATTAAGTTCTGTGGTTGTGTGGTCTCGAGAACAAAATTACGAGAGATCGTAAGTCGAGAGAGGAAAAAATGGAGCTCCGGTAAGTGGGCATCCGAGGTAAACGGCACCTAGCAATATTGTGTCTGGTCTCGAATTTCAATAATTGGAGAGAATTCGAGAGTAATCGGAAAAAACCAAGTTGGTCTCGAGACAAAAGTTTACGTTATGGTGTCTATGTTCTCTTGATATTTGGAGTTACGTGCCATTTTACGTACTTCCGGTGCCGATCTAGAAAGTTCTTTCGAATGTGCGAGAACATTCTAGAAGGTCCGATGGCGGATGTTAATGCTGATTGGCTATTGCCGAGGCGAGCGCCCTTTCCCCACTGCGTTCCCATTGGTTAACTGGGATTCCGCAAGTTCTGAGAACGTTGCACTAGCGTGGAGCGCGCCGATTGGTGCGCGCGCTCGCTCTTTCTCTATGCCCTCGCCCCACCGGATGCTCCGCGGGGTATATAAGGAGCGGCGCTCGCCCTCGAGAACACACCATCGCCGGGACCGCCAACAGGAGGAGGACTCCACACCACCACGATGTAAGTGATCGACCAGGTTATGCTGCGCTCTGTACTCTATGTCGGGCAAACAACCCATTGGACTCTCCCCGTTTTGCTGCCCGTCGCACTTGTCATTACTTACGCATTCTTCTCTCGTGGGTCAGAACTGGGTAGCGACTTTTTTCTTGATAGATCAGTTAGATTGTCGTACAGAACCTATGTAGGTTTGCCATTTTTCTTTGTTCAAAATTTTATGGGGTTAGCTTCTGGGAACTTGTAAGACGGAGAAAAGAAAGGATAGACTATGAGCAAATGCCGTTTTTTGCGTTAGCGACATCCACGTCTTCCTTTTTTTGCCTTGCATTCCGTCCTAGCCGGTAGGCAAAAATAAGTAACGCAAAATTGGCTATTTACCGCTTTAGAATGTTAGGAACGAGCTGTTGAGTTCAGGAACGAGACTTTATGATATCGTTAAGCGCGTAGCTGATTGGAAGGGGGGTTTGGGAACGAAATTCACTCACTCGGGGACGAATGGTCCGCGTGAAGTGGAGACACTCGGTTGGTGCTGTAAGGCCAGGAGTGTTTGTGGCGCCTCAGCTAGCAAGTCGGCACTCGCATTGCGCATGTTGCGAGTGGCGCGCCAGCTTTTAATAGGAAAGGAATTCCTTGGTTCCAATCGAGCTATGTCTCCATTTTGCGACACAAAGTAGGCGCGGTAAAATCCAATCGAGCGATCATCAATCGACAAGCTAATCTTTTCTCGCAGGGTAGTCGACGGTCTAAGGCATGCCGTCGGTTGGTGATTACTCGATTGTAGTAGCGAGGAAGCACGTTCACTGATCATTGTCAAAAGTAAATGGAAACGTGCGTAAAGTAGGAACGAGCTTGGGGATCGGGACTTCGCGTCAGGATAGATGTATCGGTCAGGATAGCAATAGTCAGAACGAGAGAATAATGCGAATGACAAGTTATTCGGCCCGTTAGGTCTTTCGTCTTTTTTGTATCGGATTTTTTTGTCTCGATGTTTGGAGGCCGTTTGTGTGACCAACCGCGTTAACCCATTGAGATAAAACAAACGTTATTTCCAGCTAGGGGGTAGTATTTTGCTTGTAAAGTAAAGTTAACGGATAAGTGTGCGCACACTTTCGCGCGTCGCGTGTGGTGGGACGCGGTGGGTTGGGGGGGTCGGTCAAAGTAGCCAGGCGCGCCGCGCTAGCAACCTTTGAAGGAGATAACGTTTGCGTTAGCGCATTGGTCACACAACTGTTGTCACCTCTCACGCGGGACAGGGCTGTTTTTTCTATCTTCTGGATCGTAGATTGCTACGTAGTTCATTGCCTTCGAGCTCGCTATTACAGCGTAAGCACCCGGGTATACGTCTGCGCTTGGTGCAATATTCCGAATGGGTTGGTATTACCGATTCCAACGGCGAAGGGTTGCGTCTTGGCTGGAGACTGCTTTCCCGTACCTGTTAACACCATAAGGCGAGGAATTGGTGTTTTCTGGGTGTAGGAGGCTGTTTTCATCTAAACGTGATTTACACGTCGACTCGAGTAACCTTCTCTCTACCGATGTTGGCCTTAACTGGCCTTCGGGAGCTGGAGAACATAAGGTGCTCTTGTTTGTTACGTTCACTGAGTTGGTCGATGCCGATACCTACTTATACCCTGTGGTGCGGCCGTACGGGCATTCTATACACGGGTAGAAGGCAATGTGTACGTAACAATAGACGATCCAATCTATCTATTCTCTTTAGAATTGTGTTGCGTGGTAGACTGTGTGGAAAAGAAAGAAAAGTCCTCCTCCGCGTCCCTTAGGATTAACAGTAGGTCCCTTTACCTCCGCCTTAATTTCTCAACCATTTAGCTGTTTTATTTTTTCGAGGGATTTCTCCCCCTGTTTTTTTAGTTCCGAAGCTTTAATGAACTTCGTGCGTATGTTTTAATACTCACGAAGCTAGTGGAGGTGTATCGTTATGAGCAGCAGTAGTTGATCTTTCGAGATCAAAATAAGTATACTGCTGCGACACAGGCAAAATTTGGCGTTAGACGCCGGGAACCAATTGGCTGATTAGCTTGGTTTTATTTTTGGTACGGTGCCGATCCTAAACCCCCGAAAAGTACCATGCCCAGTAAGGTGCGCGTGACGACTCTTTTGTGGCTCAAATGGGTCTGGTTGATCGGCAGGGCTTCCTCGAACACTCGGCCGGCAGGCAATAGCCGCCGTCGCCTTCAGTGCGGAGTCGGTGATGCATGGGAGTGTGTTTGGCACATAACTAGTACATGGTACTGTTAGGTGTTACAATCCCGAGCACACACGTCGTTTTGTAGTCACGGTGTCAGGTGACTCAGGGGGTTCGTCGTTCGCGGGTGGGTCCTCGTCGGCCTTTACCATCACTTCAATGGTGTGGGACAAGTGCCATGCGGCGAGTTCTTCTCACTCGTTTAGGGCGGCGTTCCCACCGCGACGAAGCGGCCGGGTCCTCCAACTCGAAAGAGCGAGGCACACTCCTGTGGCGCTCAGTCGGGGTCTGCTTCACACTTTCTCTGTCTTTACTTCTTCGTTGCCCGGTCGGCGAGTGATATGGCGCGTGTGTCTATGCACGCCTCGGCCGACTCTATATCGGTACACCTGAGACGTGGCGTCAAGTCTCTTGGGATGCTGTCCGAGTGTTTTTGGAAGTGGCCACCCATATCACCGGCAAAACGTACTCACGTTGTATCCCGAACGATTGCGAAAAGTAGGGGGATTTTTTTATATTTCGACCCGCGTTACAAAATTTAGGCTTGTCGGTTAGGTTTTTGGTTGATTTCTCTTTTTTGTCCTAGTCGATAGGGATTTTTGGTAGGCATTAGTAGGGTCCGCAAGTAGTCAATTGGACGGAAGCATCGTTGCCTGTTGGAGACTCTATCCAGCCCTCCCCCGGCTCGCGTGGGCTCTACCTCTTGGGGGTTCTGCCTCCTTGTTGGTTCTGACTCATTGCGCAGTCCGGGATCAGCGGGGAGCCCTGGTAGGTCTATCCCCTCCAGAAATGCAGACACGGCATGTTACTGGCAATACCATCTGCCCGGTGGGGAAAGCCTTGTGCCCTCAATCGGTGTTGGGTGTGCGCTGAACAGTCGTGTCACACAGAGTACCGAGGAGGCGAGATGTTGACGGTCATTTGGCGAATGTCGTAGGCTAGAGCTTCTCGTAAAGAGGGTACCGTGTTTTTAAAGCATTTCTCGAGTGCCCCCGCCGAGATACGGGTGAGCATTATGTTCCCGTTGCGGAGGCAGAGACGTCCCCGGGTAAGACCTCGTGCGTTTCCACTATTGGAATTTTTTTGGGGGGCAAATAATTGTTTGCGGTGTCGTAGCGGCAAGGGTCGAGCAAACTCGCCTGCGACATGGCATTAAGTAGGTTGCTCGACCTGGGCGTTGGTGAGTGTCTCTCAACTGTGAAGGTGTGTATCTGTACGCATGGACTAGGTGACTATCCGTGGTCGGCAAATGCGTAAGCTAAACAACCGGCCCGGGTATTGTACACACGACATCCCGTGCAGTTTGCTCCCCGGAAGGTTGCCAGCAGCACACTTGGATCATGCTCGCAAACAGTTGGTTGACCCGCTGAAATTTTAACGCTCATTCGATATATTTATCACTGTGGAAAACGCAAAGGCTCCGACTCGTCACTGTTAAACCGAATAAAGGTAATTCTCAGGCGGGGGCCCTCGGGAATGCGCCCTCTTGTGAGAGAAGCTTGACTTTTGTCCGCTCGTAACGTAAAACTAGGGGAGTTCCGTGTAATCTCGTTGCAGTCTGGATTGTGCTAACCACCCATTTTTTTTAGTCGGCTTGCCAATGGGCCCCCTCGATCGAGGCGGAAGGTAACTTTTGCTCACTGGCAACGCGACGACACGGTTAGGCAGTCCATTCCAGCTGCGAGTGACGGCTAGTTAGTTAGGACTTAAATTAAAAGATGAAAAGGGGTAGCGGGTAGCCGGGATTAGCTTAGCTCTAATGTATTGGTCCCTTAGGGGGGTCAGGAGCGAAAAAAAGGAGCCTTCTCTTCTTTTTTTCGCCAAGAAGCGAAAAGGACGTTGTGGTGGGACTGTGGTGGGCCTTTTCGCTTCTTGGAGAAAAAGGAGAAGAGAAGTGTTTCTCTTTTTTTTCCATTAATCAACGTCTCTCTCTCTGGAAGAAATCAAGGGAAGAGAAGAGACGAACGGCCGTCAAGATGCAACGACGACCGCATAGTTGGTAGTATTAATGAGAAGAAATAAAAAGAATTTTATTATTTCCCCTTACTTACGTCTACGTCGTCTTTTTTCTCTGTGCGTTTGGCTGATATGCCGACTTGTACGACAGAGAGAAGGAGGGTGGGGAGTTTGTATTTCAGAGTTGCGAGTCAGTCACTGACTTTGAACTTGCACCACACCTCGAGAGAGGGCGCTGCCTTGGAGCATTGACTTTGAACTTGCACCACACCTCGAGAGAGGGCGCTGCCTTGGAGACGCATCGCTAGACACAAACAAGACTCTCCATCGCGAGAGATACTGCAACACATTAGTCTTTTTTTTTTGGCTAGCAATTACTTAGTCTCTTTACAAATATATAGCTCCTTACTTAGTCTCTGCATTTGATACTGCTAGGAGGAGAACTCTGTGTCGGGAGATGCAGTATTGAATAGTAGTGTTTTTTTTAATTTGGGAGATAGGGCTATTTATGAGAACCTATACACCACCTTACTTAGTCTTCTTCGCGCATAGAATTCTATGCCTCCCGTTCGCGATTTCTCTCTACAGTCTGGTGGACGGACAAGCTCGCATCTCGACTACTGCCATCTTGGGTCAGTCTTCTTTGCGCATAGAATTCTATGCCTCCCGTTCGCGATTTCTCTCTACAGTCTGGTGGACGGACAAGCTCGCATCTCGACTACTGCCATCTTGGGTCGTCGCAACAACGATTAGCGTTAAGTGAAGTGATGAATAAAGAAATTATGAAATATAGCAGACAGCGAAGACCATCAGCGGTGGATTACGGTAACTGGTGTGTGGTGTGTGTGTGATTTTTTTCTTCTACTTCTTCTTTCTTCTCTCTCTACACAGTCCTTCCTCGATAAGCGGTAATTACTTACTGTGCGTTGAAAAGTTCCTGTAATCTTAAGGAAATAAAGCATGAGGGTGGAATATAATGCACGTGCACCCCCAAATAAGGAAAGGCAGCAAGTAATATATATCTAAATAACAATAACAACAGCAGCCACAAGTGAGTAAGAGGTGATGTTTATTCATAATAATTCAACGCGCTAAAACTTCCAAAGCTGCTGAGCCACTTCGTGCTCTACTTCGTCTCCGCCGGCGCTGGCACATCCGCGAAACCTCTTGGTGTCGGGCTCGTCCTCGTCGTCTTCGGAACCCTTGCTGCCGTTCGAGGAGGCCGCTTGAATGTGGCGGTAGGCAGGCTCGGCGCGGTACTTTCAGTCTTCCCGGAACTTGCGCATGATGAGCTTGTACTGGATGTTGTTGTGGACGAACGGCATGTTGAGCGCGAAAGTGTCGCCCAGATGCATGAGGAGCGCGTGCACGTGGTGGTGCAGGCCGTAGGTGAGGGTGGACAGGTCCAGAGAGTGAACGACGCTGGGGAAGGAAATGGTGGGCAGTTCCATGACCGAGGGCACGTTGGTCGGCTTGACTTCCTTGCCCCTGACCAGGGCGTCGATGGTGGACGAGTGGCGCTTGGAAGCCTGGTACTGGTCGTTGGGCCACGTGGAAATGAGGTTGTTTTGCCAGTCCTTGAGCAGGCGCGCGTCGGGCAGGCTCTTGCGGGAGGAAGCGTACAGCACGGTCATCTCGATCATGTGCTTAAACAGATGGGCCATGAAGGGATTTCCGATGCTCTCGACCCGGGCGGCGATGGTCTTTTGCATGTAGGTGCACTCGTTCAAGGGAATGGAACGGCGCGCGTACACGGTGGCGTCCCTCACGGTCTCGAAGTTGCGGAATAGGTTTGCGATCACCTTCCTCGCTTGGACAGTTTGCCTCCGTCCACAGTTTCCAACTCCTTGGTGGCGGCAGCGGCGGCCGCGGGTTGTTGTTGTTGCTGTGGCGCCGGCGGCGGCGTTACCTCCTCCTCCTGCTGCGGCTGCTGCTGGGGGGCGGGTTGTTGGGGTGCCCGGTGCTGCGGCTGCTGCTGAGGGGCTCGTTGCGGTCGGCGGGCGGCGGGCCGAGCGGCTTCGGTGGCGCTGGCCACGGTGGCGGCAACGACGGGTTCTTCGTTAGCGGCGTCCATGTCTCTCTCTTCTTTTTTTAAAAAACGAGAGAAAGGCAAAACAGAAGACAGAAAAGAACGGATCATCAAACAGGACTACTGCGTAACAATCGGGCAATTCGCGATAGTACGATATCGTCGTACATAAAAAATAGCCAAGTAGCTGGTTTTTTTCGCGAGAATATTGCGCGAATATAGGTGTCCAAGTTCCTTTTTTTGCAAACGCGTCCACTTTTTTTGAGCGAGATGACCGAGTACGATCTGCTCGCGACGGCGCATTCGCTGCTCGCCGGTCCCGACGAGCGCCCGGTGCCACCGGACCTCGCTAAATTGGCGCGCATCGCGTCCTATCGATACCTGCCGGTGGCTTCCCGTCACGGAGGAGGTAGGGCGTGCGACGTCACGCTGGAAGACGGTAGCGAGTGCACGCTGGAGTCGGCGGTGTGGAACGCGGTGCTTTACGACCACGGCTTGGGTTCACTAGCGTTTTTTAACTCGTGTCGCGGTCGAGACACCGTGTGGCAAGAGGCGCTAGAAGAAGCGAAGTGGTGGTTCAAAACGAGCGACGCAGATGCGGTGTCTCGATTCTTCTGTCGAGCAGAAAATGTAAAATGCCGAGGTTGGGTGGGGTGGCATCACTTTCCACATGCGGTATATTTGCGTGCTTTATTGGCACTGGGTCACGCCAAGTACGTGCAAAAAATATACGAGGATTTCGCTGTTCCACCAAAGAGAGTTATCGAGGTGAGAGTCGTGACCAACGCTCCTCCGATTCCGAGATTTGCTACGACGGCCGATCGTTACGCGAATTTCTTTGACTTTATTCGTGATGTCAGTGAAAAGGAGAGGGATTACGAGAGTCCACATGACTCCGCGGCAGTTAATGCAATGAGGGTCACTTCGTTTTACTGCAAGTACTGTGGAGAAAATGGTAGACACGAAACAGCTACTGATATCGGTACGCTGAATGCATTCCGCGTGACCCACATGCCTCCAGAGTGGTCCAGAGACAATCGAATACTAGAGAGGTATTTGGAAACGTACAAATCATTTGCACGCGGATCGACATTCACTGAACCATTGTTATCGAAATACTTACTGCACGTCAATCTCATGTTAGATAATTTACCGTATGCCAATGCATCGTGGATAGCACGCGAACCGAACACTAAAAATTATTTGGTTGGAGACGTGGCTAGCAAGCCGATCCCATGTCCATACAGGCGCTGTTATTAGCAACACCATCCGATTACGTACGGAGGGACGAACACACTGCCATTGTAGAGCGCGTTCGCGAAATTAATTCCACTTGCGCGTTTTTCATTTATCAACCGCTACTACACGGTTCGCGTGATACCACAGATAATATCGTACGAGGTATAGATTGTTTGTGCTTTCGCATTCAAGCCGAAGTTGCCAATGGGTCTAATTTTATTTTCGGATAATTGAATATGTGGGCGCGTCGCAAGCAATCGCACCACGTAGGAGGGGTACCGGTGATTTTGAGAATGTTTCCTCATGGCGACACAGGTTCAGATATATGGTGTTACGATAGTGTTATAAACGTATCCGTTGTAGCAGATAGCGGATATAATCAAACCCAACCTAATTGCCGCCAAAAGCCCAAATGGAATTATACAGAACTATTGCAACGTTTCGATCAATTGGTACAACAATGTGCGGCGAAAAGTACAGACAAAAGTGAAGAATTTAACGGCCCTAAAGAAAAGATTAGGGTTGCCATAGAAAAAGCCAAACAAGAATATCAAGAAATAATTAATGCATCCAAAGTTACGTATGACAAAGGTAAAAAGAAATATGAAGAAGAGGTAGACAATGTGTTAGAAAAAATGGAATGTGGGATTTTGAACGAATGTAATGACCGTGACTCATGAAAAGGCTGGTTATAAAAAAATAATGGCTTATGACTACAGCGTGTTCTCTCTATTAACTGATTATTGGGAAACACTGCGAGAAATATTACACTATGACGATACTGGATACCAAAGAACATCTGAATCGCTTGCGTTATGCCATGAAAAGTTAGATAAAACGTATGTGGACGGCGTTGTAAGGCCGGACGTTCGATTTAATGTCATACGTGAAAATTATTTTTTGGCACTAACGTGTGCATTTTATTAACGCATTCATTTAATACACCCGGAAGAATCAACTTCAAAAAATGGGGTGGTGGGAATCACTATTACTGTGCTAATGATGGTGATCGTATCGTGAATATATGTGTGTCAATCTCAACCGTTGACCCCGATAGTAGTAACATTCGACATATTTGCACATTAGATCAACTGTACGATAGTTTGTGAACTCCTCCGCGGGATACAATTATTAATGATGAAATGCACTTGTCGATATTGCTGGCACATATGTCATATATAACGCAATTAGATGGCGATGACAACGAAACAAAACACGCAATGCATTTGCTTGAAGAAATAACACACAGTTTCGTTTTCGCGATGCTGCCACAATGCGACAAAACCATTCGACGATATCTACGTGGTAATAAAGTCGCTCATTTGTCGTGGTTAAATCGGGTAAAGATTTTCTTAAATACATGTCGCAGGGAAACTGTATATAACAGTACTATTAAAATCGAAGGTGAAGGTTGTCACCACGCCGGGGTACTTTTGAAAAAAATGATCAGTGAAAAGAAACACTCGTCGTCGTCAACAGCAGTAACATTTTTCAGTAGCTTGGCCACCGTTCTATACGCAGCAACCTTCATGTCGGGGTCACTTGGCACAATTCCGAAAGAAACGGTGTTGGTGGCGGCGCGAAACTCGCGTATGGTCACGTTGTTACCGCGTTCGTCCATCTTGCAAACTTCTATGGATTCTCCTCGCATGTAATCGTCGTCTAAGCGTCTGTAATTGATGAACGTGTTGGGCGATTGCACCACCAAGCTCCCGCTCTCGTCGTTCGCGGTCACTTGGGCTTCGGTCGGCATGGCGAGTCCGTATCTACGTAAAAACGTGCGCACGGTCTGCTGCGCATCGCGATGCCACTTGGGCGTCGCACCACCGACGACCGCACCTCGCCGATACGGCACTAACGCGGCGCCGTCGTCGTCTGTAGCAGTACCACTACTGCTCATCGCTCCTGACCTTTTTCTTTTTTAATGTGTGTGTGACGCATTTGACTCGTTAGAAATATCGCGATGGGGAGTGGGGGAGAATACAAGAAGTTAAATACAAGAAGTTTAAAAAATCACGCAGTATGTATAGAAAATAAAAATAAATAATGAAATAATTAAATAAAGAAATAGCGCACCTACACAAGGGTGTGAGAAAAAACAACAATGGCCGATCCCACAACGGATGAATAAATTGAATAAATTGAATAAATGGAATTTCTTATTATAGATTACGATTATCACGATGATGAAGACCGCGTGCGTAATGCTATTATTTGTGACGCTGGCCGTCGCAACTGCCGCCCCACCTCTGGGCCCGGAATACGAAGGAGTAGGAGTAGGAGAAAGAGTAATGACGGGACCTAACAACAACGAGGGAGAGGAGTTCTGGTGGTAACCCGTCTTTCGCGGGCGACCCGAAATCGGCAGCGCCAAATGGGTGCCCGCCGTGACTATGATCGCCGTCGGCTCCGTCAGCTTCCTGTCGATCTGCTTCATCCTGCTGGCGGTGATATCCATTTTGCGCAGAGTCAAGCGACTGCAGCGAAACAAACGCAGCAGCAGCAGCAGCCACAACGGGGGCATGGTTCCTCCTTGCTCGTGGTACTCGTGTACGATGCCGGCGCCGTCCCGAATGAGCCCGACCGCGTGCAAGTGCGGCGGCAGCGGCGGAGGAATGGAGTAGAATTGATTAAAAAAATTAACGACCGACCGATGACACCAAGTGAAAAAATGATTGTGAATAAAGAAGAGTGATGTTGATGAAAAAAGTACATACATATGTGTGAACGTTTCTTTATTGTTGGTATGGTATTGTTGTTAGTATGGTTGTTGGTATTGTTGTTGGTATGGTATTGTTGTTGGTGATTGTTATTTTCCCCTTTCTTCTCCTTCCTTCTCCTTCCTTCTGCACTAATATTCTGCTTTATCCTTAAAATTTCATCGTCGCTGCTGCCTCTTCGTCTTCTTCTTCTTCTTGACCGCAAGCTTTCGCTTCTTGGGTGCCGTCGGCTTTCTCTTCTTACCGACCTTCGCCGCGGCACCCACGTATCGCGTGTTTTTCAAGTTGTCCAGCCTCATCATCTGTATCGGCGACGTGATGCGTTTGCCGAGCGGTTTGCCGCCGAACAACATGGAAATTCTACGTGCGTTGTTCGGAGTGAGTAACGAAACGCCGCCCTTCTTCATGTTGCCCATAACCTTTTGCAGTAAAGTCTTGATAGACTCTCGTTGGGGGGCCATGATGGTCTTTTTTTAATAATACGTCGTTGCTTTGTCCTCTATACGTCGTTGCTTTGTCCTCCTTGCATTTTGAAAATAAAGCACTTTTGTTTTTTATGTCGCCCGTTTACATAAAAAAAGGAGTGCGGGACGAACGAAAATGTGCGGCGTCGCTGGTGACGACAACGACAAAAGGTGGGGCGGCAAAAACAACAACCGACACGCCAGAGGAGCAGGAAGAGGTAGAGACGACGACCGTCTCAACAACAACTACCTACCCCCTCCATTACCGCCGAAAAAGCGCAAGGAAGACGATGACGTGCGCAATAACAACGCAACCGCATTCGATAATCGTCGTCGCCGCTACCGATAGTTTAAGTTAGGTAGTTTTCTCACCCCCCCCCCACCCACCATTTACTCATCCCACCCATTTACTCTTTTTTCTTTTGTACACTATTTACCTTTCTTCCCTCCCCCTTTCCCAAACTGTAGTATATATATAAGAAGGGTACGGCGGTTCGTATCATCGCACTCGCCAGGCCGCCCCTCATTCCGTCGTTTAACGTACCTTAACGTCGTTGAACGACGTGTTAGTGCCATGGAGGACGGGGATGAAGGGTCGCGCGCCAGCGGAAAAGACCAAATGATCAAGTCACTGCGACTGGACATGGTTTTTTACAGACGCACCACGGGCATGCAGAAATGGAACGACGTGGCAGAACACGTGTTTCTGCAAGGACCGTACGTGCCGCTGTTTCAAGTGGTGGCTTCGGGCGCTCGTTCGAATGCGGACGACTGCATCATGCGAGACGTTAGAAACGAGCTCAAGTGCGTCGTCAACTCGGAGAACTCGATAGTGGCAAGAGCCATGCTGAACGCGTCGGACGGGGAGATTCGAAGCGAGCCGTGGGTCAAGAGCGATCCGCTCTACAACGGCTGGCGCCGCAACGACGCCATGAAGAAGGTCTGGGTGCGACGCCAAACCTTCGACGAAAGAAAAAAGGCAGCTGAAGGAGCAGCCGGAGAAGGAGGAGCAGCCGAAGGAGAGGCAGGAGAAGAGACAGGAGTAGAGGCAAAAGCAGAGGCAAGAGAAGAAGACTCGTCTGCTGCTGCCGCTGCTGTTACTGTGACGGTGATTACGACTGCGTCATACGCACCGCAACCGCTGCGAACACCGCCGGCGGGGCCCAAAAGAGTGCTCGCGCTGGTCAACGGCCGGGGCCGTCGGTCGCAGAGGAAGGTCGTGTGCTACGTGGAACTGCCTCGCAACTGGTGTCCGGTGCCGGTGGTCACGTACGCCAACGTGCGCAACAACAGTCTGCGCGACTGCGTTCAGGTGGACCACCGGAGCGTGCACGCGCAGACGTTCGTGCGAGAGTACCAGTACATCGACGGCGTTCGCTTGATCAAGCGCATTCTGACGGCGTGCTACAGCCGGATCGCCAACATGCTGATCGACAAGGGCGGCGAGCCCCTCGAAGAAGCGGGAGGGGAGGTCGAGCACTACGCGGCCGGCCTGAAGTTTGTGGGAGCCGTGAAGATGCCTCCGAGCGCTAGTGCGCCGCAAGGCTGGATCGCTCGTTACGGGCCGTGCTTCGGCGTGGGCGCCACGATGAACAACTCTTGCTACGACGATGGGTCGATCCTGAACGCGATGTACCCCAACCACCTCGCCCACGTGAAGGACATGTGCCGGCGACTGATGCAGAATCCGTCGGCGCTGGTCGGCGCCGGAGCGGGGCCGCCCACCAGACTGTACGTGGGTTCCAACGACGAGCGAACGACGACGACCAGACCCGTCGGTCACCTCGTGGCCGAGGCGGCGTGCCTGTCCGTGACTTCTGGTTACGACAAGAAGCATCGCAAACGCAAGAGCAGGAGGGGTAGGGGTAAGAAGGGCGCAGTGGTCGAAGGGGACGACGATGACGAGGAAGTAGCAGCAGAAGAAGCGGCAGAAGAAAAAGGAGCAACGTCAGGAACAACTGGCGACGAAGGAGACGACGAGGATGAAGAGAAAGAAAAAGAAGTGGGACGAAAGGAAGACAAGATGGAACAAGATTAATTTGTGTTGTTGTGTGTGAACAATGGAAAAAATAAGAGGATAAATAATAATAATAATAAATGACACAATGTATTTTATTCACCTAAAAATGTTGTTGTTGTTGCCCTATTCTTATTCGTATTCTTATTCTTACACTTGAATAATTGCATTTCGTTCACAAACCGCAAGATAACTTCGCCTTCGGGAGGGTCTCGATGCGGGAGAGCCGACTTTAGGTGTCTCTCTGCAAGCTGGCTTCACTTGGAATGCCCACGCGATGCGGAATAACTGCACTTGCGTTTTTTCAGGGTCTGGTCGTTGCTGCCGTTTTCGGCACCGTCGCTCTTTTCCACGTCGCTTCTGCGGATTCGGCACTGGCAGAGCATGGTCAACAGCGACTTGAACCGGACGACGATCAGTCGCTGCGACGGAGACATGGTCGTTGGATCGTCGACGGCGTCGGCCTTGTCTTTGAGATCGGTAACGTACGCCGAGAGCACGTTGCACAGTTTGGTCAAGTGCTCGTTGTTGGGGTAGCGACCGATGCAACGGTAGATCATCCGCGTGGCGGTGAGCAAACTCTGCTCGAATAGGACCGCCAGAAAGCGTTCGTCAGTCACCGTGAGCGAATGGTTTGCGTTGTACATGCACCCGGCAACGTCGTCGGAAGTGATCGTGTCGTTGTCGTTGTCTACGTCGCAGTTTCCGTCGTCGTCTTCCTCTTCTGTTTCCTCCTCCTCGTTTTCCTCATTGTCTTCATTTTCTTCTTTTTCTTTTTGTTCTTCTTGGTCTTTAGATTTTTCAACGTCGAGGCGGCGTCGTTTGCAACATCCTCCTTTCCGAGCAGCGACATCCCGTGATTCGGCCTCGATGCAGCTCGCAATCGCCGCGGTCAACAGGTCTATGAGAGCGCCAGGAGGACGGTTGCGATAGTAGGGAGACAGTTGAGGAGTGTAGAAATAGTAGAGCATTTTCGTCACGAGTGATTCCTTGAGAGCCAGTAGTAACGACGAAAGATACATGATGTACTACGGAGGTTACGGATTTACAGAGTGAGTATACGTATGTCTATAAATGAAAAAAAGGCATGTTTTTTTGGCGGCGGCAAATGTAATTAAAAAATGGATAGGGGAGGAAGAACGTGGGGATCTTAAGTTTTTATTATTTCACTTTATTCTACAACTGAAAGAGTGTAGTTCTTCATAGTATTAAAAAATTAACAATGAGCGAAACGGCACCAGTAACATTGCCAGAGTGTAGGTTGGCCGGACACGAACATGTTACACAATTGTCGCATCCGATCGGTCCGCCGGGCACGCGTCCCGGTGCGTTGCCCGCCGGTCATCCGAACCAACACCCACACTTTCACAGAGACGTGACGTATTCGCAAGACAGAGGCATTCATTACATCGAGAGATTAGCGGCGCATACCGAATCGGCCGCGTCGTCGTTGGAAGCCGTGATAGAAATCGTGTTTTTCGGATCGTTTGCGCATCGTTATTGGGGCGCCTCTTACCGCCACGGTAATTCGGCGGACGACTCTGCGGGCACGCTACACACCGCCGAATTGTATCCGTTTTTCAATGCACAGACGGGCGCCGCAATCCCAGTTACCGATATTCCGCTGTTTAAGTCGATAGCAAAGCTAGAATTTGGTAGCGTTACCACCTCACCGCCTACCGTTACAATCAGTTTCAATTACGAGCGCAAGGAAATATTCTTTACGAAAGGCGACACTACTAAATCCTTAGACGAGTTGCTACTTAAATACGTGTTCTCCAAAAAGACGGTGCCGGGCCCCAGCACAGAGTACGGGGCGATCGCGGACGTCTTGCGAACGCGAGAAAAGGTGGCTTATTCCAAGTCCTACTTGCGACTGGTCGAGGCCAGCGAGCACTTGCTGGCGGACCCGATGGACATGCAGACCAAGCCGCTCAGCAAGACGCGTCGCCCCGATCCGACGCGCCCCTTCAGAAACTCGGCCGTGCTCACGCTGCTGGCCAAGTGCATGCTGGACAACGAGCCCTCGATGTCGGCGTTTCCCGACGATTTGGAATCGCTATTCACCGGACCGATGGCCGCCTTCGACGTTGACAATCCCATGCTGGGAACTCAGGCGGTGCTGTACTCGACGCTCGCCAGTCTGACCACGCACGTGCTTCCGCTGGTGCTGACGAGCGGCGGCAGCAGGTGCGATTAGCGCCGGGACGTCCTGATACTTTCGGCCGTGTTTTACGAAGACGAGCGCGACGAGGCGGCCATGAACATCGTCAAGAGCCTGGCCCTGGAACGCCTGCCGGCTCTGCTGCCAGCCCTGTCGCAGCCGGAACAACAGAAATTTCCTCTACCCACAAATGCGCGAGAGCGAGAGGAACTGGCCGCGATGATGGCGCAGTACTGGATGAAAAACCTGGCTCCGGTGCTGTGCGCAAGCATGATAGTGCCCGGAAGCGAGCGGGGCAAAAGCGCCCTGTATCGCACGTTCGATCACCTGTCGCGCGGGCTCGAGGGGTCGGACAGCGACGCCGACCGCAAGAAGGTGCACGACGACGCGCTGTTTGTTCGCGCGCTCAACGAAGCGTTCGTGCGGGCGGCCGCCACCCGCCGGAGCGGAAGCGTCGAGAGTTGGTTGCAGCGCCCCCCTGCCAGAGAGGAGGAGCGGACGTCGGAAGCCGCTACGCTGAGGGCGTTTATAAGAAAGGCGGGAATAACCGGAGCGGACGATTCGTTTCTATCGGTTCGCACTATCTCGTCTGACTGCGTGACTTTCAACGCGCGACCGTCGATATGGTCTTCCCAGTTCGGATTGCTCCTAAATTCCTCAACTGGATCGGGGACGCCGCGACGTCAAGAAGGTACGGCGACGCAGCAGTCGACTACTACTCCTCCTCCGCCACTGGGACTGTCAAAGGCAACGGTGCGCGCGCTAATGTCCGAGTCCGTCACGCTGCACGGCACCCACCTCGATGCGCCCGCAAGAGACACGCTGGCGCACAACACCGACGATTTGGCGACGGGCGGCGGGGTCCGGTCGCGCCGCGCCCTGAGCTACAAGCCAGACCTGTTCGCGATGAGACCGAACGAAGAGGACTACTCGTTCGACGACGACGGTCATCGCCGCAGCCGAGGAATCCTGGATCGCACCCAGAGGGAAGCCCTCCGCGGCCGCTTGCTGCCCGCGAGCGCCATTACGGGAGTCCCCCGCAGAGGCACGACGTACGTGCCTCCACTGCCGCCATCGTCGCCCACGACGGCGACTCCATCGCATATTACGTATCCCTCGCATTCCGTTAGCCCCACCGGACCCATCTTGGTGACCGCGGCCGTGGCTTTCATGCTGGCCGCGTGCGAAACCGTGATAACACTCAAAGATCCAAACTACAATAAGAATAAGAATGGTGGTGGTGGTAATAACAGTAATAGTAATAGGAAGTTCGCTGGCGCCGCAGGTGGTACTGCCACTGCTAACACCGGTAACATTACGAACAACAGGAGGGCGGTGGGCTTCGCTAGGCCACCGATGCGGCAACGAAGGAACTTTGTCACTACAATGCGACGGGCCGCAAATCAAGTGATGAATAAGGCCGGCAACGCTTACAGACGAGTCATCGCGACTTAGCAGGCGGCGGAGCACGACAGGCACGAGAAGCACCTAAGGCAAATAATCAAAAAATAAGTGGAAAAAAAGAAGGGAGACGGCGACGGCGGTGACGCGCAGGGTCGGTTCAACAACACCGCGCGCCGCCGTTTGAATTCCGATGCCGCTGCCTCGATGCTTCGAAACAAACGCATCGTTCTCACGCATGTTTTTCTTTACTGCTACAATAAATGCAGTGATTTGCATGTGATTCGCGGCTGTTCTCTTTATTTCTTTCTTTCTTCCATTTATTTCTATTTCTTTGATTGTTTCTTTTTTTACGCAAGGTATGCAGAGAAGAGAGAGTGCATATTTTTTTCTCTTCATTGTCTTGGAAGCCACTAGACAATGACAAAGGAGCACACGTATAACAAAAGGGGGGCGCCGCGTATATATTATGTGAATAGTATTTGAATATTTGAATATGTGAATATTTGAATGTGTGAATATGTAAATATGTAAATATGTAAATATGTAAATATGTATGTGTGTATTTGGGTATTTTCTTAAAAAATAGGAATCACATTAGAGTAATAGAAGAGTAGAATAAAATATGAAAAGACTTTATTGGCTGCGCAACGATTTGGGTCTGGACATGGCCGCTCGCACCGGCGAGGGATGTCCCGTGACCGGAGCGATGCGGTACGTGTCGTGCATCGACGGCACTTCGCCCGTGGTGGTGCCTCCGACCTACTACCATCACGGCAACGAAGAAGAAGCGGCTGAGCGTGAAAAAAGAAGGACGGCAAACGCCACGAGGAAAAGGAAACCTTCGGTCTCGGTGCTGACAGATATGATATTGCGCGATACCCCGTCTCGACTGGCGCTCGCTCGCCTGCTACCCGAGCTGTGCGCGCAGCGACTGGTGCGAGACGTGTTCAAGGAGCGCAACCAGGCGATGGCGACGTACGTGGCGGAAAAAGTGTACAAGAAGCAGTACAATTACATGCAGATGCAATGCATTATAGGTATTCCAGGTCCTAGTGAGCCTCCATCCCCACCTGAAGAAGATGCATTCGTAACTGCTTGGAGAAACAATGCATCTCAAATTAAGGCAGAGACCTTTCGAGACGACGGCATAAGCAAGATGGAAGCGTACGCGCTTAAACATTTCCCAACGACAACGCAACCGCAACCGCGAAATGAGGCGAATCAACGGATACCTGATAGCAATGCCCTTGCCATCCTCATGGGATGGTCGTCGAACGAGATGGGTCGTAGCATCAAGGAATATTTGTTACTGTTTTTCGGTGGCAAAACGTCAGAATTAATCAACGTTAAGTCCACTGAGGAAGATAACGTAACAAAATTAATATCCCCTTACGGTACTGGAACTTACCTCCCCGCATTTTTTCGCGTCGACCCTTTAGTCGATCCTGACGGCACGCACGCTCTAATTGTAATCGCTCCCTCCGTGGTGACCACCAAAGAAGAGGTGGGTGAAAGAATAAAGAAATATCTAGCAGAAGGTAAATGGATCCCTGCGAAATGGGGGTCTGTAATGCGACTCTGCGAGGACGGCGAAGGCCAGACCACGTGCGATTGTTTTCTTTTCCTTCCCGCGTACACTCACTGCATCCAACACGGTGTGCTCGAGAGATCCATTGTATTGCTGTCATTTTCCAATCAGCGGCGATTAATCACCGTGCGCGAGGGGTACGATCACGAAACCGATTGGGAGGCATTCGTAAAGGTGCCGTCCCTGTTTCGCGTGCGAGACTACGCCGCGTGCGTTCCTCGCGGGTGGACGCCCGCTCCCGTCGTAGGAGGCATCGCGCGGCGCCGCACTTTGGTCTCGGATTACGACCACGAACTGCTGACGGACGCGGTAATTGACGATCCCAAGAGGCGGGACGAGATATTGCGTCGCTATCATGCAAACAACAACCATCGCGCCAACAAAACGTTCGTGTACTCGCCGGGTCGCAGCCCCACCAACGCGTACGAGCTGGGTCTGACGAAAGCTAGCGTGTTTTGAGTTGAACAATGAGAATGAAATAAATAGAGAAATAGTACGATATGATATATGATATATATAAAGGAAAAAGAAAGAAGATGAAGAATAAAGAATAAAGATATAAATAAGAATTGAGGAGAGTGGGTTAAGAATGGTGAACATAGCAAGAGAATGACGTGTGGTGGTGCGTAAAACAATGATAATAAGAAGATATCCCAATTACTCTTTCTTCCGTTGTTCCTTTTCTCTTGGTGTTGTTTGCTTTTAACGGATGTTGGAAGTTGTGACTCATTTCTGCGGGCTCATTTTCCCGCGCGAAAAAAAACACGCCCCTCATTCAGTCTCGTCCTATGGAATTCGTTCTCCTCAATTCTGTTCATCTCTCCGCCTAGAAAGCAAAGAGAGAACGAAAAAACTTGCCTTGGTGCTCTCCTTATATACGGCGCCCGCGATAGAGACACTCGGCATCGCTAAGAACCCGCTAAGGGTGTGCTTTTTCTCTCGAGAATCTTAGATGTAACCGCAGTGGTTACAAAAAAAAAAGATGGCCGACGAATGTGATACCTGGAATGAGGCAGTAAAGACGTACTATACTGATGGGAATTTCACTACATTCAAAGAGGCCTTCGATGGACATTACACCAATCGAGCAACGTCGTTCATCCCTTGTCTTCGACATAAAGTTGAAGTGATACTCAATCGTTTTGAATTGCTAAACCTAGGAGACGCACAGGAATTGGAAACAATCCAAGCGGTAAGAAATCGTATTTTTACATCAACCACATTGGATGCATTTGTGGCGCCGCTTGATTATTCAAAGTTGGATCTCTACTGCCATCCGGCTGGGCCATTCGACTACTCTGCAGGCAGTACATTCACGATCAAGAACACGAAGCCAGGAGGAGCCAATGTAACATACCAATTGAATAATCAAGCATCCCCAATCGTAAGTCTAAATGGCAGTTCTAGTCCTGAAAAAGTGGACGCCCTGGCGCTGTATGTCGTCGCACAAGAAAGAGATTCCACCACGTACTTCGTCCTGTATCTACCCATGGAGATTACGCTCATCACCGGAACCGAAGACGATCGGGTCTACTCCGACCTCGAGTGTCGGTGGTTGACCGTATCGGAGGCAGCGGGACTGTCCCCCAACCACGCCGCGTGGCTCGACAGGCAGCTCACGGTGCGGGACGAACGAGTGAAGTTCCTCTCGCTGACCTACAACGTGGCAGTGCACAGCGTATTGCCCGTATCAACGTGCAACGCCATGTTTGAAGGCGCAGATGCCACCTCGGCCAGACGCAGGTACGGACTGAAGGTGTCCTCTTTTGATTACAAACTGTCGAACTGCATCACAAAAATGAATTTGGTGCCGCCTTTCTCGAAGCTGACAAACAAGTGGGACATCGTACAGATTCCCGGTGTGTGCATGCCTGCTTCGAACGACGTCGGATACTGCGGATTTCCGTTTCACGTCTCTAACGGCACCGATCGAGTGTTGGACGCCATGTGTTTGAGTCCAAGATTTAACAAGCTCGGAGTGTGTGCGAAATGCCGATTTTCACAGGTTTATGCCGGAAGACGCCACAGTTTCTAAAATATACGTCCACCACCTCTATGAATTTACAATCGCTCTTACAGCAGATGGTCTTCCAAACGGCGGCGGTGGTGGCGGCGGCGGCAGCGGTAGCAGCAGTAGCAGTTACCGCGCAGACGACCTCAGGTACCTTGATCAACAGTGGACTCTGCATGCGTCCACGTGTGATTTACACTCCCAAATGTGTCACCTCACTGAAGATAACAGTCACTTGACGATCAAGCCGTCCTTGTTCGGTTTCTCGGTATTGCGAGAATACCTTCTTAATGACCTATTAACTTCTTAATAACTTCTGAATGACCTATTGAGACAGGATATAACACTTCAATATGCCACATTTCAGACACTCTTGGCTTACTTTCTTTCCTAAACCTTTTCTTGTTATTTCTTTATGCAACTAAAGCCAAATCGTTTTACAGAAGTATGGTGTTACTCGGTGTTATTTCTGTTTTTTTCTGTTAAAGTGCCTTTGCCATGGCATTGCATTGTGTAAACCATTAAAAGCCTTCTTCTTTTTTTTTTAAGTTATGTACCAGATGCAGCCTTTATGTAGTATGTTTATATATTGCTCTGTAGTGTAATGTGACCGCCGTGGGCAGTGCTTCTTTTTGTGTATCTTCTTTTTTCTGACTTTGTATGCTACTGCCAAATAAGGGGGGCCGTTGCTCTGTCAAGCTGTTGAAAGACAGCTTTTACTTCGGTCCCCCTGCATCATCATGTATGACGTGATGGTCGAAATAAACTTACTTACTTACCTACTGCAAGCCATGACTCAATGCGGCTCCGCGTACTACAAACCACTTGAGTTGTGTGAGCAGAGCGCGTGTGACTCGCTCGTGGCCGCGGTGAAGGCTGCGGAAGCTTGTCGCCCAAACCAGGAACTGGAGCGTTCTGTGGCCGTCACTGCCAACACGATGCTATCGACGTTTTGTGCCGATGAGCAACGGCGGTGTCGGCAAAGCAACGAAGTCTCTGACAAAACGCTCGCTGGATGTGTGCTAGCCCTGGTAAAGACTGGCTATTTTACGTCGCGCTACGTTACAACAACGCCAATACAGAAGCCGGACACTGAGATTAGAGAGCAAGTAAATTCACAAAATGTGGTAGAATATACATTGCAGAACAATAATGTCATAGATTCAGTAGAATACCTCGCCAAGGCAGATGCTCTCCGAGTCATATGCAGCCCGATGTTCTGTTGCACTTCAGACGTGGATACCGAACCGCCCACGATACCGGTCTCCATGATTCTAAAAATGCACTTGGTGACGTGCATATCGAGTGACACGCCGATGGTTCCTCTATACGGAGCCGATCGGCCGCACGAACTGCAACACCTACCAACGTCGAACGGCATGTTAAAGAGATGGTGCTGTCGTATGCTCGCTGAACTACCACTAAGCTTCAAGACCAAGAAAAGATCCGAGCTTGCCCGCGAAGCCATGCGACTGCAAGCGTATCACGCGTTCCACGACGTGCGCACGCGTCGACACCTGCTGGAACTGTTGTACAGGTACGACCTAGACAGACAAGTAAATGATATGTGTTGTCAGATAATGACGAGTTCTGAGTTACCCGAACAGCTGGCGACAGCGGTGCGCTTGCTCCCAGTAGAGGGTGCAACAGATGAAACAAAGCAGGTGTTGGAGACCAACGCAAAGAGAATGGCCGCAAAGGCACTGGCGGAAGCGTACATGGTCTATGACCAACTTGGGTATCACTCGGAGGCGTCGTGGGAAGTGTTAATGATTCCGGAAAAAGTACAACAAGAGGAGGACACACTCAGAACCCTGTTCAGAATGTACTTTCCCGACGTCCGCAATCTCGACGCGGGAGAGAGATTCTATCGGCTGCCGACGTCGGAGGTCAAGCGAGACAACATATGCATGCTGGTCAAACTCAAGAAGGACGAGTACCGCACAGATTGCAATTACGTGCGTGCGCCCAAATTTCTGGTCTGTAATCTCGTAGTTCCTTACCTGGAACGAGAAATCAACCTGATCGCCAGCAAAGACAAACACGAAGCCGTGGCCGCCTACTGCCGAGAATATTGGGGCAACGTTCCGTCGCCCGACTCCAGTCATAGCCCCGTGCCCCAGCCGTTTTCTGATAACGAGCTCAACTTGTACAGTGATAACTTCAAACACTTCGTAGGCACGGTGCTGGCGTCGCTGCCCGACGCGGAAACGTACGATCGACTAATGGGCAGCGGCGGTGCCGGTAGTAGTAGTGGCAGTGGCAGCAGCAGTAACATCAACGGCTGCAGCAGCATCGGCAGCCGCGGGAGCAGCAGCGGCAGCCGCCTCCCCCTCGTCGATTTGCAGCCGCGGCCGTGGTGGCTCGAGGCCATCACCCGACGAATAGTGCGTTTCCAGAACGAACACATGCACTATCGCCCCCTCGACAGAGAACACCTGACGCTGGACCCCGCGGCGACCGTCGACGCCATCATGCAGGACCTGCGCCAAAAGGGCTGTCGCGTCATTCTCTCCATGCGCGAGTACGAGCGTCGGCACGAGGAAGCGATCGCCCGCGGTCACGGAGACGGCGACGACCTGGTGTCGGATTACGACGAGGCTCTGAGAATGTTCGAGACGAGCATTCACCCGGCGCTCGATCATCCGAGCGCCCTTTCCCGCGACAAGACGATCATAACCAAGCTCGTGGAGAATTATCCTGCCTCCGCGTGGCAGCGCTACCTGCGATTTAACGGCGGCCGAGTGATCGGTAGCATTTCGGCGACGGCGTCTGCCTCAGCTTCTAGTGCGCCGCCTACTTCTGCCTCTGGTGCGCCTACGCCCGTCATTACCTCGACGACGGCGGCTGCTGGACCCGCCACTTATTGAGTGTGTGTGATGCAGTGCGGGTGTGTGGTTTTTTTTGCAAACAGTGCGAATAAGCGTGTGCGTGTAGTGCAGAGTTTTCATAATAATCAATCAGCATTTATTTTGTTGGTTCAGTGTGTGTGCGCATATAATCACCACACCCACATTATTGTTGTTATTCCTATTCTTTATTCTTTATTATGCCATATGCTTTATATGTATTATATATTATTATTCCTTGTTACCATATGCTGTATATATTACATAATCTGTATATGTGTCTCACTCTTCTTTCCTTTCGAGAAGAAAAAATAAAGATTGAGGGGGAGAAAAAAGACAAAGTGGTCCGAGTTATTATTTTTCGTTTGTCTTCATTGTTATTCTTTATTGAAACAAATATGCACCACAATTGGACGTATATTATAAATACAATGCAAGAAGTTAGATGTAATTAACAATAGTAATAATAATATATTCAGGTGACATAATAATAATGTGGCATTATGTAGTGTCACATTATACAATATGTCACATTATCCAATGTGTTACATTACCCAATGCGTGTTACATCATACAAAATGCTATTGCTATTATATTACATCTTATATCACACCGATCTGAAAACTACGTCTTCTTCCTCCTCCTCCTCATCGTCCTCTTCCTCTTCCTTTTCTTCTTCCTCATCTGGCGACGCCGAGCACAAAGTGATCACTTCTTGCTTCGGTGGCGGGTGCTGCTGCTGCTGGGGCTGCAACTGCTGCTGCTGCTGCTGGGGGCGCCGGGCAAACTCCTTGCCGTAAACGACGTCCAGCACGCCCACCAGCGTCGCTCGGACAGAGTTGCACGCGGGTCGGCTCTTGGAGCTTATCAGTATCACCGCGGACACGTCGACCGACGACGGACCGTTGCGAGACTGCACGGACAGTGCGAACGTGTAGTTGAAGATGAGCGAGGTTCGCTTGCGAGGAGGGTTCTGCTTCTACACTTCGATCCAATTCTTCGTGTCGGAGAAGCGCACGGACGCCCCCACGTCTCCCTGCCGATTGCTCTAGACCCGCACGATCATGCCGTTGTCTGCGGTGGGAACCACCACGTACACGTCCTTTGACGCCCCGCTCACGGCGGCGTTGACCGCAGACTCGATCAGGTACAGCAGGTTCATGGTGAGCTTGCGCTGGGTCGGGCCGTTGCTAATGTTGTTCGAGGTGGTCAGCTTGCGGTAGTAGAAAATCTCGTCTCCCCGCCGGTCGGCGGCGCCGCTCTCGACCACGAGCGGCGGCAGCGTCGTTTTCCTCCTCCTGGCGTTTATGGCGTTCAGCACGGCGTCTCGGCTCGACTCCGAGTACAGATACACGGCCGAGGTGGCGGTTTCCTTCGCGAAAACCGTCCACACCGTGACGTACTCTAGCGTCCCGTCGTAGGACGCCAGGTTGTCCTCCCACACGGGCGACACGCAAGACAGTTCCAAGTGCACCACGCGATGTCCGCCGACGGCGCACCTGCGGCGGTACGAGTCAAAGTCTATGCGCCGCACGATGGCGTTGTGCACCCAACTCTCGAACGCGGTCAGGAGCGCGCCGCACCTGTTGTGGTGCGTGGGCAGCCGCTCGAAATTGTTCCACGCGGGCCGGGTGTCGGAAAACACTGCGATCGGCACGCGTCTTGCGTCCGCGCCCGGCAGCAGCAGAAAGTGGTTGGGGTCGATCATCTTGGGTGCCGCGTCGACCGCCAGATTGAGCGTGGGCGACGGGTACTTATCGGAAAACAGCTGGTGAATTGGTAAAGGTACTTCTTTGGACACGAGGTACGCTTTGAGCTGCTCGGTGAAGAACCTCCACGTTTCGTCATCGCCTCCGCCTCCTCTGCCGTTTTCCTGCTGCTCCTTCTTACCATTGCTACCACCCACTACTATCGTGCCTTGCTGCTGCTGCTGTTTCTGCTCGGTCCCATTATTTTCTTGCTGCTGTTGCTGCTTTTGGTCGCTGCTTCCCCAGTCGTCCAGTCGTTTTTTGGCGGCGGTGAATAGCTGCACTTGGACCGAGTCGTAGCGCCGGTCGTGCGGCATGCGCTTTGATTGCAGTTGTTGCTGTTGCAGTTGTTGCATTGTGACTATTGTGATTATTCGGATTATTAGAATTATTGGGATTATTGGGATTATTCTGATTGTTCTTATGGGGCTGCTGCTGTTGTTGCTGTTGCTGCGGGCGCCTGCTGCCGGCGACGTTGGGGACCACGTGGCTCCAGCACGCAGACGTATCAACGTATTGTTGTTGTTGTGTGTAAATGTCCTTTATCCTTTTATCGCTTTCTCGTTGCTTCTCAAGTATAGTCGACTGACTTAGAGTAAAAGATTAAATATATATAGTAGGGGTATTTGATAACAATTAATAATTACCACCGCTAACAACAACAACAACAACATGAGCAACAGACGCCGCGCCGGCGACGGCCAAGACCCAAAGTCGACCACCAACAACAACATTTTCGCGCTGCATGGCGCCGCCATACACGCGCACAAAGCCGCCGCTGCAGCTGCGGCAGGCGAGGCGCTGCCCTCAAAGGACGTTGCGGACGCCGACGATTACTCGCCCAGCGACGCGCTCATACCGCCGCCGCGCGAGAGCGTCTTTGCCAAGTCGGATCGCAAGCGCGACCACTTTCCCGAAATCACAAACGAAGACGTGTTGCGCATGGCAATGTTTTTCAACATCGACGAAGATCCCACCAGCTTCGCCAACGCCACCGAATACTTTGCCCGGGGAGGCGGGGTGCGCGACGGCTCGACCAAGAGTTACATATCCGGAAGCACGTTCGTGTCCAACGTGGCCACCCAGCTGCAGTCGATGGCGCAAAAATACATAGAGACCGGCACCGAAATGGACTTTATGGAGCGACTGTACGACGAATTTCCCACCCTGTACAGACCCAAGGACTCCAATTACCTCACGTGGGTAAAGTACTTTCTCGAGTGGATCTCGGCGCTCAACAACACGCCCAACATCACCGAGGCGCTGGAAACTCCGCGCCAGATCGTCATCGACACGACGCCCATGCGGCGGCAACACCTCCGCGGCGGCGCGGAAGCGGAAATTAACGACGACGAAGACGAAGAAGGGGGCGGCGACGGCGAAGACACGGCCGTGCTCGGGGTCACCGTAAACGACGTGTACCCGGCGTACAAAAAATGCGCCACCACCGACGCGGTGCTGACCATGATCGAAATTCTCAACGCCAGCCCGGACCAAGTCGATCTGCACGCGGCGCTGCACACGGTCAAGCAGAGCAAGCTGGAGACGAGTCCGCGCGTGGGCGTCTACCAGACCACCAACCTGATCAATTTCCACCTGCACCGATTCGACCTGATCGACATGGACGACAGCATACAGTTTCTGCACGAAATCACGCGCACCGCCATCGCAAACAACATCGTCTTTCCCGTGCCCTTTTGCACCATCAACAACATAAAGACGGAAAACAGACAGTTTGTAAAGTACTGTCTCATCAAACTGATCAACGATTTCAACGTGCATCCGTGAGACCTGTACAGCATTCACTTCGTCAACCTAAACTCGTACACCACCGTGCAGACGCTCGTACGCTCGCACGCGCTCACCAGCACCACGGCGCTGGCCATACTGCAGGACATGACTCGCATCCGCCCGGTGACGAACGCGGCGGGTAACGTGTTCTGCGACAACCTGACCATGTTTCGACGCATGCTCAAGGTGATCAAGACGGGCATCTATCCGGACTCGCGAGAGAAGCCGCGCACCATGTCGGTCAAGAAGCGCTACACGTGCCTCATCCTGGCGCAGACGTACGTGGAGCTGGTGTTCGACGCGTTCCTTCGCTTCAACCGCTTCGACGTGGCCGAGAACGCGTTCCTCTGGCACTCGCTCTTTAATCGACTGGCCAACCTGTTCCGCTCGCTGTGTCGCGAGATTCGCAACGGCAACGCCGACCTGGGCTGCGTGCCCATGGAGCTGCTGTACGATCTGGACGACAAGTGCAACTCTTACCTGAGCGAGTTTCGCCAGTACACGTTCGCCGCCATGGACTCGCCCGACTCGGTGTTTCTGCCCGAGGTGGCGTCGCCCGCGAGTCTGGCCGCCGTCTACGTGGACGAGCTGACCAAATTCGGACTTATGGACATTCACGCGCGCAACGTGGTCACGGACTGCTACGATCGCGTGCAGCGCTTCGCGGAAAAGTTCAACCGCAGCTGCGGCCAGTCGGTGGGCGCGCTGGGCCGACAGCGAGAGGCGTCGTCGCGCTACGATTACGACATCGACGTCGAGCACAACCTGCCGCCCAGCGAGCGCAAGCGGCGACGCAAGGAGCGTCTGAACCTGACGTGGAACCGGCGCTACGACAGCGTGGGTAAGTGCGCCCAGTTCCGCGAGCTGTCGTGGTCGCCCATGTTTCCCACGGTGCTGCGCAACAAGCTGCTGGCCGGCACGTGCGGCCGGCGACTGGGCGGCGGCGGCGTCGACGGCGGCGACGACACGGCGCGCTCCGTGTCCGACGCCGACGTGCTGGCCACGCGACACATCCACGAGGTTCACGGGCGCGACTACACTTGCGATTTCATGACCAAGGAGGAGTACGCGGCCTACGTGCGCCAAGGCACGCTCGTGAGCCGCGAGCTGCAGGTGAACGAGCTGTGCAAGCACTGGGACTGCACCTTCCGAAACAGCATGCTGACCAACGAGGCGCTGACCGCGGACAACGACGACGAGTTGTTCAACAACGAGAACGAGATACTCAACCGTACGCTCATCGGTTACGCGAGCGCCGACGGAAACTACGCGACTGTGCGGCCGGACGCCTCGGGCAACCGCATCGGCTACCCCGGCGGAGTGGACTTGCGACGCGAGCCTCCTTTCGAGGTGCACCAGATGATCCAATCGTACGTGGACATGGCCGTGAACAAGCAGGCGCAGCTGGCCAACACTTGCGGCGTGAGCGTGGACTCGTCTGACGACGCCATGACGGAAAACATAATTCTGCTGGCGGTTCAGGACGCGATCAAGTCCGAGCAGCAGCGCATCTTTTCGGGCGAGAGCACCACCATCGGCGAGGTGGAGGACCGGGAGCGCGCGATCGTCAACAGCATCGAGGACATCAAGAACGTGATTCCTCACTACGGATTCGCCAACAAGCACCAGATCCTGACCATCGAGTCCATCTTCCGCTACCTGTACGTTCACCGGCGGCCGCTGGACCTGCTCAAGTTCGCGCTGAGCCAGGGCATTCACCCGATCGCCCTGTACAACATGTGCACCACCCGCGACGGCTCGCACGCCTTCGTCTCGGGAGGCTACGAGATGACGGCCAACAACATGGTGGTCGCCGAGCGAGTGGTCCCCGTGACCCAACGGGCCGACGGGGTCGTGTGCAAGCGCTTCTCGCACGGCACGCTGCAGGGCATGGCTCACGCGGCCGAGATCGCGGACGCGCGCCGGCTGCTGACGGGCTGGCTGCGGCGCAGCAACACCCTGTCCAAGAACGACATTTACGCCGACATAATCCAGTCGTTCATGGCCGTGTTTCAGACGGGAGTGGACTCTCTAAAGTTTTACCTTAACATGACTGCTTTTTCCATAATAGATTTCATTACTTACGTCTTCAACTTTGCCATTAACAACGCCATGGGACTGTGCGGCCGCGGCGGCGCGGTGGCCACCTCGGTGGGCGAGGCGGTGGCGGCCGAAGAGGGAGGCGGTGGCGGCGGTAGCAGCAGCAGCAGCAACAAGTTCCATTGGAGCAACGAGCCGCGACCGACGCTGATGGTGCGCTTCAGCCAGATGCTGCGCGATCGCCTTCGCAGCAGCAACATTCTGAACGGGCGCACTTACTACAACCACGCGTCGTTCATCAACGAGCAGGCGCAGCGCGAGCTGGGCTCGACGTACATGAACAAACTGCGCAACCAGCTGGACGACGCGTCGATGCGCACCAAGCGCTACATGGAGCGCGGCGCGCACCCGAACCAGCGACGGGACGTGGTGGAAGAGCTGTTCGACAACATAAAGTTTCGCGCCGTGACTGCGACCAGGCCGATGCGCGACAACGAGTGGGGCGTGGGCGTGTTCGTGCTGGACCACGTGAACGTGTACGCGGTGGAACGCAGCAGCGAGCGCTTGTTTTACTCGCTGCACACGTACAAAAAGCCGACCACCACTCACGTGCAGGAAAACGCGTTCGACGTGACGCACGACGACTGCATCGTGACTTCCAAGACGCTGGACGAGTGGACAAACAGCGAGATCGATTACGCGTTCGACCTGCTTTACGAGCTAACGTCAGACTATTTGGTGGACAAGAACTCTGGCACCAGTCGCGCCAACCAACTGTACATCGTGAACAACGCGACGAAAGAGATCGAGATCAACATGTACGTGGACCGGTCGGACTGCGCCATTTATTCGGACATGATGAACAAGTACGACCGCGTGGTGAGCGCGATTCGGGACAGGCTGATCAATTTCCGCCACAAGCTGACCGAGCTCGCCAAGAACGCGCGCAGCGACCTGAAACGCAGCGCGTATTACGAGCAGATCGCAGAGGTCACCGAGTGCATCGACAATCACACGAAATACATTCAGATCGGCACGGGCGACGGTTCCGACTTGGCCAACGCCAACAGCATAGTGGTGAACCAGCGCATCAACGACATGCTCAACTTTAGCTGGGACGCGTCTTGCACCGACTACAGTAGGGACCCCAAATTCGTGAACGCGGGAGTGACCAACGACGGGCGGTACTACACGATAATCGACGGTTACAACCGCGACCCGACGACAATGTTCGTTTCTCCCGAGGCGCAGGAGCGAGAGGAGAGGGCCGCCGCCGCCGCCGCCTCTGCTGCGGCTAACGGTGACGACGGTAACGGGGACAGTGGTAACGGGAACGGGCGTGGCGACGGTGGCAGTGGAACCGGCGGCAGTGGTAATGGAGGTAATGGTGGTAACGGTGGTAACGGCGGGCCGCATGGCGGGCCGCAGCATCAGCCACCGTCAACACCCGGGGGGCAAGGGCCAAACTTTCCTCCTCCGACAAGAGCTCCTACGCCTCCGCAGGTACAGCAACAGCAGCACTTGTTGGATACGACTCGAGGACCGCCGCCGCCGCCACCCACATCGGACGCCATCACAGGATTCGCATCAACCGCAAATCAGCCGCAGCCGGGGGGCATGATGCCACAGATTATAGGACAAAAAAAGCTAAAACATGTATCACCTCGACGCCAACAGAAGGAGACACCAGCAGAACAACTTACTAGTGAGTTGGCAATGAAATTAAAACATATAAATGAGAAAGCTGCCGCTGCAGCGACAACGGCAACGACATCGGCAGCAGCAGCAGCAACAACGGAAACATGACAAGTACCGATTGAATGAAAAAAAAGAAGAATAAGAATGCTAAAGGTTATAGTAAATAATAATAATAACAATAATAAATTGTAATAAAAAGTCATCATTGAGTGGTGTTATTTTCTTTATTTCATTCCTTGCTTGTTCCTTCAATTGTTTCTTCTCTTCACTCATTCTTGGTTGCTATTGTTAATGTTGCTGTTGTTATTGTTGTATGTAGAGCAGCACACCGAATCACCGGAAGGAGGTAAGACACTGCACGAATGGGCACTGCACTGCGCGAATAAGGCACTCCATCGAAGGCCCTGCACTGCACCAAAGGGCACTGGGCGAAGTAGGCACTGGGCAAAGTAGGCAGCACTACACTATGCACTCAACGTATTTTTTTTCTCTTCACATGTCGACCATCTAGCTGAGGAAATAGTACGGCTGATTATTGGCTTTCTTGCGTGGATGCGGCTGACGCATCTGCTGCCGTAAATGCGGATCCCGAAGCATCTGCACCAGCTGCTGCGGTGACGGCAGTTGTTCTTGCGAAGCCCGCTGCTGTTGCGGCTGCCCCTTGCTCGGCATCGGCGGATGGCGCGCATGTTGCTGCGCCATAATCGCGTGATAATGTTGCTGCACCGACGGTGGCAAGTCGGTCACCGTGCAATAGTGTTCTTTTTCCGACACGTCTACCATTTCCACGTCTTCTGCTTCTTCTTCTTCTATCTGACTTATCCGCTGTTGTGCCATGTAATGCTATGGTACTACATATTTTTGACGAATTTTTTTTACGAATATTGAATTATTTTATTCATATTATTTATATCAATGAAAAGTTCTCGTCAATTTCTTGCCCTTCATCATCCTCGTCTTCATTGTCTTCGTACTCCTCGTCTTCTTCGTCATCAAATGAGTCGTCGTCGTTGTCCGAGTCGTCAAATTCATATTCTAATTCACCCTCGCGCAATTCAGTGTCACACGATTGTGCATTTTGTTCTACTAGTACTACTTCGTCGTCCATGACGGGTCTGCTATTGCTCCTCTCGCTTCTTCGCGGTGTACTTTTTCGTCGTCTTTTTTATCGTTACTTCCAAAAGTAGCACACAACACAACCACCCGTCACGCAGGTATGAATACATGTGCCGAGCCAAGTTTTTTTTTATAATTTCATACTACGTCATTATCGTTATTTGTATAATTACAAACTATTGATAATCCACCATTCCTTCCTCTCCTTCCTCCTCGTCACCAAACTCATTACCCGCTTCCCCCTCATCTTCCCCTTCTTCTTCTTCTTCTTCTTCCCCTTCTTCCTCTTCTTCCCCTTCTTCCTCCTCATCGTCGCCCTCCTCCTCACCACCTCCGGCCAGCAACGCCGCACGGACTTTTCTCTTTTTCTTGTTCATCGTATCCCAGTAAATGTGCTGCGCGCTGTCCGTCACGTCGGCCCCGTATTCGTTGGTCCCAGTGGCCGTGCTTTTGAAAAACTTCCTTCTGATGTAGGCGTCTTGCTGCTCGATCGCGTCCAGCCCCTCGAGCGAGTACAGCGTCTCGTACCGTTTCAGATGCGACTCGTCCACCACCGCGTCCAAAATCGACGTGCGCTTCTGCTCCTTTGCAATGGCCTCCGCGTAAGCGCTTGCCAGCATGAAGCCCCTGACGACTCGCACCCCGCCGCCGGCTCCGGCGTCGCCGCAAGGCGACCGCATCCGACTCACTTTGATGCCTATGCGCTCCAGCTCTCGCTCGAAGGCTCCTGCACTCTTGAGACACTCGTGCGCGTGCACCATGGCGTGGGGAACTTTTTTGCCCATGTACATAATTCCAAACATGTCCGTCGTCACGGTCTTCTTGAAATTTGCAATGTCGTTTTTCACCAGCTCGCGCAGCTCCTCGACCGCCACGAAAGCATTGGCGCTCCTGACCCGGACCAGCTTGAAACTCAGCATGGCGGCGATCACGTTCTTGTAAGACGAAAACACGGCGGTGTTCTTTCTGATGTATTCTTCAAACTCGGCCGTGCATCGCTTGTAGTTGCTATCGTTCACGCCGCCCATGCGAGGGATGACGTCTTTCGTGAGGATGCGCATGAGCGCGGCGCCCAGCTTGCGTATCACTTCCTCGTTGCCGAGCGAGCTGTCGCCCAGCATGTGTCTGTACACCGGGATGGATTTGATGCCGGGCTCCTGACGCGCGGTCAGCGTCGGCGTGTCCAGCGGCAGCAGCGTGTTCACGGCACCCATCGACTCGGCCGGGCAGTCGAACATCGTGTTGGCCCGCGTGTTGAGTAATGCCACGTACTCGGAAAAGAGCAGCGGGTACTCGGCGCCAAACATTTTGCGCGCGTGCCTGTCGTTTGTCGCGTACAGCAGGTGACGCTTGCGGAGGGCGCTCTTGCAGTTGTAGGAGTAAGATAGCATCGGCACTATCATGAAGCGAGAGATCTCGGCCGTCTCGCCCGGGTGAAAATACGGCAGCTCGTTCGAAGTGGCCACGATCTTGGCCGTCACCCGAAACTCTTTGTTGAGCGCCGCGTACGGGGCTCGCTGATTGATTATGTCTCCGCCCGTAAAGCGCTTCAGCAGCGCCTTGCCCGCCGACGTCATTTCCAAAACCGACATTTCAGACACGAAGAGGAAGCGCAGGTCGGAGTTGGAATTGCGGAAAGTCGCGTCCATGTGAGTGCTCCGGCCGGTGAAATATTCCCCGTTGAGGTTCACGATGAGTTTGCTGCCGCTGCCGCCGAGCGCCGCCGAGAGTATGTTTATGAACACGCTCTTTCCGTTCACCGCCTCGCCGGGCAGGTAAAGAATTTCGCGGCTGCGGGAGCCGGTGCTGAGCCCGATGGCCAAGTAGTTCATTACCATCTCCGACATTCGGCGGCTGCCGAAGATGTCGTCGAAAATAGCCCATATTTTCTCTTCGTACGTCATTCTCTTTTTCACGAACACCGCCGGACCGCCGTCGTCGTCCTCTTTTCCGCATACCACCAGATCGTTATAGATCAAGTTGAAAGCGTCGGGCTTGCTAGTTATCATGTGCCGCACCGAGAGGTAGCGACAGGCGGTCATGTACTGTTCTTCGAACAGCTCGTCGTCGTTCACGGCGCGTCGCATCTCCTCGGCGGAGAACAACTTAGTCATCGTCTTCTTGACGCGATCGCGGTGGAAGCTCTTGGACACGTACTCCTGCTTGAATTGCGCCTGCTTGCAGAAGATGGCGTGCGCGCAGTCGACTATTCTGAATAGCATCTTGCGCAGGTACTCGCGGCCGCCTCGCAGCGGATGAACCTCGAGCGAGTAGTGGTCGATGTACTCGCCCAGCCCGAGCGACGGATCGATCTCTGCCCGGTACATGCATATCTGGCTCGGGTCCCAGGGCACAAACTTTGCCTCGCGCAGATCGTACGTCGTACTGTTGGGAAAGACGAGGTAGCGGTCGCCCGACGGCTTGGACTGGTGGTCCCCGATGTCGGCGCTGCTCAAATCCATTTTTATGAGTTTCTGCATGTTAATGAGGTTACCCAGCGAGTCACACAGCTTGAACATCATGTCCAGGGGGCCGTAAGGGTCCTTGCAGTGCATGTTACTGAGAATCGCCTTAAAAATGGCGTTCTGAAGGGGCACGATCATGTTGGTCATGGCCTCCTGTTGGTAGATGCCGCGGCTCGGGATGTAGCGGAGCGTGTCGTAGCGATCGTTAGTCGTGTCGAGCACGATGACGCACTGGCCCTCGGTCACCATGCGGAAGATGTATTTCACAAAAAATGGCGTGCAGTTAAAATTGACGCTCGCCTGGGTCATATATATCCACTTGTGCAGCAGCCGCTCCGACTCGTCGGAAAACTGAAAGGGCGGCTCGAACTTGAGTCGGTAGATGGCTCGCGGGGGCACCACCAGCTTGGGCTTGCCGTTCTCGTCGTTGGGCGGACTCCTTTCCCAGAGGTATTGAATGCAACGCAGATATGCCACCCCCGGGTCGTGGGTCGCTCTGCCGGCGTCCGGTAGCATGCACAGAGAGCGGTACATGTCCATTCCGGCCATGCCCATGTTCGACGCGATGAGCGGCGTAAATCGGGAAAACCAGAGACGATAATCGGCGCCGTAGCGATATTGGTAAACCAGTTTCTGGATGCCCATCGCGAAGGCTCTCCCGCACAGGTCGTTTGCTCGTTTTACTTCGTTTTTGTAAGCCTTGGCGTACTGGATGCATTGTTCGAAATTGTTCACTATCGGTCCCACTTTCTTTTTCCGATAACTCCTCTCTCCCAGGTCGTTGTAGTACCGGTGGATTATGGCGTCGTATTCCTCGCTTGTTTTGGCCGCGGCCGTGGGATCTTTGGCAGTGCGTCTCTTTTTTGCAGGCGGCGGTCCGCCGTCGTCGTCGTCACCGCCGATCACTTGGTCAGCAGCAGCAGCAGCATCGTCGTATTCGTCTTCGTCTTCTTCTTCTTCGTCAGACGGCATGGGGAGTAACAGTTCATCCCCTCGCACTTACCCCCTAAAGGGAGGAATGGTTGTGGCAGATCAGTTGCTCCCCTAAAGGAGTAACCTCAATACCCCATTTCCTCCTTTTCTTCTTAGAGTGCAGGCGGGCGTCGCACCGACGACCTCCTGCACGTTTCCCGCGATCTTGTCCCTGGCGAAGTAGGGCACCGACTCCGGATCCGAGTGGCAAATCAGTCCCGCGTTCGTCAAGTGAGTGTAACCGACGGCGACCGGGGAGGCCATGCCTTGCACGTGCCCCGACGGCGGCGTGCCGATCACGCTTCTTCAAAATCTGAGGAGGGCAGACGAGTCCTCCCTTTCGATGACGTACTGCGCCGTCTGCCACAAGACCATGATACGCCGTAGTGGTTTATCATACAACAACAACGGCCACGGTAGGGGGCGGCAGCAGCGCCAGGAGCAGCAGCGCCATGAGCGGGAACAGCAGCGGGAGCAGCAGCAGGGGCAGCAGCAGCAGCAGGGTGAGCAGCAGCGGCAGCGGGGCGAGGTGGACGACGGGGACGACAAGGAGAATGTGGGTGGGGCGGCGAACAAGAAGCACTGTAGTTGCCACAGACGATGAATATTGATGACAATGATTATTAAATATTCCGGAGAGGAAAAAATAATAAATGTTTTTTTTTGTTGTTGTTTCAACAGCACACACACAATTGTCTCGTCTCTTGTGTCCTTCTTCTTTAAACCAACGACGCGAGGTCGTACAACACGGCCGTCTGTCTCGCGCACGACGACCACAATGGACGACGCAGGAGCGGCAGCAGCAGCAGCAGGAGTAGGCAGCGGCGGTTGTAAATGTAATAGCAGTAGCAGCAGTAGCAGCGACGCCCAGTTCCTCAACAGCAAACAGCAAGACTCGCTAAACTTTCTCGCTTTGCTCGCTGCACTTTACGAAGTCGACAACTGCGTAATCAGCAGTAGCGGCTGTAGCGAAAACTCTGCATACAGCGAAAAATGTCCATGTAGCGAAAAGTCTGCCTATTGCGAAAACTCTGTTGGTGCAAACAGCGACGGCAGCGACGAAAGAGCCGCTCGCTCTTTCCTACTGGAATGGCACAACGCCGCATATTTATACCCCGGGAAGAGGAAGGGTGTGGGTAAAGGAGGAGAGAGAGAGGAAGAAGAAGAAGAGGATGAATGGGGAGTAGTTGAAGATGAAGAAAGGGGGCAATGGGGGATTGTTGAAAATGAAGAAGAGGAGGAAGAGGAAGAACAACAAGAAGAACAAGAAGAAGAACAAGGAGGAGAAGCAGGATTAGGACAAAGGAGAAGAGGGGAGGATATCCGGGAACTGGCTAACGTGGTGGCCAACGCCCAAGCCAGCACCGTGGGCAAGGCGGCAAACGGGTGGATCGAACCGGAACGCTGACACCGTCTCAGCAACCATTCTTTCGTGGTGAAGGTCGTCAAGCCGGTGATGTGCGGCGCCTGTCTGGACCCGCGCAGTTCCGGTTTCGCCAAGATCTCGCAGCCCGTGGTTCCGCCCGGGTGGCTGAGCGACGTCTTTGTCAAGTCCCCCCACTTTCACTCGTTCGTTTACGCCGTTTACAAGTACGGGGCTCACGACAAACTGTTTGCCGCCATGGGCAACGGGACGTTCGTGACCGCGTACAATCGCATCGTCAAGACGGTGGCCGCCCCGCTGCACGAGAAACCACCGTCGGTGTCCAAGCGAGACTCGCCCCTGAAGCAGGGCGAAATTCTCTGCCGCTACTACATCGAGCCCGCCACGAGAACAATTGCTGCTAATACTGCAAAGCATGGGCATGGGCATCGGCAGCAGCAGCAACAGCAACAGCAGTCGGGCAGGCTGTCGCCGCCGTACCCGGACTTTTCCGAGATATTCGGCAACGCCAGCATCGCGGGCGAGATACCCGACCTGCCGGCCGATCCGACGCCGCGTGCCGTCGCGGACGCAGAGTGCTACATATCCCGCGTGTCGCGAGAGATTGCCAGCGACGTGGAGCGACGGCTGCGCGGTCGCCTCATTTCCGAGCTGTTGCCCTGCGAGAAACACGCGGGCAAACTGTGCGTGTGCCGCCGGCGAGAAGAGGACGAGGTCGGGAGGAGAAGAATAAAAAGAGCGGTAGGCGAAGAGGGCAAAGGGACCGAGACTAAGTAAAATAAGTAAAGCAACGTACTCAAAAAAATAAGTAAATAAATAAATACATAAATAAATACACGAATAAATAATTACACACGCATCACACTACGTATTCTTTCTTTTCTTCTTATTCTTCCTCTCTTCTTTTTTTGTCAAGAATGACATCTCATTTTTCTCTCCTCCCCCGAATCCCTCTTCCCTCTCATTCTTCGCCCTTTTAATCTTTTGCTTTCTCTTGTGTTGTTGCTGCTGCTGCTCTTCTTCGCACTGACGTCGTCGTTGGTTGAAGCGATTGAAACAGGCCTCGAAAATTCGGGGGTCGCTGACGATCACTTCGGAAACGGCAAAGTATTTGTAAACGTCGTAAACGGTGGTCGCGTTGGCCCCGGTCCACGACTGCACCTGCGCCAGCGTGTTGCGTAAGACTCTAGCGTAAGGTTCGTGCTTGCAAGAGAGCAGTAAAAAGTGGGTGAAGTTAATGAAATCTCGGGTGTATTCCGAAACGTCGTAAAACATTTCGTTTGCCATTGTTGCCGTCAAGTAGTTCCTCGGACCTATTATTTTCCGCCCTTCTCCCCACTCCCACTATCCGTGTTTTTTTTTCATTTTTTCCTGTCTCTCTCTATCTTTCTCTCATTCTTTCAATCCATCCATCCATCCATCCATCCATCCATCCATTCCCTTCCGGGAAAGAAAGACAGACACAAGAAAGACAGATACACAAGAAAGAAAGAGAGAGAGAGAGACAAAAGACAGATAGATAAATAGGAAAATGAATGTGATACTATTTTTTTCTTTGTCTTTATTATTCAAACGTAAGAAAGAAATAATAAAATAATATTGAATAAAACAAATAAAAGCAGCACAGCACTCAAGTGGCAGTGCGCCTCCTTTTTTTCGCGGAGGAGCGAATGTGCATCGTGTGGCCCGGATCGACGCTCTGCTTCCAGTTGAGCGTGGCCTCGTCGATCTGATCGAAGATGCGGTACGCCACGTAGTCCACGATGTACTTGTGCGGCGCGTGCAGTCGAGTGGTCTTGAGCAGAAACAGCGGCACGTGTATCACCTCGCGTCTCTAAAAGAGAAAATCGGTTCGCGGGAATCGCTTCCAAAAGACGACGTACATGACGTTGCTGTCGTTGGCCGGTTTGATTTCCATGTTTGTTCGCATGTCCACTTTTACGTGAGGCGACTGGTCGTACTTTATGCTGTAGGCGGTAAAGTCCCCGTCGTCCAGAGCCTCTTCTTCTTTCTCCTCGTCTTGTCCGTCTCGCGTGTTGTTATCGTCCTTTAACTCGCGATGCAGCGGGTACACGCGAATGTGCCTGCCCTCGTTATTAAACAGCGGAGGCAAGTGGACGGCCAACGCGTCGTACAGGAACTCTCTTTCCGCGTCGCTGAAGGCGCCTTCGGTCGGCGACGACGTGACGGTCGTCTTGGTGCCGTCGAACTTGAAAGCGACCGAGTCCCGGCGCGCCGACGGCTGCTGCTGCGGCGGCTCGTAGCCGGGCACCTCGGTCCACATCCGGAAGCGAGCGTAGTTGCGCATGCAGTTGAGCGTGTGCGATATGACCGGATTCACGTTAATCTGCACCATGCCGTGCTTGCGACAGTTGCGGCGCTTGATGATGTCTCCGATCGTGCGTTCCGTGTAAGCGCTCTTGTAGTGAAAGTGCCCGTTGTACTCCACCATGAGATTGAGCTGCTTGCAGTAAGCGTCGGCGCGATAAGGCACCGCGTGTTTGTCGAGAAACTCGTTTTTGAACCCTCGCGCACCCACTCGAACGACGGATCGCTGGCCGCCGCGAAGGCGCACTTGACCAGCTCGTTAATCCCGTGCTGCTGCTGCTGCCCTTGCTGCTGCTGTTGATGCGGATGCATCGGTAACCGAGGAAGCGGGTGGTCGTCGCCCTCCTCCTCATCACCGTCCTCACTCTCATCGGCTGCCTTGCGCTTCTTTGTATTGTTACCGTTACTGTTATTACTATTACTGTTAGTATTATTAGTGGTAGTATTGTTCTTCCTCTTTTTCTTTGGTTGTTGTTGCTGTTGCGGTTGCCTCTTCTTCTTATTATTCCTATTGTTATTATTAATATTGTTATTATTAGTAGTAGTTGTAGTATTAATTTTAGCATTAGCATTCTGTTCTTCGCCGTCGACCACCCTCTCTTTGTCTTCCGGCATCACGCGAACGTCGATCCGACCCGGCCCGCTCGCAAGGCGCACGCGCAGGTTCGTCTCGCCTCGGTAATCGCGGTCGTTGTCAGCGATGAAAAACGAAGGCAGCGGTTTGTCGGCCACCTTGACCGTGCCGGTGCGCTTGTCCACCGAGATTCGAGCGGTCAGCCCTCCGTCGTCGTCAGCGGGGGCAACCCACACGTCTTGCGAGAAAGCGCCACCGGCCGCCGACTTGACGACCACGACGGCTGCCGCTGCTCCCTTCGAGGACGAAGAGGAGGATGAGAAAGAGAGCTGTTGCAGCAGCAAAGTTCGCGCGCTCGGATGAGTTTGGTGCAGCGCGACTCCGTTGTAAATCCAAATGTCTACGGGCACGACGACGTCGTCGTCGTACAGCAGCCCGACTCCCGCGCAAAACGAAGACTCTCGCGGAGACTCGTCCAGTGCGACGGCCTGGTTTCTCCTGGCGCCGATGTGGGCGAGCGCGGGAATGGGTCGTCTCTCGATGGTGGGCTGCTCGCCCTCCACGACCATCGCGTGTCCGTTCGGCTCGTCGCACCAGCACCACGCGACTGCTCGGTGACACCGACTGCCGGGAGGAACGCCAATCACCGACCAGTCTTCGTTCGAGAGCAGGGTCAGCGAGCGCACGAAATGCGCAAAGGTTCGATGGTCGCGATGCAGGCGAACCGGCTCGGCGGCGGCGCCCACGAGCAGCGATCGGAACCGCGACAGTCCTCGCTCCTCCAGATACGCTCCGGCACTCTCCATGTTACTGGCGTTAGTGATTGTGGCTTGCTCGGTTGCTTGCTTGCTTGCTTGCTGCTGCTGCGGCGGCGGCTGCTGCTGCTGATTAACTCGTCGATGTGCGCGTGCGGCCAACTATCACTCCCCCATCGACGCTAATATAGGCGTATCTCGTTTATTTGTTTCTCTTTGTTTATTCCTTCCTTCCTTCCTTACCCCGTAACAAACACGTTGTTACGTACTTAGTTAAAAATGCACTGTCTGTCCTACCTGCTGACAAAGAAGGAGGCTTTGTATTATTGTCACATGGTAGCTACAACGAAAAAGCTAATGAGGCACTAGCAGCCGTGTTCAATGAACACAAGGAAATTTCACTGGCGAAAGTCAAGAGCAGAGCTGTAGCGATGTGCCGGGACATGAACCTAGATAAAGTATTGAAATCAATAGGAAAAAGCAAGAATGACAGTCTAGATGTGTTCTTTAGCGCGAAAACTCACAAAAAAGGTGTCCCGTTCAGAGTAATAGTTTCGGAGAAAGGCACATGGCAGAAATCTATTGCAGTCTATTTATTAGACAAGCTTAACCTACTCGAAATTAAAGATCCGTTCATCACGAAAAATTCCGAGGAAGTGTTAGCCTTTGTAGAGGCCAACTGTAACGCGGGACTAAAGGCCTTCTCAGCAGATGTTAAGGACCTGTATTATTCTTTGCCACAGAATGAATTGTTAAGTTGTGTTCAATCATGTATAGATGAATTTGGGGCAGTAAGATTTAGTACGAAGGCGGGCACAACCGTTGAATATTTTTTAGAACTTTTAGACTTGTACATGAAGTCGACATTTGCGCAAAGAAATGACATTGCGTACCTTCAAAAACAAGGGGTCTGTATAGGATCCTGCTTAGCGCCTGTTTTAAGCAACCTGTACTTAGCCAAGCTAGACAGAGACCTGTGCTCACGCATCAATGATACAAAAGTTGTTAAAATATTTCGATTTGTTGATGATTTTTTGGTGTTTGTGAATGGTCAGCCAGACAACTTTGACACAGTGTGTTCAGCTATTAGTAACATTATACGCGAGTGCCTTTGTCCTCTAGAAGTTACGTTCGAAGTGCCTATAGAACAAAAGGTCAAATTTCTGGATATTAAATTTACCTTCGGTGATGAACTAACTTGCTGGTGTTACAGTCCCCGGACAAATAAACCGTTGTTGTCATATCATTCAGCCCATTCTAAACTGGTAAAAAGAGGAATTGCGAAAATGCGTTTCACTAACGCACTAACTAAATCATGCCATCATTGCACTGACGAAGCCTTCACACAACAAGCCATGCGGCTACATGAAGCAGGCTATCCCAATCATGTACTGACATCAGTTGCAGAGGGAATACTTCGGCAAGTGCAGCAATCAGGGACTGCTGAACGAGCGGAAAGAGATAGTAACCGAGAGAAAAAAAGACCAACAGTGATACCCTATATCCACCGGTTGTCGCACAACCTAAAGAAAATTGCCCACCGAGGTAACACTGATGTGGTTTTTTCAGCACCCAACAAACCAATCAGCCTGTGCAGGAAAACAAGACCAGAAAAGAAAGAAAGTGCCCCTAGCTGCCAAGTTAAACACAGGAAGAAGTTCAGAGAATGTAAGACTTCAATTATTTATCGTATACCCTTATCGTGTGGGAAGTATTACGTCGGACAGTCGGGCAGATGCATTAATGATAGACTGCGCGAACACAAAAATAAAGTCGACAAACTTGTATCAGATGGGTCTCTCTCCCTTCATTGTAAGCAACGTAAGTGCTCCCCTCTCTTCGAATCAACAATCATTACCGGTAGAAACAAGTGCGAACTCACTAGACTTATAATAGAAGCCGAGCAGATTGACGCCCTAGGGGATTCATGTATCAGCAAACCATCATTGGCTCTCTCTGAAAAAGAACTGACATTTTTGCGCATGGCTTAGCATATCACAAAATGTATCGCTCTGATTGTTAATCTGTTCACGTGCCTGTGACTCATGTGGTCTGAGTGTATAAGTACGACCTGGTTTTCGACAATAAACAGTGTTGGAAGTTAGCGCTGTGTGTGTCCCTTTGTGTCTTCTCTTGTCCCGTCTTTGAATCGTGCTACCATACTCCCCTTGAAGATGCATTACCAACAAGCCCACATTGCAACCCTCGTGAACCGGATCGTCGCCGACTTTCCAGCCAGAAAACGTCTTCAGACAGAAAGCACAGCATACAGTTTTGTTGTCGGCGTCGTCATTCTGATCATCGGGCACGTAGTAAAAGCCCGCCTGTGCCATTTCCAACGGCGGAGGAGACAGCCACTTCGTAAACGTCTTTACCCTGGCATTTTCCGACGATTTCATTACATTCGCATCGTAAGAAGTGTAAGGGATCGTTTCGGCTCCTTCCTTGCCTCGACAATGAAAGCAATTATCTTCATCGCACTGCAGTGTGATGTTATTACCTCGCAGTATGATGGAGGACATCTTTCCCTAATTTTACGGACGCGACGACTTCTTATATATTGTCATACTCACACTCTCCTACTATCCTCCTCTCTTCATTCCTCTCCTCTCTTATAGTGGGAGAAAAATAATATACAACGCAAGAAAGATAGAGTAAACAGAGGGATAATAATAGCAGCATCCGCAGCAGCAGAACAACGACAACGACAACAACAGCAAGAAAGCAGGTGAACAGAACCGTTTATTATTGAAACTCACTGTTGTCAATCAATATCACTTCGGGGGAGTCATTTATTTTACATTATCACTCATTGTCAATGTATTATTCTTGTTGTTCTTTAATAATATAATAATATATATATGTACTAATTCATTACTGCTTGACGTCACTTGGGTTCACGTATTTCAAAATTTCAAACCAGCAGTCTTGATTTAAGTCCAAAATAGTAGTAGCAGCCGACACCGCTGTTGCCGTCGTGGCCGTTGCTACCGCCGTTGCATGATCTGCCTCTGTTGCCGTCGTGGCCGTTGCTACCGCCCTCGCATGATCTGCTTCTGTTGCCGTCGTGGCCGTTGCTACCGCCGTTGCTACCGCCGCTGCATGCTCTGCCCCTGTCGTTGCATGCTCTGCCTCTGTTGCCATTGGGGCCGTTGCTACCGCCTCTGTCTCCGTTGCTGCACCTGCCCTTACCGCCTCGTCACAGATGGGCATTCTTCTCTCCCTCCTCTTTTTCACCCCACCGCCGTCGCCGCCCTGGACCACCGTCGCACGGCGCTTGCGCTGGCTATAGCCACACCGTTTGCGCCGCAGATCGTCGTCCATCTCCTTATCGTTCTCCTCCCTTCCTTCGATAATCACACGGCGTTTCACCACGCCGGCCATCTTCATAAAATCGTGTATGCTCAGCGTGCTAATCACAGGCGGGCTTTTACTACGTGCCCGATGATCAGAATGACGACGCCGACAACAAAACTGTATGCTGTGCTTTCTGTCTGAAGACGTTTTCTGGCTGGAAAGTCGGCGACGATCCGGTGCGCAGGCACATGAACGACAGTGCTTTATGCGCCTACCTAACGAATTCGGACACGAGCAACGCCGACTATCCGCATCTGCACTGGAAAATCGCCCGCTCCTTCTACTCCGGTGCGCCCCCGTCGCCGCCACCCAGACTATCGATGGCCACGTTTCACGCCCGACTGCAGACGTTTGTCAAGTGGATGGGAGACGTGCACTACGGCATCAAGTTGGCCTGCGCCGGATTATTTTACACCGGCGAAGGAGACTACACCGCGTGCTATCAGTGCCAAGGAAGGCTCGGAAACTGGGTAGAAAGCGTGGACGTCCAACCGGAGCTTAGGCACGACCGCGAATTCCCCCATTGCTATCTCGCTCGACGCAGACGTCGCGAGCGGGAAGAGGCAACGGAAGAAGAAGAAGAGGGAGAAGAAGACAAATGCTGTGGCGACGTCATCAAAGAAATCGAAAAGAAAAAGAGGGAGGGGATAGAGCAGGAAAAAAAGAAGAAAAAGGCTACCGAGAGCTGCAGTGAGGAGGAGGATGATAATAAGGTCAACGAGAGACATTTGTGTAAAATTTGCTACAACTCAGACATCAACGTCGCATTTTCCCCGTGTGGACACGCGTTTCTCTGCTCGAAATGCATATTGAGCCTCGTGGGCACCCGATGTCCGGTGTGTCGCGGCCACGTAACGAGTGTATTTAGAATCTATCTCTCTTGAGTTGATGAGAGATAATAATAAAGAGATCACGTCGTTTCTTTCATTCTTTCTCTTCTCTCTTTATTCGTCATTAATTATCAATAACATCAAAAAACATAATCAAAGAACAACAATTATTATTATTATTATTAAACATTTGCAACAGTTTTACAACATTTTCAACATTATTCCAACATTTTGAACAGTTTTACAACAGTTTCACAGTTTTTCAACAGTTTCAGTGTAAATTGTATGTGTAAATAACAGCAAGCAAGCAATCAGGTAGCTTCGGCACACACAATATTATTTATTTATTTATTTATTTCAGAATACTGCAGGCCATTGCTTGGCCCAAGCAGGAATGAATTTACATTGTTACATAACCAAGAGAATAAAATTTATACAATGTTAGCAGCACACATATATCAAAAGAATAAACCAAAAGAATAAAATTGTACAATATTAGCAGCATACGGATACCAAAAGAATAAAATTTATACAATATTAGCAGCACAAGGATACAAAACATACATATCAGGTAAGGAGACGATGTAACGCATCAGAGAAATTTTGTGAGGAAAAAACAGATGCCGGTAACGAATTCCAATCTTGTACGGTTCTGGGAAAAAAACTGTACTTAAAGCTGTTAGTTTTGGCGAAGATGGGAGCAAGTGAATTGTCATGAACGCTCCGAGTCCTTCTCACTAGAGGACGCTTAATGCACTCTGGAAGCTGGAGCTTATTTTTTCCTGTTAAACTATTGTTCAAGAATATCAATCTATTAATCTTTCTGCGGGTTTCTAGTGTATGAATGTTATTTGAGATCATTAACTGCGAAGGAGAGTCTTCCCTTTTGTATTTTCCGTATATAAACCTAACCGCTTTCCTCTTGACTTTTTCAAGGGTCATTATATCTTTTTTTGTGTATGGGTCCCACACTACTGAAGCATATTCAAGTAAAGACCGCACACAAGTTTCGTAAGCCAATTTTTTTATGTGTGCAGGGGCAGTTTTTAGCTTTCTTCGTAAAACCCATAGCTTTCGAAATGCAGATGTAGAAATATTAGTAATGTGAGCCGACCATTTTAACTTATTGTCGAGTGTTATGCCTAAATATTTATATTTGTCAACTTCCAAAATCACGTTGCCGCGAAGAAAGTAAGGAAGTAAAATGGGAGACTTCTTTCTAGTTATACGTAAGAGAGCAGTTTTTTCACTATTAAGTTCCATAGCCCATTTCAGACACCATTCTTCAATAGCAAAAACTGCTTTTTGAACAGAGATGTGGTCATGTTCAGATGAAATTTGTTTAAACACAACACAGTCGTCTGCAAACAACTTAACAGAGACATCTTTAGGCACAACCGCAACTAAATCATTTACATATATTAAAAACAACAAAGGTCCCAGCACACTTCCCTGAGGAACTCCTGAATGAACATTAACAACACTAGAAGCGGTCTTATCAATTTCCACATATTGCCGTCTGTCTGTAAGGAAATCTTGAATTCATCGAATAATAAAAAATGGTATACCCATACATTCCATCTTATAGAGAAGTTTGCCATGTGGCACCTTATCGAAGGCCTTGCTAAAATCAAAGAAAACCACGTCCGTTTGCCCGGACATATCAAGCACCCGCGCAAATTCATGTACAGACAAAACAGTCTGAGTAACTGTGGATAACCCCTGCCGAAACCCGTGCTGATTATCGGACAAAAGATTATGATCGCTCAGGAACTTTCGCAGGTAACCGGCTACAATATGCTCCAACATCTTACAGCAACTGGATGTTATGGAAACAGGCCGATAATTTGAAACAGACAACCGGTCACTTTTTTATATACGGGAACCACCCGTGCTATTTTCCATTGTGAAGGATTTTTTCCGTTTGCTAATGAGAGTTTAAAGATGTCTGTGAGGCAGCCTGATATTTGTTCTGCGTAACGCCTCAAAAATATATTCGGAAGACCATCGGGTCCAACGGATTTTTTAGTGTCCAGTTTCAAGAGCATTGCCAGAACACCCTCACGAGTTACCTCAATGCCATCCTCTGGTGCAGCCACTGCTTTTATCTCATATTCATCTAATTCTGAAACACCTCGTAGGTGGCAGTTTATCCACGTACGGTTGGGATCGGCACGAACAGTCGGCTCTGCTGGATGACTCCTCTTTCGCTCGACCACACTTCTCGATTGGGCCGCGCGGAGGCCATCTTTTCATCGCCGGTGTCGCCGGACTGCACGTCGTACATTTTAAGAAACTTCAGCACGTGCGCCCACGCGTGTTCGGTCAGTCCGGTAATGTGAGTAGCAGTAGTCGCCGTCGACTGCCGCAGTACTCTGGGTGACACGGAGTCGGAGACGACGCCCACGTTGCGCATGAAGCCGTCCAAAGTGTGTCTTGATGCGCCGATTCGCAGCAGTCGCGAGCCCGATGAGTTCCTTGGAGCCGTGATAGAAGCCGCACTCGTCGTGGTACTTCTGTAACGCCCACAGGTGACATCCGAGTGCGTCGATGCTCGTCACACCCAGATGCGGATGGTACTTCACCAGCGATCGGAATGCCTTTTCCACGCGATGTATGGTGTGGAGATGCGAGTCAAATCTGGTTCAGGCTCGTTGCAGCTGCCCCAACACGACCGGATCCAATTGATCGACGTGTGCCACGCTCACCTTAACCGGGTTAGTCTGTTGACCCAATCGAGCGCGACTGCAGCGTGCTCTGCATCCACATCGATTTTGGCCACGGCGATCGACATGTCCGCCCGTTCGCATGAGATTTTCAGATTGTTGGCGATATCAACGGCCTCGGCGTAGGGCAATTCATCGTTCAAAAGGGCCATCCACTGGGCGACGACGCGTTCTTCGGGGAGATAAACAAACAAGAACCTAATGTGATGCACCACCTTAATATCGGTGACATCGACACTCAAGACAATGCGTGGCAGGGCCCAGTTCACGTTTTTCCTCGTGAATATGACGTCTCGCACGATGTTGTGCTCGTCGAGTCGATCGTTGAAAAAAAAAGGTTCGGTATAGGGTGCCGGGTTGGTCAGCCGGAACTATTATTTCGTTAAGAGGCGGTACCGAGACACATCCGTTTTCCACATGTTATGAGTGTGTCAAATCGTGCAATCACATCCTCTCAGGCGCGCGAGATCACATTTCTTAACTTCCCGTCGCTGCATCTCCACTTTTTTTAGTTTCTTATTTTAGTTCTCTCCAAGAGGATGTTTGTCACTGGGTCATCGTTCAAGGTGAAGAATGATGAAAGAGGGTGGGGTGACATTGACTATATACGGCCATTTCCAAGCAGTGGGAGAAAGTAAGAGAAGGAGAAATGGCAATAAAATAAGAAAATGAAAAGAAAAGAAATAATAATAATAATAAAGTGAGAAAAGAAAAAAAAAAGAGAGTCAGTGACTCCCCACACGTGTCTCTCGGCCCCCTTCCTAGTTTTTTTACTTATTTTCTTTTTTTTTTGCAATCGCTCGCTCGCGCCCGCTCGCGCCTCCTCGCATGCGGGCTGCTGCAGGTGCTGCTGCTGCTGCGGGGTCTTCGCTAGCTGAGTGAGACAAGAGACTGCACTTGACCCAGTGCCTTCGCTGCGTCGCCGTAAACAGCAATGCGCCTGCTCGAATAATTAAGCGACGCACCCCCCGCTGGTGCGACCGAGCGTCTTCTCGGAAGGAAGCGAGAATAGAAAAGGGAGGGGGGTGTGCTACCCCCTCTTTTCGTTACTTCTCGCTACCGCGAACTCTACGCTCTCTGTTGCTGTCGCGAACTCTATGCTTTGCTACGCTTTCTGTTGCTACCGCGAACCCGCTTGCTGTCGTGTGCTTGTGTGCTTTGTGCCTTACGGTCGCCCCATCTAGGAGGGGGGCGTGTGGTTTTCTTCTTATTCTTCTTCGCTCTTTAGCGTCGCTCTTTAGCGCTCTTTGGATATGGTTGACTTCCCCGCGACCTATGAGCGGGGAGGGCGATTATACAGTTTGACGAATGCGACGCGTCGGTCTTGTTCGAAGGAGGGAGAAAAGTATACACACACAAACACCCCCACCGCGCTCGCTTACACGTGTTTGCGCTGTTGCTACGCTGCTTGCTGCGTGTTCCCGCCAGAGAGGGGGGGCTGCTTAACACGACGTGTTTGCCACTGCGCTATTCTGCTTGCATAGAGGCGTCGTCGGTTGCGAGTGTCGGTCGAGCGTGATCTTGTTATGCCCCAACCACTGGCACGCGCTGGAAAGCTTCGGCGCGCGCCGAAGGGTCAAATGCGTCAAAGCGTCGGTCGGGAACTCGCTGAAGCGGAACGTCGCGCAGCGATTATGTCTACTGCCGATGCTAGAAGTTTGCCGGCGCGCGGCGAAGCTGCGCCGGCGTGCACCAATGGGAGGCTGCGACGCCTCGCAGGCGTCAACCAATCGGAGGCTGCGGAGCTTCCGGCTGCTAGGCCTGTAATGGCCGACCGTGCGGAGACGCCGGCACCAACGATCGTCCGAGTGTTTTGGACGCACGACACGCGCGACAGTGTTCCTGAAAGACAGTGTTGTAATAGTAAGCCGACAACGACACGACCGACTACCGTGGGTTGTGGCAGTGCGACGTGGATCGGAAGCGACTTCGAACGACGCCGACTAATCCAACCTGCCCACTGGGTTCCGCCGGGCTCGGTACGATCGTCTGCTAAAACAGCCAACCGAATCACGATTACCGCAACGTCTGTGCTTGTTGTATGTGCATTTTGTTGTGCTCAAAACGAATGGAAACACGTTTACGAGCTCCGAAGTCTGGATAATCAACACTCGCCTATCGCCGATGTTGTTTACGTTACGCGTAGGCCTAGCGCGTCCATCGAGTTCGTAACTGGCGAGTGAACGAACTCACCTGAGAAATCTGTCGAAGGAAATGAATTTTCAAGTCCGTTTGGTGCTGCAGTGATTTAAAATATGGCACTCTTGACTTCGAGTGACCTGTGATGTGGTGAATGAACCGTGTGGAAGTTGGGTTGGTCAACCGCGGCGTGTTTCGTGTGGTGTCGGTTGACTCAAGTTTAACGGGCAAGCTCTGCGCTGTTTCCAGTGGTAAAGATAACTCCCGGAAGCGAACTACACTAGTAGCCGAACTATTGGAAGTACTTACATAATCAGCCGTGCCGCCTGTTTCAGATGACACTGCGCTCTTTTATTCGGCATGTGAATCCAGTTTAGTACAAGTTCACTGTACTCATTCACTCACTTCTTTCAAGTGCGACCGTCTTTTGGGCTAGTTGGGGATAAATCGCTCGTCTAGCAATCAAGAACACTGACGCACTGAAGCATACGTGGCAACGCAGTCATATTTGAGTCAGTGTGTCGTTATAGTTGAGCACTGCAAAAAGAAATTATCTGTTTGCAACGTGTGCCCTGTGTGCAGTGCATAGCAGGACCTGCATCATGCAAGACCTATGCATAGAAAAGACGGGGAATCCGGGAGATGGCAATTCAAGGCGATGAGCAAAACGTGAACAAGGTGAATGCAGGAGCCAACGTTTCGACAAGTGGACTTGTCTTCTTCAAGGCGACATATGCTTTCCTCGCCACAGTATATATAGGTGGGGTTCTTCTAAAGGGGAGGGGGTGTGAGGCGGGAGGGCGCGGAAACGAGGGAAAGTGTGTTAGCGTGTCGAATTAGTAAAGGAACGCTGTGTACAAGGTCAAAGCCAGGACCCCCCCTCACCTCACCCTAGTCTGTCAACCCACGCGCGTTAGCCGGCGTGTCAAGGGCGTCTGACACGCCAGCTGACAAATAAAAAAAAAAAAGAAAGAAAGAAAAAGAAAAAGAAGGGAAGAAAAAGGAAAAGGGGGGGGGATACGCCAAGAAATCAAACTAAGTGTTGTTGCCTATAGCTTGAGGTTTAGCATAGCGAATAGATTCTAAAGCTCCCTTTGAAACGTTTATGCCTATTGGTTGCAATGTCTTGAACTTATGGATAAGGTATGATTCTCTGTATTTTCTTTCTCGTTCAGAACGGAAATTTGACTGTAAGATGTATAGTTTAAGTTCATCAAAGTTATGACCTGGTTGGTTGAAATGCTCGGCGACGGCTTTGGGAAGCTTTTTAGCTGTGTCCGCGCGATGTCCGTTTAATCTGACGTTCATTGATTGTCCTGTTTCACCGATATATTGTTTCTTACAGAAGGAACATTCAAGCATATAAATCACATCCGAACTTGTGCAAGTGAAGCTGGATTTGACTTCATGTGTATAATTATTTGCGGTGCTTTTAATTTTAATGTCACTTTGAAGGTGCCTGCAGGTTTTGCATCTAGGGCGGCAACATGCTTTTATTACGGGGGAATGCTGCTGGCTGACTTTTGCGTGCACTAACATGTCTTTAAAGTTCTTGTTTCGGCGATAGGTAACCCTGGGTACATCCGGGAACGCTTTTCGCAGACGCTCGTTACTTGATAATATTGGGTGGTATTTTCTTAGGATGTTGTTTATGTTTGGGAGTGCATTAGAATATTTTGTTATAAAGGCCGGCGGTCTGTCAGATTCTAATGTGGGCTGTCTCTTCGCCAATTCCGACTGTCTCTCCAATCTTGACGCGGTATCATAAGCTCTATCGAGAGCAACTTGGGGATAGTTCCTTTCTGCTAGCGTTGATCTAAGGTCATTTAGGTGGTGGATATAATCGTGGTCTTCACTGCAGATTCTTCTTATACGTTTCGCTTGTCCGACAAAAATTCCTTGCTTGCAATGTCGTGGGTGATGACTGTTGTAGTCTAAATATTGCTGGCTATCTGTAGGCTTCCGGTAAAGTGTCGTTCTCAGTTTTCCGTTTTCTATGTAGACCGTCGTGTCCAGGAAGTTGACCTGACTGGGAGAGTGGTGAGCAGTAAATTTAATACTCTGGTGAAAGCGATTGAAATGGCTAATTAAGTCGGTTAAGGCGCTTGTGCCGTGTTCCCATATTATGAATATGTCGTCAATGTAACGAAGATAGGTGTGGGGTTTTAAAGGGTAGGATTTCAGCAGGTCTGCTTCAAGCTGTCCCATGAAAATGTTCGCATACGTGGGAGCGAATGGCGTACCCATGCTAGTGCCGAAAATTTGCAGGTAGTGTGTAGAATCGAATTCGAAGTAGTTGAGCGTGAGAACTAACCTAAGGAGCGATAAGTAAACTTCAGGAGCGTGCGCTTGGGGATTGATTGCGAGGGATCTAGAAACGGCTTCAATTCCTTCACTCATGGGAATGTTGGTGTAGAGGGCAGAAACATCCAAAGTGACTAGAATAGCGCGGTCGGAAAGGATTTGGTTGGCGTTGATGCCGTCGATAATTCGAAGGAAGTGCGGCGTGTCTTGAACGAAAGATGGGAGGGTAGTGGGCATGCTTGACAGGTTGTGATTTAAGAATCTAGATAGTGACTCAGTCGGTGTGTTGTTATTAGACACAATAGGCCGACCTGGGATTTCTGCTGTAAATATTTCTTCGACCGGAACTTTATGTATTTTAGGAAGAAGATAAAAACGGCCTGCTGTTTTGTTTTTGGGCATCATGAAGCGATATTCGGATTGCGTGATTAGTTCCCTGGACCGGAGCTCCGCTATTGTGCTTAACACAATATTGCTGTAATCTGAGGTTGGGTTAGAGTCAAGTTTTCTGTAATGGGTGTGGTTGTTCAGTTGTTTAGAGGCCTCATTCTTGTACTTTTCTATAGGCCAGATTACGATACTGCCGCCTTTGTCTGCTGGTTTTATTACAATATCATTCCCTTTCGCAAGTTCTTTAAGGATTTGGTCACCAAATTTTTGCGTTTCCTGCAATGCCGCGTTGACTCTAGAATTTCCTTTGATATCAGTTTTAAGTATAAATCGAGGTCTGGGCACTGTTCGTTTTCCGGTGTCCACGTGCTAGGTGGTCTAAGAGAGTCTCTATCTTCTTTTCTTACATCTGGTCTACCGAAAAAGAATTCCTTGATGCGCATGCGTCGTGAAAACTCTGTTATATCTTTGTGGAGTTCGTATTCGTTTACTGCGTTGTTCGTCGGACAAAACGTTAGACCACGTTTCAGGAGATCAACTTCTTCGGGGCTTAGACTCTGGGATATGTCTACTACATTGCTGCAGTGCTCTGGATGCTCGCCTGTAGGACTGTCGGTGGAGCTACGTGCTGCAGGGGTTACATTAGTTTCTTTGGGTGGATCTGCAGCTCTAATATCTTTTCGCTGGTATTTATCTATTAATTTTTCCTCTTTAGTTTGGAAGAATTGATTAAGTTCTCTTCTTTCCGTTTCAGTTAACTTTATGCTGTCGAGTTGATCAGAGATTATCCTAAGTTGTTCTTTGCAGTGTTTTTCGAGAATGTCGATAAGGGAGAGCGATGCATTTTCTAGGACAGCATTCCACTTTAATAATAGCCTGGAGGGTAAAGAATCAAGGGCGCATCTAACCTTAATTCTGAGACCTTCTGGTATTTTCCTCTGTTTAATGCAGCTAGTGTAAGTTTTTAGGTGAAATCTGCAATTTGTTTGTTTGGCGACGAGTTTGCGGGATTGGAGGAAAGGGCGAGATTTGTTGTTGCGTGTGCTATCCCTAGTGCGTGGTAGTCATTTCTGTTTGGTTCGGGCAGACCTCCGGGGCGAAAAATCTTCAGGTGGTGTCTTTTTACGCTTAATTTTCTTGTCGAGGCCTGCACCGATGTCTGTCTGCGTATCGGTTTGCTTGTTAGTGTATGTAGCTGTTTGCGTGAAGGCTTCGCGGGTGGTTGTGGGCTTCCGTATGCGCGGATGTTGTAAGGGTGGTGTTGGTTCCGCGTCCACCGTTTGTGTAGATGCTTCTTGGGTTCTAGCTTCGAGGGAACGTGCGTGCGAGCTGGTGTTGAAAATTTCAGGCGCGTGTTCCTGTGTTGAAGCTAACTGGAACGCGGGATCTATTGGTGTTGTAGGTTGCGTCGATTTAAAAGAGTTCCTGAGCCTGTACTTGATGTTGTTAGCCATTACCTTGACGACAAAAAAATTGGGGTGAAGTCCGTCCCGGGCGAGCAGAATGTCGGGGTCCTGGTGTATTTCAGCGTGGTGGATGACATCGACGTTTTCGTGTTGGTTTCCAACGTCAAGAAGAAAATCATTGAGCTTACGTGTCCCTAGTGCGTGAGCTAGGAGTGTCGCTGATTGTTGAATAAGTGGCCTGTGTTTGTTTGCGATCCTGGGAAGTACTGTTGTCAAGGTTACTTCTGCGTTTGCTCTGTTGGTGTGCAAATCGTTTATGAGCGTTTTCATGGCCTCAACTGTGTTGTCACCGATGTCGTGGTTAAGGTCATTAGTCCCGCAGTGAATGAAGAAATGTGTGATGTGCTGTGGTGCTGCAGCAATGAGGTCTCGGATGGTGTGTGTTGTGGCGCCGCTCTTAAAGCTAATGTATGGTGAGTGTTGGCTTGGTGGGAAGTGTTCGTGTATGTACTTGTAGTGACTGTCTCCAATTAGTGCTACGTGTGAAAAGGAAAGCAAAGGGCGCTCACCTTGTTCCTTCATCTTCCGTCGGTAGAAATCCAGAGAAAAGACGGGGAATCCGGGAGATGGCAATTCAAGGCGATGAGCAAAACGTGAACAAGGTGAATGCAGGAGCCAACGTTTCGACAAGTGGACTTGTTTTCTTCAAGGCGACATATGCTTTCCTCGCCACAGTATATATAGGTGGGGTTCTTCTAAAGGGGAGGGGGTGTGAGGCGGGAGGTCGTGGAAACGAGGGAAAGTGTGTTAGCGTGTCGAATTAGTAAAGGAACGCTGTGTACAAGGTCAAAGCCAGGACCCCCCCTCCCCTCACCCTAGTCTGTCAACCCACGTGCGTTAGCCGGCGTGTCAAGGGCGTCTGACCCGCCAGCTGACAAAATAAAAAAAAAAGAAAGAAAGAAAAAGAAAAAGAAGGGAAGAAAAAGGAAAAGGGGGGGGGGATACGCCAAGAAATCAAACTAAGTGTTGTTGCCTATAGCTTGAGGTTTAGCATAGCGAATAGATTCTAAAGCTCCCTTTGAAACATTTATGCCTATTGGTTGCAATGTCTTGAACTTATGGATAAGGTATGATTCTCTGTATTTTCTTTCTCGTTCAGAACGGAAATTTGACTGTAAGATGTAGAGTTTAAGTTCATCAAAGTTATGACCTGGTTGGTTGAAATGCTCGGCGACGGCTTTGGGAAGCTCTTTAGCTGTGTCCGCGCGATGTCCGTTTAATCTGACGTTCATTGATTGTCCTGTTTCACCGATATATTGTTTCTTACAGAAGGAACATTCAAGCATATAAATCACATCCGAACTTGTGCAAGTGAAGCTGGATTTGACTTCATGTGTATAATTATTTGCGGTGCTTTTAATTTTAATGTCACTTTGAAGGTGCCTGCAGGTTTTGCATCAAGGGCGGCAACATGCTTTTATTACGGGGGAATGCTGCTGGCTGACTTTTGCGTGCACTAACATGTCTTTAAAGTTCTTGTTTCGGCGATAGGTAACCCTGGGTACATCCGGGAACGCTTTTCGCAGACGCTCGTTACTTGATAATATTGGGTGGTATTTTCTTAGGATGTTGTTTATGTTTGGGAGTGCATTAGAATATTTTGTTATAAAGGCCGGCGGTCTGTCAGATTCTAATGTGGGCTGTCTCTTCGCCAATTCCGACTGTCTCTCCAATCTTGACGCGGTATCATAAGCTCTATCGAGAGCAACTTGGGGATAGTTCCTTTCTGCTAGCGTTGATCTAAGGTCATTTAGGTGGTGGATATAATCGTGGTCTTCACTGCAGATTCTTCTTATACGTTTCACTTGTCCGACAAAAATTCCTTGCTTGCAATGTCGTGGGTGATGACTGTTGTAGTCTAAATATTTCTGGCTATCTGTAGGCTTCCGGTAGGCTCAGTTTTCCGTAAGGAGGGAGGGTCCGTAAATAGGGGGGGTCCTGGCTTTGACCTTGTACACAGCGTTCCTTTACTAATTAGACACGCTAACACACTTTCCCTCGTTTCCGCGCCCTCCCGCCTCACACCCCCTCCCCTTTAGAAGAACCCCACCTATGTATACTGTGGCGAGGAAAGCATATGTCGCCTTGAAGAAGACAAGTCCAGTTGTCGAAACGTTGGCTCCTGCATTCACCTTGTTCACGTTTTGCTCAAGACCTATGCATGTAGCAGCGTATACCACGATTGCTTCGATGCCCGCTTCAGAAGCAGCAAGTACTGAGTCAATGAAACTGTAATTGAATTTTTATCTCACTTTTTGCTTATGGAAAGTGTAGATGGTGTGAGTGCATTGTGGGGAAGGTGAAAAGGTGTCATCAGTGTTTTGTGCAGTCAGTATGCTTAAACTGCTGGAATCCCTTCAGCCTCTACTAAAATGTTTCTTGCTGCGATACTATAAATTGTAGTCAGGACAAAGATGTACTCAAAACCAAGTTACTAATGCATCTGCCCAGAATGTGTTTGATTAACAAGTTAACGCTTCCACGACAACAATATGCCGATGAACAGCATATGTGCTTACAATAAATACATTCCGTAAAGGCGAACGACTGGGCCTACAATATAAAACTTTGTAGTAGCACCGTAAAAGTGCTGCCATGCGTATCAGCCACAATGAAACTACTGCACGTCCAATCTTCTTCCTTGGAGGCACTTCTATAAAGACTGTTCGGGCCCTTCTCATTCTGAGTGTAGCATTTAGCTGTTCTCTCAACTTTTCCACATATGTCACTAGCAGTGTATGTAAGCACCGGCCCTTTCTTGGGTTTGTGTCCCGTGTCTCCCTTCCCTGATGACCTAAGGTTTTCCGAGCACTCTACATTTCTATCATTCTGTCACAACTTGAGTACTGCTCATCAGTATAGTTCCCGTACCAAACTCGCGACGCTAACAAACTTAAGCTTGCTCTGCGCCGGACAATACGCACCCTTTACTCCCGTCTTTTCGGTTGTCACAAGCTCATGCCAGCCTTCGAGGATTGCCTCAAACCCCTCAAGTAGCACACCCTGCAATACCAACGCAACATTGCACTAGTCTATACTGTAGGGTGTTTGACGTCTCTCTAAACAGCACTAATCTTTTTTCACTTCGTCTGAACAAGTGGTCAGCACAGCCTGAGCCCTCATCATGCCTGTATGGCCCGACACCACAACTCCATGATTATATCTGGCATGCAGAGCTTTCTCTCCACCCCCCTGGTGATTTGGATTCTCCTTCCTTGGAACCAGACTTCATTGGCACTCCTGTGTGTTGTGCACCTGTCGAGTGTGTGCGTGTGTGCTGTGCTGTGTTATTGAGCAAGTGTGTGTGCACGTGAAGGGGAAGGAAGTGTCTTCTACATCTTGCAAATTCCTGCTTTAGATGGCTGGTTATCAGATTCTCTAACATACAGGCATCAGCCTTCTTTTTAGTCTAGTGTGCCAAGTTACCACTAAGTATATTATTATTATTATTATTATTATTATTATTATTATTATTATTATTCTTGTTAGAATCATTACTTTGACCACATTGATTGTGTCGAAGCCAGCGTGACACATAATTCAAAATATTTCTGGAGCTTTGTGGGCTCTCTCTTCTAAAAGGAGTGCTAAAGATGTACGGCTTCTTCATGAAAACAGTGGTGTTGTCTCGAACACTGCTGATGCCTTTGCAGAAGATTTCTGTTTGCTATGTGGTGTGAAATATGCTTCAAGTAACCTTCCTTCTCAGTCTGGCGCAGTGTATGCTAACAGTCAATGAAAACCTCGTTTCGAAGTATATGAAGTGCCTTAAACTTTCCCTTTCTTGTGGTGTTGATGGTATTTCCTCCCCAGAGCTTAACCCTTTGAGACGCTGTCTACACTATTGGGCACAGCAGGAGCGTGCATCAATAGCAAAAGCACTGATGAAAGTAATGGTATTTAAAATGTGTTTCATACATCTTGAAACACTTATTATTGGAACTGTGCTGCAATTTTGAATAATGTGCAGAATGTTTTAACAAAATGAGTGGGAAGGTAGACGGCTGGGTGTTGTTACTCTGTGTCAGTATGTTGTATGTAGCGGGTTCACTTCTTTCATTGTTTTTTACAATGTCGTGCACAAGGCATAATTGTCAAGTGGCTGGATAAGTGCTTTTCAAGCTTTTCAAAACACGAAATAGTACATGTTTTCATATTTTGTGTTCCTGTAGTGAGTTTTCGCATGGAGTCGAAATTGAAAATCGAAACTATTGAAAATTCTTAATATTTGCTGTGGCTGTACACTTTCTACGATTCTGAGGATGCAAGAGATGTGGTGAAAGCAACTTTTCAATCAACGGGATAAAGTGGTGTCTGAAAGGGTTAAGATGTATGGAAGCATACTTGTTCCTCGTTCTCACAAGCATCTTCAATAGTTCCCTAAAGTCGAGTACCTTTTCTAGCACTCGGAAGGTAGCATGAACATTGCCCATGCACAAATCAGGTGCTAGATGTGCAGTTACTAACTGCCGACCTATATCTATCCTCTTCAGTCAGGTGTTTGAATCGATATGGGATTCATCGCTTTCTGTTAGTGCTAAGAGCATTTTAATAAACGAACAGCATGACTTTGTGCGCCGACATTTCAGACTTTCAGACTATTTCAGACTGTCAACATTGTTCACTACTGCATCGACTTCCAAAAAGACATTTTTTCACTCTCGAACTGGTGCAGAAACAATAAGTACTCTTAAATGCTTCCAACACTATGGCATTAAGTTATATGCACAAAACGCACCATGTGAAATTTTGATACACCCTACATGATACTCCACTCCTTAGGGTCGATGAAATGAAAGATTTTGGTGTGTACTTCGACAAAATGCTAAGCTTCTCTTCACATAGATAATTACACAAGATGCCCTTCACGCTCTTGGAATTGCATGACGTATATTGCATGATTTCCACTCACCTGTTGTGTTTCTGAAATTCTGCTGTGTGCCTCCAACTACTAGAGTATGCCTCTGTAGGAGGGGGGTGCAATGAGCAAATCTAATTCTGACCTCATTGAACCCACCCAGAATAAATTGATGTCTATCTTCAAGCACCACTTTTGCCATTCTGGCGACCACAGTTGAGCCTTTGTTCCTGCACCTTTTGTTCCTGTATAAGGTGGTCCATGACATTATACATTCCTTAAAGCTTCTTGATCATACGCATTTGTTTGTGCCGCAACAGTATACCAGGTAGCATTCCACATTCGTTGCCTGGGCTTGTTACAAGATTGTGCAAATAAGACTCCACTCCAAAACATACTTCAGAGTTCATTTCCTGTGTTTTGTGTATCTGTAAATAATCACGTAGGATTAACTCCCTTTTACTTTTCCGCGTTTCCTTTTTTCCCTATTTGTTTCTCTATCTTCCATTTTTTTGCCTACTGCATTCATGTTTTCTCTACATTTTGTCTCACCTAGTGCTCGTTAAGTGCACCAGTACAAAGGCTCTCTAGCTGTTCCTGGGCACTACAATAAAAATTTGAATGATTGACTATTATCGTAGTATAAAATTTTGCTTTTTAAGTATGTACTAGTATACTATTTTAGTGCAGTAGCTTTCGTGCAATTAAAAAAAGGGCATGAATTAAGAAGAGAGAGAGAAAATGATAAATGTAAGATAGGGAGGTTAACCAGGACTGAGCCCGGTTGGCTACCCTACACTGGGGAAAGGGGGACGGAAAGATTAAAAGAAGAGAAAGTCCACTGGGGATATCAGTCGGTCACTCAGTCTGGATCACAGACGCTGACTCAATCCGGTATCTTTCAAATATCGCAGCAGCGCTTTTGTGGCCTTTTGTAGGTGCGATATGTGAGGCCATGGTCCCAAGATCTTGTTTAAGGTGAACGGCTTTCCATCTAGCTGATTGAGAGCTCTGCAGAGGTCTTGCCTTTCATCTTCAAAAGATGGGCAGTAGCACATTAGGTGTTCTATGGTTTCCTCGACACCGCAGGCATGGCACTCGACGCTAACAGCCATTCCAATCAAAAATGCATATGCACTGGTGAATGCGACGCCCAAACGTAAGCGGCACAGCACTGTTTCCTCATTTCACAGAAGACCTGGTAACAGCCGCAGTTGCATAGAGGGATCGAGGGAATGCAATCGATGTTGAGTGAATTCAGGTGTGTGCCAGTTTTCCAATGTCAAAAGAGTGTGCTAGCTTGCCTAAGTGTTGGGCTGTGTCGGTCCGCGATAAAGGTACAGAAATAAGGGTTGCTCCTTCGTGGGCTTTCCTAGCAGCTTCGTCAGTGAGGTCATTGCCGGAGATACCGCAATGACCAGGCAGCCACTGAAACACGACGTCGTGCCCTTTCATGATCATGTGATGGTGCATTTCTCGTATCTCCGACACGAGTTGTTCACATGACCCGCGACGGAGAGATGACAGAAGACATTGTAAGGCCGCCTTTGAATCGCAGAATATTGCCCACCGATTAGCCGGTTGGTTAATAATATAATCAACGGCACTTCGGAGGACAACAAGCTCCGAACCGGTCGATGTTGTCAAGTGAGAAATCTTGTATTGGATGCTTAGTGATCGTGATGGTATAACCACTGCGCTGGTGGAGCTGGTCTGAGTGGAAGAACCATCCGTATATATGTGGACTCGATCAAAGTAGAAAGTGTGCAAACAATCCAGAGCTGCTTGCTTCAAGGCCAAGGTAGGCAGGACGGTCTTCTTTCTTATCCCTGGAACCGTAAGACGCACTTGAGGTTGTTTTAAACACCACAAAGCTGAGGTTGAACGTGCTGAGGATGTGAAGCCCGATGGTAAGGAGGCACGATGGATGCTGACCTTGTTGGAGAAGGACGCCTGTGGTCGTCGTTCTGGCATGAATTAAGAAAGTGCAATAATATGCTATGTGCCTGATCATGTGCATTGTGCTATTCATTTCTTCTGAGTTTTAATAATGGCTGGCTACTGTATGCAGTGTTGTGCAATAAAATAATATGCCACAGCAATTATTGCGTGCCTCGCAGAACAAATTGAATATATCTTTCTCAGTCAAAACATCATAGCAGGCTGAAAACAATAAACTGCAATCTTTCTTTTTGTGGTGACGAAGTGTATAAATTGTGAAAAAAAACTGTTTATATATTTCTTATACTATGGAAATGAGCTCCTCCCATACATTCGAATAAGTGCTTCAATAGTACGACTTCGCAAAGGGCAACGAAAGACTCCTATTAAAACCCTCTAATTCTCAAGCTTGTATTATCTGACGGTATGTCATTTGATTAATGTAAAGAAAGGCAAACTTGATATGTGGAAACCAGTTACAATAGAACATGGCCCTTACACTGTGAAAATGTTTTGTAGCAATACACTCAATGTGAAGGCCTCCGGATGCGGTGTTGATGCATCAAAACAACCTAGAATAATAGAGGTGCTCCATGGGCTAGATTTGGCAGAATCAAGAATTGGGGGGAGAAAAGAAACGAATTGCATACATTTTAGCTATTGTAGTTTTTTTTTGAGTGCTACAGGTGTTTCAATTCTGTTTTGCTGATTTTCTCAAAACCCACTTGTTCACGTTTCTCTCATGCACCAACAAGCATAATTATATTGACACGGATGCTTTATCTGTATCCGGTTACCGTATTTCACCGGCTAAAAAATGTTAAACGTTATCGCTCGGTGCAGGATGCGCCTGAACGTATCGGAAGTTTCGCGAATGTTATCGATGGTTCTGTCTGTTGTCGACGAACCTTGCTAATCTGATTGCATACGCGACACGAATTGTGTTGTAGTTTCTGGAAGGCGCGCGGGCACCAGCGAATAGGCTGTAACTTTCGACAACTGCCGTATGCAAACCGACGCGCTTGACCTGCAGATGAGATTTTCTACGATTGCCGACATTGCTCGCCGCTATCGTTGCGATTGAGCCGGCACTATTCATTTACCGTCACTACTACGTGGCAATATTTCCAGCACAGATTTTTTTTCAGTTATACATTGCACGCCTAATTCTTATATAGTTGGCCGTGCAATGAGCTACCAAAAAATGAAATGGTGCAACAGTTTTTGATATATGGCATCGTCGTGCAGGTGTTTGCAAAGCGATCTTGCAGACAGACGACGCGCGAGCGCTGATGTCGATATTATGTACACTATTGTTACTTCAAAAATAAAAACAAACTGTTGCGGCAGGTGTATATTCATTATTCAAACGTGTTTTTTATATCTAAAAGCACATACAGATCACTAACTTATTGTTTCAAGCTTAGTTTACAGCAGGCTGTTTTAGGCCGGACTTTGACGGATGAAGATGGAATCGTCCAGCAACAGTGCGCCGCAGCCGAGGAGCGAGCTTCGGCGCGCGTCGGAGCTTGTCTCCAGTGGTTGCGCGCCCTTTCCCTGCAGCCGAAGCGAAGCGACGCGTTCGCTTGCCAGCGCGCGCCGAAGCTTTCGGCGCGTGCCAGTGGTTGGGGCATTAGAGCGCCGGAGACTCTGCGTACCGCCCGCACCTGCTAATTCGCTACTGAGCGTGATCTTCTTAAGTGGATGAGCTGCGGGGGGGGGGGGGGGGAAGTGTGTCTTTTCTTCGCAACTCACGACCGTCATTTCGCGGTATGGAAGCGGTCGGTCGCACGTGCGTGCCGTCGCGAACCCCCCCATATTTGGAAGGGTCACCCCTCGGAGACATCGCGAATACTGCGAACTGAAAGGGGGAAAATAAAGAAATAAAGAAATGAAAAAATAGAGAGATAAATAAATGATGATATAATAATAAAGTTTGTTACCACCCAGAGACATCGCTAATAATTGCCAAGTTAAGAAAAGCAAAAATAAAGAAAAATAAGAAGAAAAATGAATGGTTCAATGCCACGTGTCCACGTGTGGATCACGCCATCGGGCGCGACAACACGGCGCCACTGCAACCAGTATGCCACTCGGAGATATCGCCAGTTTGGCTAATGTAAAGTAAAGAAGAGAAATAAGGCAAAAGTAAATAAAAAATAGGAAGAGGAAGAATGGTTCAATGCCACGTGTGCCCACGTGTGGATCACGCCATCGGGCGCGACAACACGGCGCCGCTGCATCCGATTATGCACCCGGAGATGTCACGGCCACGGTCGGCTAATTTGCAATACGTCGCGCATGCAGCATTGTGTAATAGTAAAGAATTATAAATAAATAATAAAAAAGCCACCCATCACGCCATCGTGACAGGCGCGACAACGTGGCGTCACTGCTTAATTTACATCATGACGGGTCAAGTATGCAGTATGCAGTAAATATGTAGTAAATATGCAGTAAAGTGAGTGTCGTTGAGTGCGCCTGTACGTGCGCCTGTACAAAAGGGACCTCGATGCAGCGAATCTGCATTCAGCGGCTATTCACCAAGCGACTGCGACTGCTCTGCGACAGCGAATCTGCATTTAGCGGCCCTTCGCCAAACGGTTAAAAACTGCGACTATCTGCGGCTTAAACACCACGGCACGGCGATGGCATGGGTCGAATACATGCACCGCCGGAAGGCGAAGCAGCAATACTTGAACATGGTGGACCGCATGTTTGCCGCCTCTCGCGAAAACACAACGACGGCAGCGGACGGTGAGCAGCAGCAACTGCCCGCGCTCACGGAAGATGACGCGCGACACTTGGCGCTCTTCTTCGGTGTCGTGGACTGCGCCGAGGAATATTTAACATGCAACCCGCCACCTAGAGGTGAACCGTCATCCGGTGCGATGTTTATGCCCGGTTCACTCGTCGCAAGCCAGGTGGCCGAGCGTCTGTATTCGATGGTACAGTTTCACGAGAAGAAGAAGGAGGTGTGCCACACGGTGGCCGGCGAGTTTCCAGCCGTGCGCCGTCCGTCTGCGGCTGAATATTACAGTTGGCTCAAGTACTTTCTTCGTTGGGTCGGTGAGCTGAACGACGTTGAGAGAGTGCGAATCCTCGACGGTTGGTGCTATGATGCCGAAGAATAAAAATTTTGTTTGTTGTCCTCCCTGATTGGGGGTCAGTCTTTAACCGTGTCGTTGCTGCATCGTTACTGTATGTTTCCGGTACCACCCGGAGACGTCGGGAATTTTGGCGCCAAATCGTGCAATAGTTCACTGCCACTGCCATACCTCTATATTTCCGGTACCACCCGGAGACATCGCGACTTTTTTTCACTGCTGTATGATTGAAATTTCACTGACTGTGCATGCAGGAAATGGCGGCAGAAAGCCGCGAGAAAGATCGCGAGAAAAAATCGCGAGAAAGAGCGTAGAAGCGGCGAAGAAAGCGCGCCCGAGAGAAAACGGAAAGAGAGAGAGAGAAGTGGTTCTTGAAGGGAGAAGGAAAGGTTGACGCTGTTTTCTGCAGCCCAGGGGGGGGGAGAGAGTGGAAGCAAAGGAGATAGGAGAGTAGAGGGTTAAAGTGACGCCATCGGCAGCGGCTGAGCAGTCCGGCAGGAAGGGCCCAATGGGTCCGGTAGGAGTGGTGATCGGGTGAAAGGCCAGGGGGCGGTGATCCAGCAGGAGCGAGATGATTGGGGCTGGTCGAGTAGCCTGTAGTGGTTTGGATAGCCGTGAGGCTATCCGTCTTTGCAGAAAATCCTAGAGTCTCGCCGAGAGCCCCGACGAGTCGAGGTACTCGACTACACTTAGGAGGGCTGGTAGCTCGCTACGACCAGGGAAGAGGATGTCTTCCTGCCGTGCAGAAGGAAGCCCCAGGCGTCGGAACTCCTGCAGGAGACGGTCACGCTGCTGCAGGTAAGCAGGGCAGGCCAGTAGGAGGTGCTCCAGGGTCTCGGGCTCCCCACAGGAGGAACAGGCTGGAGAGGCGATGAGGCCATGACGGTGGCGGCGAGCACCCGTCCAACAGCAGCCAATCCTCAGTCGCAGAAGGAGGGAGGTCTCCCTGCGTGCGAGGCCGCGCTGTGGAAGTGGTCGCGGAGGGCGGCCCAAGGACGTCCGCTTGTCCGGATGGCAGGCCAGCAGATGGCGCCGAAGCCTGTGGCTTGTGAAATCATTGGCTGTCACAGCCAGGCTAGGCGGGACCGCGCAGTGGTTGGCACGCTTTGCCAGTGCATCTGCTTCCTCGTTGCCCAGTATCCCTACGTGGGCTGGAAGCCAGTGCAGGGACACTGAGCAGCCCGCCTCCTGGAGCGCCATCAGCCTTGTCGAGAGCAGGGCAACCCCGAGGCTGGCCCTTTCTGGCCTCTGCAGGCTGAGAAGTGCCGCCCTGGAATCGCCGTAGATGGTCACTGGGGTCACCGGCAGCTCCTCTGCGAGTAAGTCTACAGCCAGGTGAAGGCCTGCTACCTCTGCCGCTGTTGACGTCGCATGGTCGGGGAGGCGACACTGCTTGCTCTTCCGCAAAGCGGGCACCACGCAGGCCGCAGTCGACGAGCCTGTGTCTGGCATCACCGAGCCGTCAACGTAGATCTGCAGGTTTCCTCCGTGGTCCTCATGCAGGAGGGAGGCAGCCGTCTGTTGAAGGGCACAAGTCGGGGAGCGCCGTTTGGAAACGCCGGGCAGCTCTGTGGTGATGGGTATGGGTGGTCTCTGGGGAGGAGGCAGCTGTGCGTTGTTCGCTGGAGGCCTCCCGATTACCTCCTCGTACAGCCCACAGAGTCTGCCCATCTGTGAATGGGGCCGCGAGCGCAGTCGGGAGAGCAGGGCCCTGACGTCTGGTCCATGGTGGAGTCGGTCAACATGGCGTAGCCCCTGCTGCAGGAGGAGGAGTGACAGGGGCCATGCTCCTGCCTCGGCCAAGGTTGCAGCGACTTGGGAACTGCGGGGAGCGCCCAGGCAGAGTCTAATCGCGTCCCGATGCTGCAGCTCCAGCTTCTTGAGACGGGCGGGTGGTAGTGCCACGAGTGGGAAGGCGTACCGCAGGCGTGAGGTAGCTGCTGCGTCGTACAGCCGCAATGCCCACCCAGTGGTACAGCCCTGTCCTCGGGCAAGAAGCTGGGAGACTGCCTTGCGGACCCGGAGGATCTGCACCTGCAGGATCTTGACAGCAGGCAGCCAGGACAGTCGGTGATCAATGCGCAGCCCCAGGTACGTCACTGCAGTGCTCCAGGGTAGCTGGACGCCTTCCAGGTGCAGCCGGGGTGCTGTGCGGCGGGCGGCTGCTCTTGGGTGGAGCAGCATGGCCTCCGTCTTCCTTGCCGAGATGGCAAGGCCAATGCTGCTCAGGTAAGCAGCGGCGGTGTCGAGAGCTCTTTGCAGGGCCGAGCGTGTGCTGCGGTAGTTGTGTGGTGGGCTTCGCACCCACAGGGCGGTGTCGTTCGCGTAGATGGAGGCGCTCACCGGATAGTCGGGGTCGATCGGCAGGGCAGCAGGAAGCCGGGCCAGGGCCAGGTTGAACAGGAAGGGGCTCACCACTGACCCTTGCGGGACGCCCGCTGCCACCGGCCGAGGGGAGCTCCTCGATTGGCCCACTCGTACCCTGAGGGTGCGTTCCTCCAGGAACGACGAGATGAACCGCCGCAGATTCCCGTTGATGCCAAGTAGGTCCAGGGCCTGCTGAACGACTGGGTGGGGCAGGCCATCGAAGGCCCCCTTGATATCGATAAGCACCAGGAGCATGGCGTCACCGCAGGCCTTGGCCTCTTCCAGCGTGGAGACCACATCCGCGATGGAGTCCGCGGTGCACCGGCGCCGCCGGAACCCCGTCTGCTCGTCGGCCAGGAAGCCACGGGCACGGGCCACCCAGTCCAGTCGGACCAAAGCAATGGCCTCCATCACCTTGCAGGCGGCGGAAGTGAGGGAGGCCGGCCGGTAGGAGCTCACGTTTCCAGCCGGCTTTCCGGCCTTCAGGATGGGGGCCACGATGGCTGTGCGCCATGACTCCGGCACCTGCCCTGACCGCCAGATGTCATTGTAGCAGTCGAGCAGGCGCTGCTGCTCGCTGGCGGCCAGGTTGCGGAGCATTTGGGTCGTCACTCCGTCGGCTCCTGGTGCGCTGCGGCGCTTCCCCCTCTTCAGGGCACATAGACCAGGAAGAAAACGCGCGTTCGCGCGCTCTCGCTGAAACGGGAACAAAAAAGATGCTCGTGGGTTTGCGTTGGCTGCGCCCATAGTCGCGCTGTTTGCGAGAGAGACAGGAGGCTCCTCCCGGTGAAAACAGATGCGCGTTACGCGAGACGAAAGAGCAGAGACCCGCGGGGGGTAAATTGGATAAGATGATGCGGCACACGGAGGAGCGTAACCAACGCGCGCAACCAACGCGCTTAGAAAGAGAGCAGCGACCGCAAAAAAAACAGATGTTGTGTGTGTGCACGCGCCTGCTTTTTTGCTACAGTAGTTGGCGGGAAAACCGCGGCTCCTCAAGAGACTGCTTATACAAAAAGAGACGATGTATTACACTGGAGAAAAAAAAAAGAGACGATGTATTACACTGTAGGAAAAAAAGAGACCATGAGGCGATGTAACTGGACTGGATGAAAAGGATAATGTATTACACTGGAGAAAAAAGACGTTGATACACTGGAGAAAAAAAAGTTTCACTGCTATTGTTGCTGATGCTGCTGCTGCTATGTCAGCTGCGTGCCTGTTAACACATTTCACTCTGACTACGAGGAGCAATACAAAAACGTCGAAACGTCGTGCAAACCACTTCAGTCGAATTTGCTCACACACGCAGCGTCATGGAGAAAACTGACCATGTGGCATGGCGGGTCGACACAAAAAATAAACCCGTTTGGTTGCCCGATTAAGTTCTGTGGTTGTGTGGTCTCGAGAACAAAATTACGAGAGATCGTAAGTCGAGAGAGGAAAAAATGGAGCTCCGGTAAGTGGGCATCCGAGGTAAACGGCACCTAGCAATATTGTGTCTGGTCTCAAATCTCAATAAGTGGAGAGAATTCGAGAGTAATGGGAAACAACCAAGTTGGTCTCGAGACAAAAGTTTACGTTATGGTGACTATGTTCTCTTGAGATTTGGAGTTACGTGCCATTTTACGCACTTCCGGTGCCGATCTAGAAAGTTCTTTCGAATGTGCGAGAACATTCTAGAAGGTCCGATGGCGGATGTTAATGCTGATTGGCTATTGCCGAGGCGAGCGCCCTTTCCCCACTGCGTTCCCATTGGTTAACTGGGATTGCGCAAGTTCTGAGAACGTTGCACTAGCGTGGAGCGCGCCGATTGGTGCGCGCGCTCGCTCTTTCTCTATGCCCTCGCCCCACCGGATGCTCCGCGGGGTATATAAGGAGCGGCGCTCGCCCTCGAGAACACACCATCGCCGGGACCGCCAACAGGAGGAGGACTCCACACCACCACGATGTAAGTGATCGACCAGGTTATGTTGCGCTCTGTACTCTATGTCGGGCAAACAACCCATTGGACTCTCCCCGTTTTGCTGCCCGTCGCACTTGTCATTACTTACGCATTCTTCTCTCGTGGGTCAGAACTGGGTAGCGACTTTTTTCTTGATAGATCAGTTAGATTGTCGTACAGAACCTATGTAGGTTTGCCATTTTTCTTTGTTCAAAATTTTATGGGATTAGCTTCTGGTAACTTGTAAGATGGAGAAAAGAAAGGATAGACTATGAGCAAATGCCGTTTTTTGCGTTAGCGACATCCACGTCTTCCTTTTTTTGCCTTGCATTCCGTCCTAGCCGGTAGGCAAAAATAAGTAACGCGAAATTGGCTATTTACCGCTTTAGAATGTTAGGAACGAGCTGTTGAGTTCAGGAACGAGACTTTATGATATCGTTAAGCGCGTAGCTGATTCGAAGGGGGGTTTGGGAACGAAATTCACTCACTCGGGGACGAATGGTCCGCGTGAAGTGGAGACACTCGGTTGGTGCTGTAAGGCCAGGAGTGTTTGTGGCGCCTCAGCTAGCAAGTCGGCACTCGCATTGCGCATGTTGCGAGTGGCGCGCCAGCTTTTAATAGGAAAGGAATTCCTTGGTTCCAATCGAGCTATGTCTCCATTTTGCGACACAAAGTAGGCGCGGTAAAATCCAATCGAGCGATCATCAATCGACAAGCTAATCTTTTCTCGCAGGGTAGTCGACGGTCTAAGGCATGCCGTCGGTTGGTGATTACTCGATTGTAGTAGCGAGGAAGCACGTTCACTGATCATTGTCAAAAGTAAATGGAAACGTGCGTAAAGTAGGAACGAGCTTGGGGATCGGGACTTCGCGTCAGGATAGATGTATCGGTCAGGATAGCAATAGTCAGAACGAGAGAATAATGCGAATGACAAGTTATTCGGCCCGTTAGGTCTTTCTTCTTTTTTGTATCGGATTTTTTTGTCTCGATGTTTGGAGGCCGTTTGTGTGACCAACCGCGTTAACCCATTGAGATAAAACAAACGTTATTTCCAGCTAGGGGGTAGTATTTTGCTTGTAAAGTAAAGTTAACGGATAAGTGTGCGCACACTTTCGCGCGTCGCGTGTGGTGGGACGCGGTGGGTTGGGGGGGGTCGGTCAAAGTAGCCAGGCGCGCCGCGCTAGCAACCTTTGAAGGAGATAACGTTTGCGTTAGCGCATTGGTCACACAACTGTTGTCACCTCTCACGCGGGACAGGGCTGTTTTTTCTATCTTCTGGATCGTAGATTGCTACGTAGTTCATTGCCTTCGAGCTCGCTATTACAGCGTAAGCACCCGGGTATACGTCTGCGCTTGGTGCAATATTCCGAATGGGTTGGTATTACCGATTCCAACGGCGAAGGGTTGCGTCTTGGCTGGAGACTGCTTTCCCGTACCTGTTAACACCATAAGGCGAGGAATTGGTGTTTTCTGGGTGTAGGAGGCTGTTTTCATCTAAACGTGATTTACACGTCGACTCGAGTAACCTTCTCTCTACCGAGGTTGGCCTTAACTGGCCTTCGGGAGCTGGAGAACATAAGGTGCTCTTGTTTGTTACGTTCACTGAGTTGGTCGATGCCGATACCTACTTATACCCTGTGGTGCGGCCGTACGGGCATTCTATACACGGGTAGAAGGCAATGTGTACGTAACAATAGACGATCCAATCTATCTATTCTCTTTAGAATTGTGTTGCGTGGTGGACTGTGTGGAAAAGAAAGAAAAGTCCTCCTCCGCGTCCCTTAGGATTAACAGTAGGTCCCTTTACCTCCGCCTTAATTTCTCAACCATTTAGCTGTTTTATTTTTTCGAGGGATTTCTCCCCCTGTTTTTTTAGTTCCGAAGCTTTAATGAACTTCGTGCGTATGTTTTAATACTCACGAAGCTAGTGGAGGTGTATCGTTATGAGCAGCAGTAGTTGATCTTTCGAGATCAAAATAAGTATACTGCTGCGACACAGGCAAAATTTGGCGTTAGACGCCGGGAACCAATTGGCTGATTAGCTTGGTTTTATTTTTGGTACGGTGCCGATCCTAAACCCCCGAAAAGTACCATGCCCAGTAAGGTGCGCGTGACGACTCTTTTGTGGCTCAAATGGGTCTGGTTGATCGGCAGGGCTTCCTCGAACACTCGGCCGGCAGGCAATAGCCGCCGTCGCCTTCAGTGCGGAGTCGGTGATGCATGGGAGTGTGTTTGGCACATAACTAGTACATGGTACTGTTAGGTGTTACAATCCCGAGCACACACGTCGTTTTGTAGTCACGGTGTCAGGTGACTCAGGGGGTTCGTCGTTCGCGGGTGGGTCCTCGTCGGCCTTTACCATCACTTCAATGGTGTGGGACAAGTGCCATGCGGCGAGTTCTTCTCACTCGTTTAGGGCGGCGTTCCCACCGCGACGAAGCGGCCGGGTCCTCCAACTCGAAAGAGCGAGGCACACTCCTGTGGCGCTCAGTCGGGGTCTGCTTCACACTTTCTCTGTCTTTACTTCTTCGTTGCCCGGTCGGCGAGTGATATGGCGCGTGTGTCTATGCACGCCTCGGCCGACTCTATATCGGTACACCTGAGACGTGGCGTCAAGTCTCTTGGGATGCTGTCCGAGTGTTTTTGGAAGTGGCCACCCATATCACCGGCAAAACGTACTCACGTTGTATCCCGAACGATTGCGAAAAGTAGGGGGATTTTTTTATATTTGGACCCGCGTTACAAAATTTAGGCTTGTCGGTTAGGTTTTTGGTTGATTTCTCTTTTTTGTCCTAGTCGATAGGGATTTTTGGTAGGCATTAGTAGGGTCCGCAAGTAGTCAATTGGACGGAAGCATCGTTGCCTGTTGGAGACTCTATCCAGCCCTCCCCCGGCTCGCGTGGGCTCTACCTCTTGGGGGTTCTGCCTCCTTGTTGGTTCTGACTCATTGCGCAGTCTGGGATCAGCGGGGAGCCCTGGTAGGTCTATCCCCTCCAGAAATGCAGACACGGCATGTTACTGGCAATACCATCTGCCCGGTGGGGAAAGCCTTGTGCCCTCAATCGGTGTTGGGTGTGCGCTGAACAGTCGTGTCACACAGAGTACCGAGGAGGCGAGATGTTGACGGTCATTTGGCGAATGTCGTAGGCTAGAGCTTCTCGTAAAGAGGGTACCGTGTTTTTAAAGCATTTCTCGAGTGCCCCCGCCGAGATACGGGTGAGCATTATGTTCCCGTTGCGGAGGCACAGACGTCCCCGGGTAAGACCTCGTGCGTTTCCACTATTGGAATTTTTTTTGGGGGCAAATAATTGTTTGCGGTGTCGTAGCGGCAAGGGTCGAGCAAACTCGCCTGCGACATGGCATTAAGTAGGTTGCTCGACCTGGGCGTTGGTGAGTGTCTCTCAACTGTGAAGGTGTGTGTCTGTACGCATGGACTAGGTGACTATCCGTGGTCGGCAAATGCGTAAGCTAAACAACCGGCCCGGGTATTGTACACACGACATCCCGTGCAGTTTGCTCCCCGGAAGGTTGCCAGCAGCACACTTGGATCATGCTCGCAAACAGTTGGTTGACCCGCTGAAATTTTAACGCTCATTCGATATATTTATCACTGTGGAAAACGCAAAGGCTCCGACTCGTCACTGTTAAACCGAATAAAGGTAATTCTCAGGCGGGGGCCCTCGGGAATGCGCCCTCTTGTGAGAGAAGCTTGACTTTTGTCCGCTCGTAACGTAAAACTAGGGGAGTTCCGTGTAATCTCGTTGCAGTCTGGATTGTGCTAACCACCCATTTTTTTTAGTCGGCTTGCCAATGGGCCCCCTCGATCGAGGCGGAAGGTAACTTTTGCTCACTGGCAACGCGACGACACGGTTAGGCAGTCCATTCCAGCTGCGAGTGACGGCTAGTTAGTTAGGACTTAAATTAAAAGATGAAAAGGGGTAGCGGGTAGCCGGGATTAGCTTAGCTCTAATGTATTGGTCCCTTAGCGGGGTCAGGAGCGAAAAAAAGGAGCCTTCTCTTCTTTTTTTCGCCAAGAAGCGAAAAGGACGTTGTGGTGGCACTGTGGTGGGGCTTTTCGCTTCTTGGAGAAAAAGGAGAAGAGAAGTGTTTCTCTTTTTTTTTCCATTAATCAACGTCTCTCTCTCTGTAAGAAATCAAGAGAAGAGACGAACGGCCGTCAAGATGCAACGACGACCGCATAGTTGGTAGTATTATTGAGAAGAAATAAAAAGAATTTTATTATTTCCCCTTACTTACGTCTACGTCGTCTTTTTTCTCTGTGCGGTTGGCTGATATGCCGACTTGTACGACAGAGAGAAGGAGGGTGGGGAGTTTGTATTTCAGAGTTGCGAGTCAGTCACTGACTTTGAACTTGCACCACACCTCGAGAGAGGGCGCTGCCTTGGAGCATTGACTTTGAACTTGCACCACACCTCGAGAGAGGGCGCTGCCTTGGAGACGCATCGCTAGACACAAACAAGACTCTCCATCGCGAGAGATACTGCAACACATTAGTCTTTTTTTTTTGGCTAGCAATTACTTAGTCTCTTCACAAATATATAGCTCCTTACTTAGTCTCTGCATTTGATACTGCTAGGAGGAGAACTCTGTGTCGGGAGATGCAGTATTGAATAGTAGTGTTTTTTTTAATTTGGGAGATAGGGCTATTTATGAGAACCTATACACCACCTTACTTAGTCTTCTTCGCGCATAGAATTCTATGCCTCCCGTTCGCGATTTCTCTCTACAGTCTGGTGGACGGACAAGCTCGCATCTCGACTACTGCCATCTTGGGTCAGTCTTCTTTGCGCATAGAATTCTATGCCTCCCGTTCGCGATTTCTCTCTACAGTCTGGTGGACGGACAAGCTCGCATCTCGACTACTGCCATCTTGGGTCAGTCTTCTTTGCGCATAGAATTCTATGCCTCCCGTTCGCGATTTCTCTCTACAGTCTGGTGGACGGACAAGCTCGCATCTCGACTACTGCCATCTTGGGTCGTCGCAACAACGATTAGCGTTAAGTGAAGTGATGAATAAAGAAATTATGAAATATAGCAGACAGCGAAGACCATCAGCGGTGGATTACGGTAACTGGTGTGTGGTGTGTGTGTGATTTTTTTCTTCTACTTCTTCTTTCTTCTCTCTCTACACAGTCCTTCCTCGATAAGCGGTAATTACTTACTGTGCGTTGAAAAGTTCCTGTAATCTTAAGGAAATAAAGCATGAGGGTGGAATATAATGCACGTGCACCCCCAAATAAGGAAAGGCAGCAAGTAATATATATCTAAATAACAATAACAACAGCAGCCACAAGTGAGTAAGAGGTGATGTTTATTCATAATAATTCAACGCGCTAAAACTTCCAAAGCTGCTGAGCCACTTCGTGCTCTACTTCGTCTCCGCCGGCGCTGGCACATCCGCGAAACCTCTTGGTGTCGGGCTCGTCCTCGTCGTCTTCGGAACCCTTGCTGCCGTTCGAGGAGGCGGCTTGAATGTGGCGGTAGGCAGGCTCGGCGCGGTACTTTCAGTCTTCCCGGAACTTGCGCATGATGAGCTTGTACTGGATGTTGTTGTGGACGAACGGCATGTTGAGCGCGAAAGTGTCGCCCAGATGCATGAGGAGCGCGTGCACGTGGTGGTGCAGGCCGTAGGTGAGGGTGGACAGGTCCAGAGAGTGAACGACGCTGGGGAAGGAAATGGTGGGCAGTTCCATGACCGAGGGCACGTTGGTCGGCTTGACTTCCTTGCCCCTGACCAGGGCGTCGATTGTGGACGAGTGGCGCTTGGAAGCCTGGTACTGGTCGTTGGGCCACGTGGAAATGAGGTTGTTTTGCCAGTCCTTGAGCAGGCGCGCGTCGGGCAGGCTCTTGCGGGAGGAAGCGTACAGCACGGTCATCTCGATCATGTGCTTAAACAGATGGGCCATGAAGGGATTTCCGATGCTCTCGCCCCGGGCGGCGATGGTCTTTTGCATGTAGGTGCACTCGTTCAAGGGAATGGAACGGCGCGCGTACACGGTGGCGTCCCTCACGGTCTCGAAGAGTCGGAATAGGTTTTGCGATCAGCTTTCCTCGCTTGGACAGTTTGCCTCCGTCCACAGTTTCCAACTCCTCGGTGGCGGCAGCGGCGGCCGCGGGCTGTTGTTGTTGCTGTGGCGCCGGCGGCGGCGTTACCTCCTCCTCCTGCTGCGGCTGCTGCTGGGGGGCGGGTTGTTGGGGTGCCCGGTGCTGCGGCTGCTGCTGAGGGGCTCGTTGCGGTCGGCGGGCGGCGGGCCGAGCGGCTTCGGTGGCGCTGGCCACGGTGGCGGCAACGACGGGTTCTTCGTTAGCGGCGTCCATGTCTCTCTCTTCTTTTTTTAAAAAACGAGAGAAAGGCAAAACAGAAGACAGAAAAGAACGGATCGTCAAACAGGACTACTGCGTAACAATCGGGCAATTCGCGATAGTACGATATCGTCGTACATAAAAAATAGCCAAGTAGCTGGTTTTTTTCGCGAGAATATTGCGCGAATATAGGTGTCCAAGTTCCTTTTTTTGCAAACGCGTCCACTTTTTTTTAGCGAGATGACCGAGTACGATCTGCTCGCGACGGCGCATTCGCTGCTCGCCGGTCCCGACGAGCGCCCGGTGCCACCGGACCTCGCTAAATTGGCGCGCATCGCGTCCTATCGATACCTGCCGGCGGCTTCCCGTCACGGAGGAGGTAGGGCGTGCGACGTCACGCTGGAAGACGGTAGCGAGTGCACGCTGGAGTCGGCGGTGTGGAACGCGGTGCTTTACGACCACGTTCGAGTGGTGCCCGCCGACGCGAGACTTATTCGATGCGCGAGCGACGAGGAGTACGCGGAGTATTACTACGTGGCCCTGGGCGGCTACGCTTTTGGGATTGAGAATTGTACATTTAATCGAATGGAGTCGTTCCCTTCTGCTCTGGTGTATTCTGAACACGACTGGGAGGCCACCCTGCATCGAAGTTGGGCATGTTACAATTATGGACGATGGGATCGCGATTGGTGCAGGCGTCGCAAAACGCTCGACGCCATGTTAGCAATGACGCCACCACCAAAGAGGAATGAACGTGAAGAAGACGATGAAGACGACAGCAACAACGGTAGACGATTTACTTGGGGCTTGGGTTCACTAGCGTTTTTTAACTCGTGTCGCGGTCGAGACACCGTGTGGCAAGAGGCGCTAGAAGAAGCGAAGTGGTGGTTCAAAACGAGCGACGCAGATGCGGTGTCTCGATTCTTCTGTCGAGCGGAAAATGTAAAATGCCGAGGTTGGGTGGGGTGGCATCACTTTCCACATGCGGTAAATTTGCGTGCTTTATTGGCACTGGGTCACGCCAAGTACGTGCAAAAAATATACGAGGATTTCGCTGTTCCACCAAAGAGAGTTATCGAGGTGAGAGTCGTGACCAACGCTCCTCCGATTCCGAGATTTGCTACGACGGCCGATCGTTACGCGAATTTCTTTGACTTTATTCGTGATGTCAGTGAAAAGGAGAGGGATTACGAGAGTCCACATGACTCCGCGGCAGTTAATGCAATGAGGGTCACTTCGTTTTACTGCAAGTACTGTGGAGAAAATGGTAGACACGAAACAGCTACTGATATCGGTACGCTGAATGCATTCCGCGTGACCCACATGCCTCCAGAGTGGTCCAGAGACAATCGAATACTAGAGAGGTATTTGGAAACGTACAAATCATTTGCACGCGGATCGACATTCACTGAACCATTGTTATCGAAATACTTACTGCACGTCAATCTCATGTTAGATAATTTACCGTATGCCAATGCATCGTGGATAGCACGCGAACCGAACACTAAAAATTATTTGGTTGGAGACGTGGCTAGCAAGCCGATCCCATGTACCATACAGGCACTGTTATTAGGAACACCATCCGATTACGTACGGAGGGACGAACACACTGCCATTGTAGAGCGCGTTCGCGAAATTAATTCCACTTGCGCGTTTTTCATTTATCAACCGCTACTACACGGTTCGCGTGATACCACAGATAATATCGTACGAGGTATAGATTGTTTGTGCTTTCGCATTCTAGCCGAAGTTGCCAATGGGTCTAATTTTATTTTCGGATTATTGAATATGTGGGCGCGTCGCAAGCAATCGCACCACGTAGGAGGGGTACCGGTGATTTTGAGAATGTTTCCTCATGGCGACACAGGTTCAGATATATGGTGTTACGATAGTGTTATAAACGTATCCGTTGTAGCAGATAGCGGATATATTCAAACCCAACCTAATTGCCGCCAAAAGCCCAAATGGAATTATACAGAACTATTGCAACGTTTCGATCAATTGGTACAACAATGTGCGGCGAAAAGTACAGATAAAAGTGAAGAATTTAACGGCCCTAAAGAAAAGATTAGGGTTGCCATAGAAAAAGCCAAACAAGAATATCAAGAAATAATTAATGCATCCAAAGTTACGTATGACAAAGGTAAAAAGAAATATGAAGAAGAGGTAGACAATGTGTTAGAAAAAATGGAATGTGGGATTTTGAACGAATGTAATGACCGTGACTCATGAAAAGGCTGGTTATAAAAAAATAATGGCTTATGACTACAGCGTGTTCTCTCTATTAACTGATTATTGGGAAACACTGCGAGAAATATTACACTATGACGATACTGGATACCAAAGAACATCTGAATCGCTTGCGTTATGCCATGAAAAGTTAGATAAAACGTATGTGGACGGCGTTGTAAGGCCGGACGTTCGATTTAATGTCATACGTGAAAATTATTTTTTGGCACTAACGTGTGCATTTTATTAACGCATTCATTTAATACACCCGGAAGAATCAACTTCAAAAAATGGGGTGGTGGGAATCACTATTACTGTGCTAATGATGGTGATCGTATCGTGAATATATGTGTGTCAATCTCAACCGTTGACCCCGATAGTAGTAACATTCGACATATTTGCACATTAGATCAACTGTACGATAGTTTGTTAACTCCTCCGCGGGATACAATTATTAATGATGAAATGCACTTGTCGATATTGCTGGCACATATGTCATATATAACGCAATTAGATGGCGATGACAACGAAACAAAACACGCAATGCATTTGCTTGAAGAAATAACACACAGTTTCGTTTTCGCGATGCTGCCACAATGCGACAAAACCATTCGACGATATCTACGTGGTAATAAAGTCGCTCATTCGTCGTGGTTAAATCGGGTAAAGATTTTCTTAAATACATGTCGCAGGGAAACTGTATATAACAGTACTATTAAAATCGAAGGTGAAGGTTGTCACCACGCCGGGGTACTTTTGAAAAAAATGATCAGTGAAAACAAACACTCGTCGTCGTTAACAGCAGTAACATTTTTCAGTAGCTTGGCCACCGTTCTATACGCAGCAACCTTCATGTCGGGGTCACTTGGCACAATTCCGAAAGAAACGGTGTTGGTGGCGGCGCGAAACTCGCGTATGGTCACGTTGTTACCGCGTTCGTCCATCTTGCAAACTTCTATGGATTCTCCTCGCATGTAATCGTCGTCTAAGCGTCTGTAATTGATGAACGTGTTGGGCGATTGCACCACCAAGCTCCCGCTCTCGTCGTTCGCGGTCACTTGGGCTTCGGTCGGCATGGCGAGTCCGTATCTACGTAAAAACGTGCGCACGGTCTGCTGCGCATCGCGATGCCACTTGGGCGTCGCACCACCGACGACCGCACCTCGCCGATACGGCACTAACGCGGCGCCGTCGTCGTCTGTAGCGGTACCACTACTGCTCATCTCTCCTGACCTTTTTCTTTTTTAATGTGTGTGTGACGCATTTGACTCGTTAGAAATATCGCGATGCGGAGTGGGGGAGAATACAAGAAGTTAAATACAAGAAGTTTAAAAAATCACGCAGTATGTATAGAAAATAAAAATAAATAATGAAATAATTAAATAAAGAAATAGCGCACCTACACAAGGGTGTGAGAAAAAACAACAATGGCCGATCCCACAATGGATGAATAAATTGAATAAATGGAATTTCTTATTATAGATTACGATTATCACGATGATGAAGACCGCGTGCGTAATGCTATTATTTGTGACGCTGGCCGTCGCAACTGCCGCCCCACCTCTGGGCCCGGAATACGAAGGAGTAGGAGTAGGAGAAAGAGTAATGACGGGACCTAACAACAACGAGGGAGAGTAGTTCTGGTGGTCACCCGTCTTTCGCGGGCGACCCGAAATCGGCAGCGCCAAATGGGTGCCCGCCGTGACTATGATCGCCGTCGGCTCCGTCAGCTTCCTGTCGATCTGCTTCATCCTGCTGGCGGTGATATCCATTTTGCGCAGAGTCAAGCGACTGCAGCGAAACAAACGCAGCAGCAGCAGCAGCCACAACGGGGGCATGGTTCCTCCTTGCTCGTGGTACTCGTGTACGATGCCGGCGCCGTCCCGAATGAGCCCGACCGCGTGCAAGTGCGGCGGCAGCGGCGGAGGAATGGAGTAGAATTGATTAAAAAAATTAACGACCGACCGATGACACCAAGTGAAAAAATGATTGTGAATAAAGAAGAGTGATGTTGATGAAAAAAGTACATACATATGTGTGAACGTTTCTTTATTGTTGGTATGGTATTGTTGTTAGTATGGTTGTTGGTATTGTTGTTGGTATGGTATTGTTGTTGGTGATTGTTATTTTCCCCTTTCTTCTCCTTCCTTCTCCTTCCTTCTGCACTAATATTCTGCTTTATCCTTAAAATTTCATCGTCGCTGCTGCCTCTTCGTCTTCTTCTTCTTCTTGACCGCAAGCTTTCGCTTCTTGGGTGCCGTCGGCTTTCTCTTCTTACCGACCTTCCCCGCGGCACCCACGTATCGCGTGTTTTTCAAGTTGTCCAGCCTCATCATCTGTATCGGCGACGTGATGCGTTTGCCGAGCGGTTTGCCGCCGAACAACATGGAAATTCTACGCGCGTCGTTCGGAGTGAGTAACGAAACGCCGCCCTTCTTCATGTTGCCCATAACCTTTGCAGTAAAGTCTTGATAGACTCTCGTTGGGGGGCCATGATGGTCTTTTTTTAATTATACGTCGTTGCTTTGTCCTCTATACGTCGTTGCTTTGTCCTCTTTTCATTTTGAAAATAAAGCACTTTTGTTTTTTATGTCGCCCGTTTACATAAAAAAAGGAGTGCGGGACGAACGAACATGTGCGGCGTCGCTGGTGACGACAACGACAAAAGGTGGGGCGGCAATAACAACAACCGACACGCCAGAGGAGCAGGAAGAGGTAGAGACGACGACCGTCTCAACAACAACTACCTACCCCCTCCATTACCGCCGAAAAAGCGCAAGGAAGACGATGACGTGCGCAATAACAACGCAACCGCATTCGATAATCGTCGTCGCCGCTACCGATAGTTTAAGTTAGGTAGTTTTCTCACCCCCCCCCACCCACCATTTACTCATCCCACCCATTTACTCTTTTTTCTTTTGTACACTATTTACCTTTCTTCTCTCCCCCTTTCCCAAACTGTAGTATATATATAAGAAGGGTATGGCGGTTCGTATCATCGCACTCGCCAGGCCGCCCCTCATTCAGTCGTTTAACGTACCTTAACGTCGTTGAACGTCGTGTTAGTGCCATGGAGGACGGGGATGAAGGGTCGCGCGCCAGCGGTAAAGACCAAATGATCAAGTCACTGCGACTGGACATGGTTTTTTACAGACGCACCATGGGCATGCAGAAATGGAACGACGTGGCAGAACACGTGTTTCTGCAAGGACCGTACATGCCGCTGTTTCAAGTGGTGGCTTCGGGCGCTCGTTCGAATGCGGACGACTGCATCATGCGAGACGTTAGAAACGAGCACAAGTGCGTCGTCAACTCGGAGAACTCGATAGTGGCAAGAGCCATGCTGAACGCGTCGGACGGGGAGATTCGAAGCGAGCCGTGGGTCAAGAGCGATCCGCTCTACAACGGCTGGCGCCGCAACGACGCCATGAAGAAGGTCTGGGTGCGACGCCAAACCTTCGACGAAAGAAAAAAGGCAGCTGAAGGAGCAGCCGGAGAAGGAGGAGCAGCCGAAGGAGAGGCAGGAGGAGAGACAGGAGTAGAGGCAAAAGCAGAGGCAAGAGAAGAAGGCTCGTCTGGCGCTGCCGCTGCTGTTACTGTGACGGTGATTACGACTGCGTCATACGCACCGCAACCGCTGCGAACACCGCCAGCGGGGCCCAAAAGAGTGCTCGCGCTGGTCAACGGCCGGGGCCGTCGGTCGCAGAGGAAGGTCGTGTGCTACGTGGAGCTGCCTCGCAACTGGTGTCCGGTGCCGGTGGTCACGTACGCCAACGTGCGCAACAACAGTCTGCGCGACTGCGTTCAGGTGGACCACCGGAGCGCGCACGCGCAGACGTTCGTGCGAGAGTACCAGTACATCGACGGCGTTCGCTTGATCAAGCGCATTCTGACGGCGTGCTACACCCGGATCGCCAACATGCTGATCGACAAGGGCGGCGAGCCCCTCGAAGAAGCGGGAGGGGAGGTCGAGCACTACGCGGCCGGCCTGAAGTTTGTGGGAGCCGTGAAGATGCCTCCGAGCGCGAGTGCGCCGCAAGGCTGGATCGTTCGTTACGGGCCGTGCTTCGGCGTGGGCGCCACGATGAATAACTCTTGCTACTACGATGGGTCGATCCTGAACGCGATGTACCCCAACAACCTCGCCCACGTGAAGGACATGTGCCGGCGACTGATGCAGAATCCGTCGGCGCTGGTCGGCGCCGGAGCGGGGCCGCCCGCCAGACTGTACGTGGGTTCCAACGACGAGTGAACGACGACGACCAGACCGGTCGGTCACCTCGTGGCCGAGGCGGCGTCCCTGTCCGTGACTTCTGGTTACGACAAGAAGCATCGCAAACGCAAGAGCAGGAGGGGTAGGGGTAAGAAGGGCGCAGTGGTCGAAGGGGATGACGATGACGAGGAAGTAGCAGCAGAAGAAGCGGCAGAAGAAAAAGGAGCAACGTCAGGAACAACTGGCGACGAAGGAGACGACGAGGATGAAGAGAAAGAAAAAGAAGTCGGACGAAAGGAAGACAAGATGGAACAAGATTAATTTGTGTTGTTGTGTGTGAACAATGGAAAAAATAAGAGGATAAATAATAATAATAATAAATGACACAATGTATTTTATTCACCTAAAAATGTTGTTGTTGTTGCCCTATTCTTATTCGTATTCTTATTCTTACACTTGAATAATTGCATTTCGTTCACAAACCGCAAGATAACTTCGCCTTCGGGAGGGTCTCGATGCGGGAGAGCCGACTTTGGGTGTCTCCCTGCAAGCTGGCTTCACTTGGAATGCCGACGCGATGCGGAATAACTGCACTTGCGTTTTTTCAGGGTCTGGTCGTTGCTGTCGTTTTCGGCACCGTCGCTCTTTTCCACGTCGCTTCTGCGGATTCGGCACTGGCAGTGCATGGTCAACAGCGACTTGAACCGGACGACGATCAGTCGCTGCGACGGAGACATGGTCGTTGAATCGTCGACGGCGTCGGCCTTGTCTTTGAGATCGGTAACGTACGCCGAGAGCACGTTACACAGTTTGGTCAAGTGCTCGTTGTTGGGGTAGCGACCGATGCAACGGTAGATCATCCGCGTGGCGGTGAGCAAACTCTGCTCGAATAGGACCGCCAGAAAGCGTTCGTCAGTCACCGTGAGCGAATGGTTTGCGTTGTACATGCACCCGGCAACGTCGTCGGAAGTGATCGTGTCGTTGTCGTTGTCTACGTCGCAGTTTCCGTCGTCGTCTTCCTCTTCTGTTTCCTCCTCCTCGTTTTCCTCATTTTCTTCATTTTCTTCTTTTTTCTTTTTGTTCTTCTTGGTCTTTAGATTTTTCAACGTCGAGGCGGCGTCGTTTGCAACATCCTCCTTTCCGAGCAGCGACATCCCGTGATTCGGCCTCGATGCAGCTCGCAATCGCCGCGGTCAACAGGTCTATGAGAGCGCCAGGAGGACGGTTGCGATAGTAGGGCGACAGTTAAGGAGTGTAGAAATAGTAGAGCATTTTCGTCACGAGTGACTCCTTGAGAGCCAGTAGTAACGACGAAAGATACATGATGTACTACGGAGGTTACGGATTTACAGAGTGAGTATACGTATGTCTATAAATGAAAAAAAGGCGTGTTTTTTTGGCGGCGGCAAATGTAATTAAAAAATGGATAGGGGAGGAAGAACGTGGGGATCTTAAGTTTTTATTATTTCACTTTATTCTACAACTGAAAGAGTGTAGTTCTTCATAGTATTAAAAAATTAACAATGAGCGAAACGGCACCAGTAACATTGCCAGAGTGTAGGTTGGCCGGACACGAACATGTTACACAATTGTCGCATCCGATCGGTCCGCCGGGCACGCGTCCCGGTGCGTTGCCCGCCGGTCATCCGAACCAACACCCACACTTTCACAGAGACGTGACGTATTCGCAAGACAGAGGCATTCATTACATCGAGAGATTAGCGGCGCATACCGAATCGGCCGCGTCGTCGTTGGAAGCCGTGATAGAAATCGTGTTTTTCGGATCGTTTGCGCATCGTTATTGGGGCGCCTCTTACCGCCACGGTAATTCGGCGGACGACTCTGCGGGCACGCTACACACCGCCGCATTGTATCCGTTTTTCAATGCACAGACGGGCGCCGCAATCCCAGTTACCGATATTCCGCTGTTTAAGTCGATAGCAAAGCTAGAATTTGGTAGCGTTACCACCTCACCGCCTACCGTTACAATCAGTTTCAATTACGAGCGCAAGGAAATATTCTTTACGAAAGGCGACACTACTAAATCCTTAGACGAGTTGCTACTTAAATACGTGTTCTCCAAAAAGACAGTGCCGGGCCCCAGCACAGAGTACGGGGCGATCGCGGACGTCTTGCGAAGGCGAGAAAAGGTGGCTTATTCCAAGTCCTATATACTTGCGACTGGTCGAGGCCAGCGAGCACTTGCTGGCGGACACGATGGACATGCAGACCAAGCCGCTCAGCAAGACGCGTCGCCCCGATCCGACGCGCCCCTTCAGAAACTCGGCCGTGCTCACGCTGCTGGCCAAGTGCATGCTGGACAACGAGCCCTCGATGTCGGCGTTTCCCGACGATTTGGAATCGCTATTCAGCGGACCGATGGCCGCCTTCGACGTTGACAATCCCATGCTGGGAACTCAGGCGGTGCTGTACTCGACGCTCGCCAGTCTGACCACGCACGTGCTTCCGCTGGTGCTGACGAGCGGCGGCAGCAGGTGCGATTAGCGCCGGGACGTCCTGATACTTTCGGCCGTGTTTTACGAAGACGAGCGCGACGAGGCAGCCATGAACATCGTCAAGAGCCTGGCCCTGGAACGCCTGCCGGCTCTGCTGCCAGCCCTGTCGCAGCCGGAACAACAGCAATTTCCTCTACCCACAAATGCGCAAGAGCGAGAGGAACTGGCCACGATGATGGCGCAGTACTGGATGAAAAACCTGGCTCCGGTGCTGTGCGCAAGCATGATAGTGCCCGGAAGCGAGCGGGGCGAAAGCGCCCTGTATCGCACGTTCGATCACCTGTCGCGCGGGCTCGAGGGGTCGGACAGCGACGCCGACCGCAAGAAGGTGCGCGACGACGCGCTGTTTGTTCGCGCGCTCAACGAAGCGTTCGTGCGGGCGGCCGCCACCCGCCGGAGCGGAAGCGTCGAGAGTTGGTTGCAGCGCCCCCCTGCCAGAGAGGAGGAGCGGACGTCGGAAGCCGCTACGCTGAGGGCGTTTATAAGAAAGGCGGGAATAACCGGAGCGGACGATTCGTTTCTATCGGTTCGCACTATCTCGTCTGACTGCGTGACTTTCAACGCGCGACCGTCGATATGGTCTTCCCAGTTCGGATTGCTCCTAAATTCCTCAACTGGATCGGGGACGCCGCGACGTCAAGAAGGTACGGCGACGCAGCAGTCGACTACTACTCCTCCTCCGCCACTGGGACTGTCAAAGGCAACGGTGCGCGCGCTAATGTCCGAGTCCGTCACGCTGCACGGCACCCACCTCGATGCGCCCGCAAGAGACACGCTGGCGCACAACATCGACGATTTGGCGACGGGCGGCGGGGTCCGGTCGCGCCGCGCCCTGCGCTACAAGCCAGACCTGTTCGCGATGAGACCGAACGAAGAGGACTACTCGTTCGACGACGACGGTCATCGCCGCAGCCGAGGAATCCTGGATCGCACCCAGAGGGAAGCCCTCCGCAGCCGCTTGCTGCCCGCGAGCGCCATTACGGGAGTCCCCCGCAGAGGCACGACGTACGTGCCTCCGCTGCCGCCATCGTCGCCCACGACGGCGACTCCATCGCATATTACGTATCCCTCGCATTCCGTTAGCCCCACCGGACCCATCTTGGTGACCGCGGCCGTGGCTTTCATGCTGGCCGCGTGCGAAACCGTGATAACACTCAAAGATCCAAACTACAATAAGAATAAGAATGGTGGTGGTGGTAATAACAGTAATAGTAATAGGAAGTTCGCTGGCGCCGCAGGTGGTACTGCCACTGCTAACACCGGTAACATTACGAACAACAGGAGGGCGGTGGGCTTCGCTAGGCCACCGATGCGGCAACGAAGGAACTTTGTCACTACAATGCGACGGGCCGCAAATCAAGTGATGAATAAGGCCGGCAACGCTTACAGACGCGTCATCGCGACTTAGCAGGCGGCGGAGCACGACAGGCACGAGAAGCACCTAAGGCAAATAATCAAAAAATAAGTGGAAAAAAAGAAGGGAGACGGCGACGGCGGTGACGCGCAGGGTCGGTTCAACAACACGGCGCGCCGCCGTTTGAATTCCGATGCCGCTGCCTCGATGCTTCGAAACGAACGCATCGTTCTCACGCATGTTTTTCTTTACTGCTACAATAAATGCAGTGATTTGCATGTGATTCGCGGCTGTTCTCTTTATTTCTTTCTTTCTTCCATTTATTTCTATTTCTTTGATTGTTTCTTTTTTTACGCAAGGTATGCAGAGAAGAGAGAGTGCATATTTTTTTCTCTTCATTGTCTTGGAAGCCACTAGACAATGACAAAGGAGCACACGTATAACAAAAGGGGGGCGCCGCGTATATATTATGTGAATAGTATTTGAATATCTGAATATTTGAATATGTGAATATTTGAATGTGTGAATATGTAAATATGTAAATATGTATGTGTGTATTTGTGTATTTTCTTAAAAAATAGGAATCACATTAGAGTAATAGAAGAGTAGAATAAAATATGAAAATACTTTATTGGCTGCGCAACGATTTGGGTCCCGTGACCGGAGCGATGCGGTACGTGTCGTGCATCGACGGCACTTCGCCCGTGGTGGTGCCTCCGACCTACTACCATCACGGCAACGAAGAAGAAGCGGCTGAGTGTGAAAAAAGAAGGACGGCAAACGCCACGAGGAAAAGGAAACCTTCGGTCTCGGTGCTGACAGATATGATATTGCGCGATACCCCGTCTCGACTGGCGCTCGCTCGCCTGCTACCCGAGCTGTGCGCGCAGCGACTGGTGCGAGACGTGTTCAAGGAGCGCAACCAGGCGATGGCGACGTACGTGGCGGAAAAAGTGTACAAGAAGCAGTACAATTACATGCAGATGCAATGCATTATAGGTATTCCAGATCCTAGTGAGCCTCCATCCCCACCTGAAGAAGATGCATTCGTAACTGCTTGGAGAAACAATGCATCTCAAATTAAGGCAGAGAACTTTCGAGACGACGGCATAAGCAAGATGGAAGCGTACGCGCTTAAATATTTCCCAACGACAACGCAACCGCAACCGCGAAATGAGGCGAATCAACGGATACCTGATAGCAATGCCCTTGCCATCCTCATGGGATGGTCGTCGAACGAGATGGGTCGTAGCATCAAGGAATATTTGTTACTGTTTTTCGGTGGCAAAACGTCAGAATTAATCAACGTTAAGTCCACTGAGGAAGATAACGTAACAAAATTAATATCCCCTTACGGTACTGGAACTTACCTCCCCGCATTTTTTCGCGTCGACCCTTTAGTCGATCCTGACGGCACGCACGCTCTAATTGTAATCGCTCCCTCCGTGGTGACCACCAAAGAAGAGGTGGGTGAAAGAATAAAGAAATATCTAGCAGAAGGTAAATGGATCCCTGCGAAATGGGGGTCTGTAATGCGACTCTGCGAGGACGGCGAAGGCCAGACCACGTGCGATTGTTTTCTTTTCCTTCCCGCGTACACTCACTGCATCCAACACGGTGTGCTCGAGAGATCCATTGTATTGCTGTCATTTTCCAATCAGCGGCGATCAATCACCGTGCGCGAGGGGTACGATCACGAAACCGATTGGGAGGCATTCGTAAAGGTGCCGTCCCTGTTTCGCGTGCGAGACTACGCCGCGTGCGTTCCTCGCGGGTGGACGCCCGCTCCCGTCGTAGGAGGCATCGCGCGGCGCCGCACTTTGGTCTCGGATTACGACCACGAACTGCTGACGGACGCGGTAATTGACGATCCCAAGAGGCGGGACGAGATATTGCGTCGCTATCATGCAAACAACAACCATCGCGCCAACAAAACGTTCGTGTACTCGCCGGGTCGCAGCCCCACCAACGCGTACGAGCTGGGTCTGACGAAAGCTAGCGTGTTTTGAGTTGAACAATGAGAATGAAATAAATAGAGAAATAGTACGATATGATATATGATATATAAAAAGGAAAAAGAAAGAAGATGAAGAAGAAAGAATAAAGATATAAATAAGAATTGAGGAGAGTGGGTTAAGAATGGTGAACATAGCAAGAGAATGACGTGTGGTGGTGCGTAAAACAATGATAATAAGATATCCCAATTACTCTTTCTTCCGTTGTTCCTTTTCTCTTGGTGTTGTTTGCTTTTAACGAATGTTGGAAGTTGTGACTCATTTCTGCGGGCTCATTTTGCTGCGCGAAAAAAAACACGCCCCTCATTCAGTCTCGTCCTATGGAATTCGTTCTCCTCAATTCTGTTCATCTCTCCACCTAGAAAGCAAAGAGAGAACGAGAAAACTTGCCTTGGTGCTCTCCTTATATACGGCGCCCGCGATAGAGACACTCGGCATCGCTAAGAACCCGCTAAGGTTGTGCTTTTTCTCTCGAGAATCTTAGATGTAACCGCAGTGGTTACAAAAAAAAAGATGGCCGACGAATGTGATACCTGGAATGAGGCAGTAAAGACGTACTATACTGATGGGAATTTCACTACATTCAAAGAGGCCTTCGATGGACATTACACCAATCGAGCAACGTCGTTCATCCCTTGTGTTCGACATAAAGTTGAAGTGATACTCAATCATTTTGAATTGCTAAACCTAGGAGACGCACAGGAATTGGAAACAATCCAAGCGGTAAGAAATCGTATTTTTACATCAACCACATTGGATGCATTTGTGGCGCCGCTTGATTATTCAAAGTTGGATCTCTACTGCCATCCGGCTGGGCCATTCGACTACTCTGCAGGCAGTACATTCACGATCAAGAACACGAAGCCAGGAGGAGCCAATGTAACATACCAATTGAATAATCAAGCATCCCCAATCGTAAGTCTAAATGGCAGTTCTAGTCCTGAAAAAGTGGACGCCCTGGCGCTGTATGTCGTCGCACAAGAAAGAGATTCCACCACGTACTTCGTCCTGTATCTACCCATGGAGATTACGCTCATCACCGGAACCGAAGACGATCGGGTCTACTCCGACCTCGAGTGTCGGTGGTTGACCGTATCGGAGGCAGCGGGACTGTCCCCCAACCACGCCGCGTGGCTCGACAGGCAGCTCACGGTGCGGGACGAACGAGTGAAGTTCCTCTCGCTGACCTACAACGTGGCAGTGCACAGCGTATTGCCCGTATCAACGTGCAACGCCATGTTTGAAGGCGCAGATGCCACCTCGGCCAGACGCAGGTACGGACTGAAGGTGTCCTCTTTTGATTACAAACTGTCGAACTGCATCACAAAAATGAATTTGGTGCCGCCTTTCTCGAAGCTGACAAACAAGTGGGACATCGTACAGATTCCCGGTGTGTGCATGCCTGCTTCGAACGACGTCGGATACTGCGGATTTCCGTTTCACGTCTCTAACGGCACCGATCGAGTGTTGGACGCCATGTGTTTGAGTCCAAGATTTAACAAGCTCGGAGTGGACATGTGTGTGCGAAATGCCGACTTTCACAGGTTTATGCCGGAAGACGCCACAGTTTCTAAAATATACGTCCACCACCACTATGAATTTACAATCGCTCTTACAGCAGATGGTCTTCCAAACGGCGGCGGTGGTGGCGGCGGCGGCAGCGGTAGCAGCAGTAGCAGTTACAGCGCAGACGACCTCAGGTACCTTGATCAACAGTGGACTCTGCATGCGTCCACGTGTGATTTACACTCCCAAATGTGTCACCTCACTGAAGATAACAGTCACTTGACGATCAAGCCGTCCTTGTTCGGTTTCTCGGTATTGCGAGAATACCTTCTTAATGACCTATTAACTTCTTAATAACTTCTTAATGACCTATTGAGACAGGATATAACACTTCAATATGCCAGATTTCAGACACTCTTGGCTTACTTTCTTTCCTAAACCTGTACTTGTTATTTCTTTATGCAACTAAAGCCAAATCGTTTTACAGAAGTATGGTGTTACTCGGTGTTATTTCTGTTTTTTTCTGTTAAAGTGCCTTTGCCATGTCATTCCATTGTGTAAACCATTAAAAGCCTTCTTCTTTTTTTTTTAAGTTATGTACCAGATGCAGCCTTTATGTAGTATGTTTATATATTGCTCTGTAGTGTAATGTGACCGCCGTGGGCAGTGCTTCTTTTTGTGTATCTTCTTTTTTCTGACTTTGTATGCTACTGCCAAATAAGGGGGGCCGTTGCTCTGTCAAGCTGTTGAAAGACAGCTTTTACTTCGGTCCCCCTGCATCATCATGTATGACGTGATGGTCGAAATAAACTTACTTACTTACCTACTGCAAGCCATGACTCAATGCGGCTCCGCGTACTACAAACCACTTGAGTTGTGTGAGCAGAGCGCGTGTGACTCGCTCGTGGCCGCGGTGAAGGCTGCGGAAGCTTGTCGCCCAAACCAGGAACTGGAGCGTTCTGTGGCCGTCACTGCCAACACGATGCTATCGACGTTTTGTGCCGATGAGCAACGGCGGTGTCGGCAAAGCAACGAAGTCTCTGACAAAACGCTCGCTGGATGTGTGCTAGCCCTGGTAAAGACTGGCTATTTTACGTCGCGCTACGTTACAACAACGCCAATACAGAAGCCGGACACTGAGATTAGAGAGCAAGTAAATTCACAAAATGTGGTAGAATATACATTGCAGAACAATAATGTTATAGATCCAGTAGAATTCCTCGCCAAGGCAGACGCTCTCCGAGTCATATGCAGCCCGATGTTCTGTTGCACTTCAGACGTGGATACCGAACCGCCCACGATACCGGTCTCCATGATTCTAAAAATGCACTTGGTCACGTGCATATCGAGTGACACGCCGATGGTTCCTCTATACGGAGCCGATCGGCCGCACGAACTGCAACACCTACCAACGTCGAACGGCATGTTAAAGAGATGGTGCTGTCGTATGCTCGCTGAACTACCACTAAGCTTCAAGACCAAGAAAAGATCCGAGCTTGCCCGCGAAGCCATGCGACTGCAAGCGTATCACGCGTTCCACGACGTGCGCACGCGTCGACACCTGCTGGAACTGTTGTACAGGTACGACCTAGACAGACAAGTAAATGATATGTGTTGTCAGATAATGACGAGTTCTGAGTTACCCGAACAGCTGGCGACAGCGGTGCGCTTGCTCCCAGTAGAGGGTGCAACTGATGAAACAAAGCAGGTGTTGGAGACCAACGCAAAGAGAATGGCCGCAAAGGCACTGGCGGAAGCGTACATGGTCTATGACCAACTTGGGCATCACTCGGAGGCGTCGTGGGAAGTGTTAATGATTCCGGAAAAAGTACAACAAGAGGAGGACACACTCAGAACCCTGTTCAGAATGTACTTTCCCGACGTCCGCAATCTCGACGCGGGAGAGAGATTCTATCGGCTGCCGACGTCGGAGGTCAAGCGAGACAACATATGCACGCTGGTCAAACTCAAGAAGGACGAGTACCGCACAGATTGCAATTACGTGCGTGCGCCCAAATTTCTGGTCTGTAATCTCGTAGTTCCTTACCTGGAACGAGAAATCAACCTGATCGCCAGCAAAGACAAACACGAAGCCGTGGCCGCCTACTGCCGAGAATATTGGGGCAACGTTCCGTCGCCCGACTCCAGTCACAGCCCCGTGCCCCAGCCGTTTTCTGATAACGAGCTCAACTTGTACAGTGATAACTTCAAACACTTCGTAGGCACGGTGCTGGCGTCGCTGCCCGACGCGGAAACGTACGATCGACTAATGGGCAGCGGCGGTGCCGGTAGTAGTAGTGGCAGTGGCAGCAGCAGTAACATCAACGGCTGCAGCAGCATCGGCAGCCGCGGGAGCAGCAGCGGCAGCCGCCTCCCCCTCGTCGATTTGCAGCCGCGGCCGTGGTGGCTCGAGGCCATCACCCGACGAATAGTGCGTTTCCAGAACGAACACATGCACTATCGCCCCCTCGACAGAGAACACCTGACGCTGGACCCCGCGGCGACCGTCGACGCCATCATGCAGGACCTGCTCCAAAAGGGCTGTCGCGTCATTCGCTCCATGCGCGAGTACGAGCGTCGGCACGAGGAAGCGATCGCCCGCGGTCACGGAGACGGCGACGACCTGGTGTCGGATTACGACGAGGCTCTGAGAATGTTCGAGACGAGCATTCACCCGGCGCTCGATCATCCGAGCGCCCTTTCCCGCGACAAGACGATCATAACCAAGCTCGTGGAGAATTATCCTGCCTCCGCGTGGCAGCGCTACCTGCGATTTAACGGCGGCCGAGTGATCGGTAGCATTTCGGCGACGGCGTCTGCCTCAGCTTCTAGTGCGCCGCCTACTTCTGCCTCTGGTGCGCCTACGCCCGTCATTACCTCGACGACGGCGGCTGCTGGACCCGCCACTTATTGAGTGTGTGTGATGCAGTGCGGGTGTGTGGTTTTTTTTTTGCAAACAGTGCGAATAAGCGTGTGCGTGTAGTGCAGAGTTTTCATAATAATCAATCAGCATTTATTTTGTTGGTTCAGTGTGTGTGCGCATATAATCACCACACCCACATTATTGCTGTTATTCCTATTCTTTATTCTTTATTATGCCATATGCTTTATATATATTATATATTATTATTCCTTGTTACCATATGCTGTATATATTACATAATCTGTATATGTGTCTCACTCTTCTTTCCTTTCGAGAAGAAAAAATAAAGATTGAGGGGGAGAAAAAAGACAAAGTGGTCCGAGTTATTATTTTTCGTTTGTCTTCATTGTTATTCTTTATTGAAACAAATATGCACCACAATTGGACGTATATTATAAATACAATGCAAGAAGTTAGATGTAATTAACAATAGTAATAATAATATATACAGGTGACATAATAATAATGTGGCATTATGTAGTGTCACATTATACAATATGTCACATTATCCAATGTGTTACATTACCCAATGCGTGTTACATCATACAAAATGCTATTGCTATTATATTACACCTTATATCACACCGATCTGAAAACTACGTCTTCTTCTTCCTCCTCCTCCTCATCGTCTTCTTCCTCTTCTTCCTTTTCTTCTTCCTCATCTGGCGACGCCGAGCACAAAGTGATCACTTCTTGCTTCGGTGGCGGGTGCTGCTGCTGCTGGGGCTGCAACTGCTGCTGCTGCTGCTGGGGGCGCCGGGCAAACTCCTTGCCGTAAACGACGTCCAGCACGCCCACCAGCGTCGCTCGGACAGAGTTGCATGCGGGTCGGCTCTTGGAGTTTATCAGTATCACCGCGGACACGTCGACCGACGACGGACCGTTGCGAGACTGCACGGACAGTGCGAACGTGTAGTTGAAGATGAGCGAGGTTCGCTTGCGAGGAGGGTTCTGCTTCTACACTTCGATCCAATTCTTCGTGTCGGAGAAGCGCACGGACGCCTCCACGTCTCCCTGCCGATTGCTCTTGACCCGCACGATCATGCCATTGTCTGCGGTGGGAACCACCACGTACACGTCCTTTGACGCCCCGCTCACGGCGGCGTTGACCGCAGACTCGATCAGGTACAGCAGGTTCATGGTGAGCTTGCGCTGGGTCGGGCCGTTGCTAATGTTGTTCGAGGTGGTCAGCTTGCGGTAGTAGAAAATCTCGTCTCCCCGCCGGTCGGCGGCGCCGCTGTCGACCACGAGCGGCGGCAGCGTCGTTTTCCTCCTCCTGGCGTTTATGGCGTTCAGCACGGCGTCTCGGCTCGACTCCGAGTACAGATACACGGCCGAGGTGGCGGTTTCCTTCGCGAAAACCGTCCACACCGTGACGTACTCTAGCGTCCCGTCGTAGGACGCCAGGTTGTCCTTCCACACGGGCGACACGCAAGACAGTTCCAAGTGCACCACGCGATGTCCGCCGACGGCGCACCTGCGGCGGTACGAGTCAAAGTCTATGCGCCGCACGATGGCGTTGTGCACCCAACTCTCGAACGCGGTCAGGAGCGCGCCGCACCTGTTGTGGTGCGTGGGCAGCCGCTCGAAATTGTTCCACGCGGGCCGGGTGTCGGAAAACACTGCGATCGGCACGCGTCTTGCGTCCGCGCCCGGCAGCAGCAGAAAGTGGTTGGGGTCGATCATCTTGGGTGCCGCGTCGACCGCCAGATTGAGCGTGGGCGACGGGTACTTATCGGAAAACAGCTGGTGAATTGGTAAAGGTACTTCTTTGGACACGAGGTACGCTTTGAGCTGCTCGGTGAAGAACCTCCACGTTTCGTCGTCGCCTCCGCCTCCTCTGCCGTTTTCCTGCTGCTCCTTCTTACCATTGTTACCACCCACTACTATCGTGCCGTGCTGCTGCTGCTGTTTCTGCTCGGTCCCATTATTTTCGTGCTGCTGTTGCTGCTTTTGGTCGCTGCTTCCCCAGTCGTCCAGTCGTTTTTTGGCGGCGGTGAATAGCTGCACTTGGACCGAGTCGTAGCGCCGCTCGTGCGGCATGCGCGGTTTGATTGCAGTTGTTGTTGTTGCAGTTGTTGCATTGTCACTATTGTGATTATTCTGATTATTAGAATTATTGGGATTATTGGGATTATTCTGATTGTTCTTATGGGGCTGCTGCTGCTGCTGTTGTTGCTGTTGCTGCGGGCGCCTGCTGCCGGCGACGTTGGGGACCACGTGGCTCCAGCACGCAGACGTATCAACGTATTGTTGTTGTTGTGTGTAAATGTCCTTTATCCTTTTATCGCTTTCTCGTTGCTTCTCAAGTATAGTCGACTGACTTAGAGTAAAAGATTAAATATATATAGTAGGGGTATTTGATAACAATTAATAATTACCACCGCTAACAACAACAACAACAACATGAGCAACAGACGCCGCGCCGGCGACGGCCAAGACCCAAAGTCGACCACCAACAACAACAACATTTTCGCGCTGCACGGCGCCGCCATACACGCGCACAAAGCCGCCGCTGCAGCTGCGGCAGGCGAGGCGCTGCCCTCAAAGGACGTTGCGGACGCCGACGATTACTCGCCCAGCGACGCGCTCATACCGCCGCCGCGCGAGAGCGTCTTTGCCAAGTCGGATCGCAAGCGCGACCACTTTCCCGAAATCACAAACGAAGACGTGTTGCGCATGGCAATGTTTTTCAACATCGACGAAGATCCCACCAGCTTCGCCAACGCCACCGAATACTTTGCCCGGGGAGGCGGGGTGCGCGACGGCTCGACCAAGAGTTACATATCCGGAAGCACGTTCGTGTCCAACGTGGCCACCCAGCTGCAGTCGATGGCGCAAAAATACATAGAGACCGGCACCGAAATGGACTTTATGGAGCGACTGTACGACGAATTTCCCACCCTGTACAGACCCAATGACTCCAATTACCTCACGTGGGTAAAGTACTTTCTCGAGTGGATCTCGGCGCTCAACAACACGCCCAACATCACCGAGACGCTGGAAACTCCGCGCCAGATCGTCATCGACACGACGCCCATGCGGCGGCAACACCTCCGCGGCGGCGCGGAAGCGGAAATTAACGACGACGAAGACGAAGAAGGGGGCGGCGACGGCGAAGACACGGCCGTGCTCGGGGTCACCGTAAACGACGTGTACCCGGCGTACAAAAAATGCGCCACCACCGACGCGGTGCTGACCATGATCGAAATTCTCAACGCCAGCCCGGACCAAGTCGATCTGCACGCGGCGCTGCACACGGTCAAGCAGAGCAAGCTGGAGACGAGTCCGCGCGTGGGCGTCTACCAGACCACCAACTGGCCCGTCGCCGCCACCCAGACTATCGATGGCCACGTTTCACGCCCGACTGCAGACGTTTGTCAAGTGGATGGGAGACGTGCACTACGGCATCAAGTTGGCCTGCGCCGGATTATTTTACACCGGCGAAGGAGACTACACCGCGTGCTATCAGTGCCAAGGAAGACTCGGAAACTGGGTAGAAAGCGTGGACGTTCAACCGGAGCTTAGGCACGACCGCGAATTCCCCCATTGCTATCTCGCTCGACGCAGACGTCGCGAGCGGGAAGAGGCAACGGAAGAAGAAGAAGAGGGAGAAGAAGACAAATGCTGTGGCGACGTCATCAAAGAAATCGAAAAGAAAAAGAGGGAGGGGATAGAGCAGGAAAAAAAGAAGAAAAAGGCTACCGAGAGCTGCAGTGAGGAGGAGGATGATAATAAGGTCAACGAGAGACATTTGTGTAAAATTTGCTACAACTCAGACATCAACGTCGCATTTTCCCCGTGTGGACACGCGTTTCTCGGCTCGAAATGCATATTGAGCCTCGTGGGCACCCGATGTCCGGTGTGTCGCGGCCACGTAACGAGTGTATTTAGAATCTATCTCTCTTGAGTTGATGAGAGATAATAATAAAGAGATCACGTCGTTTCTTTCATTCTTTCTCTTCTCTCTTTATTCCTCATTAATTATCAATAACATCAAAAAACATAATCAAAGAACAACAATTATTATTATTATTATTAAACATTTGCAACATTTTTACAACATTTTCAACAGTATTCCAACATTTTGAACAGTTTTACAACAGTTTCACAGTTTTTCAACAGTTTCAGTGTAAATTGTATGTGTAAATAACAGCAAGCAAGCAATCAGGTAGCTTCGGCACACACAATATTATTTATTTATTTATTTATTTCAGAATACTGCAGGCCATTGCTTGGCCCAAGCAGGAATGAATTTACATTGTTACATAACCAAGAGAATAAAATTTATACAATGTTAGCAGCACACATATATCAAAAGAATAAACCAAAAGAATAAAATTGTACAATATTAGCAGCATACGGATACCAAAAGAATAAAATTTATACAATATTAGCAGCACAAGGATACAAAACATACATATCAGGTAAGGAGACGATGTAACGCATCAGAGAAATTTTGTGAGGAAAAAACAGATGCCGGTAACGAATTCCAATCTTGTACGGTTCTGGGAAAAAAACTGTACTTAAAGCTGTTAGTTTTGGCGAAGATGGGAGCAAGTGAATTGTCATGAACGCTCCGAGTCCTTCTCACTAGAGGACGCTTAATGCACTCTGGAAGCTGGAGCTTATTTTTTCCTGTTAAACTATTGTTCAAGAATATCAATCTATTAATCTTTCTGCGGGTTTCTAGTGTATGAATGTTATTTGAGATCATTAACTGCGAAGGAGAGTCTTCCCTTTTGTATTTTCCGTATATAAACCTAACCGCTTTCCTCTTGACTTTTTCAAGGGTCATTATATCTTTTTTTGTGTATGGGTCCCACACTACTGAAGCATATTCAAGTAAAGACCGCACACAAGTTTCGTAAGCCAATTTTTTTATGTGTGCAGGGGCAGTTTTTAGCTTTCTTCGTAAAACCCATAGCTTTCGAAATGCAGATGTAGAAATATTAGTAATGTGAGCCGACCATTTTAACTTATTGTCGAGTGTTATGCCTAAATATTTATATTTGTCAACTTCCAAAATCACGTTGCCGCGAAGAAAGTAAGGAAGTAAAATGGGAGACTTCTTTCTAGTTATACGTAAGAGAGCAGTTTTTTCACTATTAAGTTCCATAGCCCATTTCAGACACCATTCTTCAATAGCAAAAACTGCTTTTTGAACAGAGATGTGGTCATGTTCAGATGAAATTTGTTTAAACACAACACAGTCGTCTGCAAACAACTTAACAGAGACATCTTTAGGAACAACCGCAACTAAATCATTTACATATATTAAAAACAACAAAGGTCCCAGCACACTTCCCTGAGGAACTCCTGAATGAACATTAACAACACTAGAAGCGGTCTTATCAATTTCCACATATTGCCGTCTGTCTGTAAGGAAATCTTGAATCCATCAAATAATAAAAAATGGTATACCCATACATTCCATCTTATAGAGAAGTTTGCCATATGGCACCTTATCGAAGGCCTTGCTAAAATCAAAGAAAACCACGTCCGTTTGCCCGGACATATCAAGCACCCGCGCAAATTCATGTACAGACAAAACAGTCTGAGTAACTGTGGATAACCCCTGCCGAAACCCGTGCTGATTATCCGACAAAAGATTATGATCGCTCATGAACTTTCGCAGGTAACCGGCTACAATATGCTCCAACATCTTACAGCAACTGGATGTTATGGAAACAGGCCGATAATTTGAAACAGACAACCGGTCACTTTTTTTATATACGGGAACCCACCGTGCTATTTTCCATTGTGAAGGATTTTTTCCGTTTGCTAATGAGAGTTTAAAGATGTCTGTGAGGCAGCCTGATATTTGTTCTGCGTAACGCCTCAAAAATATATTCGGAAGACCATCGGGTCCAACGGATTTTTTAGTGTCCAGTTTCAAGAGCATTGCCAGAACACCCTCACGAGTTACCTCAATGCCATCCTCTGGTGCAGCCACTGCTTTTATCTCATATTCATCTAATTCTGAAACACCTCGTAGGTGGCAGTTTATCCACGTACGGTTGGGATCGGCACGAACAGCCGGCTCTGCTGGATGACTCCTCTTTCGCTCGACCACACTTCTCGCCTGGGCCGCGCGGAGGCCATCTTTTCATCGCCGGTGTCGCCGGACTGCACGTCGTACATTTTAAGAAACTTCAGCACGTGCGCCCACGCGTGTTCGGTCAGTCCGGTAATGTGAGTAGTAGTAGTCGCCGTCGACTGCCGCAGTACTCTGGGTGACACGGAGTCGGAGACGACGCCCACGTTGCGCATGAGGCCGTCCAAAGTGTATGTCTTGATGCGCCGATTCGCAGCAGTCGCGAGCCCGATGAGTTCCTTGGAGCCGTGATAGAAGCCGCAATCGTCGTGGTACTTCTGTAACGCCCACAGGTGACATCCGAGTGCGTCGATGCTCGTCACACCCAGATGCGGATGGTACTTCACCAGCGATCGGAATGCCTTTTCCACGCGATGTATGGTGTGGAGATGCGAGTCAAATCTGGTCCAGGCTCGTTGCAGCTGCCCCAACACGACCGGATCCAATTGATCGACGTGTGCCACGCTCACCTTAACCGGGTAGGGTAGTCTGTTGACCCGATCGAGCGCGACTGCGGCGTGCTCTGCATCCACATCGATTTTGGCCACGGCGATCGACATGTCCGCCCGTTCGCATGAGATTTTCAGATTGTTGGCGATATCAACGGCCTCGGCGTAGGGCAATTAATCGTTCAAAAGGGCCATCCACTGGGCGACGACGCGTTCTTCGGGGAGATAAACAAACAAGAACCTAATGTGATGCACCACCTTAATATCGGTGACATCGACACTCAAGACAATGCGTCGCAGGGCCCAGTTCACGTTTTTCCTCGTGAATATGACGTCTCGCACGATGTTGTGCTCGTCGAGTCGGTCGTTGAAAAAAAAAGGTTCGGTATAGGGTGCCGGGTCGGTCAGCCGGAACTATTATTTCGTTAAGAGGCGGTACCGAGACACATCCGTTTTCCACATGTTATGAGTGTGTCAAATCGTGCAATCACATCCTCTCAGGCGCGCGAGATCACATTTCTTAACTTCCCGTCGCTGCATCTCCACTTTTTTTAGTTTCTTATTTTAGTTCTCTCCAAGAGGATGTTTGTCACTGGGTCATCGTTCAAGGTGAAGAATGATGAAAGAGGGTGGGGTGACATTGACTCATCATCATCATCAGCCTGATTACGCCCACTGCAGGGCAAAGGCCTCTCCCATACTTCTCCAACTACCCCGGTCATGTACTAATTGTGGCCATGTTGACCCTCCAAACTTCCTAATCTCATCTGCCCACCTAACTTTCTGTCGCCCCCTGCTACGCTTCCCTTCCCTCGGAATCCAGTCCGTAACCCTTAATGACCATCGGTTATCTTCCCTCCTCATTACATGTCCTGCCCATGCCCATTTCTTTTTCTTGATTTCAACTAAGATGTCATTAACGCGCGTTTGTTCCCTCACCCAATCTGCTCTTTTCTTATCCCTTAACGTTACACCTATCATTTTTCTTTCCATAGCTCGTTGCGTCGTCCTCAATTTAAGTAGAACCCTTTTCGTAAGCCTCCAGGTTTCTGCCCCGTACGTGAGTACTGGTAAGACACAGCTGTTATACACTTTTCTCTTGAGGGATAATGGCAACCTGCTGTTCATGATCTGCGAATGCCTGCCAAACGCACCCCAGCCCATTCTTATTCTTCATGACTATATACGGCCATTTCCAAGCAGTGGGAGAAAGTAAGTAAGAGAAGGAGAAATGGCAATAAAATAAGAAAATGAAAAGAAAAGAAATAATAATAATAATAAAGTGAGAAAAGAAAAAAAAAGAGAGTCAGTGACTCCCCACACGAGTCTCTCGGCCCCCTTCCTAGTTTTTTTACTTATTTTCTTTTTTTTTGCAATCGCTCGCTCGCGCCCGCTCGCGCCTCCTCACATGCGGGCTGCTGCAGGTGCTGCTGCTGCTGCGGGGTCTTCGCTAGCTGAGTGAGACAAGAGACTGCACTTGACCCAGTGCCTTCGCTGCTTCGCCGTAAACAGCAATGCGCCTGCTCGAATAATAAGCGACGCACCCCCGGCTGGTGCGACCGAGCGTCTTCTCGGAAGGAAGCGAGAATAGAAAAGGGAGGGGGGTGTGCTACCCCCTCTTTTCGTTACTTCTCGCTACCGCGAACTCTACGCTCTCTGTTGCTGTCGCGAACTCTATGCTTTGCTACGCTTTCTGTTGCTACCGCGAACCCGCTTGCTGTCGTGTGCTTGTGTGCTTTGTGCCTTACGGTCGCCCCATCTAGGAGGGGGGCGTGTGGTTTTCTTCTTATCATTCTTCGCTCTTTAGCGCTCTTTGGATATGGTTGACTTCCCCGCGACCTATGAGCGGGGAGGGAGATTATACAGTTTGACGAATGCGACGCGTCGGTCTTGTTCGAAGGAGGGAGAAAAGTATACACACACAAACACCCCCCCCGCGCTCGCTTACACGTGTTTGCGCTGTTGCTACGCTGCTTGCTGCGTGTTCCCGCCAGAGAGGGGGGGCTGCTTAACACGACGTGTTTGCCACTGCGCTATTCTGCTTGCATAGAGACGTCGTCGGTTGCGAGTGTCGGTCGAGCGTGATCTTGTTATGCCCCAACCACTGGCACGCGCTGGAAAGCTTCGGCGCGCGCCGAAGGGTCAAATGCGTCAAAGCGTCGGTCGGGAACTCGCTGAAGCGGAACGTCGCGCAGCGATTATGTCTACAGCCGATGCTAGAAGTTTGCCGGCGCGCGGCGAAGCTGCGCCGGCGTGCACCAATGGGAGGCTGCGACGCCTCGCAGGCGTCAACCAATCGGAGGCTGCGGAGCTTCCGGCTGCTAGGCCTGTAATGGCCGACCGTGCGGAGACGCCGGCACCAACGATCGTCCGAGTGTTTTGGACGCACGACGCGCGCGACAGTGTTCCTGAAAGACAGTGTTGTAATAGTAAGCCGACAACGACACGACCGACTACCGTGGGTTGTGGCAGTGCGACGTGGATCCGAAGCGACTTCGAACGACGCCGACTAATCCAACCTGCCCACTGGGTTCCGCCGGGCTCGGTACGATCGTCTGCTAAAACAGCCAACCGAATCACGATTACCGCAACGTCTGTGCTTGTTGTATGTGCATTTTGTTGTGCTCAAAACGAATGGAAACACGTTTACGAGCTCCGAAGTCTGGATAATCAACACCCGCCTATCGCCGATGTTGTTTACGTTACGCGTAGGCCTAGCGCGTCCATCGAGTTCGTAACTGGCGAGTGAACGAACTCACCTGAGAAATCTGTCGAAGGAAATGAATTTTCAGGTCCGTTTGGTGCTGCAGTGATTTAAAATATGGCACTCTTGACTTCGTGTGACCTGTGATGTGGTGAATGAACCGTGTGGAAGTTGGGTTGGTCAACCGCGGCGTGTTTCGTGTGGTGTCGGTTGACTCAAGTTTAACGGGCAAGCTCTGCGCTGTTTCCAGTGGTAAAGATAACTCCCGGAAGCGAACTACACTAGTAGCCGAACTATTGGAAGTACTTACATAATCAGCCGTGCCGCCTGTTTCAGATGACAGTGCGCTCTTTTATTCGGCATGTGAATCCAGTTTAGTACAAGTTCACTGTACTCATTCACTCACTTCTTTCAAGTGCGACCGTCTTTTGGGCTAGTTGGGGATAAATCGCTCGTCTAGCAATCAAGAACACTGACGCACTGAAGCATACGTGGCAACGCAGTCATATTTGAGTCAGTGTGTCGTTATAGTTGAGCACTGCAAAAAGAAATTATCTGTTTGCAACGTGTGCCCTGGGTGCAGTGCATAGCAGGACCTGCATCATGCAAGACCTATGCATAGAAAAGACGGGGAATCCGGGAGATGGCAATTCAAGGCGATGAGCAAAACGTGAACAAGGTGAATGCAGGAGCCAACGTTTCGACAAGTGGACTTGTCTTCTTCAAGGCGACATATGCTTTCCTCGCCACAGTATATATAGGTGGGGTTCTTCTAAAGGGGAGGGGTGTGAGGCGGGAGGGCGCGGAAACGAGGGAAAGTGTGTTAGCGTGTCGAATTAGTAAAGGAACGCTGTGTACAAGGGCAAAGCCAGGACCCCCCCTCACCTCACCCTAGTCTGTCAACCCACGCGCGTTAGCCGGCGTGTCAAGGGCGTCTGACACGCCAGCTGACAAAATAAAAAAAAAAGAAAGAAAGAAAAAGAAAAAGAAGGGAAGAAAAAGGAAAAAGGGGGGGGGGATACGCCAAGAAATCAAACTAAGTGTTGTTGCCTATAGCTTGAGGTTTAGCATAGCGAATAGATTCTAAAGCTCCCTTTGAAACGTTTATGCCTATTGGTTGCAATGTCTTGAACTTATGGATAAGGTATGACTCTCTGTATTTTCTTTCTCGTTCAGAACGGAAATTTGACTGTAAGATGTAGAGTTTAAGTTCATCAAAGTTATGACCTGGTTGGTTGAAATGCTCGGCGACGGCTTTGGGAAGCTTTTTAGCTGTGTCCGCGCGATGTCCGTTTAATCTGACGTTCATTGATTGTCCTGTTTCACCGATATATTGTTTCTTACAGAAGGAACATTCAAGCATATAAATCACATCCGAACTTGTGCAAGTGAAGCTGGATTTGACTTCATGTGTATAATTATTTGCGGTGCTTTTAATTTTAATGTCACTTTGAAGGTGCCTGCAGGTTTTGCATCTAGGGCGACAACATGCTTTTATTACGGGGGAATGCTGCTGGCTGACTTTTGCGTGCACTAACATGTCTTTAAAGTTCTTGTTTCGGCGATAGGTAACCCTGGGTACATCCGGGAACGCTTTTCGCAGACGCTCGTTACTTGATAATATTGGGTGGTATTTTCTTAGGATGTTGTTTATGTTTGGGAGTGCATTAGAATATTTTGTTATAAAGGCCGGTGGTCTGTCAGATTCTAATGTGGGCTGTCTCTTCGCCAATTCAAACTGTCTCTCCAATCTTGACGCGGTATCATAAGCTCTATCGAGAGCAACTTGGGGATAGTTCCTTTCTGCTAGCGTTGATCTAAGGTCATTTAGGTGGTGGATATAATCGTGGTCTTCACTGCAGATTCTTCTTATACGTTTCGCTTGTCCGACAAAAATTCCTTGCTTGCAATGTCGTGGGTGATGACTGTTGTAGTCTAAATATTGCTGGCTATCTGTAGGCTTCCGGTAAAGTGTCGTTCTCAGTTTTCCGTTTTCTATGTAGACCGTCGTGTCCAGGAAGTTGACCTGACTGGGAGAGTGGTGAGCAGTAAATTTAATACTCGGGTGAAAGCGATTGAAATGGCTAATTAAGTCGGTTAAGGCGCTTGTGCCGTGTTCCCATATTATGAATATGTCGTCAATGTAACGAAGATAGGTGTGGGGTTTTAAAGGGTAGGATTTCAGCAGGTCTGCTTCAAGCTGTCCCATGAAAATGTTCGCATACGTGGGAGCGAATGGCGTACCCATGCTAGTGCCGAAAATTTGCAGGTAGTGCGTAGAATCGAATTCGAAGTAGTTGAGCGTGAGAACTAACCTAAGGAGCGATAAGTAAACTTCAGGAGCGTGCGCTTGGGGATTGATTGCGAGGGATCTAGAAACGGCTTCAATTCCTTCACTCATGGGAATGTTGGTGTAGAGGGCAGAAACATCCAAAGTGACTAGAATAGCGCGGTCGGAAAGGATTTGGTTGGCGTTGATGCCGTCGATAATTCGAAGGAAGCGCGGCGTGTCTTGAACGAAAGATGGGAGGGTAGTGGGTATGCTTGACAGGTGGTGATTTAGGAAATTAGATAGTGACTCAGTAGGTGTGTTGTTATTAGACACAATAGGCCGACCTGGGATTTCTGCTGTAAATATTTCTTCGACCGGAACTTTATGTATTTTAGGAAGAAGATAAAAACGGCCTGCTGTTTTGTTTTTGGGCATCATGAAGCGATATTCGGATTGCGTGATTAGTTCCCTGGACCGGAGCTCCGCTATTGTGCTTAACACAATATTGCTGTAATCTGAGGTTGGGTAAAAGTCAAGTTTTCTGTAATGGGTGTGGTTGTTCAGTTGTTTGGAGGCCTCATTCTTGTACTTTTCTATAGGCCAGATTACGATACTGCCGCCTTTGTCTGCTGGTTTTATTACAATATCATTCCTTTTCGCAAGTTCTTTAAGGATTTGGTGTTGAGCGGGGGTCAAATTTTTGCGTTTCCTGCATTGCCGCGTTGACTCTAGAATTTCCTTTGATATCAGTTTTAAGTATAAATCGAGGTCTGGGCACTGTTCGTTTTCCGGTGTCCACGTGCTAGGTGGTCTAAGAGAGTCTCTATCTTCTTTTCCTACATCTGGTCTACCGAAAAAGAATTCCTTGATGCGCATGCGTCGTGAAAACTCTGTTATATCTTTGTGGAGTTCGTATTCGTTTACTGCGTTGTTCGTCGGACAAAACGTTAGACCACGTTTCAGGAGATCAACTTCTTCGGGGCTTAGACTCTGGGATATGTCTACTACATTGCTGCAGTGCTCTGGATGCTCGCCTGTAGGACTGTCGGTGGAGCTACGTGCTGCAGGGGTTACATTAGTTTCTTTGGGTGGATCTGCAGCTCTAATATCTTTTCGCTGGTATTTATCTATTAATTTTTCCTCCTTAGATTGGAAGAATTGATTAAGTTCTCTTCTTTCCGTTTCAGTTAACTTTATGCTGTCGAGTTGATCAGAGATTATCCTAAGTTGTTCTTTGCAGTGTTCTTCGAGAATGTCGATAAGGGAGAGCGATGCATTTTCTAGGACAGCATTCCACTTTAATAATAGCCTGGAGGGTAAAGAACCAAGGGCGCATCTAACCTTAATTCTGAGACCTTTTGGTATTTTCCTCTGTTTAATGCAGCTAGTGTAAGTTTTTAGGTGAAATCTGTAATTTGTTTGTTTGGCGACGAGTTTGCGGGATTGGAGGAAAGGGCGAGATTTGTTGTTGCGTGTGCTATCCCTAGTGCGTGGTAGTCATTTCTGTTTGGTTCGGGCAGACCTCCGGGCGAAAAATCTTCAGGTGGTGTCTTTTTACGCTTAATTTTCTTGTCGAGGCCTGCACCGATGTCTGTCTGCGTATCGGTTTGCTTGTTAGTGTATGTAGCTGTTTGCGTGAAGGCTTCGCGGGTGGTTGTGGGCTTCCGTATGCGCGGATGTTGTAAGGGTGGTGTTCGTTCCGCGTCCACCGTTTGTGTAGATGCTTCTTGGGTTCTAGCTTCGGTGGAACGTGCGTGCGAGCTGGTGTTAAAAATTTCAGGCGCGTGTTCCTGTGTTGAAGCTAACTGGAACGCGGGATCTATTGGTGTTGTAGGTTGCGTCGATTTAAAAGAGTTCCTGAGCCTGTACTTGATGTTGTTAGCCATTACCTTGACGACAAAAAAATTGGGGTGAAGTCCCTCCCGGGCGAGCAGAATGTCGGGGTCCTGGTGTATTTCAGCGTGGTGGATGACATCGACGTTTTCGTGTTGGTTTCCAACGTCAAGAAGAAAATCATTGAGCTTACGTGTCCCTAGTGCGTGAGCTAGGAGTGTCGCTGATTGTTGAATAAGTGGCCTGTGTTTGTTTGCGATCCTGGGAAGTACTGTTGTCAAGGTTATTTCTGCGTTTGGTCTGTTGGTGTGCAAATCGTTTATGAGCGTTTTCATGGCCTCAACTGTGTTGTCACCGGTGTCGTGGTTAAGGTCATTAGTCCCGCAGTGAATGAAGAAATGTGTGATGTGCTGTGGTGCTGCAGCAATGAGGTCTCGGATGGTGTGTGTTGTGGCGCCGCTCTTAAAGCTAATGTATGGTGAGTGTTGGCTTGGTAGGAAGTGTTCGTGTATGTACTTGTAGTGACTGTCTCCAATTAGTGCTACGTGTGAAAAGGAAAGCAAAGGGCGCTCACCTTGTTCCTTCATCTTCCGTCGGTAGAAATCCAGAGAAAAGACGGGGAATCCGGGAGATGGCAATTCAAGGCGATGAGCAAAACGTGAACAAGGTGAATGCAGGAGCCAACGTTTCGACAAGTGGACTTGTCTTCTTCAAGGCGACATATGCTTTCCTCGCCACAGTATATATAGGTGGGGTTCTTCTAAAGGGGAGGGGGTGTGAGGCGGGAGGGCGCGGAAACGAGGGAAAGTGTGTTAGCGTGTCGAATTAGTAAAGGAACGCTGTGTACAAGGTCAAAGCCAGGACCCCCCTTCCCCTCACCCTAGTCTGTCAACCCACGCGCGTTAGCCGGCGTGTCAAGGGCGTCTGACACGCCAGCTGACAAAATAAAAAAAAAAGAAAGAAAGAAAAAGAGAAAGAAGGGAAGAAAAAGGAAAAGGGGGGGGGGATACACCAAGAAATCAAACTAAGTGTTGTTGCCTATAGCTTGAGGTTTAGCATTGCGAATAGATTCTAAAGCTCCCTTTGAAAGGTTTATGCCTATTGGTTGCAATGTCTTGAACTTATGGATAAGGTATGATTCTCTGTATTTTCTTTCTCGTTCAGAACGGAAATTTGACTGTAAGATGTAGAGTTTAAGTTCATCAAAGTTATGACCTGGTTGGTTGAAATGCTCGGCGACGGCTTTGGGAAGCTTTTTAGCTGTGTCCGGGCGATGTCCGTTTAATCTGACGTTCATTGATTGTCCTGTTTCACCGATATATTGTTTCTTACAGAAGGAACATTCAAGCATATAAATCACATCCGAACTTGTGCAAGTGAAGCTGGATTTGACTTCATGTGTATAATTATTTGCGGTGCTTTTAATTTTAATGTCACTTTGTAGGTGCCTGCAGGTTTTGCATCTAGGGCGGCAACATGCTTTTATTACGGGGGAATGCTGCTGGCTGACTTTTGCGTGCACTAACATGTCTTTAAAGTTCTTGTTTCGGCGATAGGTAACCCTGGGTACATCCGGGAACGCTTTTCGCATACGCTCGTTACTTGATAATATTGGGTGGTATTTTCTTAGGATGTTGTTTATGTTTGGGAGTGCATTAGAATATTTTGTTATAAAGGCCGGCGGTCTGTCAGATTCTAATGTGGGCTGTCTCTTCGCCAATTCCGACTGTCTCTCCAATCTTGACGCGGTATCATAAGCTCTATCGAGAGCAACTTGGGGATAGTTCCTTTCTGCTAGCGTTGATCTAAGGTCATTTAGGTGGTGGATATAATCGTGGTCTTCACTGCAGATTCTTCTTATACGTTTCGCTTGTCCGACAAAAATTCCTTGCTTGCAATGTCGTGGGTGATGACTGTTGTAGTCTAAATATTGCTGGCAATCTGTAGGCTTCCGGTAAAGTGTCGTTCTCAGTTTTCCGTAAGGAGGGGTGTCCGTAAATGGGGGGGGGTCCTGGCTTTGACCTTGTACACAGCGTTCCTTTACTAATTCGACACGCTAACACACTTTCCCTCGTTTCCGCGCCCTCCCGCCTCACACCCCCTCCCCTTTAGAAGAACCCCACCTATATATACTGTGGCGAGGAAAGCATATGTCGCCTTGAAGAAGACAAGTCCAGTTGTCGAAACGTTGGCTCCTGCATTCACCTTGTTCACGTTTTGCTCAAGACCTATGCATGTAGCAGCGTATACCACGATTGCTTCGATGCGCGCTTCAGAAGCAGCAAGTACTGAGTCAATGAAACTGTAATTGAATTTTTATCTCACTTTTTGCTTATGGAAAGTGTAGATGGTGTGAGTGCATTGTGGGGAAGGTGAAAAGGTGTCATCAGTGTTTTGAGCAGTCAGTATGCTTAAACTGCTGGAATCCCTTCAGCCTCTACTAAAATGTTTCTCGCTGCGATACTATAAATTGTAGTCAGGACAAAGATGTACTCAAAACCAAGTTACTAATGCATCTGCCCAGAATGTGTTTGATTAACAAGTTAACGCTTCCACAACAACAATATGCCGATGAACAGCATATGTGCTTACAATAAATACATTCCGTAAAGGCGAACGACTGGGCCTACAATATAAAACTTTGTAGTAGCACCGTAAAAGTGCTGCCATGCGTATCAGCCACAACGAAACTACTGCACGTCCAATCTTCTTCCTTGGAGGCACTTCTATAAAGACTGTTCGGGCCCTTCTCATTCTGAGTGTAGCATTTAGCTGTTCTCTCAACTTTTCCACATATGTCACTAGCAGTGTATGTAAGCACCGGCCCTTTCTTGGGTTTGTGTCCCGTGTCTCCCTTCCCTGATGACCTAAGGTTTTCCGAGCACTCTACACTTCTATCATTCTGTCACGACTTGAGTACTGCTCATCAGTATAGTTCCCGTACCAAACTCGCGACGCTAACAAACTTAAGCTTGCTCTGCGCCGGACAATACGCACCCTTTACTCCCGTCTTTTCGGTTGTCACAAGCTCATGCCAGCCTTCGAGGATTGCCTCAAACCCCTCAAGTAGCACACCCTGCAATACCAATGCAACATTGCACTAGTCTATACTGCAGGGTGTTTGACGTCTCTCTAAACAGCACTAATCTTTTTTCACTTCGTCTGAACAAGTGGTCAGCACAGCCTGAGCCCTCATCATGCCTGTATGGCCCGACACCACAACTCCATGATTATATCTGGCATGCAGAGCTTTCTCTCCACCCCCCTGGTGATTTGGATTCTCCTTCCTTGGAACCAGACTTCATTGGCACTCCTGTGTGTTGTGCACCTGTCGAGTGTGTGCGTGTGTGCTGTGCTGTGTTATTGAGCAAGTGTGTGTGCACGTGAAGGGGAAGGAAGTGTCTTCTACATCTTGCAAATTCCTGCTTTAGATGGCTGGTTATCAGATTCTCTAACATACAGGCATCAGCCTTCTTTTTAGTCTAGTGTGCCAAGTTACCACTAAGATTATTATTATTATTATTATTATTATTATTATTATTATTATTATTATTATTATTATTATTATTGTTAGAATCATTACTTTGACCACATTGATTGTGTCGAAGCCAGCGTGACACATAATTCTAAATATTTCTGGAGCTTTGTGGGCTCTCTCTTCTAAAAGGAGTGCTAAAGATGTACGGCTTCTTCATGAAAATAGTGGTGTTGTCTCGAACACTGCTGATGCCTTTGCAGAAGATTTCTGTTTGCTATGTGGTGTGAAATATGCTTCAAGTAACCTTCCTTCTCAGTCTGGCGCAGTGTATGCTGACAGTCAATGAAAACCTCGTTTCCAAGTATATGAAGTGCCTTAAACTTTCCCTTTCTTGTGGTGTTGATGGTATTTCCTCCCCAGAGCTTAACCCTTTGAGACGCTGTCTACACTATTGGGCACAGCAGGAGCGTGCATCAATAGCAAAAGCACTGATGAAAGTAATGGTATTTAAAATGTGTTTCATACATCTTGAAACACTTATTATTGGAACTGTGCTGCAATTTTGAATAATGTGCAGAATGTTTTAACAAAATGAGTGGGAAGGTAGACGGCTGGGTGTTGTTACTCTGTGTCAGTATGTTGTATGTAGCGGGTTCACTTCTTTCATTGTTTTTTACAATGTCGTGCACAAGGCATAATTGTCAAGTGGCTGGATAAGTGCTTTTCAAGCTTTTCAAGACACGAAATAGTACATGTTTTCATATTTTGTGTTCCTGTAGTGAGTTTTCGCATGGAGTCGAAATTTTGTAAACCTGACAAAACTCGCTAAACTATTGAAAATTCTTAATATTTGCTGTGGCTGTACACTTTCTACGATTCTGAGGATGCAAGAGATGTGGTGAAAGCAACTTTTCAATCAACGGGATAAAGTGGTGTCTGAAAGGGTTAAGATGTATGGAAGCATACTTGTTCCTCGTTCTCACAAGCATCTTCAATAGTTCCCTAAAGTCGAGTACCTTTTCTAGCACTCGGAAGGTAGCATGAACATTGCCCATGCACAAATCAGGTGCTAGATGTGCAGTTACTAACTGCCGACCTATATCTATCCTCTTCAGTCAGGTGTTTGAATCGATATGGGATTCATCGCTTTCTGTTAGTGCTAAGAGCATTTTAATAAACGAACAGCATGACTTTGTGTGCCGACATTTCAGACTTTCAGACTATTTCAGACTGTCAACATTGTTCACTACTGCATCGACTTCCAAAAAGACATTTTTTCACTCTCGAACTGGTGCAGAAACAATAAGTACTCTTATATGCTTCCAACACTATGGCATTAAGTTATATGCACAAAACGCACCATGTGAAATTTTGATACACCCTACATGATGCTCCACTCCTTAGGGTCGATGAAATGAAAGATTTTGGTGTGTACTTCGACAAAATGCTAAGCTTCTCTTCACATAGATAATTACACAAGATGCCCTTCACGCTCTTCGAATTGCATGACGTATATTGCATGATTTCCACTCACCTGTTGTGTTTCTGAAATTCTGCTGTGTGCCTCCAACTACTAGAGTATGCCTCTGTAGGAGGGGGGTGCAATGAGCAAATCTAATTCTGACCTTATTGAACCCATCCAGAATAAATTGATGTCTATCTTCAAGCACCACTTTTGCCATTCTGGCGACCACAGTTGAGCCTTTGTTCCTGCACCTTTTGTTCCTGTATAAGGTGGTCCATGACATTATACATTCCTTAAAGCTTCTTGATCATATGCATTTGTTTGTGCCGCAACAGTATACCAGGTAGCATTCCACATTCGTTGCCTGGGCTTGTTACAAGATTGTGCTAATAAGACTCGACTCCAAAATATACTTCAGAGTTCATTTCCTGTGTTTTGTGTATCTGTAAATAATCACGTAGGATTAACTCCCTTTTACTTTTCCGCGTTTCCTTTTTTCCCTATTTGTTTCTCTATCTTCCATTTTTTTGTCTACTGCATTCATGTTTTCTCTACATTTTGTCTCACCTAGTGCTCGTTAAGTGCACCAGTACAAAGGCTCTCTAGCTGTTCCTGGGCACTACAATAAAAATTTGAATGATTGACTATTATCGTAGTATAAAATTTTGCTTTTTAAGTATGTACTAGTATACTATTTTAGTGCAGTAGCTTTCGTGCAATTAAAAAAAGGGCATCAATTAAGAAGAGAGAGAGAAAATGATAAATGAAAGATAGGGAGGTTAACCAGGACTGAGCCCGGTTGGCTACCCTACACTGGGGAAAGGGGGACGGAAAGATTAAAAGAAGATAAAGTCCACTGGGGATATCAGTCGGTCACTCAGTCTGGATCACAGACGCTGACTCAATCCGGTATCTTTCAAATATCGCAGCAGCGCTTTTGTGGCCTTTTGTAGCTGCGATATGTGAGGCCATGGTCCCAAGATCTTGTTTAAGGTGAACGGCTTTCCATCTAGCTGATTGAGAGCTCTGCAGAGGTCTTGCCTTTCATCTTCAAAAGATGGGCAGTAGCACATTAGGTGTTCTATGGTTTCCTCGACACCGCAGGCATGGCACTCGACGCTAACAGCCATTCCAATCAAAAATGCATATGCACTGGTGAATGCGACGCCCAAACGTAAGCGGCACAGCACTGTTTCCTCATTTCACAGAAGACCTGGTAACAGCCGCAGTTGCATAGAGGGATCGAGGGAATGCAATCGATGTTGAGTGAATTCAGGTGTGTGCCAGTTTTCCAATGTCAAAAGAGTGTGCTAGCTTGCCTAAGTGTTGGGCTGTGTCGGTCCGCGATAAAGGTACAGAAATAAGGGTTGCTCCTTCGTGGGCTTTTCTAGCAGCTTCGTCAGTGAGGTCATTGCCGGAGATACCGCAATGACCAGGCAGCCACTGAAACACGACGTCGTGTCCTTTCATGATCATGTGATGGTGCATTTCTCGTATCTCCGACACGAGTTGTTCACATGACCCGCGACGGAGAGATGACAGAAGACATTGTAAGGCCGCCTTTGAATCGCAGAATATTGCCCACCGATTAGCCGGTTGGTTATTAATATAATCAACGGCACCTCGGAGGACAACAAGCTCCGAACCGGTCGATGTTGTCAAGTGAGAAATCTTGTATTGGATGCTTAGTGATCGTGATGGTATAACCACTGCGCTGGTGGAGCTGGTCTGAGTGGAAGAACCATCCGTATATATGTGGACTCGATCAAAGTAGAAAGTGTGCAAACAATCCAGAGCTGCTTGCTTCAAGGCCAAGGTAGGCAGGACGGTCTTCTTTCTTATCCCTGGAACCGTAAGACGCACTTGAGGTTGTTTTAAACACCACAAAGCTGAGGTTGAACGTGCTGAGGATGTGAAGCCCGATGGTAAGGAGGCACGATGGATGCTGACCTTGTTGGAGAAGGACGCCTGTGGTCGTCGTTCTGGCATGAATTAAGAAAGTGCAATAATATGCTATGTGCCTGATCATATGCATTGTGCTATTCATTTCTTCTGAGTTTTAATAATGGCTGGCTACTGTATGCAGTGTTGTGCAATAAAATAATATGCCACAGCAATTATTGCGTGCCTCGCAGAACAAATTGAATATATCTTTCTCAGTCAAAACATCATAGCAGGCTGAAAACAATAAACTGCAATCTTTCTTTTTGTGGTGACGAAGTGTACATATTGTGAAAATAACCTGTTTATATATTTCTTATACTATGGAAATGAGCTCCTCCCATACATTCGAATAAGTGCTTCAATAGTACGACTTCGCAAAGGGCAACGAAAGACTCCTATTAAAACCCTCTAATTCTCAAGCTTGTATTATCTGACGGTATGTCATTTGATTAATGTAAAGAAAGGCAAACTTGATATGTGGAAACCAGTTACAATAGAACATGGCCCTTACACTGTGAAAATGTTTTGTAGCAATACACTCAATGTGAAGGCCTCCGGATGCGGTGTTGATGCATCAAAACAACCTAGAATAATAGAGGTGCTCCATGGGCTAGATTTGGCAGAATCAAGAATTGGGGGGAGACAAGAAACGAATTGCATACATTTTAGCTATTGTAGTTTTTTTTTTTTTGAGTGCTACAGGTGTTTCAATTCTGTTTTGCTGATTTTCTCAAAACCCACTTGTTCACGTTTCTCTCATGCACCAACAAGCATAATTATATTGACACGGATGCTTTATCTGTATCCGGTTATCGTATTTCACCGGCTAAAAAATGTTAAACGTTATCGCTCGGTGCAGGATGCGCCTGAACGTATCGGAAGTTTCGCGAATGTTATCGATGGTTCTGTCTGTTGTCGACGAACCTTGCTAATCTGATTGCATACGCGACACGAATTGTGTTGTAGTTTCTGGAAGGCGCGCGGGCACCAGCGAATAGGCTGTAACTTTCGACGACTGCCGTATGCAAACCGACGCGCTTGACCTGCAGATGAGATTTTCTACGATATCCGACATTGCTCGCCGCTATCTTTGCGATTGAGCCGGCACTATTCATTTACCGTCACTACTACGTGGCAATATTTCCAGCACAGATTTTTTTTCAGTTATACATTGCACGCCTAATTCTTATATAGTTGGCCGTGCAATGAGCTACCAAAAAATGAAATGGTGCAACAGTTTTTGATATATGGCATCGTCGTGCAGGTGTTTGCAAAGCGATCTTGCAGACAGACGACGCGCGAGCGCTAATGTCGATATTTTGTACACTATTGTTACTTCAAAAATAAAAACAAACTGTTGCGGCAGGTGTATATTCATTATTCAAACGTGTTTCTTATATCTAAAAGCACATGCAGATCACTAACTTATTGTTTCAAGCTTAGTTTACAGCAGGCTGTTTTAGGCCGGACTTTGACGGATGAAGATGGAATCGTCCAGCAACAGTGCGCCGCAGCCGAGGAGCGAGCTTCGGCGCGCGTCGGAGCTTGTCTCCAGTGGTTGCGCGCCCTTTCCCTGCAGCCGAAGCGAAGCGACGCGTTCGCTTGCCAGCGCGCGCCGAAGCTTTCGGCGCGTGCCAGTGGTTGGGGCATTAGAGCGCCGGAGACTCTGCGTACCGCACGCACCTGCTAATTCGCTACTGAGCGTGATCTTGTTAAGTGGATGAGCTGCGGGGGGGGGGGAAGTGTGTCTTTTCTTCGCAACTCACGACCGTCATTTCGCGGTATAGAAGCGGTCGGTCGCACGTGCGTGCCGTCGCGAACCCCCCCATATTTGGAAGGGTCACCCCTCGGAGACATCGCGAATACTGCGAACTGAAAGGGGCAAAATAAAGAAATAAAGAAATAAAAAAATAGAGAGATAAATAAATGATGATATAATAATAAAGTTTGTTACCACCCAGAGACATCGCTAATAATTGCCAAGTTAAGAAAAGCAAAAATAAAGAAAAATAAGAAGAAAAATGAATGGTTCAATGCCACGTGTCCACGTGTGGATCACGCCATCGGGCGCGACAACACGGCGCCACTGCAACCAGTATGCCACTCGGAGATATCGCCAGTTTGGCTAATGTAAAGTAAAGAAGAGAAATAAGGCAAAAGTGAATAAAAAATAGGAAGAGGAAGAATGGTTCAATGCCACGTGTGCCCACGTGTGGATCACGCCATCGGGCGCGACAACACGGCGCCGCTGCATCCGATTATGCACCCGGAGATGTCACGGCCACGGTCGGCTAATTTGCAATACGTCGCGCATGCAGCATTGTGTAATAGTAAAGAATTATAAATAAACAATAAAAAAGCCACCCATCACGCCATCGTGACAGGCGCGACAACGTGGCGTCACTGCTTAATTTACATCATGACGGGTCAAGTATGCAGTATGCAGTAAATATGTAGTAAATATGCAGTAAAGTGAGTGTCGTTGAGTGCGCCTGTACGTGCGCCTGTACAAAAGGGACCTCGATGCAGCGAATCTGCATTCAGCGGCTATTCACCAAGCGACTGCGACTGCTCTGCGACAGCGAATCTGCAGTTAGCGGCCCTTCGCCAAACGGTTAAAAACTGCGACTATCTGCGGCTTAAACACAACGGCACGGCGATGGCATGGGTCGAATACATGCACCGCCGGAAGGCGAAGCAGCAATACTTGAACATGGTGGACCGCATGTTTGCCGCCTCTCGCGAAAACACAACGACGGCAGCGGACGGTGAGCAGCAGCAACTGCCCGCGCTCACGGAAGATGACGCGCGACACTTGGCGCTCTTCTTCGGTGTCGTGGACTGCGCCGAGGAATATTTAACATGCAACCCGCCACCTAGAGGTGAACCGTCATCCGGTGCGATGTTTATGCCCGGTTCACTCGTCGCAAGCCAGGTGGCCGAGCGTCTGTATTCGATGGTACAGTTTGACGAGAAGAAGAAGGAGGTGTGCCACACGGTGGCCGGCGAGTTTCCAGCCGTGCGCCGTCCGTCTGCGGCTGAATATTACAGTTGGCTCAAGTACTTTCTTCGTTGGGTCGGTGAGCTGAACGACGTTGAGAGAGTGCGAATCCTCGACGGTTGGTGCTACGATGCCGAAGAATAAAAATTTTGTTTGTTGTCCTCCCTGATTGGGGGTCAGTCTTTAACCGTGTCGTTGCTGCATCGTTACTGTATGTTTCCGGTACCACCCGGAGACGTCGCGACTTTTGGCGCCAAACCATGCAATAGTTCACTGCCACTGCCATACCTCTATATTTCCGGTACCACCCGGAGACATCGCGACTTTTTTTTCACTGCTGTATGATTGAAATTTCACTGACTGTGCATGCAGAAAATGGCGGCAGAAAGCCGCGAGAAAGATCGCGAGAAAAAATCGCGAGAAAGAGCGTAGAAGCGGCGAAGAAAGCGCGCCCGAGAGAAAACGGAAAGAGAGAGAGAGAAGTGGTTCTTGAAGGGAGAAGGAAAGGTTGACGCTGTTTTCGGCAGCCCTTGCGGGAGCACGGCTCAGCGTTAATAAGGGGGGGGAGAGAGTGGGAGCACAGGAGATAGGAGAGTAGAGGGTTAAAGTGACGCCATGGGCAGCGGCTGAGCAGTCCGGCAGGAAGGGCCCATTGGGTCCGGTAGGAGCGGTGATCGGGTGAAAGGCCAGGGGGCGGTGATCCAGCAGGAGCCAGATGATTGGGGCAGGTCGAGTAGCCTGTAGTGGTTTGGATAGCCGTGAGGCTATCCGTCTTTGCAGAAAATCCTAGAGTCTCGCCGAGAGCCCCGACGAGTCGAGGTACTCGACGACACTTAGGGGGGTCGTAGCTCGCTACGACCAGGGAAGAGGATGTCTTCCTGCCGTGCAGAAGGAAGCCCCAGGCGTCGGAACTCCTGCAGGAGACGGTCACACTGCTGCAGGTAAGCAGGGCCGGCTAGTAGGAGGTGCTCCAGGGTCTCGGGCTCCCCACAGGAGGCACAGGCTGGAGAGGCGATGAGGCCATGGCGGTGGCGGCGAGCACCCGTCCAACAGCAGCCAATCCTCAGTCGCAGAAGGAGGGAGGTCTCCCTGCGTGCGAGGCCGCGCTGTGGAAGTGGTCGCGGAGGGCGGCCCAAGGACGTCCGCTTGTCCGGATGGCAGGCCAGCAGATGGCGCCGAAGCCTGTGGCTTGTGAAATCATTGGCTGTCACAGCCAGGCTAGGCGGGACCGCGCAGTGGTTGGCACGCTTTGCCAGTGCATCTGCTTCCTCGTTGCCTAGTATCCCTACGTGGGCTGGAAGCCAGTGCAGGGACACTGAGCAGCCCGCCTCCTGGAGCGCCATCAGCCTTGTCGAGAGCAGGGCAACCCCGAGGCTGGCCCTTTCTGGCCTCTGCAGGCTGAGAAGTGCCGCCCTGGAATCGCAGTAGATGGTCACTGGGGTCACCGGCAGCTCCTCTGCGAGTAAGTCTACAGCCAGGTGAAGGCCTGCTACCTCTGCCGCTGTTGACGTCGCATGGTCGGGGAGGCGACACTGCTTGCTCTTCCGCAAAGCGGGCACCACGCAGGCCGCAGTCGACGAGCCTGTGTCTGGCATCACCGAGCCGTCAACGTAGATCTGCAGGTTTCCTACGTGGTCCTCATGCAGGAGGGAGGCAGCCGTCTGTTGAAGGGCACAAGTCGGGGAGCGCCGTTTGGAAACGCCGGGCAGCTCTGTGGTGATGGGTATGGGTGGTCTCTGGGGAGGAGGCAGCTGTGCGTTGTTCGCTGGAGGCCTCCCGATCACCTCCTCGTACAGCCCACAGAGTCTGCCCATCTGTGAATGGGGCCGCGAGCACAGTCGGGAGAGCAGGGCACCGACGTCTGGTCCATGGTGGAGGCGGTCAACATGGCGTAGCCCCTGCTGCAGGAGGAGGAGTGACCGGGGCCATGCTCCTGCCTCGGCCAAGGTTGCAGCGACTTGGGAACTGCGGGGAGCGCCCAGGCAGAGCCTAATCGCGGCCCGATGCTGCAGCTCCAGCTTCTTGAGACGGGCAGGTGGTAGTGCCACGAGTGGGAAGGCGTACCGCAGGCGTGAGGTAGCTGCTGCGTCGTACAGCCGCAATGCCCACCCAGTGGTACAGCCCTGTCCTCGGGCAAGAAGCTGGGAGACTGCCTTGCGGACCCGGAGGACCTGCACCTGCAGGATCTTGACAGCAGGCAGCCAGGACAGTCGGTGATCAATGCGCAGCCCCAGGTACGTCACTGCAGTGCTCCAGGGTAGCTGGACGCCTTCCAGGTGCAGCCGGGGTGCTGTGCGGCGGGCGGCTGCTCTTGGGTGGAGCAGCATGGCCTCCGTCTTCCTTGCCGAGATGGCAAGGCCAATGCTGCTCAGGTAAGCAGCGGCGGTGTCGAGAGCTCTTTGCAGGGCCGAGCGTGCGCTGCGGTGGTTGTGTGGTGGGCTTCGCACCCACCGGGCGATGTCGTTCGCGTAGATGGAGGCGCTCACCGGATAGTCGGGGTCGATCGGCAGGGCAGCAGGAAGCCGGGCCACGGCCAGGTTGAACAGGAAGGGGCTCACCACTGACCCTTGTGGGACGCCCGCTGCCACCGGCCGAGGGGAGCTCCTCGATTGGCCCACTCGTACCCTGAGGGTGCGTTCCTCCAGGAACGACGAGATGAACCGCCGCAGATTCCCTTTGATGCCAAGTAGGTCCAGGGCCTGCTGAACGACTGGGTGGGGCAGGCCATCGAAGGCCCCCTTGATATCGTTAAGCACCAGGAGCACGGCGTCACCGCAGGCCTTGGCCTCTTCCAGCGTGGAGACCACATCCGCGATGGAGTCCGCGGTGCACCGGCGCCGCCGGAACCCCGTCTGCTCGTCGGCCAGGAAGCCACGGGCACGGGCCACCCAGTCCAGTCGGACCAAAGCAATGGCCTCCATCACCTTGCAGGCGGCGGAAGTGAGGGAGACCGGCCGGTAGGAGCTCACGTTTCCAGCCGGCTTTCCGGCCTTCAGGATGGGGGCCACGATGGCTGTGCGCCATGACTCCGGCACCTGCCCTGACCGCCAGATGTCATTGTAGCAGTCGAGCAGGCGCTGCTGCTCGCTGGCGGCCAGGTTGCGGAGCATTTAGGTCGTCACTCCGTCGGCTCCTGGTGCGCTGCGGCGCTTCCCCCTCTTCAGGGCACATAGACCAGGAAGAAAACGGGCGTTCGCGCGCTCTCGCTGAAACGGGAAGAAAACAGATGCGCGTGGGTTTGCGTTGGCCGCGCCCATAGTCGCGCTGTTTGCGAGAGAGACAGGAGGCTCCTCCCGGTGAAAACAGATGCGCGTTACGCGAGACGAAAGAGCAGAGACCCGCGGGGGGTAAATTGGATAAGATGATGCGGCACACGGAGGAGCGTAACCAACGCGCGCAGCCAACGCGCTTAGAAAGAGAGCAGCGACCGCAAAAAAAACAGATGTTGTGTGTGTGCACGCGCCTGCTTTTTTGCTACAGTAGTTGGCGGGAAAACCGCGGCTCCTCAAGAGACTGCTTATACAAAAAGAGACGATGTATTACACTGGAGAAAAAAAAAAGAGACGATGTATTACACTGGAGAAAAAAAAGAGACGATGTGTTACACTGAAGAAAAAAAAGAGACCATGAGGCGATGTAACTGGACTGGATGAAAAGGATAATGTATTACACTGGAGAAAAAAGACGTTGATACACTGGAGAAAAAAAAGTTTCACTGCTATTGTTGCTGATGCTGCTGCTGCTATGTCAGCTGCGTGCCTGTTAACACATTTCACTCTGACTACGAGGAGCAATACAAAAACGTACCCGCCGTGGTTGCTCAGTGGCTATGGTGTTTGGCTGCTGAGCACGAGGTCGCGGGATCGAATCCCGGCCACGGCGGCCGCATTTCGATGGGGGCGAAATGCGAAAACACCCGTGTACTTAGATTTAGGTGCACGTTAAAGAACCCCAGGTGGTCAAAATTTCCGGAGTCCCCCACTACGGCGTGCCTCATAATCAGAAAGTGGTTTTGGCACGTAAAACCCCATATATTATTATTATTATTATTACAAAAACGTCGAAACGTCGTGCAAACCACTTCAGTCGAATTTGCTCACACACGCAGCGTCATGGAGAAAACTGACCATGTGGCATGGCGGGTCGACACAAAAAATAAACCCGTTTGGTTGCCCGATTAAGTTCTGTGGTTGTGTGTTCTCGAGAACAAAATTACGAGAGATCGTAAGTCGAGAGAGGAAAAAATGGAGCTCCGGTAAGTGGGCATCCGAGGTAAACGGCACCTAGCAATATTGTGTCTGGTCTCGAATCTCAATAATTAGAGAGAATTCGAGAGTAATCGGAAAAAACCAAGTTGGTCTCGAGACAAAAGTTTACGTTATGGTGTCTATGTTCTCTTGAGATTTGGAGTTACGTGCCATTTTACGCACTTCCGGTGCCGATCTAGAAAGTTCTTTCGAATGTGCGAGAACATCTAAAAGGTCCGATGGCGGATGTTAATGCTGATTGGCTATTGCCGAGGCGAGCGCCCTTTCCCCACTGCGTTCCCATTGGTTAACTGGGATTGCGCAAGTTCTGAGAACGTTGCACTAGCGTGGAGCGCGCCGATTGGTGCGCGCGCTCGCTCTTTCTCTATGCCCTCGCCCCACCGGATGCTCCGCGGGGTATATAAGGAGCGGCGCTCGCCCTCGAGAACACACCATCGCCGGGACCGCCAACAGGAGGAGGACTCCACACCACCACGATGTAAGTGATCGACCAGGTTATGTTGCGCTCTGTACTCTATGTCGGGCAAACAACCCATTGGACTCTCCCCGTTTTGCTGCCCGTCGCACTTGTCATTACTTACGCATTCTTCTCTCGTGGGTCAGAACTGGGTAGCGACTTTTTTCTTGATAGATCAGTTAGATTGTCGTACAGAACCTATGTAGGTTTGCCATATTTCTTTGTTCAAAATTTTATGGGGTTAGCTTCTGGGAACTTGTAAGACGGAGAAAAGAAAGGATAGACTATGAGCAAATGCCGTTTTTTGCGTTAGCGACATCCACGTCTTCCTTTTTTGCCTTGCATTCCATCCTAGCCGGTAGGCAAAAATAAGTAACGCAAAATTGGCTATTTACCGCTTTAGAATGTTAGGAACGAGCTGTTGAGTTCAGGAGCGAGACTTTATGATATCGTTAAGCGCGTAGCTGATTCGAAGGGGGGTTTGGGAACGAAATTCACTCACTCGGGGACGAATGGTCCGCGTGAAGTGGAGACACTCGGTTGGTGCTGTAAGGCCAGGAGTGTTTGTGGCGCCTCAGCTAGCAAGTCGGCACTCGCATTGCGCATGTTGGGAGTGGCGCGCCAGCTTTTAATAGGAAAGGAATTCCTTGGTTCCAATCGAGCTATGTCTCCATTTTGCGACACAAAGTAGGCGCGGTAAAATCCAATCGAGCGATCATCAATCGACAAGCTAATCTTTTCTCGCAGGGTAGTCGACGGTCTAAGGCATGCCGTCGGTTGGTGATTACTCGATTGTAGTAGCGAGGAAGCACGTTCACTGATCATTGTCAAAAGTAAATGGAAACGTGCGTAAAGTAGGAACGAGCTTGGGGATCGGGACTTCGCGTCAGGATAGATGTATCGGTCAGGATAGCAATAGTCAGAACGAGAGAATAATGCGAATGACAAGTTATTCGGCCCGTTAGGTCTTTCGTCTTTTTTGTATCGGATTTTTTTGTCTCGATGTTTGGAGGCCGTTTGTGTGACCAACCGCGTTAACCCATTGAGATAAAACAAACGTTATTTCCAGCTAGGGGGTAGTATTTTGCTTGTAAAGTATAGTTAACGGATAAGTGTGCGCACACTTTCGCGCGTCGCGTGTGGTGGGACGCGGTGGGTTGGGGGGGTCGGTCAAAGTAGCCAGGCGCGCCGCGCTAGCAACCTTTGAAGGAGATAACGTTTGCGTTAGCGCATTGGTCACACAACTGTTGTCACCTCTCACGCGGGACAGGGCTGTTTTTTCTATCTTCTGGATCGTAGATTGCTACGTAGTTCATTGCCTTCGAGCTCGCTATTACAGCGTAAGCACCCGGGTATACGTCTGCGCTTGGTGCAATATTCCGAATGGGTTGGTATTACCGATTCCAACGGCGAAGGGTTGCGTCTTGGCTGGAGACTGCTTTCCCGTACCTGTTAACACCATAAGGCGAGGAATTGGTGTTCTCTGGGTGTAGGAGGCTGTTTTCATCTAAACGTGATTTACACGTCGACTCGAGTAACCTTCTCTCTACCGATGTTGGCCTTAACTGGCCTTCGGGAGCTGGAGAACATAAGGTGCTCTTGTTTGTTACGTTCACTGAGTTGGTCGATGCCGATACCTACTTATACCCTGTGGTGCGGCCGTACGGGCATTCTATACACGGGTAGAAGGCAATGTGTACGTAACAATAGACGATCCAATCTATCTATTCTCTTTAGAATTGTGTTGCGTGGTGGACTGTGTGGAAAAGAAAGAAAAGTCCTCCTCCGCGTCCCTTAGGATTAACAGTAGGTCCCTTTACCTCCGCCTTATATTTCTCAACCATTTAGCTGTTTTATTTTTTCGAGGGATTTCTCCCCCTGTTTTTTTAGTTCTGAAGCTTTAATGAACTTCGTGCGTATGTTTTAATACTCACGAAGCTAGTGGAGGTGTATCGTTATGAGCAGCAGTAGTTGATCTTTCGAGATCAAAATAAGTATACTGCTGCGACACAGGCAAAATTTGGCGTTAGACGCCGGGAACCAATTGGCTGATTAGCTTGGTTTTATTTTTGGTACGGTGCCGATCCTAAACCCCCGAAAAGTACCATGCCCAGTAAGGTGCGCGTGACGACTCTTTTGTGGCTCAAATGGGTCTGGTTGATCGGCAGGGCTTCCTCGAACACTCGGCCGGCAGGCAATAGCCGCCGTCGCCTTCAGTGCGCAGTCGGTGATGCATGGGAGTGTGTTTGGCACATAACTAGTACATGGTACTGTTAGGTGTTACAATCCCGAGCACACACGTCGTTTTGTAGTCACGGTGTCAGGTGACTCAGGGGGTTCGTCGTTCGCGGGTGGGTCCTCGTCGGCCTTTACCATCACTTCAATGGTGTGGGACAAGTGCCATGCGGCGAGTTCTTCTCACTCGTTTAGGGCGGCGTTCCCACCGCGACGAAGCGGCCGGGTCCTCCAACTCGAAAGAGCGAGGCACACTCCTGTGGCGCTCAGTCGGGGTCTGCTTCACACTTTCTCTGTCTTTACTTCTTCGTTGCCCGGTCGGCGAGTGATATGGCGCGTGTGTCTATGCACGCCTCGGCCGACTCTATATCGGTACACCTGAGACATGGCGTCAAGTCTCTTGGGATGCTGTCCGAGTGTTTTTGGAAGTGGCCACCCATATCACCGGCAAAACGTACTCACGTTGTATCCCGAACGATTGCGAAAAGTAGGGGGATTTTTTTATATTTGGACCCGCGTTACAAAATTTAGGCTTGTCGGTTAGGTTTTTGGTTGATTTCTCTTTTTTGTCCTAGTCGATAGGGATTTTTGGTAGGCATTAGTAGGGTCCGCAAGTAGTCAATTGGACGGAAGCATCGTTGCCTGTTGGAGACTCTATCCAGCCCTCCCCCGGCTCGCGTGGGCTCTACCTCTTGGGGGTTCTGCCTCCTTGTTGGTTCTGACTCATTGCGCAGTCCGGGATCAGCGGGGAGCCCTGGTAGGTCTATCCCCTCCAGAAATGCAGACACGGCATGTTACTGGCAATACCATCTGCCCGGTGGGGAAAGCCTTGTGCCCTCAATCGGTGTTGGGTGTGCGCTGAACAGTCGTGTCACACAGAGTACCGAGGAGGCGAGATGTTGACGGTCATTTGGCGAATGTCGTAGGCTAGAGCTTCTCGTAAAGAGGGTACCGTGTTTTTAAAGCATTTCTCGAGTGCCCCCGCCGAGATACGGGTGAGCATTATGTTCCCGTTGCGGAGGCAGAGACGTCCCCGGGTAAGACCTCGTGCGTTTCCACTATTGGAATTTTTTTGGGGGGCAAATAATTGTTTGCGGTGTCGTAGCGGCAAGGGTCGAGCAAACTCGCCTGCGACATGGCATTAAGTAGGTTGCTCGACCTGGGCGTTGGTGAGTGTCTCTCAACTGTGAAGGTGTGGGTCTGTACGCATGGACTAGGTGACTATCCGTGGTCGGCAAATGCGTAAGCTAAACAACCGGCCCGGGTATTGTACACACGACATCCCGTGCAGTTTGCTCCCCGGAAGGTATCCAGCAGCATACTTGGATCATGCTCGCAAACAGTTGGTTGACCCGCTGAAATTTTAACGCTCATTCGATATATTTATCACTGTGGAAAACGCAAAGGCTCCGACTCGTCACTGTTAAACCGAATAAAGGTAATTCTCAGGCGGGGGCCCTCGGGAATGCGCCCTCTTGTGAGAGAAGCTTGACTTTTGTCCGCTCGTAACGTAAAACCAGGGGAGTTCCGTGTAATCTCGTTGCAGTCTGGATTGTGCTAACCACCCATTTTTTTTAGTCGGCTTGCCAATGGGCCCCCTCGATCGAGGCGGAAGGTAACTTTTGCTCACTGGCAACGCGACGACACGGTTAGGCAGTCCATTGCAGCTGCGAGTGACGGCTAGTTAGTTAGGACTTAAATTAAAAGATGAAAAGGGGTAGCGGGTAGCCGGGATTAGCTTAGCTCTAATGTATTGGTCCCTTAGGGGGGTCAGGAGCGAAAAAAAGGAGCCTTCTCTTCTTTTTTTCGCCAAGAAGCGAAAAGGACGTTGTGGTGGCACTGTGGTGGGCCTTTTCGCTTCTTGGAGAAAAAGGAGAAGAGACGTGTTTCTCTTTTTTTTCCATTAATCAACGTCTCTCTCTCTGGAAGAAATCAAGGGAAGAGAAGAGACGAACGGCCGTCAAGATGCAACGACGACCGCATAGTTGGTAGTATTAATGAGAAGAAATAAAAAGAATTTTATTATTTCCCGTTACTTACGTCTACGTCGTCTTTTTTCTCTGTGCGGTTGGCTGATATGCCGACTTGTACGACAGAGAGAAGGAGGGTGGGGAGTTTGTATTTCAGAGTTGCGAGTCAGTCACTGACTTTGAACTTGCACCACACCTCGAGAGAGGGCGCTGCCTTGGAGCATTGACTTTGAACTTGCACCACACCTCGAGAGAGGGCGCTGCCTTGGAGACGCATCGCTAGACACAAACAAGACTCTCCATCGCGAGAGATACTGCAACACATTAGTCTTTTTTTTTGGCTAGCAATTACTTAGTCTCTTTACAAATATATGGCTCCTTACTTAGTCTCTGCATTTGATACTGCTAGGAGGAGAACTCGGTGTCGGGAGATGCAGTATTGAATAGTAGTGTTTTTTTTAATTTGGGAGATAGGGCTATTTATGAGAACCTATACACCACCTTACTTAGTCTTCTTCGCGCATGGAATTCTATGCCTCCCGTTCGCGATTTCTCTCTACAGTCTGGTGGACGGACAAGCTCGCATCTCGACTACTGCCATCTTGGGTCAGTCTTCTTTGCGCATAGAATTCTATGCCTCCCGTTCGCGATTTCTCTCTACAGTCAGGTGGACAAGCTCGCATCTCGACTACTGCCATCTTGGGTCAGTCTTCTTTGCGCATAGAATTCTATGCCTCCCGTTCGCGATTTCTCTCTACAGTCTGGTGGACGGACAAGCTCGCATCTCGACTACTGCCATCTTGGGTCAGTCTTCTTTGCGCATAGAATTCTATGCCTCCCGTTCGCGATTTCTCTCTACAGTCTGGTGGACGGACAAGCTCGCATCTCGACTACTGCCATCTTGGGTCGTCGCAACAACGATTAGCGTTAAGTGAAGTGATGAATAAAGAAATTATGAAATATAGCAGACAGCGAAGACCATCAGCGGTGGATTACGGTAACTGGTGTGTGGTGTGTGTGTGATTTTTTTCTTCTACTTCTTCTTTCTTCTCTCTCTACACAGTCCTTCCTCGATAAGCGGTAATTACTTACTGTACGTTGAAAAGTTCCTGTAATCTTAAGGAAATAAAGCATGAGGGTGGAATATAATGCACGTGCACCCCCAAATAAGGAAAGGCAGCAAGTAATATATATCTAAATAACAATAACAACAGCAGCCACAAGTGAGTAAGAGGTGATATTTATTCATAATAATTCAACGAGCTAAAACTTCCAAAGCTGCTGAGCCACGTCGTGCTCTACTTCGTCTCCGCCGGCGCTGGCACATCCGCGAAACCTCTTGGTGTCGGGCTCGTCCTCGTCGTCTTCGGAACCCTTGCTGCCGTTCGAGGAGGCCGCTTGAATGTGGCGGTAGGCAGGCTCGGCGCGGTACTTTCAGTCTTCCCGGAACTTGCGCATGATGAGCTTGTACTGGATGTTGTTGTGGACGAACGGCATGTTGAGCGCGACAGTGTCGCCCAGATGCATGAGGAGCGCGTGCACGTGGTGGTGCAGGCCGTAGGTGAGGGTGGACAGGTCCAGAGAGTGAACGACGCTGGGGAAGGAAATGGTGGGCAGTTCCATGACCGAGGGCACGTTGGTCGGCTTGACTTCCTTGCCCCTGACCAGGGCGTCGATGGTGGACGAGTGGCGCTTGGAAGCCTGGTACTGGTCGTTGGGCCACGTGGAAATGAGGTTGTTTTGCCAGTCCTTGAGCAGGCGCGCGTCGGGCAGGCTCTTGCGGGAGGAAGCGTACAGCACGGTCATCTCGATCATGTGCTTAAACAGATGGGCCATGAAGGGATTTCCGATGCTCTCGCCCCGGGCGGCGATGGTCTTTTGCATGTAGGTGCACTCGTTCAAGGGAATGGAACGGCCCGCGTACACGGTGGCGTCCCTCACGGTCTCGAAGTTGCGGAATAGGTTTGCGATCACCTTTCCTCGCTTGGACAGTTTGCCTCCGTCCACAGTTTCCAACTCCTCGGTGGCGGCAGCGGCGGCCGCGGGTTGTTGTTGTTGCTGTGGCGCCGGCGGCGGCGTTACCTCCTCCTCCTGCTGCGGCTGCTGCTGGGGGGCGGGTTGTTGGGGTGCCCGGTGCTCCGGCTGCTGCTGAGGGGCTCGTTGCGGTCGGCGGGCGGCGGGCCGAGCGGCTTCGGTGGCGCTGGCCACGGTGGCGGCAACGACGGGTTCTTCGTTAGCGGCGTCCATGTCTCTCTCTTCTTTTTTTAAAAAACGAGAGAAAGGCAAAACAGAAGACAGAAAAGAACGGATCGTCAAACAGGACTACTGCGTATCAATCGGGCACTTCGCGATAGTACGATATCGTCGTACATAAAAAATAGCCAAGTAGCTGGTTTTTTTCGCGAGAATATTGCGCGAATATAGGTGTCCAAGTTCCTTTTTTTGCAAACGCGTCCACTTTTTTTAGGCGAGATGACCGAGTACGATCTGCTCGCGACGGCGCATTCACTGCTCGCCGGTCCCGACGAGCGCCCGGTGCCACCGGACCTCGCTAAATTGGCGCGCATCGCGTCCTATCGATACCTGCCGGCGGCTTCCCGTCACGGAGGAGGTAGGGCGTGCGACGTCACGCTGGAAGACGGTAGCGAGTGCACGCTGGAGTCGGCGGTGTGGAACGCGGTGCTTTACGACCACGTTCGAGTGGTGCCCGCCGACGCGAGACTTATTCGATGCGCGAGCGACGAGGAGTACGCGGAGTATTACTACGTGGCCCTGGGCGGCTACGCATTTGGGATTGAGAATTGTACATTTAATCGAATGGAGTCGTTCCCTTCTGCTCTGGTGTATTCTGAACACGACTGGGAGGCCACCCTGCATCGAAGTTGGGCATGTTACAATTACGGACGATGGGATCGCGATTGGTGCAGGCGTCGCAAAACGCTCGACGCCATGTTAGCAATGACGCCACCACCAAAGAGGAATGAACGTGAAGAAGACGATGAAGACGACAGCAACAACGGTAGACGATTTACTTGGGGCTTGGGTTCACTAGCGTTTTTTAACTCGTGTCGCGGTCGAGACACCGTGTGGCAAGAGGCGCTAGAAGAAGCGAAGTGGTGGTTCAAAACGAGCGACGCAGATGCGGTGTCTCGATTCTTCTGTCGAGCGGAAAATGTAAAATGCCGAGGTTGGGTGGGGTGGCATCACTTTCCACATGCGGTATATTTGCGTGCTTTATTGGCACTGGGTCACGCCAAGTACGTGCAAAAAATATACGAGGATTTCGCTGTTCCACCAAAGAGAGTTATCGAGGTGAGAGTCGTGACCAACGCTCCTCCGATTCCGAGATTTGCTACGACGGCCGATCGTTACGCGAATTTCTTTGACTTTATTCGTGATGTCAGTGAAAAGGAGAGGGATTACGAGAGTCCACATGACTCCGCGGCAGTTAATGCAATGAGGGTCACTTCGTTTTACTGCAAGTACTGTGGAGAAAATGGTAGACACGAAACAGCTACTGATATCGGTACGCTGAATGCATTCCGCGTGACCCACATGCCTCCAGAGTGGTCCAGAGACAATCGAATACTAGAGAGGTATTTGGAAACGTACAAATCATTTGCACGCGGATCGACATTCACTGAACCATTGTTATCGAAATACTTACTGCACGTCAATCTCATGTTAGATAATTTACCGTATGCCAATGCATCGTGGATAGCACGCGAACCGAACACTAAAAATTATTTGGTTGGTGACGTGGCTAGCAAGCCGATCCCATGTCCATACAGGCGCTGTTATTAGCAACACCATCCGATTACGTACGGAGGGACGAACACACTGCCATTGTAGAGCGCGTTCGCGAAATTAATTCCACTTGCGCGTTTTTCATTTATCAACCGCTACTACACGGTTCGCGTGATACCACAGATAATATCGTACGAGGTATAGATTGTTTGTGCTTTCGCATTCTAGCCGAAGTTGCCAATGGGTCTAATTTTATTTTCGGATTATTGAATATGTGGGCGCGTCGCAAGCAATCGCACACGTAGGAGGGGTACCGGTGATTTTGAGAATGTTTCGTCATGGCGACACAGGTTCAGATATATGGTGTTACGATAGTGTTATAAACGTATCCGTTGTAGCAGATAGCGGATATATTCAAACCCAACCTAATTGCCGCCAAAAGCCCAAATGGAATTATACAGAACTATTGCAACGTTTCGATCAATTGGTACAACAATGTGCGGCGAAAAGTACAGATAAAAGTGAAGAATTTAACGGCCCTAAAGAAAAGATTAGGGTTGCCATAGAAAAAGCCAAACAAGAATATCAAGAAATAATTAATGCATCCAAAGTTACGTATGACAAAGGTAAAAAGAAATATGAAGAATAGGTAGACAATGTGTTAGAAAAAATGGAATGTGGGATTTTGAACGAATGTAATGACCGTGACTCATGAAAAGGCTGGTTATAAAAAAATAATGGCTTATGACTACAGCGTGTTCTCTCTATTAACTGATTATTGGGAAACACTGCGAGAAATATTACACTATGACGATACTGGATACCAAAAAACATCTGAATCGCTTGCGTTATGCCATGAAAAGTTAGATAAAACGTATGTGGACGGCGTTGTAAGGCCGGACGTTCGATTTAATGTCATACGTGAAAATTATTTTTTGGCACTAACGTGTGCATTTTATTAACGCATTCATTTAATACACCCGGAAGAATCAACTTCAAAAAATGGGGTGGTGGGAATCACTATTACTGTGCTAATGATAGTGATCGTATCGTGAATATATGTGTGTCAATCTCAACCGTTGACCCCGATAGTAGTAACATTCGACATATTTGCACATTAGATCAACTGTACGATAGTTTGTTAACTCCTCCGCGGGATACAATTATTAATGATGAAATGCACTTGTCGATATTGCTGGCACATATGTCATATATAACGCAATTAGATGGCGATGACAACGAAAAAAACACGCAATGCATTTGCTTGAAGAAATAACACACAGTTTCGTTTTCGCGATGCTGCCACAATGCGACAAAACCATTCGACGATATCTACGTGGTAATAAAGTCGCTCATTCGTCGTGGTTAAATCGGGTAAAGATTTTCTTAAATACATGTCGCAGGGAAACTGTATATAACAGTACTATTAAAATCGAAGGTGAAGGTTGTCACCACGCCGGGGTACTTTTGAAAAAAATGATCAGTGAAAACAAACACTCGTCGTCGTCAACAGCAGTAACATTTTTCAGTAGCTTGGCCACCGTTCTATACGCAGCAACCTTCATGCCGGGGTCACTTGGCACAATTCCGAAAGAAACGGTGTTGGTGGCGGCGCGAAACTCGCGTATGGTCACGTTGTTACCGCGTTCGTCCATCTTGCAAACTTCTATGGATTCTCCTCGCATGTAATCGTCGTCTAAGCGTCTGTAATTGATGAACGTGTCGGGCGATTACACCACCAAGCTCCCACTCTCGTCGTTCGCGGTCACTTGGGCTTCGATCGGCATGGCGAGTCCGTATCTACGTAAGAACGTGCGCACGGTCTGCTGCGCATCGCGATGCCACTTGGGCGTCGCACCACCGACGACCGCACCTCGCCGATACGGCACTAACGCGGCGCCGTCGTCGTCTGTAGCGGTACCACTACTGCTCATCTCTCCTGACCTTTTTCTTTTTTAATGTGTGTGTGACGCATTTGACTCGTTAGAAATATCGCGATGGGGAGTGGGGGAAATACAAGAAGTTAAATACAAGAAGTTTAAAAAATCACGCAGTATGTATAGAAAATTAAAATAAATAATGAAATAATTAAATAAAGAAATAGCGCACCTACACAAGGGTGTGAGAAAAAACAACAATGGCCGATCCCACAATGGATGAATAAATTAAATGAATTGAATAAATGGAATTTCTTATTATAGATTACGATTATCACGATGATGAAGACCGCGTGCGTAATGCTATTATTTGTGACGCTGGCCGTCGCAACTGCCGCCCCACCTCTGGGCCCGGAATACGAAGGAGTAGGAGTAGGAGAAAGAGTAATGACGGGACCTAACAACAACGAGGGAGAGGAGTTCTGGTGGTCACCCGTCTTTCGCGGGCGACCCGAAATCGGCAGCGCCAAATGGGTGCCCGCCGTGACTATGATCGCCGTCGGCTCCGTCAGCTTCCTGTCGATCTGCTTCATCCTGCTGGCGGTGATATCCATTTTGCGCAGAGGCAAGCGACTGCAGCGAAACAAACGCAGCAGCAGCAGCAGCCACAACGGGGGCATGGTTCCTCCTTGCTCGTGGTACTCGTGTACGATGCCGGCGCCGTCCCGAATGAGCCCGACCGCGTGCAAGTGCGGCGGCAGCGGCGGAGGAATGGAGTAGAATTGATTAAAAAAATTAACGACCGACCGATGACACCAAGTGAAAAAATGATTGTGAATAAAGAAGAGTGATGTTGATGAAAAAAGTACATACATATGTGTGAACGTTTCTTTATTGTTGGTATGGTATTGTTGTTAGTATGGTTGTTGGTATTGTTGTTGGTATGGTATTGTTGTTGGTGATTGTTATTTTCCCCTTTCTTCTCCTTCCTTCTCCTTCCTTCTGCACTAATATTCTGCTTTATCCTTAAAATTTCATCGTCGCTGCTGCCTCTTCGTCTTCTTCTTCTTCTTGACTGCAAGCTTTCGCTTCTTGGGTGCCGTCGGCTTTCTCTTCTTACCGACCTTCGCCGCGGCACCCACGTATCGCGTGTTTTTCAAGTTGTCCAGCCTCATCATCTGTATCGGCGACGTGATGCGTTTGCCGAGCGGTTTGCCGCCGAACAACATGGAAATTCTACTCGCGTCGTTCGGAGTGAGTAACGAAACGCCGCCCTTCTTCATGTTGCCCATTACCTTTTGCAGTAAAGTCTTGATAGACTCTCGTTGGGGGGCCATGATGGTCTTTTTTTAATAATACGTCGTTGCTTTGTCCTCTATACGTCGTTGCTTTGTCCTCTTTTCATTTTGAAACTAAAGCACTTTTGTTTTTTATGTCACCCGTTTACATAAAGAAAGGAGTGCGGGACGAACGAACATGTGCGGCGTCGCTGGTGACGACAACGACAAAAGGTGGGGCGGCAATAACAACAACCGACACGCCAGAGGAGCAGGAAGAGGTAGAGACGACGACCGTCTCAACAACAACTACCTACCCCCTCCATTACCGCCGAAAAAGCGCAAGGAAGACGATGACGTGCGCAATAACAAAGCAACCGCATTCGATAATCGTCGTCGCCACTACCGATAGCTTAAAATAGGTAGTTTTCTCACCCCCCCAACCCACCCACCATTTACTCATCCCACCCATTTACTCTTTTTTCTTTTGTACACTATTTACCTTTCTTCCCTCCCCCTTTCCCAAACTGTAGTATATATATAAGAAGGGTACGGCGGTTCGTATCATCGCACTCGCCAGGCCGCCCCTCATTCAGTCGTTTAACGTACCTTAACGTCGTTGAACGTCGTGTTAGTGCCATGGAGGACGGGGATGAAGGGTCGCGCGCCGGCGGAAAAGACCAAATGATCAAGTTACTGCGACTGGACATGGTTTTTACAGACGCACCATGGGCATGCAGAAATGGAACGACGTGGCAGAACACGTGTTTCTGCAAGGACCGTACGTGCCGCGGTTTCAAGTGGTGGCTTCGGGCGCTCGTTCGAATGCGGACGACTGCATCATGCGAGACGTTAGAAACGAGCTCAAGTGCGTCGTCAACTCCGAGAACTCGATTGTGACAAGAGCCATGCTGAACGCGTCGGACGGGGAGATTCGAAGCGAGCCATGGGTCAAGAGCGATCCGCTCTACAACGGCTGGCGCCGCAACGACGCCATGAAGAAGGTCTTGGTGCGACGCCAAACCTTTGACGAAAGAAAAAAGGCAGCTGAAGGAGCAGCCGGAGAAGGAGGAGCAGCCGAAGGAGAGGCAGGAGGAGAGACAGGAGTAGAGGCAAAAGCAGAGGCAAGAGAAGAAGGCTCGTCTGCTGCTGCCGCTGCTGTTACTGTGACGGTGATTACGACTGCGTCATACGCACCGCAACCGCTGCGAACACCGCCGGCGGGGCCCAAAAGAGTGCTCGCGCTGGTCAACGGCCGGGGCCGTCGGTCGCAGAGGAAGGTCATGTGCTACGTGGAGCTGCCTCGCAACTGGTGTCCGGTGCCGGTGGTCACGTACGCCAACGTGCGCAACAACAGTCTGCGCGACTGCGTTCAGGTGGACCACCGGAGCGTGCACGCGCAGACGTTCGTGCGAGAGTACCAGTACATCGACGGCGTTCGCTTGATCAAGCGCATTCTGACGGCGTGCTACAGCCGGATCGCCAACATGCTGATCGACAAGGGCGGCGAGCCCCTCGAAGAAGCGGGAGGGGAGGTCGAGCACTACGCGGCCGGCCGGAAGTTTGTGGGAGCCGTGAAGATGCCTCCGAGCGCGAGTGCGCCGCAAGGCTGGATCGTTCGTTACGGGCCGTGCTTCGGCGTGGGCGCCACGATGAACAACTCTTGCTACGACGATGGGTCGATCCTGAACGCGATGTACCCCAACAACCTCGCCCACATGAAGGACATGCAGAATCCGTCTGAATCCGACTGATGCAGAATCTGTCGGCGCTGGTCGGCGCCGGAGCGGGGCCGCCCGCCAGACTGTACGTGGGTTCCAACGACGAGCGAACGACGACGACCAGACCGGTCGGTCACCTCGTGGCCGAGGCGGCGTGCCTGTCCGTGACTTCTGGTTACGACAAGAAGCATCGCAAACGCAAGAGCAGGAGGGGTAGGGGTAAGAAGGGCGCAGTGGTCGAAGGGGACGACGATGACGAGGAAGTAGCAGCAGAAGAAGCGGCAGAAGAAAAAGGAGCAATGTCAGGAACAACTGGCGACGAAGGAGACGACGAGGATGAAGAGAAAGAAAAAGAAGTGGGACGAAAGGAAGACAAGATGGAACAAGATTAATTTCTGTTGTTGTGTGTGAACAATGGAAAAAATAAGAGGATAAATAATAATAATAATAAATCATACAATGTATTTTATTCACCTAAAAATGTTGTTGTTGTTGCCCTATTCTTATTCGTATTCTTATTCTTACACTTGAATAATTGCATTTCGTTCACAAACCGCAAGATAACTTCGCCTTCGGGAGGGTCTCGATGCGGGAGAGCCGACTTTGTGTGTCTCCCTGCAAGCTGGCTTCACTTGGAATGCCGACGCGATGCGGAATAACTGCACTTGCGTTTTTTCAGGGTCTGGTCGTTGCTGTCGTTTTCGGCACCGTCGCTCTTTTCCACGTCGCTTCTGCGGATTCGGCACTGGCAGAGCATGGTCAACAGCGACTTGAACCGGACGACGATCAGTCGCTGCGACGGAGACATGGTCGTTGGATCGTCGACGGCGTCGGCCTTGTCTTTGAGATCGGTAACGTACGCCGAGAGCACGTTGCACAGTTTGGTCAAGTGCTCGTTGTTGGGGTAGCGACCGATGCAACGGTAGATCATCCGCGTGGCGGTGAGCAAACTCTGCTCGAATAGGACCGCCAGAAAGCGTTCGTCAGTCACCGTGAGCGAATGGTTTGCGTTGTACATGCACCCGGCAACGTCGTCGGAAGTGATCGTGTAGTTGTCGTTGTCTACGTCGCAGTTTCCGTCGTCGTCTTCCTCTTCTGTTTCCTCCTCCTCGTTTTCCTCATTTTCTTCATTTTCTTCTTTTTCTTTTTGTTCTTCTTGGTCTTTAGATTTTTCAACGTCGAGGCGGCGTCGTTTGCAACATCCTCCTTTCCGAGCAGCGACATCCCGTGATTCGGCCTCGATGCAGCTCGCAATCGCCGCGGTCAACAGGTCTATGAGAGCGCCAGGAGGACGGTTGCGATAGTAGGGAGACAGTTAAGGAGTGTAGAAATAGTAGAGCATTTTCGTCACGAGTGACTCCTTGAGAGCCAGTAGTAACGACGAAAGATACATGATGTACTACGGAGGTTACGGATTTACAGAGTGAGTATACGTATGTCTATAAATGAAAAAAAGGCGTGTTTTTTTGGTGGCGGCAAATGTAATTAAAAAATGGATAGGGGAGGAAGAACGTGGGGATCTTAAGTTTTTATTATTTCACTTTATTCTACAACTGAAAGAGTGTAGTTCTTCATAGTATTAAAAAATTAACAATGAGCGAAACGGTACCAGTAACATTGCCAGAGTGTAGGTTGGCCGGACACGAACATGTTACACAATTGTCGCATCCGATCGGTCCGCCGGGCACGCGTCCCGGTGCGTTGCCCGCCGGTCATCCGAACCAACACCCACACTTTCACAGAGACGTGACGTATTCGCAAGACAGAGGCATTCATTACATCGAGAGATTAGCGGCGCATACCGAATCGGACGCGTCGTCGTTGGAAGCCGTGATAGAAATCGTGTTTTTCGGATCGTTTGCGGATCGTTATTGGGGCGCCTCTTACCGCCACGGTAATTCGGCGGACGACTCTGCGGGCACGCTACACACCGCCGAATTGTATCCGTTTTTCAATGCACAGACGGGCGCCGCAATCCCAGTTACCGATATTCGGCTGTTTAAGTCAATAGCAAAGCTAGAATTTGGTAGCGTTACCAACTCACCGCCTACCGTTACAATCACTTTCAATTACGAGCGCAAGGAAATATTCTTTACGAAAGGCGACACTACTAAATCCTTAGACGAGTTGCTACTTAAATACGTGTTCTCCAAAAAGACGGTGCCGGGCCCCAGCACAGAGTACGGGGCGATCGCGGACGTCTTGCGAACGCGAGAAAAGGTGGCTTATTCCAAGTCCTACTTGCGACTGGTCGAGGCCAGCGAGCACTTGCTGGCGGACCCGATGGACATGCAGACCAAGCCGCTCAGCAAGACGCGTCGCCCCGATCCGACGCGCCCCTTCAGAAACTCGGCCGTGCTCACGCTGCTGGCCAAGTGCATGCTGGACAACGAGCCCTCGATGTCGGCGTTTCCCGACGATTTGGAATCGCTATTCAGCGGACCGATGGCCGCCTTCGACGTTGACAATCCCATGCTGGGAACTCAGGCGGTGCTGTACTCAACGCTCGCCAGTCTGACCACGCACGTGCTTCCGCTGGTGCTGACGAGCGGCGGCAGCAGGTGCGATTAGCGCCGGGACGTCCTGATACTTTCGGCCGTGTTTTACGAAGACGAGCGCGACGAGGCGGCCATGAACATCGTCAAGAGCCTGGCCCTGGAACGCCTGCCGGCTCTGCTGCCAGCCCTGTCGCAGCCGGAACAACAGCAATTTCCTCTACCCACAAATGCGCGAGAGCGAGAGGAACTGGCCACGATGATGGCGCAGTACTGGATGAAAAACCTGGCTCCGGTGCTGTGCGCAAGCATGATAGTGCCCGGAAGCGAGCGGGGCGAAAGCGCCCTGTATCGCACGTTCGATCACCTGTCGCGCGGGCTCGAGGGGTCGGACAGCGACGCCGACCGCAAGAAGGTGCGCGACGACGCGCTGTTTGTTCGCGCGCTCAACGAAGCGTTCGTGCGGGCGGCCGCCACCCGCCGGAGCGGAAGCGTCGAGAGTTGGTTGCAGCGCCCCCCTGCCAGAGAGGAGGAGCGGACGTCGGAAGCCGCTACGCTGAGGGCGTTTATAAGAAAGGCGGGAATAACCGGAGCGGACGATTCGTTTCTATCGGTTCGCACTATCTCGTCTGACTGCGTGACTTTCAACGCGCGACCGTCGATATGGTCTTCCCAGTTCGGATTGCTCCTAAATTCCTCAACTGGATCGGGGACGCCGCGACGTCAAGAAGGTACGGCGACGCAGCAGTCGACTACTACTCCTCTTCCGCCACTGGGACTGTCAAAGGCAACGGTGCGCGCGCTAATGTCCGAGTCCGTCACGCTGCACGGCACCCACCTCGATGCGCCCGCAAGAGACACGCTGGCGCACAACATCGACGATTTGGCGACGGGCGGCGGGGTCCGGTCGCGCCGCGCCGTGCGCTACAAGCCAGACCTGTTCGCGATGAGACCGAACGAAGAGGACTACTCGTTCGACGACGACGGTCATCGCCGCAGCCGAGGAATCCTGGATCGCACCCAGAGGGAAGCCCTCCGCGGCCGCTTGCTGCCCGCGAGCGCCATTACGGGAGTCCCCCGCAGAGGCACGACGTACGTGCCTCCGCTGCCGCCATCGTCGCCCACGACGGCGACTCCATCGCATATTACGTATCCCTCGCATTCCGTTAGCCCCACCGGACCCATCTGGTGACCGCGGCCGTGGCTTTCATGCTGGCCGCGTGCGAAACCGTGATAACACTCAAAGATCCAAACTACAATAAGAATAAGAATGGTGGTGGTGGTAATAACAGTAATAGTAATAGGAAGTTCGCTGGCGCCGCAGGTGGTACTGCCACTGCTAACACCGGTAACATTACGAACAACAGGAGGGCGGTGGGCTTCGCTAGGCCACCGATGCGGCAACGAAGGAACTTTGTCACTACAATGCGACGGGCCGCAAATCAAGTGATGAATAAGGCCGGCAACGCTTACAGACGCGTCATCGCGACTTAGCAGGCGGCGGAGCACGACAGGCACGAGAAGCACCTAAGGCAAATAATCAAAAAATAAGTGGAAAAAAAGAAGGGAGACGGCGACGGCGGTGACGCGCAGGGTCGGTTCAACAACACCGCGCGCCGCCGTTTGAATTCCGATGCCGCTGCCTCGATGCTTCGAAACGAACGCATTGTTCTCACGCATGTTTTTCTTTACTGCTACAATAAATGCAGTGATTTGCATGTGATTCGCGGCTGTTCTCTTTATTTCTTTCTTTATTCCATTTATTTCTATTTCTTTGATTGTTTCTTTTTTACGCAAGGTATGCAGAGAAGAGAGAGTGCATATTTTTTTCTCTTCATTGTCTTGGAAGCCACTAGACAATGACAAAGGAGCACACGTATAACAAAAGGGGGGCGCCGCGTATATATTATGTGAATAGTATTTGAATATTTGAATATGTGAATATTTGAATGTGTGAATATGTAAATATGTAAATATGTATGTGTGTATTTGTGTATTTTCTTAGAAAATAGGAATCACATTAGAGTAATAGAAGAGTAGAATAAAATATGAAAAGACTTTATTGGCTGCGCAACGATTTGGGTCTGGACATGGCCGCTCGCACCGGCGAGCGATGTCCCGTGACCGGAGCGATGCGGTACGTGTCGTGCATCGACGGCACTTCGCCCGTGGTGGTGCCTCCGACCTACTACCATCACGGCAACCAAGAAGAAGCGGCTGAATGAGAAAAAAGAAGGACGGCAAACGCCACGAGGAAAAGGAAACCTTCGGTCTCGGTGCTGACAGATATGATATTGCGCGATACCCCGTCTCGACTGGCGCTCGCTCGCCTGCTACCCGAGCTGTGCGCGCAGCGACTGGTGCGAGACGTGTTCAAGGAGCGCAACCAGGCGATGGCGACGTACGTGGCAGAAAATGTGTACAAGAAGCAGTACAATTACATGCAAATGCAATGCATTATAGATATTCCAGGTCCTAGTGAGCCTCCATCCCCACCTGAAGAAGATGCATTCGTAACTGCTTGGAGAAACAATGCATCTCAAATTAAGGCAGAGACCTTTCGAGACGACGGCATAAGCAAGATGGAAGCGTACGCGCTTAAACATTTCCCAACGACAACGCAACCGCAACCGCGAAATGAGGCGAATCAACGGATACCTGATAGCAATGCCCTTGCCATCCTCATGGGATGGTCGTCGAACAAGATGGGTCGTAGCATCAAGGAATATTTGTTACTGTTTTTCGGTGGCAAAACGTCAGAATTAATCAACGTTAAGTCCACTGAGGAAGATAACGTAACAAAATTAATATCCCCTTACGGCACTGGAACTTACCTCCCCGCTTTTGTTCGCGTCGACCTTTTAGTCGATCCTGACGGCACGCACGCTCTAATTGTAATCGCTCCCTCCGTGGTGACCACCAAAGAAGAGGTGGGTGAAAGAATAAAGAAATATCTAGCAGAAGGTAAATGGATCCCTGCGAAATGGGGGTCTGTAATGCGACTCTGCGAGGACGGCGAAGGCCAGACCACGTGCGATTGTTTTCTTTTCCTTCCCGCGTACACTCACTGCATCCAACACGGTGTGCTCGAGAGATCCATTGTATTGCTGTCATTTTCCAATCAGCGGCGATCAATCACCGTGCGCGAGGGGTACGATCACGAAACCGATTGGGAGGCATTCGTAAAGGTGCCGTCCCTGTTTCGCGTGCGAGACTACGCCGCGTGCGTTCCTCGCGGGTGGACGCCCGCTCCCGTCGTAGGAGGCATCGCGCGGCGCCGCACTTTGGTCTCGGATTACGACCACGAACTGCTGACGGACGCGGTAATTGACGATCCCAAGAGGCGGGACGAGATATTGCGTCGCTATCATGCAAACAACAACCATCGCGCCAACAAAACGTTCGTGTACTCGCCGGGTCGCAGCCCCACCAACGCGTACGAGCTGGGTCTGACGAAAGCTAGCGTGTTTTGAGTTGAACAATGAGAATGAAATAAATAGAGAAATAGTACGATATGATATATGATATATAAAAAGGAAAAAGAAAGAAGATGAAGAAGAAAGAATAAAGATATAAATAAGAATTGAGGAGAGTGGGTTAAGAATGGTGAACATAGCAAGAGAATGACGTGTGGTGGTGCGTAAAACAATGATAATAAGAAGATATCGCAATTACTTTTTATTCCGTGTTTCCTTTTCTCTTGGTGTTGTTTGCTTTTAACGGATGTTGGAAGTTGTGACTCATTTCTGCGGGCTCATTTTCCCGCGCGAAAAAAAACACGCCCCTCATTCAGTCTCGTCCTATGGAATTCGTTCTCCTCAATTCTGTTCATCTCTCCGCCTAGAAAGCAAAGAGAGAACGAGAAAACTTGCCTTGGTGCTCTCCTTATATACGGCGCCCGCGATAGAGACACTCGGCATCGCTAAGAACCCGCTAAGGGTGTGCTTTTTCTCTCGAGAATCTTAGATGTAACCGCAGTGGTTACAAAAAAAAAAGATGGCCGACGAATGTGATACCTGGAATGAGGCAGTAAAGACGTACTATACTGATGGGAATTTCACTACATTCAAAGAGGCCTTCGATGGACATTACACCAATCGAGCAACGTCGTTCATCCCTTGTGTTCGACATAAAGTTGAAGTGATACTCAATCGTTTTGAATTGCTAAACCTAGGAGACGCACAGGAATTGGAAACAATCCAAGCGGTAAGAAATCGTATTTTTACATCAACCACATTGGATGCATTTGTGGCGCCGCTTGATTATTCAAAGTTGGATCTCTACTGCCATCCGGCTGGGCCATTCGACTACTCTGCAGGCAGTACATTCACGATCAAGAACACGAAGCCAGGAGGAGCCAATGTAACATACCAATTGAATAATCAAGCATCCCCAACCGTAAGTGTAAATGGCAGTTCTAGTCCTGAAAAAGTGGACGCCCTGGCGCTGTATGTCGTCGCACAAGAAAGAGATTCCACCACGTACTTCGTCCTGTATCTACCCATGGAGATTACGCTCATCACCGGAACCGAAGACGATCGGGTCTACTCCGACCTCGAGTGTCGGTGGTTGACCGTATCGGAGGCAGCGGGACTGTCCCCCAACCACGCCGCGTGGCTCGACAGGCAGCTCACGGTGCGGGACGAACGAGTGAAGTTCCTCTCGCTGACCTACAACGTGGCAGTGCACAGCGTATTGCCCGTATCAACGTGCAACGCCATGTTTGAAGGCGCAGATGCCACCTCGGCCAGACGCAGGTACGGACTGAAGATGTCCTCTTTTGATTACAAACTGTCGAACTGCATCACAAAAATGAATTTGGTGCCGCCTTTCTCGAAGCTGACAAACAAGTGGGACATCGTACAGATTCCCGGTGTGTGCATGCCTGCTTCGAACGACGTCGGATACTGCGGATTTCCGTTTCACGTCTCTAACGGCACCGATCGAGTGTTGGACGCCATGTGTTTGAGTCCAAGATTTAACAAGCTCGGAGTGTGTGCGAAATGCCGACTTTCACAGGTTTATGCCGGAAGACGCCACAGTTTCTAAAATATACGTCCACCACCTCTATGAATTTACAATCGCTCTTACAGCAGATGGTCTTCCAAACGGCGGCGGTGGTGGCGGCGGCGGCAGCGGTAGCAGCAGTAGCAGTTACAGCGCAGACGACCTCAGGTACCTTGATCAACAGTGGACTCTGCATGCGTCCACGTGTGATTTACACTCCCAAATGTGTCACCTCACTGAAGATAACAGTCACTTGACGATCAAGCCGTCCTTGTTCGGTTTCTCGGTATTGCGAGAATACCTTCTTAATGACCTATTAACTTCTTAATAACTTCTGAATGACCTATTGAGACAGGATATAACACTTCAATATGCCACATTTCAGACACTCTTGGCTTACTTTCTTTCCTAAACCTTTTCTTGTTATTTCTTTATGCAACTAAAGCCAAATCGTTTTACAGAAGTATGGTGTTACTCGGTGTTATTTCTGTTTTTTTCTGTTAAAGTGCCTTTGCCATGGCATTGCATTGTGTAAACCATTAAAAGCCTTCTTCTTTTTTTTTTAAGTTATGTACCAGATGCAGCCTTTATGTAGTATGTTTATATATTGCTCTGTAGTGTAATGTGACCGCCGTGGGCAGTGCTTCTTTTTGTGTATCTTCTTTTTTCTGACTTTGTATGCTACTGCCAAATAAGGGGGGCCGTTGCTCTGTCAAGCTGTTGAAAGACAGCTTTTACTTCGGTCCCCCTGCATCACCATGTATGACGTGATGGTCGAAATAAACTTACTTACTTACCTACTGCAGGCCATGACTCAATGCGGCTCCGCGTACTACAAACCACTTGAGTTGTGTGAGCAGAGTGCGTGTGACTCGCTCGTGGCCGCGGTGAAGGCTGCGGAAGCTTGTCGCCCAAACCAGGAACTTGAGCGTTCTGTGGCCGTCACTGCCAACACGATGCTATCGACGTTTTGTGCCGATGAGCAACGGCGGTGTCGGCAAAGCAACGAAGTCTCTGACAAAACGCTCGCTGGATGTGTGCTAGCCCTGGTAAAGACTGGCAATTTTACGTCGCGCTACGTTACAACAACGCCAATACAGAAGCCGGACACTGAGATTAGAGAGCAAGTAAATTCACAAAATGTGGTAGAATATACATTGCAGAACAATAATGTTATAGATCCAGTAGAATTCCTCGCCAAGGCAGACGCTCTCCGAGTCATATGCAGCCCGATGTTCTGTTGCACTTCAGACGTGGATACCGAACCGCCCACGATACCGGTCTCCATGATTCTAAAAATGCACTTGGTCACGTGCATATCGAGTGACATGCCGATGGTTCCTCTATACGGAGCCGATCGGCCGCACGAACTGCAACACCTACCAACGTCGAACGGCATGTTAAAGAGATGGTGCTGTCGTATGCTCGCTGAACTACCACTAAGCTTCAAGACCAAGAAAAGATCCGAGCTTGCCCGCGAAGCCATGCGACTGCAAGCGTATCGCGCGTTCCACGACGTGCGCACGCGTCGACACCTGCTGGAACTGTTGTACAGGTACGACCTAGACAGACAAGTAAATGATATGTGTTGTCAGATAATGACGAGTTCTGAGTTACCCGAACAGCTGGCGACAGCGGTGCGCTTGCTCCCAGTAGAGGGTGCAACTGATGAAACAAAGCAGGTGTTGGAGACCAACGCAAAGAGAATGGCCGCAAAGGCACTGGCGGAAGCGTACATGGTCTATGACCAACTTGGGTATCACTCGGAGGCGTCGTGGGAAGTGTTAATGATTCCGGAAAAAGTACAACAAGAGGAGGACACACTCAGAACCCTGTTCAGAATGTACTTTCCCGACGTCCGCAATCTCGACGCGGGAGAGAGATTCTATCGGCTGCCGACGTCGGAGGTCAAGCGAGACAACATATGCATGCTGGTCAAACTCAAGAAGGACGAGTACCGCACATATTGCAATTACGTGCGTGCGCCCAAATTTCTGGTCTGTAATCTCGTAGTTCCTTCCCTGGAACGAGAAATCAACCTGATCGCCAGCAAAGACAAACACGAAGCCGTGGCCGCCTACTGCCGAGAATATTGGGGCAACGTTCCGTCGCCCGACTCCAGTCACAGCCCCGTGCCCCAGCCGTTTTCTGATAACGAGCTCAACTTGTACAGTGATAACTTCAAACACTTCGTAGGCACGGTGCTGGCGTCGCTGCCCGACGCGGAAACGTACGATCGACTAATGGGCAGCGGCGGTGCCGGTAGTAGTAGTGGCAGTGGCAGCAGCAGTAACATCAACGGCTGCAGCAGCATCGGCAGCCGCGGGAGCAGCAGCGGCAGCCGCCTCCCCCTCGTCGATTTGCAGCCGCGGCCGTGGTGGCTCGAGGCCATCACCCGACGAATAGTGCGTTTCCAGAACGAACACATGCACTATCGCCCCCTCGACAGAGAACACCTGACGCTGGACCCCGCGGCGACCGTCGACGCCATCATGCAGGACCTGCGCCAAAAGGGCTGTCGCGTCATTCTCTCCATGCGCGAGTACGAGCGTCGGCACGAGGAAGCGATCGCCCGCGGTCACGGAGACGGCGACGACCTGGTGTCGGATTACGACGAGGCTCTGAGAATGTTCGAGACGAGCATTCACCCGGTGCTCGATCATCCGAGCGCCCTTTCCCGCGACAAGACGATCATAACCAAGCTCGTGGAGAATTATCCTGCCTCCGCGTGGCAGCCCTACCTGCGATTTAACGGCGGCCGAGTGATCGGTAGCATTTCGGCGACGGCGTCTGCCTCAGCTTCTAGTGCGCCGCCTACTTCTGCCTCTGGTGCGCCTACGCCCGTCATTACCTCGACGACGGCGGCTGCTGGACCCGCCACTTATTGAGTGTGTGTGATGCAGTGCGGGTGTGTGGTTTTTTTTTTGCAAACAGTGCGAATAAGCTTGTGCGTGTAGTGCAGAGTTTTCATAATAATCAATCAGCATTTATTTTGTTGGTTCAGTGTGTGTGCGCATATAATCACCACACCCACATTATTGTTGTTATTCCTATTCTTTATTCTTTATTATGCCATATGCTTTATATGTATTATATATTATTATTCCTTGTTACCATATGCTGTATATATTACATAATCTGTATATGTGTCTCACTCTTCTTTCCTTTCGAGAAGAAAAAATAAAGATTGAGGGGGAGAAAAAAGACAAAGTGGTCCGAGTTATTATTTTTCGTTTGTCTTCATTGTTATTTTTTATTGAAACAAATATGCACCACAATTGGACGTATATTATAAATACAATGCAAGAAGTTAGATGTAATTAACAATAGTAATAATAATATATTCAGGTGACATAATAATAATGTGGCATTATGTAGTGTCACATTATACAATATGTCACATTATCCAATGTGTTACATTACCCAATGCGTGTTACATCATACAAAATGCTATTGCTATTATATTACATCTTATATCACACCGATCTGAAAACTACGTCTTCTTCCTCCTCCTCCTCATCGTCCTCTTCCTCTTCTTCCTTTTCTTCTTCCTCATCTGGCGACGCCGAGCACAAAGTGATCACTTCTTGCTTCGGTGGCGGGTGCTGCTGCTGCTGGGGCTGCAACTGCTGCTGCTGCTGCTGGGGGCGCCGGGCAAACTCCTTGCCGTAAACGACGTCCAGCACGCCCACCAGCGTCGCTCGGACAGAGTTGCACGCGGGTCGGCTCTTGGAGCTTATCAGTATCACCGCGGACACGTCGACCGACGACGGACCGTTGCGAGACTGCACGGACAGTGCGAACGTGTAGTTGAAGATGAGCGAGGTTCGCTTGCGAGGAGGGTTCTGCTTCTACACTTCGATCCAATTCTTCGTGTCGGAGAAGCGCACGGACGCCTCCACGTCTCCCTGCCGATTGCTCTTGACCCGCACGATCATGCCGTTGTCTGCGGTGGGAACCACCACGTACACGTCCTTTGACGCCCCGCTCACGGCGGCGTTGACCGCAGACTCGATCAGGTACAGCAGGTTCATGGTGAGCTTGCGCTGGGTCGGGCCGTTGCTAATGTTGTTCGAGGTGGTCAGCTTGCGGTAGTAGAAAATCTCGTCTCCCCGCCGGTCGGCGGCGCCGCTCTCGACCACGAGCGGCGGCAGCGTCGTTTTCCTCCTCCTGGCGTTTATGGCGTTCAGCACGGCGTCTCGGCTCGACTCCGAGTACAGATACACGGCCGAGGTGGCGGTTTCCTTCGCGAAAACCGTCCACACCGTGACGTACTCTAGCGTCCCGTCGTAGGACGCCAGGTTGTCCTTCCACACGGGCGACACGCAAGACAGTTCCAAGTGCACCACGCGATGTCCGCCGACGGCGCACCTGCGGCGGTACGAGTCAAAGTCTATGCGCCGCACGATGGCGTTGTGCACCCAACTCTCGAACGCGGTCAGGAGCGCGCCGCACCTGTTGTGGTGCGTGGGCAGCCGCTCGAAATTGTTCCACGCGGGCCGGGTGTCGGAAAACACTGCGATCGGCACGCGTCTTGCGTCCGCGCCCGGCAGCAGCAGAAAGTGGTTGGGGTCGATCATCTTGGGTGCCGCGTCGACCGCCAGATTGAGCGTGGGCGACGGGTACTTATCGGAAAACAGCTGGTGAATTGGTAAAGGTACTTCTTTGGACACGAGGTACGCTTTGAGCTGCTCGGTGAAGAACCTCCACGTTTCGTCGTCGCCTCCGCCTCCTCTGCCGTTTTCCTGCTGCTCCTTCTTACCATTGTTACCACCCACTACTATCGTGCCGTGCTGCTGCTGCTGTTTCTGCTCGGTCCCATTATTTTCTTGCTGCTGTTGTTGCTTTTGGTCGCTGCTTCCCCAGTCGTCCAGTCGTTTTTTGGCGGCGGTGAATAGCTGCACTTGGACCGAGTCGTAGCGCCGGTCGTGCGGCATGCGCGGTTTGATTGCAGTTGTTGTTGTTGCAGTTGTTGCATTGTGACTATTGTGATTATTCTGATTATTAGAATTATTGGGATTATTGGGATTATTCTAATTGTTCTTATGGGGCTGCTGCTGCTGCTGTTGTTGCTGTTGCTGCGGGCGCCTGCTGCCGGCGACGTTGGGGACCACGTGGCTCCAGCACGCAGACGTATCAACGTATTGTTGTTGTTGTGTGTAAATGTCCTTTATCCTTTTATCGCTTTCTCGTTGCTTCTCAAGTATAGTCGACTGACTTAGAGTAAAAGATTAAATATATATAGTAGGGGTATTTGATAACAATTAATAATTACCACCGCTAACAACAACAACAACAACATGAGCAACAGACGCCGCGCCGGCGACGGCCAAGACCCAAAGTCGACCACCAACAACAACAACATTTTCGCGCTGCACGGCGCCGCCATACACGCGCACAAAGCCGCCGCTGCAGCTGCGGCAGGCGAGGCGCTGCCCTCAAAGGACGTTGCGGACGCCGACGATTACTCGCCCAGCGACGCGCTCATACCGCCGCCGCGCGAGAGCGTCTTTGCCAAGTCGGATCGCAAGCGCGACCACTTTCCCGAAATCACAAACGAAGACGTGTTGCGCATGGCAATGTTTTTCAACATCGACGAAGATCCCACCAGCTTCGCCAACGCCACCGAATACTTTACCCGGGGAGGCGGGGTGCGCGACGGCTCGACCAAGAGTTACATATCCGGAAGCACGTTCGTGTCCAACGTGGCCACCCAGCTGCAGTCGATGGCGCAAAAATACATAGAGACCGTCACCGAAATGGACTTTATGGAGCGACTGTACGACGAATTTCCCACCCTGTACAGACCCAAGGACTCCAATTACCTCACGTGGGTAAAGTACTTTCTCGAGTGGATCTCGGCGCTCAACAACACGCCCAACATCACCGAGGCGCTGGAAACTCCGCGCCAGATCGTCATCGACACGACGCCCAAGCGGCGGCAACACCTCCGCGGCGGCGCGGAAGCGGAAATTAACGACGACGAAGACGAAGAAGGGGGCGGCGACGGCGAAGACACGGCCGTGCTCGGGGTCACCGTAAACGACGTGTACCCGGCGTACAAAAAATGCGCCACCACCGACGCGGTGCTGACCATGATCGAAATTCTCAACGCCAGCCCGGACCAAGTCGATCTGGACGCGGCGCTGCACACGGTCAAGCAGAGCAAGCTGGAGACGAGTCCGCGCGTGGGCGTCTACCAGACCACCAACCTGATCAATTTCCACCTGCACCGATTCGACCTGATCGACATGGACGACAGCATACAGTTTCTGCACGAAATCACGCGCACCGCCATCGCAAACAACATCGTCTTTCCCGGGCCCTTTTGCACCATCAACAACATAAAGACGGAAAACAGACAGTTTGTAAAGTACTGTCTCATCAAACTGATCAACGATTTCAACGTGTATCCGCGAGACCTGTACAGCATTCACTTCGTCAACCTAAACTCGTATACCACCGTGCAGACGCTCGTACGCTCGCACGCGCTCACCAGCACCACGGCGCTGGCCATACTGCAGGACATGACTCGCATCCGCCCGGTGACGAACGCGGCGGGTAACGTGTTCTGCGACAACCTGACCATGTTTCGACGCATGCTCAAGGTGATCAAGACGGGCATCTATCCGGACTCGCGAGAGAAGCCGCGCACCATGTCGGTCAAGAAGCGCTACACGTGCCTCATCCTGGCGCAGACGTACGTGGAGCTGGTGTTCGACGCGTTCCTTCGCTTCAACCGCTTCGACGTGGCCGAGAACGCGTTCCTCTGGCACTCGCTCTTTAATCGACTGGCCAACCTGTTCCGCTCGCTGTGTCGCGAGATTCGCAACGGCAACGCCGACCTGGGCTGCGTGCCCATGGAGCTGCTGTACGATCTGGACGACAAGTGCAACTCTTACCTGAGCGAGTTTCGCCAGTACACGTTCGCCGCCATGGACTCGCCCGACTCGGTGTTTCTGCCCGAGGTGGCGTCGCCCGCGAGTCTGGCCGCCGTCTACGTGGACGAGCTGACCAAATTCGGACTTATGGACATTCACGCGCGCAACGTGGTCACGGACTGCTACGATCGCGTGCAGCGCTTCGCGGAAAAGTTCAACCGCAGCTGCGGCCAGTCGGCGGGCGCGCTGGGCCGACAGCGAGAGGCGTCGTCGCGCTACGATTACGACATCGACGTCGAGCACAACCTGCCGCCCAGCGAGCGCAAGCGGCGACGCAAGGAGCGTCTGAACCTGACGTGGAACCGGCGCTACGACAGCGTGGGTAAGTGCGCCCAGTTCCGCGAGCTGTCGTGGTCGCCCATGTTTCCCACGGTGCTGCGCAACAAGCTGCTGGCCGGCACGTGCGGCCGGCGACTGGGCGGCGGCGGCGTCGACGGCGGCGACGACACGGCGCGCTCCGTGTCCGACGCCGACGTGCTGGCCACGCGACACATCCACGAGGTTCACGGGCGCGACTACACTTGCGATTTCATGACCAAGGAGGAGTACGCGGCCTACGTGCGCCAAGGCACGCTCGTGAGCCGCGAGCTGCAGGTGAACGAGCTGTGCAAGCACTGGGACTGCACCTTCCGAAACAGCATGCTGACCAACGAGGCGCTGACCGCGGACAACGACGACGAGTTGTTCAACAACGAGAACGAGATACTCAACCGTACGCTCATCGGTTACGCGAGCGCCGACGGAAACTACGCGACTGTGCGGCCGGACGCCTCGGGCAACCGCATCGGCTACCCCGGCGGAGTGGACTTGCGACGCGAGCCTCCTTTCGAGGTGCACCAGATGATCCAATCGTACGTGGACATGGCCGTGAACAAGCAGGCGCAGCTGGCCAACACTTGCGGCGTGAGCGTGGACTCGTCCGACGACGCCATGACGGAAAACATAATTCTGCTGGCGGTTCAGGACGCGATCAAGTCCGAGCAGCAGCGCATCTTTTCGGGCGAGAGCACCACCATCGGCGAGGTGGAGGACCGGGAGCGCGCGATCGTCAACAGCATCGAGGACATCAAGAACGTGATTCCTCACTACGGATTCGCCAACAAGCACCAGATCCTGACCATCGAGTCCATCTTCCGCTACCTGTACGTTCACCGGCGGCCGCTGGACCTGCTCAAGTTCGCGCTGAGCCAGGGCATTCACCCGATCGCCCTGTACAACATGTGCACCACCCGCGACGGCTCGCACGCCTTCGTCTCGGGAGGCTACGAGATGACGGCCAACAACATGGTGGTCGCCGAGCGAGTGGTCCCCGTGCCCCAACGGGCCGACGGGGTCGTGTGCAAGCGCTTCTCGCACGGCACGCTGCAGGGCATGGCTCACGCGGCCGAGATCGCGGACGCGCGCCGGCTGCTGACGGGCTGGCTGCGGCGCAGCAACACCCTGTCCAAGAACGACATTTACGCCGACATAATCCAGTCGTTCATGGCCGTGTTTCAGACGGGAGTGGACTCTCTAAAGTTTTACCTTAACATGACTGCTTTTTCCATAATAGATTTCATTACTTACGTCTTCAACTTTGCCATTAACAACGCCATGGGACTGTGCGGCCGCGGCGGCGCGGTGGCCACCTCGGTGGGCGAGGCGGTGGCGGCCGAAGAGGGAGGCGGTGGCGGCGGTAGCAGCAGCAGCAGCAACAAGTTCCATTGGAGCAACGAGCCGCGACCGACGCTGATGGTGCGCTTCAGCCAGATGCTGCGCGATCGCCTTCGCAGCAGCAACATTTTGAACGGGCGCACTTACTACAACCACGCGTCGTTCATCAACGAGCAGGCGCAGCGCGAGCTGGGTTCGACGTACATGAACAAACTGCGCAACCAGCTGGACGACGCGTCGATGCGCAGCAAGCGCTACATGGAGCGCGGCGCGCACCCGAACCAGCGACGGGACGTGGTGGAAGAGCTGTTCGACAACATAGAGTTTCGCGCCGTGACTGCGACCAGGCCGATGCGCGACAACGAGTGGGGCGTGGGCGTGTTCGTGCTGGACCACGTGAACGTGTACGCGGTGGAACACAGCAGCGAGCGCTTGTTTTACTCGCTGCACACGTACAAAAAGCCGACCACCACTCACATGCAGGAAAACGCGTTCGACGTGACGCACGACGACTGCATCGTGACTTCCAAGACGCTGGACGAGTGGACAAACAGCGAGATCGATTACGCGTTCGACCTGCTTTACGAGCTAACGTCAGACTATTTGGTGGACAAGAACTCTGGCACCAGTCGCGCCAACCAACTGTACATCGTGAACAACGCGACGAAAGAGATCGAGATCAACATGTACGTGGACCGGTCGGACTGCGCCATTTATTCGGACATGATCAACAAGTACGACCGCGTGGTGAGCGCGATTCGGGACAGGCTGATCAATTTGCGCCACAAGCTGACCGAGCTCGCCAAGAACGCGCGCAGCGACCTGAAACGCAGCGCGTATTACGAGCAGATCGCAGAGGTCACCGAGTGCATCGACAATCACACGAAATACATTCAGATCGGCACGGGCGACGGTTCCGACTTGGCAAACGCCAACAGCATAGTGGTGAACCAGCGCATCAACGACATGCTCAACTTTAGCTGGGACGCGTCTTGCACCGACTACAGTAGGGACTCCAAATTCGTGAACGCGGGAGTGACCAACGACGGGCGGTACTACACGATAATCGACGGTTACAACCGCGACCCGACGACAATGTTCGTTTCTCCCGAGGCGCAGGAGCGAGAGGAGAGGGCCGTCGCCGCCGCCGCCTCTGCTGCGGCTAACGGTGACGACGGTAACGGGGACAGTGGTAACGGGAACGGGCGTGGCGACGGTGGCAGTGGAACCGGCGGCAGTGGTAATGGAGGTAATGGTGGTAACGGTGGTAACGGCGGGCCGCATGGCGGGCCGCAGCATCAGCCACCGTCAACACCCGGGGGGCAAGGGCCAAACTTTCCTCCTCCGACAAGAGCTCCTACGCCTCCGCAGGTACAGCAACAGCAGCACTTGTTGGATACGACTCGAGGACCGCCGCCGCCGCCACCCGCATCGGACGCCATCACAGGATTCGCATCAGCCGCAAATCAGCCGCAGCCAGGGGGCATGATGCCACAGATTATAGGACAAAAAAAGCTAAAACATGTATCACCTCGACGCCAACAGAAGGAGACTCCAGCAGAACAACTTACTAGTGAGTTGGCAATGAAATTAAAACATATAAATGAGAAAGCTGCCGCTGCAGCGACAACGGCAACGACATCGGCAGCAGCAGCAGCAACAACGGAAACATGACAAGTACCGATTGAATGAAAAAAAAGAAGAATAAGAATGCTAAAGGTTATAGTAAATAATAATAATAACAATAATAAATTGTAATAAAAAGTCATCATTGAGTGGTGTTATTTTCTTTATTTCATTCCTTGCTTGTTCCTTCAATTGTTTCTTCTCTTCACTCATTCTTGGTTGCTATTGTTAATGTTGCTGTTGTTATTGTTGTATGTAGAGCAGCACACCGAATCACCGGAAGGAGGTAAGACACTGCACGAATGGGCACTGCACTGCGCGAATAAGGCACTCCATCGAAGGCACTGCACTGCACCAAAGGGCACTGGGCGAAGTAGGCACTGGGCAAAGTAGGCAGCACTACACTATGCACTCAACGTATTTTTTTTCTCTTCACATGTCGACCATCTAGCTGAGGAAATAGTACGGCTGATTATTGGCTTTCTTGCGTGGATGCGGCTGACGCATCTGCTGCCGTAAATGCGGATCCCGAAGCATCTGCACCAGCTGCTGCGGTGACGGCAGTTGTTCTTGCGAAGCCCGCTGCTGTTGCGGCTGCCCCTTGCTCGGCATCGGCGGATGCCGCGCATGTTGCTGCGCCATAATCGCGTGATAATGTTGCTGCACCGACGGTGGCAAGTCGGTCACCGTGCAATAGTGTTCTTTTTCCGACACGTCTACCATTTCCACGTCTTCTGCTTCTTCTTCTTCTATCTGACTTATCCGCTGTTGTGCCATGTAATGCTATGGTACTACATATTTTTGACGAATTTTTTTTACGAATATTGAATTATTTTATTCATATTATTTATATCAATGAAAAGTTCTCGTCAATTTCTTGCCCTCCATCATCCTCGTCTTCATACTCTTCGTACTCCTCGTCTTCTTCGTCATCAAATGAGTCGTCGTCGTTGTCCGAGTCGTCAAATTCATATTCTAATTCACCCTCGCGCAATTCAGTGTCACACGATTGTGCATTTTGTTCTACTAGTACTACTTCGTCGTCCATGATGGGTCTGCTATTGCTCCTCTCGCTTCTTCGCGGTGTACTTTTTCGTCGTCTTTTTTATCGTTACTTCCAAAAGTAGCACACAACACAACCACCCGTCACGCAGGTATGAATACATGTGCCGAGCCAAGTTTTTTTTTATAATTTCATACTACGTCATTATCGTTATTTGTATAATTACAAACTATTGATAATCCACCATTCCTTCCTCTCCTTCCTCCTCGTCACCAAACTCATTACCCGCTTCCCCCTCATCTTCCCCTTCTTCTTCTTCTTCCCCTTCTTCCTCTTCTTCCCCTTCTTCCTCCTCATCGTCGCCCTCCTCCTCACCACCTCCGGCCAGCAACGCCGCACGGACTTTTCTCTTTTTCTTGTTCATCGTATCCCAGTAAATGTGCTGCGCGCTGTCCGTCACGTCGGCCCCGTATTCGTTGGTCCCAGTGGCCGTGCTTTTGAAAAACTTCCTTCTGATGTAGGCGTCTTGCTGCTCGATCGCGTCCAGCCCCTCGAGCGAGTACAGCGTCTCGTACCGTTTCAGATGCGACTCGTCCACCACCGCGTCCAAAATCGACGTGCGCTTCTGCTCCTTTGCAATGGCCTCCGCGTAAGCGCTTGCCAGCATGAAGCCCCTGACGACTCGCACCCCGCCGCCGGCTCCGGCGTCGCCGCAAGGCGACCGCATCCGACTCACTTTGATGCCTATGCGCTCCAGCTCTCGCTCGAAGGCTCCTGCACTCTTGAGACACTCGTGCGCGTGCACCATGGCGTGGGGAACTTTTTTGCCCATGTACATAATTCCAAACATGTCCGTCGTCACGGTCTTCTTGAAATTTGCAATGTCGTTTTTCACCAGCTCGCGCAGCTCCTCGACCGCCACGAAAGCATTGGCGCTCCTGACCCGGACCAGCTTGAAACTCAGCATGGCGGCGATCACGTTCTTGTAAGACGAAAACACGGCGGTGTTCTTTCTGATGTATTCTTCAAACTCGGCCGTGCATCGCTTGTAGTTGCTATCGTTCACGCCGCCCATGCGAGGGATGACGTCTTTCGTGAGGATGCGCATGAGCGCGGCGCCCAGCTTGCGTATCACTTCCTCGTTGCCGAGCGAGCTGTCGCCCAGCATGTGTCTGTACACCGGGATGGATTTGATGCCGGGCTCGTGACGCGCGGTCAGCGTCGGCGTGTCCAGCGGCAGCAGCGTGTTCACGGCACCCATCGACTCGGCCGGGCAGTCGAACATCGTGTTGGCCCGCGTGTTGAGTAATGCCACGTACTCGGAAAAGAGCAGCGGGTACTCGGCGCCAAACATTTTGCGCGCGTGCCTGTCGTTTGTCGCGTACAGCAGGTGACGCTTGCGGAGGGCGCTCTTGCAGTTGTAGAAGTAAGATAGCATCGGCACTATCATGAAGCGAGAGATCTCGGCCGTCTCGCCCGGGTGAAAATACGGCAGCTCGTTCGAAGTGGCCACGATCTTGGCCGTCACCCGAAACTCTTTGTTGAGCGCCGCGTACGGGGCTCGCTGATTGATTATGTCTCCGCCCGTAAAGCGCTTCAGCAGCGCCTTGCCCGCCGACGTCATTTCCAAAACCGACATTTCAGACACGAAGAGGAAGCGCAGGTCGGAGTTGGAATTGCGGAAAGTCGCGTCCATGTGAGTGCTCCGGCCGGTGAAATATTCCCCGTTGAGGTTCACGATGAGTTTGCTGCCGCTGCCGCCGAGCGCCGCCGAGAGTATGTTTATGAACACGCTCTTTCCGTTCACCGCCTCGCCGTGCAGGTAAAGAATTTCGCGGCTGCGGGAGCCGGTGCTGAGCCCGATGGCCAAGTAGTTCATTACCATCTCCGACATTCGGCGGCTGCCGAAGATGTCGTCGAAAATAGCCCATATTTTCTCTTCGTACGTCATTCTCTTTTTCACGAACACCACCGGACCGCCGTCGTCGTCCTCTTTTCCGCATACCACCAGATCGTTATAGATCAAGTTGAAAGCGTCGGGCTTGCTAGTTATCATGTGCCGCACCGAGAGGTAGCGACAGGCGGTCATGTACTGTTCTTCGAACAGCTCGTCGTCGTTCACGGCGCGTCGCATCTCCTCGGCGGAGAACAACGTAGTCATCGTCTTCTTGACGCGATCGCGGTGGAAGCTCTTGGACACGTACTCCTGCTTGAATTGCGCCTGCTTGCAGAAGATGGCGTGCGCGCAGTCGACTATTCTGAATAGCATCTTGCGCAGGTACTCGCGGCCGCCTCGCAGCGGATGAACCTCGACCGAGTAGTGGTCGATGTACTCGCCCAGCCCGAGCGACGGATCGATCTCTGCCCGGTACATGCATATCTGGCTCGGGTCCCAGGGCACAAACTTTGCCTCGCGCAGATCGTACGTCGTACTGTTGGGAAAGACGAGGTAGCGGTCGCCCGACGGCTTGGACTGGTGGTCCCCGATGTCGGCGCTGCTCAAATCCATTTTTATGAGTTTCTGCATGTTAATGAGGTTACCCAGCGAGTCATACAGCTTGAACATCATGTCCAGGGGGCCGTAAGGGTCCTTGCAGTGCATGTTACTGAGAATCGCCTTAAAAATGGCGTTCTGAAGGGGCACGATCATGTTGGTCATGGCCTCCTGTTGGTAGATGCCGCGGCTCGGGTTGTAGCGGAGCGTGTCGTAGCGATCGTTAGTCGTGTCGAGCACGATGACGCACTGGCCCTCGGTCACCATGCGGAAGATGTATTTCACAAAAAATGGCGTGCAGTTAAAATTGACGCTCGCCTGGGTCATATATATCCACTTGTGCAGCAGCCGCTCCGACTCGTCGGAAAACTGAAAGGGCGGCTCGAACTTGAGTCGGTAGATGGCTCGCGGGGGCACCACCAGCTTGGGCTTGCCGTTCTCGTCGTTGGGCGGACTCCTTTCCCAGAGGTATTGAATGCAACGCAGATATGCCACCCCCGGGTCGTGGGTCGCTCTGCCGGCGTCCGGTAGCATGCACAGAGAGCGGTACATGTCCATTCCGGCCATGCCCATGTTCGACGCGATGAGCGGCGTAAATCGGGAAAACCAGAGACGATAATCGGCGCCGTAGCGATATTGGTAAACCAGTTTCTGGATGCCCATCGCGAAGGCTCTCCCGCATAGGTCGTTTGCTCGTTTTACTTCGTTTTTGTAAGCCTTGGCGTATACTGGATGCATTGTTCGAAATTGTTCACTATCGGTCCCACTTTCTTTTTCCGATAACTCCTCTCTCCCAGGTCATTGTAGTACCGGTGGATTATGGCGTCGTATTCCTCGCTTGTTTTGGCCGCGGCCGTGGGATCTTTGGCAGTGCGTCTCTTTTTTGCAGGCGGCGGTCCGCCGTCGTCGTCGTCACCGCCGATCACTTGGTCAGCAGCAGCAGCAGCATCGTCGTATTCGTCTTCGTCTTCTTCTTCTTCGTCAGACGAGACGTCCAGCGCAAATTGCTGGTCTTCTTCGTCATCGTCGTCGTCGTCTCCCCCTCCTCCTGTAGGCGACAGCGGTAGGGGAGAGTTGGCATAATAGTGATTGGCATTGGCATCATTGTTACCATTGTTGTTATTGCTATTGTTATTCTTATTCTTATTATTCTTATTGATATTAGCAATGTCTTCAATCGTAACCAGATGGTTCTGCAATTTCTCTCGCCGCAACTCTTCCTCTCGCTCGAGGGTGCCCTGCATTTCTTCTTCTCCTCCTCCTCCTTCTTCTGCTGCTGTAGTCGCTCCCGCCTCTCCCCCGCTTCCCGCACCGTCGTGCTCGCTGTCGTAACGATCAAAGACCTCGATCGGGGGCAGAGGCTGCTCGTCTACCGCGGCGCCATCGTTCGCTTTGCTTCCGAATTTCAAGCCGCTCGAAAGAAACTCCAACTGCAACCCGCCACCGCCGTGGTGGTCGTTTTTTCGAGAGGTCCCCGCGGTCTTTCTTCTCTTGCTGCGGTTGTTTTCTTGCCCCCCTTCTTCTCCTTCGTTACCGTCGGCGTCTTCACCTGGATGTTTCCGCTTTACCGCGTTGCCGGCGTTACCGGCGTTGCCGGCGGTGCTGCTGCTGCTGTTACTGGCACTACCACTGGCATTGACGCCGTTTGCCGCTGCCGCCACCGCCGATGCTGCCACCGGATCATCTTCCTTCTCGGTCGTTGCCGTTGTTGCTGTTGTTGTTACGTTGTTGTCGTTGTCCCTCTTCCTCTTGTTGTTGTTCTTGTTCTTGTCCCTCTTGGCCTCGCGCTTGCACGAGTAGCGACAGCACATGTCCACGTCGTACACAAACTCCGAGTCGTGGTTGGGAATTCTATGCATGGACAAGAGGCGCCTGATTTGTCGCATTGGCGGCGCGCCTCCTGCGAACTGCAGCGTCCGATGGGTACCGGCGACCGGATCAAACTCCGATATTTCGACCAGGCGGTACGGATCGTCCTTGGGCGGAACGGCGTGAGGCTTGACCGAACCGTACATCAGCCAGCTGTAGGAACCGGCAGACGCGTCCAGTTTGGCGTGGGGCACGACTGCCGCTAGTTTCTCGCGTAGCGGAGTCAGCACCGACTTGCCGCAGTACTTGAGCTTGCTGACGTACGAGAAGTTGAGCAGCTGCACGTGGCATCGTTGCGTGCTGCTTCTGGTGAGATAGGCTACTTTAAACTTAAAGTTTTCGGGAAGCAACGCTGCCACCTCGTCACGCAGCCGGAGAATCACTTCGCCCACGGTCCCTCTGACTTTGGCGATAGACGTCTCGGCCGAATCAAAGTCCAAGGCGAAGCGGTACAGCGCCTTGTGCTTCTTTTTGGTGAACTCGGCATCGAACCAGCGCTTACGTATTTCCTCTCTCTCGTACACGCAGGAACAGGCGGGCGTCGCACCGACGACCTCCTGCACGTTTCCCGCGATCTTGTCCCTGGCGAAGTAGGGCACCGACTCCGGATCCGAGTGGCAAATCAGTCCCGCGTTCGTCAAGTGAGTGTAACCGACGGCGACCGGGGAGGCCATGCCTTGCACGTGCCCCGACGGCGGCGTGCCGATCACGCTTCTTCAAAATCTGAGGAGGGCAGACGAGTCCTCCCTTTCGATGACGTACTGCGCCGTCTGCCACAAGACCATGATACGCCGTAGTGGTTTATCATACAACAACAACGGCCACGGTAGGGGGCGGCAGCAGCGCCAGGAGCAGCAGCGCCATGAGCGGGAACAGCAGCGGGAGCAGCAGCAGGGGCAGCAGCAGCAGCAGGGTGAGCAGCAGCGGCAGCGGGGCGAGGTGGACGACGGGGACGACAAGGAGAATGTGGGTGGGGCGGCGAACAAGAAGCACTGTAGTTGCCACAGACGATGAATATTGATGACAATGATTATTAAATATTCCGGAGAGGAAAAAATAATAAATGTTTTTTTTTGTTGTTGTTTCAACAGCACACACACAATTGTCTCGTCTCTTGTGTCCTTCTTCTTTAAACCAACGACGCGAGGTCGTACAACACGGCCGTCTGTCTCGCGCACGACGACCACAATGGACGACGCAGGAGCGGCAGCAGCAGCAGCAGGAGTAGGCAGCGGCGGTTGTAAAAGTAATAGCAGTAGCAGCAGTAGCAGCGACGCCCAGTTCCTCAACAGCAAACAGCAAGACTCGCTAAACTTTCTCGCTTTGCTCGCTGCACTTTACGAAGTCGACAACTGCGTAATCAGCAGTAGCGGCTGTAGCGAAAACTCTGCATACAGCGAAAAATCTCCATGTAGCGAAAAGTCTGCCTATTGCGAAAACTCTGTTGGTGCAAACAGCGACGGCAGCGACGAAAGAGCCGCTCGCTCTTTCCTACTGGAATGGCACAACGCCGCATATTTATACCCCGGGAAGAGGAAGGGTGTGGGTAAAGGAGGAGAGAGAGAGGAAGAAGAAGAAGAGGATGAATGGGGAGTAGTTGAAGATGAAGAAAGGGGGCAATGGGGGATTGTTGAAAATGAAGAAGAGGAGGAAGAGGAAGAACAACAAGAAGAACAAGAAGAAGAAGAAGGAGGAGAAGCAGGATTAGGACAAAGGAGAAGAGGGGAGGATATCCGGGAACTGGCTAACGTGGTGGCCAACGCCCAAGCCAGCGCCGTGGGCAAGGCGGCAAACGGGTGGATCGAACCGGAACGCTGACACCGTCTCAGCAACCATCCTTTCGTGGTGAAGGTCGTCAAGCCGGTGATGTGCGGCGCCTGTCTGGACCCGCGCAGTTCCGGTTTCGCCAAGATCTCGCAGCCCGTGGTTCCGCCCGGGTGGCTGAGCGACGTCTTTGTCAAGTCCCCCCACTTTCACTCGTTCGTTTACGCCGCTTACAAGTACGGGGCTCACGACAAACTGTTTGCCGCCATGGGCAACGGGACGTTCGTGACCGCGTACAATCGCATCGCCAAGACGGTGGCCGCCCCGCTGCACGAGAAACCGCCGCCGGTGTCCAAGCGAGACTCGCCCCTGAAGCAGGGCGAAATTCTCTGCCGCTACTACATCGAGCCCGCCACGAGAACAATTGCTGCTAATGCTGCAAAGCATGGGCATGGGCATCGGCAGCAGCAGCAACAGCAACAGCAGTCGGGCAGGCTGTCGCCGCCGTACCCGGACTTTTCCGAGATATTCGGCAACGCCAGCATCGCGGGCGAGATACCCGACCTGCCGGCCGATCCGACGCCGCGTGCCGTCGCGGACGCAGAGTGCTACATATCCCGCGTGTCGCGAGAGATTGCCAGCGACGTGGAGCGACGGCTGCGCGGTCGCCTCATTTCCGAGCTGTTGCCCTGCGAGAAACACGCGGGCAAACTGTGCGTGTGCCGCCGGCGAGAAGAGGACGAGGTCGGGAGGAGAAGAATAAAAAGGAGCGGTAGGCGAAGAGGGCAAAGGGACCGAGACTAAGTAAAATAAGTAAAGCAACTTACTCAAAAAAATAAGTAAATAAATAAATACACAAATAAATACACGAATAAATAATTACACACGCATCACACTACGTATTCTTTCTTTTCTTCTTATTCTTCCTCTCTTCTTTTTTTGTCAAGAATGACATCTCATTTTTCTCTCCTCCCCCGAATCCCTCTTCCCTCTCATTCTTCGCCCTTTTAATCTTTTGCTTTCTCTTGTGTTGTTGCTGCTGCTGCTCTTCTTCGCACTGACGTCGTCGTTGGTTGAAGCGATTGAAACAGGCCTCGAAAATTCGGGGGTCGCTGACGATCACTTCGGAAACGGCAAAGTATTTGTAAACGTCGTAAACGGTGGTCGCGTTGGCCCCGGTCCACGACTGCACCTGCGCCAGCGTGTTGCGTAAGACTCTAGCGTAAGGTTCGTGCTTGCAAGAGAGCAGTAAAAAGTGGGTGAAGTTAATGAAATCTCGGGTGTATTCCGAAACGTCGTAAAACATTTCGTTTGCCATTGTTGCCGTCAAGTAGTTCCTCGGACCTATTATTTTCCGCCCTTCTCCCCACTCCCACTATCCGTGTTTTTTTTTTCATTTTTTCCTGTCTCTCTCTATCTTTCTCTCATTCTTTCAATCCATCCATCCATCCATCCATCCATCCATTCCCTTCCGGGAAAGAAAGACAGACACAAGAAAGACAGATACACAAGAAAGAAAGAGAGAGAGAGAGACAAAAGACAGATAGATAAATAGGAAAATGAATGTGATAGTATTTATTTCTTTGTCTTTATTATTCAAACGTAAGAAAGAAATAATAAAATAATATTGAATAAAACAAATAAAAGCAGCACAGCACTCAAGTGGCAGTGCGCCTCCTTTTTTTCGCGGAGGAGCGAATGTGCATCGTGTGGCCCGGATCGACGCTCTGCTTCCAGTTGAGCGTGGCCTCGTCGATCTGATCGAAGATACGGTACGCCACGTAGTCCACGATGTACTTGTGCGGCGCGTGCAGTCGAGTGGTCTTGAGCAGAAACAGCGGCACGTGTATCACCTCGCGTCTCTAAAAGAGAAAATCGGTTCGCGGGAATCGCTTCCAAAAGACGACGTACATGACGTTCCTGTCGTTGGCCGGTTTGATTTCCATGTTTGTTCGCATGTCCACTTTTACGTGAGGCGACTGGTCGTACTTTATGCTGTAGGCGGTAAAGTCCCCATCGTCCAGAGCCTCTTCTTCTTTCTCCTCGTCTTGTCCGTCTCGCGTGTTGTTATCGTCCTTTAACTCGCGATGCAGCGGGTACACGCGAATGTGCCTGCCCTCGTTATTAAACAGCGGAGGCAAGTGGACGGCCAACGCGTCGTACAGGAACTCTCTTTCCGCGTCGCTGAAGGCGCCTTCGGTCGGCGACGACGTGACGGTCGTCTTGGTGCCGTCGAACTTGAAAGCGACCGAGTCCCGGCGCGCCGACGGCTGCTGCTGCGGCGGCTCGTAGCCGGGCACCTCGGTCCACATCCGGAAGCGAGCGTAGTTGCGCATGCAGTTGAGCGTGTGCGATATGACCGGATTCACGTTAATCTGCACCATGCCGTGCTTGCGACAGTTGCGGCGCTTGATGATGTCTCCGATCGTGCGTTCCGTGTAAGCGCTCTTGTAGTGAAAGTGCCCGTTGTACTCCACCATGAGATTGAGCTGCTTGCAGTAAGCGTCGGCGCGATAAGGCACCGCGTGTTTGTCGAGAAACTCGTTTTTGAACCCTCGCGCACCCACTCGAACGACGGATCGCTGGCCGCCGCGAAGGCGCACTTGACCAGCTCGTTAATCCCGTGCTGCTGCTGCTGCCCTTGCTGCTGCTGTTGCTGCGGATGCATCGGTAACCGAGGAAGCGGGTGGTCGTCGCCCTCCTCCTCATCACCGTCCTCACTCTCATCGGCTGCCTTGCACTTCTTTGTATTGTTACCGTTACTGTTATTACTATTACTGTTATTATTATAGTGGTAGTATTGTTCTTCCTCTTTTTCTTTGGTTGTTGTTGCTGTTGCGGTTGCCTCTTCTTCTTATTATTCCTATTGTTATTATTAATATTGTTATTATTATTAGTAGTTGTAGTATTATTTTAGCATTAGCATTCTGTTCTTCGCCGTCGACCACCCTCTCTTTGTCTTCCGGCATCACGCGAACGTCGATCCGACCCGGCCCGCTCGCAAGGCGCACGCGCAGGTTCGTCTCGCCTCGGTAATCGCGGTCGTTGTCAGCGATGAAAAACGAAGGCAGCGGTTTGTCGGCCACCTTGACCGTGCCGGTGCGCTTGTCCACCGAGATTCGAGCGGTCAGCCCTCCGTCGTCGTCAGCGGGGGCAACCCACACGTCTTGCGAGAAAGCGCCACCGGCCGCCGACTTGACGACCACGACGGCTGCCGCTGCTCCCTTCGAGGACGAAGAGGAGGATGAGAAAGAGAGCTGTTGCAGCAGCAAAGTTCGCGCGCTCGGATGAGTTTGGTGCAGCGCGACTCCGTTGTAAATCCAAATGTCTACGGGCACGACGACGTCGTCGTCGTACAGCAGCCCGACTCCCGCGCAAAACGAAGACTCTCGCGGAGACTCGTCCAGTGCGACGGCCTGGTTTCTCCTGGCGCCGATGTGGGCGAGCGCGGGAATGGGTCGTCTCTCGATGGTGGGCTGCTCGCCCTCCACGACCATCGCGTGTCCGTTCGGCTCGTCGCACCAGCACCACGCGACTGCTCGGTGACACCGACTGCCGGGAGGAACGCCAATCACCGACCAGTCTTCGTTCGAGAGCAGGGTCAGCTAGCGCACGAATTGCGCAAAGGTTCGATGGTCGCGATGCAGGCGAACCGGCTCGGCGGCGGCGCCCACGAGCAGCGATCGGAACCGCGACAGTCCTCGCTCCTCCAGATAGGCTCCGGCACTCTCCATGTTACTGGCGTTAGTGATTGTGGCTTGCTCGGTTGCTTGCTTGCTTGCTTGCTGCTGCTGCGGCGGCGGCTGCTGCTGCTGATTAACTCGTCGATGTGCGCGTGCGGCCAACTATCACTCCCCCATCGACGCTAATATAGGCGTATCTCGTTTATTTGTTTCTCTTTGTTTATTCCTTCCTTCCTTCCTTTCCCCGTAACAAACACGTTGTTACGTACTTAGTTAAAAATGCACTGTCTGTCCTACCTGCTGACAAAGAAGGAGGCTTTGTATTATTGTCACATGGTAGCTACAACGAAAAAGCTAATGAGGCACTAGCAGCCGTGTTCAATGAACACAAGGAAATTTCACTGGCGAAAGTCAAGAGCAGAGCTGTAGCGATGTGCCGGGACATGAACCTAGATAAAGTATTGAAATCAATAGGAAAAAGCAAGAATGACAGTCTAGATGTGTTCTTTAGCGCGAAAACTCACAAAAAAGGTGTCCCGTTCAGAGTAATAGTTTCGGAGAAAGGCACATGGCAGAAATCTATTGCAGTCTATTTATTAGACAAGCTTAACCTACTCGAAATTAAAGATCCGTTCATCACGAAAAATTCCGAGGAAGTGTTAGCCTTTGTAGAGGCCAACTGTAACGCGGGACTAAAGGCCTTCTCAGCAGATGTTAAGGACCTGTATTATTCTTTGCCACAGAATGAATTGTTAAGTTGTGTTCAATCATGTATAGATGAATTTGGGGCAGTAAGATTTAGTACGAAGGCGGGCACAACCGTTGAATATTTTTTAGAACTTTTAGACTTGTACATGAAGTCGACATTTGTGCAAAGAAATGACATTGCGTACCTTCAAAAACAAGGAGTCTGTATAGGATCCTGCTTAGCGCCTGTTTTAAGCAACCTGTACTTAGCCAAGCTAGACAGAGACCTGTGCTCACGCATCAATGATACAAAAGTTGTTAAAATATTTCGATTTGTTGATGATTTTTTGGTGTTTGTGAATGGTCAGCCAGACAACTTTGACACAGTGTGTTCAGCTATTAGTAACATTATACGCGAGTGCCTTTGTCCTCTAGAAGTTACGTTCGAAGTGCCTATAGAACAAAAGGTCAAATTTCTGGATATTAAATTTACCTTCGGTGATGAACTAACTTGCTGGTGTTACAGTCCCCGGACAAATAAACCGTTGTTGTCATATCATTCAGCCCATTCTAAACTGGTAAAAAGAGGAATTGCGAAAATGTGTTTCACTAACGCACTAACTAAATCATGCCATCATTGCACTGACGAAGCCTTCACACAACAAGCCATGCGGCTACATGAAGCAGGCTATCCCAATCATGTACTGACATCAGTTGCAGAGGGAATACTTCGGCAAGTGCAGCAATCAGGGACTGCTGAACGAGCGGAAAGAGATAGTAACCGAGAGAAAAAAAAGACCAACAGTGATACCTTATATCCACCGGTTGTCGCACAACCTAAAGAAAATTGCCCACCGAGGTAACACTGATGTGGTTTTTTCAGCACCCAACAAACTAATCAGCCTGTGCAGGAAAACAAGACCAGAAAAGAAAGAAAGTGCCCCTAGCTGCCAAGTTAAACACAGGAAGAAGTTCAGAGAATGTAAGACTTCAATTATTTATCGTATACCCTTATCGTGTGGGAAGTATTACGTCGGACAGTCGGGCAGATGCATTAATGATAGACTGCGCGAACACAAAAATAAAGTCGACAAACTTGTATCAGATGGGTCTCTCTCCCTTCATTGTAAGCAACATAAGTGCTCCCCTCTCTTCGAATCAACAATCATTACCGGTAGAAACAAGTGCGAACTCACTAGACTTATAATAGAAGCCGAGCAGATTGACGCCCTAGGGGATTCATGTATCAGCAAACCATCATTGGCTCTCTCTGAAAAAGAACTGACATTTTTGCGCATGGCTTAGCATATCACAAAATGTATCGCTCTGATTGTTAATCTGTTGACGTGCCTGTGACTCATGTGGTCTGAGTGTATAAGTACGACCTGGTTTTCGACAATTAACAGTGTTGGAAGTTAGCGCTGTGTGTGTCCCTTTGTGTCTTCTCTCGTCCCGTCTTTGAATCGTGCTACCATACTCCCCTTGAAGATGCATTACCAACAAGCCCACATTGCAACCCTCGTGAACCGGATCGTCGCCGACTTTCCAGCCAGAAAACGTCTTCAGACAGAAAGCACAGCATACAGTTTTGTTGTCGGCGTCGTCATTCTGCTCATCGGGCACGTAGTAAAAGCCCGCCTGTGCCATTTCCAACGGCGGAGGAGACAGCCACTTCGTAAACGTCTTTACCCTGGCATTTTCCGACGATTTCATTACATTCGCATCGTAAGAAGTGTAAGGGATCGTTTCGGCTCCTTCCTTGCCTCGACAATGAAAGCAATTATCTTCATCGCACTGCAGTGTGATGTTATTACCTCGCAGTATGATGGAGGACATCATTCCCTAATTTTACGGACGCGACGACTTCTTATATATTGTCATACTCACACTCTCCTACTATCCTCCTCTCTTCATTCCTCTCCTCTCTTATAGTGGGAGAAAAATAATATACAACGCAAGAAAGATAGAGTAAACAGAGGGATAATAATAGCAGCATCCGCAGCAGCAGAACAACGACAACGACAACAACAGCAAGAAAGCAGGTGAACAGAACCGTTTATTATTGAAACTCACTGTTGTCAATCAATATCACTTCGGGGGAGTCATTTATTTTACATTATCACTCATTGTCAATGTATTATTATTGTTGTTCTTTAATAATATAATAATATATATATGTACTAATTCATTACTGCTTGACGTCACTTGGGTTCACGTATTTCAAAATTTCAAACCAGCAGTCTTGATTTAAGTCCAAAATAGTAGTAGGAGCCGACACCGCTGTTGCCGTCGTGGCCGTTGCTACCGCCGTTGCATGATCTGCCTCTGTTGCCGTCGTGGCCGTTGCTACCGCCGTCGCATGATCTGCTTCTGTTGCCGTCGTGGCCGTTGCTACCGCCGTTGCTACCGCCGCTGCAAGCTCTGCCCCTGTCGTTGCATGCTCTGCCTCTGTTGCCGTTGGGGCCGTTGCTACCGCCTCTGTCTCCGTCGCTGCACCTGCCGTTACCGCCTCGTCACAGATGGGCATTCTTCTCTCCCTCCTCTTTTTCACCCCACCGCCGTCGCCGCCCTGGACCACCGTCGCACGGCGCTTGCGCTGGTTATAGCCACACCGTTTGCGCCGCAGATCGTCGTCCATCTCCTTATCGTTCTCCTCCCTTCCTTCGATAATCACACGGCGTTTCACCACGCCGGCCATCTTCATAAAATCGTGTATGCTCAGCGTGCTAATCACAGGCGGGCTTTTACTACGTGCCCGATGATCAGAATGACGACGCCGACAACAAAACTGTATGCTGTGCTTTCTGTCTGAAGACGTTTTCTGGCTGGAAAGTCGGCGACGATCCGGTGCGCAGGCACATGAACGACAGTGCTTTATGCGCCTACCTAACGAATTCGGACACGAGCAACGCCGACTATCCGCATCTGCACTGGAAAATCGCCCGCTCCTTCTACTCCGGTGCGCCCCCGTCGCCGCCACCCAGACTATCGATGGCCACGTTTCACACCCGACTGCAGACGTTTGTCAAGTGGATGGGAGACGTGCACTACGGCATCAAGTTGGCCTGCGCCGGATTATTTTACACCGGCGAAGGAGACTACACCGCGTGCTATCAGTGCCAAGGAAGACTCGGAAACTGGGTAGAAAGCGTGGACGTCCAACCGGAGCTTAGGCACGACCGCGAATTCCCCCATTGCTATCTCGCTCGACGCAGACGTCGCGAGCGGGAAGAGGCAACGGAAGAAGAAGAAGAGGGAGAAGAAGACAAATGCTGTGGCGACGTCATCAAAGAAATCGAAAAGAAAAAGAGGGAGGGGATAGAGCAGGAAAAAAAGAAGAAAAAGGCTACCGAGAGCTGCAGTGAGGAGGAGGATGATAATAAGGTCAACGAGAGACATTTGTGTAAAATTTGCTACAACTCAGACATCAACGTCGTATTTTCCCCGTGTGGACACGCGTTTCTCTGCTCGAAATGCATATTGAGCCTCGTGGGCACCCGATGTCCGGTGTGTCGCGGCCACGTAACGAGTGTATTTAGAATCTATCTCTCGAGTTGATGAGAGATAATAATAAAGAGATCACGTCGTTTCTTTCATTCTTTCTCTTCTCTCTTTATTCGTCATTAATTATCAATAACATCAAAAAACATAATCAAAGAACAACAATTATTATTATTATTATTAAACATTTGCAACAGTTTTACAACATTTTCAACAGTATTCCAACATTTTGAACAGTTTTACAACAGTTTCACAGTTTTTCAACAGTTTCAGTGTAAATTGTATGTGTAAATAACAGCAAGCAAGCAATCAGGTAGCTTCGGCACACACAATATTATTTATTTATTTATTTATTTCAGAATACTGCAGGCCATTGCTTGGCCCAAGCAGGAATGAATTTACATTGTTACATAACCAAGAGAATAAAATTTATACAATGTTAGCAGCACACATATATCAAAAGAATAAACCAAAAGAATAAAATTGTACAATATTAGCAGCATACGGATACCAAAAGAATAAAATTTATACAATATTAGCAGCACAAGGATACAAAACATACATATCAGGTAAGGAGACGATGTAACGCATCAGAGAAATTTTGTGAGGAAAAAACAGATGCCGGTAACGAATTCCAATCTTGTACGGTTCTGGGAAAAAAACTGTACTTAAAGCTGTTAGTTTTGGCGAAGATGGGAGCAAGTGAATTGTCATGAACGCTCCGAGTCCTTCTCACTAGAGGACGCTTAATGCACTCTGGAAGCTGGAGCTTATTTTTTCCTGTTAAACTATTGTTCAAGAATATCAATCTATTAATCTTTCTGCGGGTTTCTAGTGTATGAATGTTATTTGAGATCATTAACTGCGAAGGAGAGTCTTCCCTTTTGTATTTTCCGTATATAAACCTAACCGCTTTCCTCTTGACTTTTTCAAGGGTCATTATATCTTTTTTTGTGTATGGGTCCCACACTACTGAAGCATATTCAAGTAAAGACCGCACACAAGTTTCGTAAGCCAATTTTTTTATGTGTGCAGGGGCAGTTTTTAGCTTTCTTCGTAAAACCCATAGCTTTCGAAATGCAGATGTAGAAATATTAGTAATGTGAGCCGACCATTTTAACTTATTGTCGAGTGTTATGCCTAAATATTTATATTTGTCAACTTCCAAAATCACGTTGCCGCGAAGAAAGTAAGGAAGTAAAATGGGAGACTTCTTTCTAGTTATACGTAAGAGAGCAGTTTTTTCACTATTAAGTTCCATAGCCCATTTCAGACACCATTCTTCAATAGCAAAAACTGCTTTTTGAACAGAGATGTGGTCATGTTCAGATGAAATTTGTTTAAACACAACACAGTCGTCTGCAAACAACTTAACAGAGACATCTTTAGGCACAACCGCAACTAAATCATTTACATATATTAAAAACAACAAAGGTCCCAGCACACTTCCCTGAGGAACTCCTGAATGAACATTAACAACACTAGAAGCGGTCTTATCAATTTCCACATATTGCCGTCTGTCTGTAAGGAAATCTTGAATTCATCGAATAATAAAAAATGGTATACCCATACATTCCATCTTATAGAGAAGTTTGCCATGTGGCACCTTATCGAAGGCCTTGCTAAAATCAAAGAAAACCACGTCCGTTTGCCCGGACATATCAAGCACCCGCGCAAATTCATGTACAGACAAAACAGTCTGAGTAACTGTGGATAACCCCTGCCGAAACCCGTGCTGATTATCGGACAAAAGATTATGATCGCTCAGGAACTTTCGCAGGTAACCGGCTACAATATGCTCCAACATCTTACAGCAACTGGATGTTATGGAAACAGGCCGATAATTTGAAACAGACAACCGGTCACTTTTTTTATATACGGGAACCACCCGTGCTATTTTCCATTGTGAAGGATTTTTTCCGTTTGCTAATGAGAGTTTAAAGATGTCTGTGAGGCAGCCTGATATTTGTTCTGCGTAACGCCTCAAAAATATATTCGGAAGACCATCGGGTCCAACGGATTTTTTAGTGTCCAGTTTCAAGAGCATTGCCAGAACACCCTCACGAGTTACCTCAATGCCATCCTCTGGTGCAGCCACTGCTTTTATCTCATATTCATCTAATTCTGAAACACCTCGTAGGTGGCAGTTTATCCACGTACGGTTGGGATCGGCACGAACAGCCGGCTCTGCTGGATGACTCCTCTTTCGCTCGACCACACTTCTCGATTGGGCCGCGCGGAGGCCATCTTTTCATCGCCGGTGTCGCCGGACTGCACGTCGTACATTTTAAGAAACTTCAGCACGTGCGCCCACGCGTGTTCGGTCAGTCCGGTAATGTGAGTAGCAGTAGTCGCCGTCGACTGCCGCAGTACTCTGGGTGACACGGAGTCGGAGACGACGCCCACGTTGCGCATGAAGCCGTCCAAAGTGTATGTCTTGATGCGCCGATTCGCAGCAGTCGCGAGCCCGATGAGTTCCTTGGAGCCGTGATAGAAGCCGCACTCGTCGTGGTACTTCTGTAACGCCCACAGGTGACATCCGAGTGCGTCGATGCTCGTCACACCCAGATGCGGATGGTACTTCACCAGCGATCGGAATGCCTTTTCCACGCGATGTATGGTGTGGAGATGCGAGTCAAATCTGGTCCAGGCTCGTTGCAGCTGCCCCAACACGACCGGATCCAATTGATCGACGTGTGCCACGCTCACCTTAACCGGGTAGGGTAGTCTGTTGACCCAATCGAGCGCGACTGCGGCGTGCTCTGCATCCACATCGATTTTGGCCACGGCGATCGACATGTCCGCCCGTTCGCATGAGATTTTCAGATTGTTGGCGATATCAACGGCCTCGGCGTAGGGCAATTCATCGTTCAAAAGGGCCATCCACTGGGCGACGACGCGTTCTTCGGGGAGATAAACAAACAAGAACCTAATGTGATGCACCACCTTAATATCGGTGACATCGACACTCAAGACAATGCGTCGCAGGGCCCAGTTCACGTTTTTCCTCGTGAATATGACGTCTCGCACGATGTTGTGCTCGTCGAGTCGATCGTTGAAAAAAAAAGGTTCGGTATAGGGTGCCGGGTCGGTCAGCCGGAACTATTATTTCGTTAAGAGGCGGTACCGAGACACATCCGTTTTCCACATGTTATGAGTGTGTCAAATCGTGCAATCACATCCTCTCAGGCGCGCGAGATCACATTTCTTAACTTCCCGTCGCTGCATCTCCACTTTTTTTAGTTTCTTATTTTAGTTCTCTCCAAGAGGATGTTTGTCACTGGGTCATCGTTCAAGGTGAAGAATGATGAAAGAGGGTGGGGTGACATTGACTATATACGGCCATTTCCAAGCAGTGGGAGAAAGTAAGAGAAGGAGAAATGGCAATAAAATAAGAAAATGAAAAGAAAAGAAATAATAATAATAATAAAGTGAGAAAAGAAAAAAAAAGAGAGTCAGTGACTCCCCACACGGGTCTCTCGGCCCCCTTCCTAGTTTTTTTACTTATTTTCTTTTTTTTTTTGCAATCGCTCGCTCGCGCCCGCTCGCGCCTCCTCGCATGCGGGCTGCTGCAGGTGCTGCTGCTGCTGTGGGGTCTTCCCTAGCTGAGTGAGACAAGAGACTGCACTTGACCCAGTGCCTTCGCTGGGTCGCCGTAAACAGCAATGCGCCTGCTCGAATAATTAAGCGACGCACCCCCCGCTGGTGCGACCGAGCGTCTTCTCGGAAGGAAGCGAGAATAGAAAAGGGAGGGGGGTGTGCTACCCCCTCTTTTCGTTACTTCTCGCTACCGCGAACTCTACGCTCTCTGTTGCTGTCGCGAACTCTATGCTTTGCTACGCTTTCTGTTGCTACCGCGAACCCGCTTGCTGTCGTGTGCTTGTGTGCTTTGTGCCTTACGGTCGCCCCATCTAGGAGGGGGGCGTGTGGTTTTCTTCTTATTCTTCTTCGCTCTTTAGCGTCGCTCTTTAGCGCTCTTTGGATATGGTTGACTTCCCCGCGACCTATGAGCGGGGAGGGCGATTATACAGTTTGACGAATGCGACGCGTCGGTCTTGTTCGAAGGAGGGAGAAAAGTATACACACACAAACACCCCCACCGCGATCGCTTACACGTGTTTGCGCTGTTGCTACGCTGCTTGCTGCGTGTTCCCGCCAGAGAGGGGGGGCTGCTTAACACGACGTGTTTGCCACTGCACTATTCTGCTTGCATACTGGCGTCGTCGGTTGCGAGTGTCGGTCGAGCGTGATCTTGTTATGCCCCAACCACTGGCACGCGCTGGAAAGCTTCGGCGCGCGCCGAAGGGTCAAATGCGTCAAAGCGTCGGTCGGGAACTCGCTGAAGCGGAACGTCGCGCAGCGATTATGTCTACTGCCGATGCTAGAAGTTTGCCGGCGCGCGGCGAAGCTGCGCCGGCGTGCACCAATGGGAGGCTGCGACGCCTCGCAGGCGTCAACCAATCGGAGGCTGCGGAGCTTCCGGCTGCTAGGCCTGTAATGGCCGACCGTGCGGAGACGCCGGCACCAACGATCGTCCGAGTGTTTTGGACGCACGACGCGCGCGACAGTGTTCCTGAAAGACAGTGTTGTAATAGTAAGCCGACAACGACACGACCGACTACCGTGGGTTGTGGCAGTGCGACGTGGATCCGAAGCGACTTCGAACGACGCCGACTAATCCAACCTGCCCACTGGGTTCCGCCGGGCTCGGTACGATCGTCTGCTAAAACAGCCAACCGAATCACGATTACCGCAACGTCTGTGCTTGTTGTATGTGCATTTTGTTGTGCTCAAAACGAATGGAAACACGTTTACGAGCTCCGAAGTCTGGATAATCAACACTCGCCTATCGCCGATGTTGTTTACGTTACGCGTAGGCCTAGCGCGTCCATCGAGTTCGTAACTGGCGAGTGAACGAACTCACCTGAGAAATCTGTCGAAGGAAATGAATTTTCAAGTCCGTTTGGTGCTGGAGTGATTTAAAATATGGCACTCTTGACTTCGTGTGACCTGTGATGTGGTGAATGAACCGTGTGGAAGTTGGGTTGGTCAACCGCGGCGTGTTTCGTGTGGTGTCGGTTGACTCAAGTTTAACGGGCAAGCTCTGCGCTGTTTCCAGTGGTAAAGATAACTCCCGGAAGCGAACTACACTAGTAGCCGAACTATTGGAAGTACTTACATAATCAGCCGTGCCGCCTGTTTCAGATGACACTGCGCTCTTTTATTCGGCATGTGAATCCAGTTTAGTACAAGTTCACTGTACTCATTCACTCACTTCTTTCAAGTGCGACCGTCTTTTGGGCTAGTTGGGGATAAATCGCTCGTCTAGCAATCAAGAACACTGACGCACTGAAGCATACGTGGCAACGCAGTCATATTTGAGTCAGTGTGTCGTTATAGTTGAGCACTGCAAAAAGAAATTATCTGTTTGCAACGTGTGCCCTGTGTGCAGTGCATAGCAGGACCTGCATCATGCAAGACCTATGCATAGAAAAGACGGGGAATCCGGGAGATGGCAATTCAAGGCGATGAGCAAAACGTGAACAAGGTGAATGCAGGAGCCAACGTTTCGACAAGTGGACTTGTCTTCTTCAAGCCGACATATGCTTTCCTCGCCACAGTATATATAGGTGGGGTTCTTCTAAAGGGGAGGGGGTGTGAGGCGGGAGGGCGCGGAAACGAGGGAAAGTGTGTTAGCGTGTCGAATTAGTAAAGGAACGCTGTGTACAAGGTCGAAGCCAGGACCCCCCCTCACCTCACCCTAGTCTGTCAACCCACGCGCGTTAGCCGGCGTGTCAAGGGCGTCTGACACGCCAGCTGACAAAATAAAAAAAAAAAAAAAGAAAGAAAAAGAAGGGAAGGAAAAGGGGGGGGGGATACGCCAAGAAATCAAACTAAGTGTTGTTGCCTATAGCTTGAGGTTTAGCATAGCGAATAGATTCTAAAGCTCCCTTTGAAACGTTTATGCCTATTGGTTGCAATGTCTTGAACTTATGGATAAGGTATGATTCTCTGTATTTTCTTTCTCGTTCAGAACGGAAATTTGACTGTAAGATGTAGAGTTTAAGTTCATCAAAGTTATGACCTGGTTGGTTGAAATGCTCGGCGACGGCTTTGGGAAGCTTTTTAGCTGTGTCCGCGCGATGTCCGTTTAATCTGACGTTCATTGATTGTCCTGTTTCACCGATATATTGTTTCTTACAGAAGGAACATTCAAGCATATAAATCACATCCGAACTTGTGCAAGTGAAGCTGGATTTGACTTCATGTGTATAATTATTTGCGGTGCTTTTAATTTTAATGTCACTTTTAAGGTGCCTGCAGGTTTTGCATCTAGGGCGACAACATGCTTTTATAACGGGGGAATGCTGCTGGCTGACTTTTGCGTGCACTAACATGTTTTTAAAGTTCTTGTTTCGGCGATAGGTAACCCTGGGTACATCCGGGAACGCTTTTCGCAGACGCTCGTTACTTGATAATATTGGGTGGTATTTTCTTAGGATGTTGTTTATGTTTGGGAGTGCATTAGAATATTTTGTTATAAAGGCCGGCGGTCTGTCAGATTCTAATGTGGGCTGTCTCTTCGCCAATTCCGACTGTCTCTCCAATCTTGACGCGGTATCATAAGCTCTATCGAGAGCAACTTGGGGATAGTTCCTTTCTGCTAGCGTTGATCTAAGGTCATTTAGGTGGTGGATATAATCGTGGTCTTCACTTCAGATTCTTCTTATACGTTTCGCTTGTCCGACAAAAATTCCTTGCTTGCAATGTCGTGGGTGATGACTGTTGTAGTCTAAATATTGCTGGCTATCTGTAGGCTTCCGGTAAAGTGTCGTTCTCAGTTTTCCGTTTTCTATGTAGACCGTCGTGTCCAGGAAGTTGACCTGACTAGGAGAGTGGTGAGCAGTAAATTTAATACTCGGGTGAAAGCGATTGAAATGGCTAATTAAGTCGGTTAAGGCGCTTGTGCCGTGTTCCCATATTATGAATATGTCGTCAATGTAACGAAGATAGGTGTGGGGTTTTAAAGGGTAGGATTTCAGCAGGTCTGCTTCAAGCTTTCCCATGAAAATGTTCGCATACGTGGGAGCGAATGGCGTACCCATGCTAGTGCCGAAAATTTGCAGGTAGTGTGTAGAATCGAATTCGAAGTAGTTGAGCGTGAGAACTAACCTAAGGAGCGATAAGTAAACTTCAGGAGCGTGCGCTTGGGGATTGATTGCGAGGGATCTAGAAACGGCTTCAATTCCTTCACTCATGGGAATGTTGGTGTAGAGGGCAGAAACATCCAAAGTGACTAGAATAGCGCGGTCGGAAAGGATTTGGTTGGCGTTGATGCCGTCGATAATTCGAAGGAAGTGCGGCGTGTCTTGAACGAAAGATGGGAGGGTAGTGGGCATGCTTGACAGGTGGTGATTTAAGAATTTAGATAGTGACTCAGTCGGTGTGTTGTTATTAGACACAATAGGCCGACCTGGGATTTCTGCTGTAAATATTTCTTCGACCGGAACTTTATGTATTTTAGGAAGAAGATAAAAACGGCCTGCTGTTTTGTTTTTGGGCATCATGAAGCGGTATTCGGATTGCGTGATTAGTTCCCTGGACCGGAGCTCCGCTATTGTGCTTAACACAATATTGCTGTAATCTGAGGTTGGGTTAGAGTCAAGTTTTCTGTAATGGGTGTGGTTGTTCAGTTGTTTAGAGGCCTCATTCTTGTACTTTTCTATAGGCCAGATTACGATACTGCCGCCTTTGTCTGCTGGTTTTATTACAATATCATTCCTTTTCGCAAGTTCTTTAAGGATTTGGTGTTGAGCGGGGGTCAAATTTTTGCGTTTCCTGCAATGCCGCGTTGACTCTAGAATTTCCTTTGATATCAGTTTTAAGTATAAATCGAGGTCTGGGCACTGTTCGTTTTCCGGTGTCCACGTGCTAGGTGGTCTAAGAGAGTCTCTATCTTCTTTTCTTACATCTGGTCTACCGAAAAAGAATTCCTTGATGCGCATGCGTCGTGAAAACTCTGTTATATCTTTGTGGAGTTCGTATTCGTTTACTGCGTTGTTCGTCGGACAAAACGTTAGACCACGTTTCAGGAGATCAACTTCTTCGGGGCTTAGACTCTGGGATATGTCTACTACATTGCTGCAGTGCTCTGGATGCTCGCCTGTAGGACTGTCGGTGGAGCTACGTGCTGCAGGGGTTACATTAGTTTCTTTGGGTGGATCTGCAGCTCTAATATCTTTTCGCTGGTATCTATCTATTAATTTTTCCTCCTTAGTTTGGAAGAATTGATTAAGTTTTCTTCTTTCCGTTTCAGTTAACTTTATGCTGTCGAGTTGATCAGAGATTATCCTAAGTTGTTCTTTGCAGTGTTCTTCGAGAATGTCGATAAGGGAGAGCGATGCATTTTCTAGGACAGCATTCCACTTTAATAATAGCCTGGAGGGTAAAGAACCAAGGGCGCATCTAACCTTAATTCTGAGACCTTCTGGTATTTTCCTCTGTTTAATGCAGCTAGTGTAAGTTTTTAGGTGAAATCTGTAATTTGTTTGTTTGGCGACGAGTTTGCGGGATTGGAGGAAAGGGCGAGATTTGTTGTTGCGTGTGCTATCCCTAGTGCGTGGTAGTCATTTCTGTTTGGTTCGGGCAGACCTCCGGGGCGAAAAATCTTCAGGTGGTGTCTTTTTACGCTTAATTTTCTTGTCGAGGCCTGCACCGATGTCTGTCTGCGTATCGGTTTGCTTGTTAGTGTATGTAGCTGTTTGCGTGAAGGCTTCGCGGGTGGTTGTGGGCTTCCGTATGCGCGGATGTTGTAAGGGTGGTGTTGGTTCCGCGTCCACCGTTTGTGTAGATGCTTCTTGGGTTCTAGCTTCGGTGGAACGTGCGTGCGAGCTGGTGTTGAAAATTTCAGGCGCGTGTTCCTGTGTTGAAGCTAACTGGAACGCGGGATCTATTGGTGTTGTAGGTTGCGTCGATTTAAAAGAGTTCCTGAGCCTGTACTTGATGTTGTTAGCCATTACCTTGACGACAAAAAAATTGGGGTGAAGTCCGTCCCGGGCGAGCAGAATGTCGGGGTCCTGGTGTATTTCAGCGTGGTGGATGACATCGACGTTTTCGTGTTGGTTTCCAACGTCAAGAAGAAAATCATTGAGCTTACGTGTCCCTAGTGCGTGAGCTAGGAGTGTCGCTGATTGTTGAATAAGTGGCCTGTGTTTGTTTGCGATCCTGGGAAGTACAGTTGTCAAGGTTATTTCTGCGTTTGGTCTGTTGGTGTGCAAATCGTTTATGAGCGTTTTCATGGCCTCAACTGTGTTGTCACCGGTGTCGTGGTTAAGGTCATTAGTCCCGCAGTGAATGAAGAAATGTGTGATGTGCTGTGGTGCTGCAGCAATGAGGTCTCGGATGGTGTGTGTTGTGGCGCCGCTCTTAAAGCTAATGTATGGTGAGTGTTGGCTTGGTGGGAAGTGTTCGTGTATGTACTTGTAGTGACTGTCTCCAATTAGTGCTACGTGTGAAAAGGAAAGCAAAGGGCGCTCACCTTGTTCCTTCATCTTCCGTCGGTAGAAATCCAGAGAAAAGACGGGGAATCCGGGAGATGGCAATTCAAGGCGATGAGCAAAACGTGAACAAGGTGAATGCAGGAGCCAACGTTTCGACAAGTGGACTTGTTTTCTTCAAGGCGACATATGCTTTCCTCGCCACAGTATATATAGGTGGGGTTCTTCTAAAGGGGAGTGGGTGTGAGGCGGGAGGGCGCGGAAACGAGGGAAAGTGTGTTAGCGTGTCGAATTAGTAAAGGAACGCTGTGTACAAGGTCAAAGCCAGGACCCCCCCTCCCCTCACCCTAGTCTGTCAACCCACGCGCGTTAGCCGGCGTGTCAAGGGCGTCTGACCCGCCAGCTGACAAAATAAAAAAAAAAGAAAGAAAGAAAAAGAAAAAGAAGGGAAGAAAAAGGAAAAGGGGGGGGGATATGCCAAGAAATCAAACTAAGTGTTGTGGCCTATAGCTTGAGGTTTAGCATAGCGAATAGATTCTAAAGCTCCCTTTGAAACGTTTATGCCTATTGGTTGCAATGTCTTGAACTTATGGATAAGGTATGATTCTCTGTATTTTCTTTCTCGTTCAGAACGGAAATTTGACTGTAAGATGTAGAGTTTAAGTTCATCAAAGTTATGACCTGGTTGGTTGAAATGCTCGGCGACGGCTTTGGGAACCTTTTTAGCTGTGTCCGCGCGATGTCCGTTTAATCTGACGTTCATTGATTGTCCTGTTTCACCGATATATTGTTTCTTACAGAAGGAACATTCAAGCATATAAATCACATCCGAACTTGTGCAAGTGAAGCTGGATTTGACTTCATGTGTATAATTATTTGCGGTGCTTTTAATTTTAATGTCACTTTGAAGGTGCCTGCAGGTTTTGCATCTAGGGCGGCAACATGCTTTTATTACGGGGGAATGCTGCTGGCTGACTTTTGCGTGCACTAACATGTCTTTAAAGTTCTTGTTTCGGCGATAGGTAACCCTGGGTACATCCGGGAACGCTTTTCGCAGACGCTCGTTACTTGATAATATTGGGTGGTATTTTCTTAGGATGTTGTTTATGTTTGGGAGTGCATTAGAATATTTTGTTATAAAGGCCGGCGGTCTGTCAGATTCTAATGTGGGCTGTCTCTTCGCCAATTCCGACTGTCTCTCCAATCTTGACGCGGTATCATAAGCTCTATCGAGAGCAACTTGGGGATAGTTCCTTTCTGCTAGCGTTGATCTAAGGTCATTTAGGTGGTGGATATAATCGTGGTCTTCACTTCAGATTCTTCTTATACGTTTCGCTTGTCCGACAAAAATTCCTTGCTTGCAATGTCGTGGGTGATGACTGTTGTAGTCTAAATATTGCTGGCTATCTGTAGGCTTCCGGTAAAGTGTCGTTCTCAGTTTTCCGTTTTCTATGTAGACCGTCGTGTCCAGGAAGTTGACCTGACTAGGAGAGTGGTGAGCAGTAAATTTAATACTCGGGTGAAAGCGATTGAAATGGCTAATTAAGTCGGTTAAGGCGCTTGTGCCGTGTTCCCATATTATGAATATGTCGTCAATGTAACCAAGATAGGTGTGGGGTTTTAAAGGGTAGGATTTCAGCAGGTCTGCTTCAAGCTTTCCCATGAAAATGTTCGCATACGTGGGAGCGAATGGCGTACCCATGCTAGTGCCGAAAATTTGCAGGTAGTGTGTAGAATCGAATTCGAAGTAGTTGAGCGTGAGAACTAACCTAAGGAGCGATAAGTAAACTTCAGGAGCGTGCGCTTGGGGATTGATTGCGAGGGATCTAGAAACGGCTTCAATTCCTTCACTCATGGGAATGTTGGTGTAGAGGGCAGAAACATCCAAAGTGACTAGAATAGCGCGGTCGGAAAGGATTTGGTTGGCGTTGATGCCGTCGATAATTCGAAGGAAGTGCGGCGTGTCTTGAACGAAAGATGGGAGGGTAGTGGGCATGCTTGACAGGTGGTGATTTAAGAATTTAGATAGTGACTCAGTCGGTGTGTTGTTATTAGACACAATAGGCCGACCTGGGATTTCTTCTGTAAATATTTCTTCGACCGGAACTTTATGTATTTTAGGAAGAAGATAAAAACGGCCTGCTGTTTTGTTTTTGGGCATCATGAAGCGTGTATTCGGATTGCGTGATTAGTTCCCTGGACCGGAGCTCCGCTATTGTGCTTAACACAATATTGCTGTAATCTGAGGTTGGGTTAGAGTCAAGTTTTCTGTAATGGGTGTGGTTGTTCAGTTGTTTAGAGGCCTCATTCTTGTACTTTTCTATAGGCCAGATTACGATACTGCCGCCTTTGTCTGCTGGTTTTATTACAATATCATTCCTTTTCGCAAGTTCTTTAAGGATTTGGTGTTGAGCGGGGGTCAAATTTTTGCGTTTCCTGCAATGCCGCGTTGACTCTAGAATTTCCTTTGATATCAGTTTTAAGTATAAATCGAGGTCTGGGCACTGTTCGTTTTCCGGTGTCCACGTGCTAGGTGGTCTAAGAGAGTCTCTATCTTCTTTTCTTACATCTGGTCTACCGAAAAAGAATTCCTTGATGCGCATGCGTCGTGAAAACTCTGTTATATCTTTGTGGAGTTCGTATTCGTTTACTGCGTTGTTCGTCGGACAAAACGTTAGACCACGTTTCAGGAGATCAACTTCTTCGGGGCTTAGACTCTGGGATATGTCTACTACATTGCTGCAGTGCTCTGGATGCTCGCCTGTAGGACTGTCGGTGGAGCTACGTGCTGCAGGGGTTACATTAGTTTCTTTGGGTGGATCTGCAGCTCTAATATCTTTTCGCTGGTATCTATCTATTAATTTTTCCTCCTTAGTTTGGAAGAATTGATTAAGTTTTCTTCTTTCCGTTTCAGTTAACTTTATGCTGTCGAGTTGATCAGAGATTATCCTAAGTTGTTCTTTGCAGTGTTCTTCGAGAATGTCGATAAGGGAGAGCGATGCATTTTCTAGGACAGCATTCCACTTTAATAATAGCCTGGAGGGTAAAGAACCAAGGGCGCATCTAACCTTAATTCTGAGACCTTCTGGTATTTTCCTCTGTTTAATGCAGCTAGTGTAAGTTTTTAGGTGAAATCTGTAATTTGTTTGTTTGGCGACGAGTTTGCGGGATTGGAGGAAAGGGCGAGATTTGTTGTTGCGTGTGCTATCCCTAGTGCGTGGTAGTCATTTCTGTTTGGTTCGGGCAGACCTCCGGGGCGAAAAATCTTCAGGTGGTGTCTTTTTACGCTTAATTTTCTTGTCGAGGCCTGCACCGATGTCTGTCTGCGTATCGGTTTGCTTGTTAGTGTATGTAGCTGTTTGCGTGAAGGCTTCGCGGGTGGTTGTGGGCTTCCGTATGCGCGGATGTTGTAAGGGTGGTGTTGGTTCCGCGTCCACCGTTTGTGTAGATGCTTCTTGGGTTCTAGCTTCGGTGGAACGTGCGTGCGAGCTGGTGTTGAAAATTTCAGGCGCGTGTTCCTGTGTTGAAGCTAACTGGAACGCGGGATCTATTGGTGTTGTAGGTTGCGTCGATTTAAAAGAGTTCCTGAGCCTGTACTTGATGTTGTTAGCCATTACCTTGACGACAAAAAAAATTGGGCTGAAGTCCGTCCCGGGCGAGCAGAATGTCGGGGTCCTGGTGTATTTCAGCGTGGTGGATGACATCGACGTTTTCGTGTTGGTTTCCAACGTCAAGAAGAAAATCATTGAGCTTACGTGTCCCTAGTGCGTGAGCTAGGAGTGTCGCTGATTGTTGAATAAGTGGCCTGTGTTTGTTTGCGATCCTGGGAAGTACAGTTGTCAAGGTTATTTCTGCGTTTGGTCTGTTGGTGTGCAAATCGTTTATGAGCGTTTTCATGGCCTCAACTGTGTTGTCACCGGTGTCGTGGTTAAGGTCATTAGTCCCGCAGTGAATGAAGAAATGTGTGATGTGCTGTGGTGCTGCAGCAATGAGGTCTCGGATGGTGTGTGTTGTGGCGCCGCTCTTAAAGCTAATGTATGGTGAGTGTTGGCTTGGTGGGAAGTGTTCGTGTATGTACTTGTAGTGACTGTCTCCAATTAGTGCTACGTGTGAAAAGGAAAGCAAAGGGCGCTCACCTTGTTCCTTCATCTTCCGTCGGTAGAAATCCAGAGAAAAGACGGAGAATCCGGGAGATGGCAATTCAAGGCGATGAGCAAAACGTGAACAAGGTGAATGCAGGAGCCAACGTTTCGACAAGTGGACTTGTTTTCTTCAAGGCGACATATGCTTTCCTCGCCACAGTATATATAGGTGGGGTTCTTCTAAAGGGGAGTGGGTGTGAGGCGGGAGGGCGCGGAAACGAGGGAAAGTGTGTTAGCGTGTCGAATTAGTAAAGGAACGCTGTGTACAAGGTCAAAGCCAGGACCCCCCCTCCCCTCACCCTAGTCTGTCAACCCACGCGCGTTAGCCGGCGTGTCAAGGGCGTCTGACCCGCCAGCTGACAAAATAAAAAAAAAAGAAAGAAAGAAAAAGAAAAAGAAGGGAAGAAAAAGGAAAAGGGGGGGGGGGATATGCCAAGAAATCAAACTAAGTGTTGTTGCCTATAGCTTGAGGTTTAGCATAGCGAATAGATTCTAAAGCTCCCTTTGAAACGTTTATGCCTATTGGTTGCAATGTCTTGAACTTATGGATAAGGTATGATTCTCTGTATTTTCTTTCTCGTTCAGAACGGAAATTTGACTGTAAGATGTAGAGTTTAAGTTCATCAAAGTTATGACCTGGTTGGTTGAAATGCTCGGCGACGGCTTTGGGAAGCTTTTTAGCTGTGTCCGCGCGATGTCCGTTTAATCTGACGTTCATTGATTGTCCTGTTTCACCGATATATTGTTTCTTACAGAAGGAACATTCAAGCATATAAATCACATCCGAACTTGTGCAAGTGAAGCTGGATTTGACTTCATGTGTATAATTATTTGCGGTGCTTTTAATTTTAATGTCACTTTGAAGGTGCCTGCAGGTTTTGCATCTAGGGCGGCAACATGCTTTTATTACGGGGGAATGCTGCTGGCTGACTTTTGCGTGCACTAACATGTCTTTAAAGTTCTTGTTTCGGCGATAGGTAACCCTGGGTACATCCGGGAACGCTTTTCGCAGACGCTCGTTACTTGATAATATTGGGTGGTATTTTCTTAGGATGTTGTTTATGTTTGGGAGTGCATTAGAATATTTTGTTATAAAGGCCGGCGGTCTGTCAGATTCTAATGTGGGCTGTCTCTTCGCCAATTCCGACTGTCTCTCCAATCTTGACGCGGTATCATAAGCTCTATCGAGAGCAACTTGGGGATAGTTCCTTTCTGCTAGCGTTGATCTAAGGTCATTTAGGTGGTGGATATAATCGTGGTCTTCACTTCAGATTCTTCTTATACGTTTCGCTTGTCCGACAAAAATTCCTTGCTTGCAATGTCGTGGGTGATGACTGTTGTAGTCTAAATATTGCTGGCTATCTGTAGGCTTCCGGTAAAGTGTCGTTCTCAGTTTTCCGTTTTCTATGTAGACCGTCGTGTCCAGGAAGTTGACCTGACTAGGAGAGTGGTGAGCAGTAAATTTAATACTCGGGTGAAAGCGATTGAAATGGCTAATTAAGTCGGTTAAGGCGCTTGTGCCGTGTTCCCATATTATGAATATGTCGTCAATGTAACGAAGATAGGTGTGGGGTTTTAAAGGGTAGGATTTCAGCAGGTCTGCTTCAAGCTTTCCCATGAAAATGTTCGCATACGTGGGAGCGAATGGCGTACCCATGCTAGTGCCGAAAATTTGCAGGTAGTGTGTAGAATCGAATTCGAAGTAGTTGAGCGTGAGAACTAACCTAAGGAGCGATAAGTAAACTTCAGGAGCGTGCGCTTGGGGATTGATTGCGAGGGATCTAGAAACGGCTTCAATTCCTTCACTCATGGGAATGTTGGTGTAGAGGGCAGAAACATCCAAAGTGACTAGAATAGCGCGGTCGGAAAGGATTTGGTTGGCGTTGATGCCGTCGATAATTCGAAGGAAGTGCGGCGTGTCTTGAACGAAAGATGGGAGGGTAGTGGGCATGCTTGACAGGTGGTGATTTAAGAATTTAGATAGTGACTCAGTCGGTGTGTTGTTATTAGACACAATAGGCCGACCTGGGATTTCTGCTGTAAATATTTCTTCGACCGGAACTTTATGTATTTTAGGAAGAAGATAAAAACGGCCTGCTGTTTTGTTTTTGGGCATCATGAAGCGTGTATTCGGATTGCGTGATTAGTTCCCTGGACCGGAGCTCCGCTATTGTGCTTAACACAATATTGCTGTAATCTGAGGTTGGGTTAGAGTCAAGTTTTCTGTAATGGGTGTGGTTGTTCAGTTGTTTAGAGGCCTCATTCTTGTACTTTTCTATAGGCCAGATTACGATACTGCCGCCTTTGTCTGCTGGTTTTATTACAATATCATTCCTTTTCGCAAGTTCTTTAAGGATTTGGTGTTGAGCGGGGGTCAAATTTTTGCGTTTCCTGCAATGCCGCGTTGACTCTAGAATTTCCTTTGATATCAGTTTTAAGTATAAATCGAGGTCTGGGCACTGTTCGTTTTCCGGTGTCCACGTGCTAGGTGGTCTAAGAGAGTCTCTATCTTCTTTTCTTACATCTGGTCTACCGAAAAAGAATTCCTTGATGCGCATGCGTCGTGAAAACTCTGTTATATCTTTGTGGAGTTCGTATTCGTTTACTGCGTTGTTCGTCGGACAAAACGTTAGACCACGTTTCAGGAGATCAACTTCTTCGGGGCTTAGACTCTGGGATATGTCTACTACATTGCTGCAGTGCTCTGGATGCTCGCCTGTAGGACTGTCGGTGGAGCTACGTGCTGCAGGGGTTACATTAGTTTCTTTGGGTGGATCTGCAGCTCTAATATCTTTTCGCTGGTATCTATCTATTAATTTTTCCTCCTTAGTTTGGAAGAATTGATTAAGTTTTCTTCTTTCCGTTTCAGTTAACTTTATGCTGTCGAGTTGATCAGAGATTATCCTAAGTTGTTCTTTGCAGTGTTCTTCGAGAATGTCGATAAGGGAGAGCGATGCATTTTCTAGGACAGCATTCCACTTTAATAATAGCCTGGAGGGTAAAGAACCAAGGGCGCATCTAACCTTAATTCTGAGACCTTCTGGTATTTTCCTCTGTTTAATGCAGCTAGTGTAAGTTTTTAGGTGAAATCTGTAATTTGTTTGTTTGGCGACGAGTTTGCGGGATTGGAGGAAAGGGCGAGATTTGTTGTTGCGTGTGCTATCCCTAGTGCGTGGTAGTCATTTCTGTTTGGTTCGGGCAGACCTCCGGGGCGAAAAATCTTCAGGTGGTGTCTTTTTACGCTTAATTTTCTTGTCGAGGCCTGCACCGATGTCTGTCTGCGTATCGGTTTGCTTGTTAGTGTATGTAGCTGTTTGCGTGAAGGCTTCGCGGGTGGTTGTGGGCTTCCGTATGCGCGGATGTTGTAAGGGTGGTGTTGGTTCCGCGTCCACCGTTTGTGTAGATGCTTCTTGGGTTCTAGCTTCGGTGGAACGTGCGTGCGAGCTGGTGTTGAAAATTTCAGGCGCGTGTTCCTGTGTTGAAGCTAACTGGAACGCGGGATCTATTGGTGTTGTAGGTTGCGTCGATTTAAAAGAGTTCCTGAGCCTGTACTTGATGTTGTTAGCCATTACCTTGACGACAAAAAAATTGGGGTGAAGTCCGTCCCGGGCGAGCAGAATGTCGGGGTCCTGGTGTATTTCAGCGTGGTGGATGACATCGACGTTTTCGTGTTGGTTTCCAACGTCAAGAAGAAAATCATTGAGCTTACGTGTCCCTAGTGCGTGAGCTAGGAGTGTCGCTGATTGTTGAATAAGTGGCCTGTGTTTGTTTGCGATCCTGGGAAGTACAGTTGTCAAGGTTATTTCTGCGTTTGGTCTGTTGGTGTGCAAATCGTTTATGAGCGTTTTCATGGCCTCAACTGTGTTGTCACCGGTGTCGTGGTTAAGGTCATTAGTCCCGCAGTGAATGAAGAAATGTGTGATGTGCTGTGGTGCTGCAGCAATGAGGTCTCGGATGGTGTGTGTTGTGGCGCCGCTCTTAAAGCTAATGTATGGTGAGTGTTGGCTTGGTGGGAAGTGTTCGTGTATGTACTTGTAGTGACTGTCTCCAATTAGTGCTACGTGTGAAAAGGAAAGCAAAGGGCGCTCACCTTGTTCCTTCATCTTCCGTCGGTAGAAATCCAGAGAAAAGACGGGGAATCCGGGAGATGGCAATTCAAGGCGATGAGCAAAACGTGAACAAGGTGAATGCAGGAGCCAACGTTTCGACAAGTGGACTTGTTTTCTTCAAGGCGACATATGCTTTCCTCGCCACAGTATATATAGGTGGGGTTCTTCTAAAGGGGAGTGGGTGTGAGGCGGGAGGGCGCGGAAACGAGGGAAAGTGTGTTAGCGTGTCGAATTAGTAAAGGAACGCTGTGTACAAGGTCAAAGCCAGGACCCCCCCTCCCCTCACCCTAGTCTGTCAACCCACGCGCGTTAGCCGGCGTGTCAAGGGCGTCTGACCCGCCAGCTGACAAAATAAAAAAAAAAGAAAGAAAGAAAAAGAAAAAGAAGGGAAGAAAAAGGAAAAGGGGGGGGGGGATATGCCAAGAAATCAAACTAAGTGTTGTTGCCTATAGCTTGAGGTTTAGCATAGCGAATAGATTCTAAAGCTCCCTTTGAAACGTTTATGCCTATTGGTTGCAATGTCTTGAACTTATGGATAAGGTATGATTCTCTGTATTTTCTTTCTCGTTCAGAACGGAAATTTGACTGTAAGATGTAGAGTTTAAGTTCATCAAAGTTATGACCTGGTTGGTTGAAATGCTCGGCGACGGCTTTGGGAAGCTTTTTAGCTGTGTCCGCGCGATGTCCGTTTAATCTGACGTTCATTGATTGTCCTGTTTCACCGATATATTGTTTCTTACAGAAGGAACATTCAAGCATATAAATCACATCCGAACTTGTGCAAGTGAAGCTGGATTTGACTTCATGTGTATAATTATTTGCGGTGCTTTTAATTTTAATGTCACTTTGAAGGTGCCTGCAGGTTTTGCATCTAGGGCGGCAACATGCTTTTATTACGGGGGAATGCTGCTGGCTGACTTTTGCGTGCACTAACATGTCTTTAAAGTTCTTGTTTCGGCGATAGGTAACCCTGGGTACATCCGGGAACGCTTTTCGCAGACGCTCGTTACTTGATAATATTGGGTGGTATTTTCTTAGGATGTTGTTTATGTTTGGGAGTGCATTAGAATATTTTGTTATAAAGGCCGGCGGTCTGTCAGATTCTAATGTGGGCTGTCTCTTCGCCAATTCCGACTGTCTCTCCAATCTTGACGCGGTATCATAAGCTCTATCGAGAGCAACTTGGGGATAGTTCCTTTCTGCTAGCGTTGATCTAAGGTCATTTAGGTGGTGGATATAATCGTGGTCTTCACTGCAGATTCTTCTTATACGTTTCGCTTGTCCGACAAAAATTCCTTGCTTGCAATGTCGTGGGTGATGACTGTTGTAGTCTAAATATTTCTGGCTATCTGTAGGCTTCCGGTAAAGTGTCGTTCTCAGTTTTCCGTAAGGAGGGAGGGTCCGTAAATAGGGGGGGTCCTGGCTTTGACCTTGTACACAGCGTTCCTTTACTAATTCGACACGCTAACACACTTTCCCTCGTTTCCGCGCCCTCCCGCCTCACACCCCCTCCCCTTTAGAAGAACCCCACCTATATATACTGTGGCGAGGAAAGCATATGTCGCCTTGAAGAAGACAAGTCCAGTTGTCGAAACGTTGGCTCCTGCATTCACCTTGTTCACGTTTTGCTCAAGACCTATGCATGTAGCAGCGTATACCACGATTGCTTCGATGCCCGCTTCAGAAGCAGCAAGTACTGAGTCAATGAAACTGTAATTGAATTTTTATCTCACTTTTTGCTTATGGAAAGTGTAGATGGTGTGAGTGCATTGTGGGGAAGGTGAAAAGGTGTCATCAGTGTTTTGTGCAGTCAGTATGCTTAAACTGCTGGAATCCCTTCAGCCTCTACTAAAATGTTTCTTGCTGCGATACTATAAATTGTAGTCAGGACAAAGATGTACTCAAAACCAAGTTACTAATGCATCTGCCCAGAATGTGTTTGATTAACAAGTTAACGCTTCCACAACAACAATATGCCGATGAACAGCATATGTGCTTACAATAAATACATTCCGTAAAGGCGAACGACTGGGCCTACAATATAAAACTTTGTAGTAGCACCGTAAAAGTGCTGCCATGCGTATCAGCCACAATGAAACTACTGCACGTCCAATCTTCTTCCTTGGAGGCACTTCTATAAAGACTGTTCGGGCCCTCCTCATTCTGAGTGTAGCATTTAGCTGTTCTCTGAACTTTTCCACATATGTAACTAGCAGTGTATGTAAGCACCGGCCCTTTCTTGGGTTTGTGTCCCGTGTCTCCCTTCCCTGATGACCTAAGGTTTTCCGAGCACTCTACACTTCTATCATTCTGTCACAACTTGAGTACTGCTCATCAGTATAGTTCCCGTACCAAACTCGCGACGCTAACAAACTTAAGCTTGCTCTGCGCCGGACAATACGCACCCTTTACTCCCGTCTTTTCGGTTGTCACAAGCTCATGCCAGCCTTCGAGGATTGCCTCAAACCCCTCAAGTAGCACACCCTGCAATACCAACGCAACATTGCACTAGTCTATACTGCAGGGTGTTTGACGTCTCTCTAAACAGCACTAATCTTTTTTCACTTCGTCTGAACAAGTGGTCAGCACAGCCTGAGCCCTCATCATGCCTGTATGGCCCGACACCACAACTCCATGATTATATCTGGCATGCAGAGCTTTCTCTCCACCCCCCTGGTGATTTGGATTCTCCTTCCTTGGAACCAGACTTCATTGGCACTCCTGTGTGTTGTGCACCTGTCGAGTGTGTGCGTGTGTGCTGTGCTGTGTTATTGAGCAAGTGTGTGTGCACGTGAAGGGGAAGGAAGTGTCTTGTACATCCTGCAAATTCCTGCTTTAGATGGCTGGTTATCAGATTCTCTAACATACAGGCATCAGCCTTCTTTTTAGTCTAGTGTGCCAAGTTACCACTAAGATTATTATTATTATTATTATTATTATTATTATTATTATTCTTGTTAGAATCATTACTTTGACCACATTGATTGTGTCGAAGCCAGCGTGACACATAATTCAAAATATTTCTGGAGCTTTGTGGGCTCTCTCTTCTAAAAGGAGTGCTAAAGATGTACGGCTTCTTCATGAAAACAGTGGTGTTGTCTCGAACACTGCTGATGCCTTTGCAGAAGATTTCTGTTTGCTATGTGGTGTGAAATATGCTTCAAGTAACCTTCCTTCTCAGTCTGGCGCAGTGTATGCTAACAGTCAATGAAAACCTCGTTTCCAAGTATATGAAGTGCCTTAAACTTTCCCTTTCTTGTGGTGTTGATGGTATTTCCTCCCCAGAGCTTAACCCTTTGAGACGCTGTCTACACTATTGGGCACAGCAGGAGCGTGCATCAATAGCAAAAGCACTGATGAAAGTAATGGTATTTAAAATGTGTTTCATACATCTTGAAGCACTTATTATTGGAACTGTGCTGCAATTTTGAATAATGTGCAGAATGTTTTAACAAAATGAGTGGGAAGGTAGACGGCTGGGTGTTGTTACTCTGTGTCAGTATGTTGTATGTAGCGGGTTCACTTCTTTCATTGTTTTTTACAATGTCGTGCACAAGGCATAATTGTCAAGTGGCTGGATAAGTGCTTTTCAAGCTTTTCAAAACACGAAATAGTACATGTTTTCATATTTTGTGTTCCTGTAGTGAGTTTTCGCATGGAGTCGAAATTGAAAATTGAAACTATTGAAAATTCTTAATATTTGCTGTGGCTGTACACTTTCTACGATTCTGAGGATGCAAGAGAGGTGGTGAAAGCAACTTTTCAATCAACGGGATAAAGTGGTGTCTGAAAGGGTTAAGATGTATGGAAGCATACTTGTTCCTCGTTCTCACAAGCATCTTCATTAGTTCCCTAAAGTCGAGTACCTTTTCTAGCACTCGGAAGGTAGCATGAACATTGCCCATGCACAAATCAGGTGCTAGATGTGCAGTTACTAACTGCCGACCTATATCTATCCTCTTCAGTCAGGTGTTTGAATCGATATGGGATTCATCGCTTTCTGTTAGTGCTAAGAGCATTTTAATAAACGAACAGCATGACTTTGTGTGCCGACATTTCAGACTTTCAGACTATTTCAGACTGTCAACATTGTTCACTACTGCATCGACTTCCAAAAAGACATTTTTTCACTCTCGAACTGGTGCAGAAACAATAAGTACTCTTAAATGCTTCCAACACTATGGCATTAAGTTATATGCACAAAACGCACCATGTGAAATTTTGATACACCCTACATGATGCTCCACTCCTTAGGGTCGATGAAATGAAAGATTTTGGTGTGTACTTCGACAAAATGCTAAGCTTCTCTTCACATAGATAATTACACAAGATGCCCTTCACGCTCTTGGAATTGCATGACGTATATTGCATGATTTCCACTCACCTGATGTGTTTCTGAAATTCTGCTGTGTGCCTCCAACTACTAGAGTATGCCTCTGTAGGAGGGGGGTGCAATGAGCAAATCTAATTCTGACCTCATTGAACCCATCCAGAATAAATTGATGTCTATCTTCAAGCACCACTTTTGCCATTCTGGCGACCACAGTTGAGCCTTTGTTCCTGCACCTTTTGTTCCTGTATAAGGTGGTCCATGACATTATACATTCCTTAAAGCTTCTTGATCATATGCATTTGTTTGTGCCGCAACAGTATACCAGGTAGCATTCCACATTCGTTGCCTGGGCTTGTTACAAGATTGTGCAAATAAGACTCCACTCCAAAACATACTTCAGAGTTCATTTCCTGTGTTTTGTGTATCTGTAAATAATCACGTAGGATTAACTCCCTTTTACTTTTCCGCGTTTCCTTTTTTCCCTATTTGTTTCTCTATCTTCCATTTTTTTGCCTACTGCATTCATGTTTTCTCTACATTTTGTCTCACCTAGTGCTCGTTAAGTGCACCAGTACAAAGGCTCTCTAGCTGTTCCTGGGCACTACAATAAAAATTTGAATGATTGACTATTATCGTAGTATAAAATTTTGCTTTTTAAGTATGTACTAGTATACTATTTTAGTGCAGTAGCTTTCGTGCAATTAAAAAAAGAGCATGAATTAAGAAGAGAGAGAGAAAATGAGAAATGAAAGATAGGGAGGTTAACCAGGACTGAGCCCGGTTGGCTACCCTACACTGGGGAAAGGGGGACGGAAAGATTAAAAGAAGAGAAAGTCCACTGGGGATATGAGTCGGTCACTCAGTCTGGATCACAGACGCTGACTCAATCCGGTATCTTTCAAATATCGCAGCAGCGCTTTTGTGGCCTTTTGTAGCTGCGATATGTGAGGCCATGGTCCCAAGATCTTGTTTAAGGTGAACGGCTTTCCATCTAGCTGATTGAGAGCTCTGCAGAGGTCTTGCCTTTCATCTTCAAAAGATGGGCAGTAGCACATTAGGTGTTCTATGGTTTCCTCGACACCGCAGGCATGGCACTCGACGCTAACAGCCATTCCAATCAAAAATGCATATGCACTGGTGAATGCGACGCCCAAACGTAAGCGGCACAGCACTGTTTCCTCATTTCACAGAAGACCTGGTAACAGCCGCAGTTGCATAGAGGGATCGAGGGAATGCAATCGATGTTGAGTGAATTCAGGTGTGTGCCAGTTTTCCAATGTCAAAAGAGTGTGCTAGCTTGCCTAAGTGTTGGGCTGTGTCGGTCCGCGATAAAGGTACAGAAATAAGGGTTGCTCCTTCGTGGGCTTTCCTAGCAGCTTCGTCAGTGAGGTCATTGCCGGAGATACCGCAATGACCAGGCAGCCACTGAAACACGACGTCGTGCCCTTTCATGATCATGTGATGGTGCATTTCTCGTATCTCCGACACGAGTTGTTCACATGACCCGCGACGGAGAGATGACAGAAGACATTGTAAGGCCGCCTTTGAATCGCAGAATATTGCCCACCGATTAGCCGGTTGGTTAATAATATAATCAACGGCACTTCGGAGGACAACAAGCTCCGAACCGGTCGATGTTGTCAAGTGAGAAATCTTGTATTGGATGCTTAGTGATCGTGATGGTATAACCACTGCGCTGGTGGAGCTGGTCTGAGTGGAAGAACCATCCGTATATATGTGGACTCGATCAAAGTAGAAAGTGTGCAAACAATCCAGAGCTGCTTGCTTCAAGGCCAAGGTAGGCAGGACGGTCTTCTTTCTTATCCCTGGAACCGTAAGACGCACTTGAGGTTGTTTTAAACACCACAAAGCTGAGGTTGAACGTGCTGAGGATGTGAAGCCCGATGGTAAGGAGGCACGATGGATGCTGACCTTGTTGGAGAAGGACGCCTGTGGTCGTCGTTCTGGCATGAATTAAGAAAGTGCAATAATATGCTATGTGCCTGATCATATGCATTGTGCTATTCATTTCTTCTGAGTTTTAATAATGGCTGGCTACTGTATGCAGTGTTGTGCAATAAAATAATATGCCACAGCAATTATTGCGTGCCTCGCAGAACAAATTGAATATATCTTTCTCAGTCAAAACATCATAGCAGGCTGAAAACAATAAACTGCAATCTTTCTTTTTGTGGTGACGAAGTGTATAAATTGTGAAAAAAACCTGTTTATATATTTCTTATACTATGGAAATGAGCTCCTCCCATACATTCGAATAAGTGCTTCAATAGTACGACTTCGCAAAGGGCAACGAAAGACTCCTATTAAAACCCTCTAATTCTCAAGCTTGTATTATCTGACGGTATGTCATTTGATTAATGTAAAGAAAGGCAAACTTGATATGTGGAAACCAGTTACAATAGAACATGGCCCTTACACTGTGAAAATGTTTTGTAGCAATACACTCAATGTGAAGGCCTCCGGATGCGGTGTTGATGCATCAAAACAACCTAGAATAATAGAGGTGCTCCATGGGCTAGATTTGGCAGAATCAAGAATTGGGGGGAGAAAAGAAACGAATTGCATACATTTTAGCTATTGTAGTTTTTTTTTTTGAGTGCTACAGGTGTTTCAATTCTGTTTTGCTGATTTTCTCAAAACCCACTTGTTCACGTTTCTCTCATGCACCAACAAGCATAATTATATTGACACGGATGCTTTATCTGTATCCGGTTACCGTATTTCACCGGCTAAAAAATGTTAAACGTTATCGCTCGGTGCAGGATGCGCCTGAACGTATCGGAAGTTTCGCGAATGTTATCGATGGTTCTGTCTGTTGTCGACGAACCTTGCTAATCTGATTGCATACGCGACACGAATTGTGTTGTAGTTTCTGGAAGGCGCGCGGGCACCAGCGAATAGGCTGTAACTTTCGACAACTGCCGTATGCAAACCGACGCGCTTGACCTGCAGATGAGATTTTCTACGATTGCCGACATTGCTCGCCGCTATCGTTGCGATTGAGCCGGCACTATTCATTTACCGTCACTACTACGTGGCAATATTTCCAGCACAGATTTTTTTTCAGTTATACATTGCACGCCTAATTCTTATATAGTTGGCCGTGCAATGAGCTACCAAAAAATGAAATGGTGCAACAGTTTTTGATATATGGCATCGTCGTGCAGGTGTTTGCAAAGCGATCTTGCAGACAGACGACGCGCGAGCGCTGATGTCGATATTATGTACACTATTGTTACTTCAAAAATAAAAACAATCTGTTGCGGCAGGTGTATATTCATTATTCAAACGTGTTTTTTATACCTAAAAGCACATACAGATCACTAACTTATTGTTTCAAGCTTAGTTTACAGCAGGCTGTTTTAGGCCGGACTTTGACGGATGAAGATGGAATCGTCCAGCAACAGTGCGCCGCAGCCGAGGAGCGAGCTTCGGCGCGCGTCGGAGCTTGTCTCCAGTGGTTGCGCGCGCCGAAGCTTTCGGCGTGTGCCAGTGGTTGGGGCATTAGAGCGCCGGAGACTCTGCGTACCGCACGCACCTGCTAATTCGCTACTGAGCGTGATCTTCTTAAGTGGATGAGCTGCGGGGGGGGGGGAAGTGTGTCTTTTCTTCGCAACTCACGACCGTCATTTCGCGGTATGGAAGCGGTCGGTCGCACGTGCGTGCCGTCGCGAACCCCCCCATATTTGGAAGGGTCACCCCTCGGAGACATCGCGAATACTGCGAACTGAAAGGGGGAAAATAAAGAAATAAAGAAATGAAAAAATAGAGAGATAAATAAATGATGATATAATAATAAAGTTTGTTACCACCCAGACACATCGCTAATAATTGCCAAGTTAAGAAAAGCAAAAATAAAGAAAAATAAGAAGAAAAATGAATGGTTCAATGCCACGTGTCCACGTGTGGATCACGCCATCGGGCGCGACAACACGGCGCCACTGCAACCAGTATGCCACTCGGAGATATCGCCAGTTTGGCTAATGTAAAGTAAAGAAGAGAAATAAGGCAAAAGTAAATAAAAAATAGGAAGAGGAAGAATGGTTCAATGCCACGTGTGCCCACGTGTGGATCACGCCATCGGGCCCGACAACACGGCGCCGCTGCATCCGATTATGCACCCGGAGATGTCACGGCCACGGTCGGCTAATTTGCAATACGTCGCGCATGCAGCATTGTGTAATAGTAAAGAATTGTAAATAAATAATAAAAAAGCCACCCATCACGCCATCGTGACAGGCGCGACAACCTCACGTCACTGCTTAATTTACATCATGACGGGTCAAGTATGCAGTATGCAGTAAATATGTAGTAAATATGCAGTAAAGTGAGTGTCGTTGAGTGCGCCTGTACGTGCGCCTGTACAAAAGGGACCTCGATGCAGCGAATCTGCATTCAGCGGCTATTCACCAAGCGACTGCGACTGCTCTGCGACAGCGAATCTGCAGTTAGCGGCCCTTCGCCAAACGGTTAAAAACTGCGACTATCTGCGGCTTAAACACCACGGCACGGCGATGGCATGGGTCGAATACATGCACCGCCGGAAGGCGAAGCAGCAATACTTGAACATGGTGGACCGCATGTTTGCCGCCTCTCGCGAAAACACAACGACGGCAGCGGACGGTGAGCAGCAGCAACTGCCCGCGCTCACGGAAGATGACGCGCGACACTTGGCGCTCTTCTTCGGTGTCGTGGACTGCGCCGAGGAATATTTAACATGCAACCCGCCACCTAGAGGTGAACCGTCATCCGGTGCGATGTTTATGCCCGGTTCACTCGTCGCAAGCCAGGTGGCCGAGCTTCTGTATTCGATGGTACAGTTTGACGAGAAGAAGAAGGAGGTGTGCCACACGGTGGCCGGCGAGTTTCCAGCCGTGCGCCGTCCGTCTGCGGCTGAATATTACAGTTGGCTCAAGTACTTTCTTCGTTGGGTCGGTGAGCTGAACGACGTTGAGAGAGTGCGAATCCTCGACGGTTGGTGCTACGATGCCGAAGAATAAAAATTTTGTTTGTTGTCCTCCCTGATTGGGGGTCAGTCTTTAACCGCGTCGTTGCTGCATCGTTACTGTATGTTTCCGGTACCACCCGGAGACGTCGGGAATTTTGGCGCCAAATCGTGCAATAGTTCACTGCCACTGCCATACCTCTATATTTCCGGTACCACCCGGAGACATCGCGACTTTTTTTTCACTGCTGTATGATTGAAATTTCACTGACTGTGCATGCAGAAAATGGCGGCAGAAAGCCGCGAAAAAGATCGCGAGAAAAAATCGCGAGAAAGAGCGTAGAAGTGGCGAAGAAAGCGCGCCCGAGAGAAAACGGAAAGAGAGAGAGAGAAGTGGTTCTTGAAGGGAGAAGGAAAGGTTGACGCTGTTTTTTGCAGCCCAGGGGGGGGAGAGAGTGGGAGCAAAGGAGATAGGAGAGTAGAGGGTTAAAGTGACGCCATCGGCAGCGGCTGAGCAGTCCGGCAGGAAGGGCCCAATGGGTCCGGTAGGAGTGGTGATCGGGTGAAAGGCCAGGGGGCGGTGATCCAGCAGGAGCCAGATGATTGGGGCTGGTCGAGTAGCCTGTAGTGGTTTGGATAGCCGTGAGGCTATCCGTCTTTGCAGAAAATCCTAGAGTCTTGCCGAGAGCCCCGACGAGTCGAGGTACTCGACGACACTTAGGAGGGCTGGTAGCTCGCTACGACCAGGGAAGAGGATGTCTTCCTGCCGTGCAGAAGGAAGCCCCAGGCGTCGGAACTCCTGCAGGAGACGGTCACGCTGCTGCAGGTAAGCAGGGCAGGCCAGTAGGAGGTGCTCCAGGGTCTCGGGCTCCCCACAGGAGGAACAGGCTGGAGAGGCGATGAGGCCATGACGGTGGCGGCGAGCACCCGTCCAACAGCAGCCAATCCTCAGTCGCAGAAGGAGGGAGGTCTCCCTGCGTGCGAGGCCGCGCTGTGGAAGTGGTCGCGGAGGGCGGCCCAAGGACGTCCGCTTGTCCGGATGGCAGGCCAGCAGATGGCGCCGAAGCCTGTGGCTTGTGAAATCATTGGCTGTCACAGCCAGGCTAGGCGGGACCGCGCAGTGGTTGGCACGCTTTGCCAGTGCATCTGCTTCCTCGTTGCCCAGTATCCCTACGTGGGCTGGAAGCCAGTGCAGGGACACTGAGCAGCCCGCCTCCTGGAGCGCCATCAGCCTTGTCGAGAGCAGGGCAACCCCGAGGCTGGCCCTTTCTGGCCTCTGCAGGCTGAGAAGTGCCGCCCTGGAATCGCCGTAGATGGTCACTGGGGTCACCGGCAGCTCCTCTGCGAGTAAGTCTACAGCCAGGTGAAGGCCTGCTACCTCTGCCGCTGTTGACGTCGCATGGTCGGGGAGGCGACACTGCTTGCTCTTCCGCAAAGCGGGCACCACGCAGGCCGCAGTCGACGAGCCTGTGTCTGGCATCACCGAGCCGTCAACGTAGATCTGCAGGTTTCCTCCGTGGTCCTCATGCAGGAGGGAGGCAGCCGTCTGTTGAAGGGCACTAGTCGGGGAGCGCCGTTTGGAAACGCCGGGCAACTCTGTGGTGATGGGTATGGGTGGTCTCTGGGGAGGAGGCAGCTGTGCGTTGTTCGCTGGAGGCCTCCCGATTACCTCCTCGTACAGCCCACAGAGTCTGCCCATCTGTGAATGGGGCCGCGAGCGCAGTCGGGAGAGCAGGGCCCTGACGTCTGGTCCATGGTGGAGGCGGTCAACATGGCGTAGCCCCTGCTGCAGGAGGAGGAGTGACAGGGGCCATGCTCCTGCCTCAGCCAAGGTTGCAGCGACTTGGGAACTGCGGGGAGCGCCCAGGCAGAGTCTAATCGCGGCCCGATGCTGCAGCTCCAGCTGCTTGAGACGGGCGGGTGGTAGTGCCACGAGTGGGAAGGCGTACCGCAGGCGTGAGGTAGCTGCTGCGTCGTACAGCCGCAATGCCCACCCAGTGGTACAGCCCTGTCCTCGGGCAAGAAGCTGGGAGACTGCCTTGCGGACCCGGAGGATCTGCACCTGCAGGATCTTGACAGCAGGCAGCCAGGACAGTCGGTGATCAATGCGCAGCCCCAGGTACGTCACTGCAGTGCTCCAGGGTAGCTGGACGCCTTCCAGGTGCAGCCGGGGTGCTGTGCGGCGGGCGGCTGCTCTTGGGTGGAGCAGCATGGCCTCCGTCTTCCTTGCCGAGATGGCAAGGCCAATGCTGCTCAGGTAAGCAGCGGCGGTGTCGAGAGCTCTTTGCAGGGCCGAGCGTGTGCTGCGGTGGTTGTGTGGTGGGCTTCGCACCCACAGGGCGATGTCGTTCGCGTAGATGGAGGCGCTCACCGGATAGTCGGGGTCGATCGGCAGGGCAGCAGGAAGCCGGGCCAGGGCCAGGTTGAACAGGAAGGGGCTCACCACTGACCCTTGCGGGACGCCCGCTGCCACCGGCCGAGGGGAGCTCCTCGATTGGCCCACTCGGACCCTGAGGGTGCGTTCCTCCAGGAACGACGAGATGAACCGCCGCAGATTCCCGTTGATGCCAAGTAGGTCCAGGGCCTGCTGAACCACTGGGTGGGGCAGGCCATCGAAGGCCCCCTTGATATCGATAAGCACCAGGAGCACGGCGTCACCGCAGGCCTTGGCCTCTTCCAGCGTGGAGACCACATCCGCGAGGGAGTCCGCGGTGCACCGGCGCCGCCGGAACCCCGTCTGCTCGTCGGCCAGGAAGCCACGGGCACGGGCCACCCAGTCCAGTCGGACCAAAGCAATGGCCTCCATCACCTTGCAGGCGGCGGAAGTGAGGGAGACCGGCCGGTAGGAGCTCACGTTTCCAGCCGGCTTTCCGGCCTTCAGGATGGGGGCCACGATGGCTGTGCGCCATGACTCCGGCACCTGCCCTGACCGCCAGATGTCATTGTAGCAGTCGAGCAGGCGCTGCTGCTCGCTGGCGGCCAGGTTGCGGAGCATTTGGGTCGTCACTCCGTCGCCTCCTGGTGTGCTGCGGCGCTTCCCCCTCTTCAGGGCACATAGACCAGGAAGAAAACGCGCGTTCGCGCGCTCTCGCTGAAACGGGAACAAAAAAGATGCTCGTGGGTTTGCGTTGGCCGCGCCCATAGTCGCGCTGTTTGCGAGAGAGACAGGAGGCTCCTCCCGGTGAAAACAGATGCGCGTTACGCGAGACGAAAGAGCAGAGACCCGCGGGGGGTAAATTGGATAAGATGATGCGGCACACGGAGGAGCGTAACCAACGCGCGCAACCAACGCGCTTAGAAAGAGAGCAGCGACCGCAAAAAAAACAGATGTTGTGTGTGTGCACGCGCCTGCTTTTTTGCTACAGTAGTTGGCGGGAAAACCGCGGCTCCTCAAGAGACTGCTTATACAAAAAGAGACGATGTATTACACTGGAGAAAAAAAAAAGAGACGATGTATTACACTGTAGGAAAAAAAGAGACCATGAGGCGATGTAACTGGACTGGATGAAAAGGATAATCTATTACACTGGAGAAAAAAGACGTTGATACACTGGAGAAAAAAAAGTTTCACTGCTATTGTTGCTGATGCTGCTGCTGCTATGTCAGCTGCGTGCCTGTTAACACATTTCACTCTGACTACGAGGAGCAATACAAAAACGTCGAAACGTCGTGCAAACCACTTCAGTCGAATTTGCTCACACACGCAGCGTCATGGAGAAAACTGACCATGTGGCATGGCGGGTCGACACAAAAAATAAACCCGTTTGGTTGCCCGATTAAGTTCTGTGGTTGTGTGGTCTCGAGAACAAAATTACGAGAGATCGTAAGTCGAGAGAGGAAAAAATGGAGCTCCGGTAAGTGGGCATCCGAGGTAAACGGCACCTAGCAATATTGTGTCTGGTCTCGAATCTCAATAAGTGGAGAGAATTCGAGAGTAATCGGAAAAAACCAAGTTGGTCTCGAGACAAAAGTTTACGTTATGGTGTCTATGTTCTCTTGAGATTTGGAGTTACGTGCCATTTTACGCACTTCCGGTGCCGATCTAGAAAGTTCTTTCGAATGTGCGAGAACATTCTAGAAGGTCCGATGGCGGATGTTAATGCTGATTGGCTATTGCCGAGGCGAGCGCCCTTTCCCCACTGCGTTCCCATTGGTTAACTGGGATTGTGCAAGTTCTGAGAACGTTGCACTAGCGTGGAGCGCGCCGATTGGTGCGCGCGCTCGCTCTTTCTCTATGCCCTCGCCCCACCGGATGCTCCGCGGGGTATATAAGGAGCGGCGCTCGCCCTCGAGAACACACCATCGCCGGGACCGCCAACAGGAGGAGGACTCCACACCACCACGATGTAAGTGATCGACCAGGTTATGTTGCGCTCTGTACTCTATGTCGGGCAAACAACCCATTGGACTCTCCCCGTTTTGCTGCCCGTCGCACTTGTCATTACTTACGCATTCTTCTCTCGTGGGTCAGAACTGGGTAGCGACTTTTTTCTTGATAGATCAGTTAGATTGTCGTACAGAACCTATGTAGGTTTGCCATTTTTCTTTGTTCAAAATTTTATGGGATTAGCTTCTGGGAACTTGTAAGACGGAGAAAAGAAAGGATAGACTATGAGCAAATGCCGTTTTTTGCGTTAGCGACATCCACGTCTTCCTTTTTTTGCCTTGCATTCCGTCCTAGCCGGTAGGCAAAAATAAGTAACGCGAAATTGGCTATTTACCGCTTTAGAACGTTAGGAACGAGCTGTTGAGTTCAGGAACGAGACTTTATGATATCGTTAAGCGCGTAGCTGATTCGAAGGGGGGTTTGGGAACGAAATTCACTCACTCGGGGACGAATGGTCCGCGTGAAGTGGAGACACTCGGTTGGTGCTGTAAGGCCAGGAGTGTTTGTGGCGCCTCAGCTAGCAAGTCGGCACTCGCATTGCGTATGTTGCGAGTGGCGCGCCAGCTTTTAATAGGAAAGGAATTCCTTGGTTCCAATCGAGCTATGTCTCCATTTTGCGACACAAAGTAGGCGCGGTAAAATCCAATCGAGCGATCATCAATCGACAAGCTAATCTTTTCTCGCAGGGTAGTCGACGGTCTAAGGCATGCCGTCGGTTGGTGATTACTCGATTGTAGTAGCGAGGAAGCACGTTCACTGATCATTGTCAAAAGTAAATGGAAACGTGCGTAAAGTAGGAACGAGCTTGGGGATCGGGACTTCGCGTCAGGATAGATGTATCGGTCAGGATAGCAATAGTCATCATCATCATCATCATCAGCCTGGTTACGCCCACTGCAGGGCAAAGGCCTCTCCCATACTTCTCCAACAACCCCGGTCATGTACTAATTGCGGCCATGCCGTCCCTGCAAACTTCTTAATCTCATCCGCCCACCTAACTTTCTGCCGCCCCCTGCTACGCTTCCCTTCCCTTGGGATCCAGTCCGTAACCCTTAATGACCATCGGTTATCTTCCCTCCTCATTACATGTCCTGCCCATGCCCATTTCTTTTTCTTGATTTCAACTAAGATGTCATTAACTCGCGTTTGTTCCCTCACCCAATCTGCTCTTTTCTTATCCCTTAACGTTACACCTATCATTCTTCTTTCCATAGCTCGTTGCGTCGTCCTCAATTTGAGTAGAACCCTTTTCGTAAGCCTCCAGGTTTCTGCCCCGTAGGTGAGTCAGAACGAGAGAATAATGCGAATGACAAGTTATTCGGCCCGTTAGGTCTTTCGTCTTTTTTGTATCGGATTTTTTTGTCTCGATGTTTGGAGGCCGTTTGTGTGACCAACCGCGTTAACCCATTGAGATAAAACAAACGTTATTTCCAGCTAGGGGGTAGTATTTTGCTTGTAAAGTAAAGTTAACGGATAAGTGTGCGCACACTTTCGCGCGTCGCGTGTGGTGGGACGCGGTGGGTTGGGGGGGTCGGTCAAAGTAGCCAGGCGCGCCGCGCTAGCAACCTTTGAAGGAGATAACGTTTGCGTTAGCGCATTGGTCACACAACTGTTGTCACCTCTCACGCGGGACAGGGCTGTTTTTTCTATCTTCTGGATCGTAGATTGCTACGTAGTTCATTGCCTTCGAGCTCGCTATTACAGCGTAAGCACCCGGGTATACGTCTGCGCTTGGTGCAATATTCCGAATGGGTTGGTATTACCGATTCCAACGGCGAAGGGTTGCGTCTTGGCTGGAGACTGCTTTCCCGTACCTGTTAACACCATAACGCGAGGAATTGGTGTTTTCTGGGAGTAGGAGGCTGTTTTCATCTAAACGTGATTTACACGTCGACTCGAGTAACCTTCTCTCTACCGATGTTGGCCTTAACTGGCCTTCGGGAGCTGGAGAACATAAGGTGCTCTTGTTTGTTACGTTCACTGAGTTGGTCGATGCCGATACCTACTTATACCCTGTGGTGCGGCCGTACGGGCTTTCTATACACGGGTAGAAGGCAATGTGTACGTAACAATAGACGATCCAATCTATCTATTCTCTTTAGAATTGTGTTGCGTGGTGGACTGTGTGGAAAAGAAAGAAAAGTCCTCCTCCTCGTCCCTTAGGATTAACAGTAGGTCCCTTTACCTCCGCCTTAATTTCTCAACCATTTAGCATTTTATTTTTTCGAGGGATTTCTCCCCCTGTTTTTTTAGTTCCGAAGCTTTAATGAACTTCGTGCGTATGTTTTAATACTCACGAAGCTAGTGGAGGTGTATCGTTATGAGCAGCAGTAGTTGATCTTTCGAGATCAAAATAAGTATACTGCTGCGACACAGGCAAAATTTGGCGTTAGACGCCGGGAACCAATTGGCTGATTAGCTTGGTTTTATTTTTGGTACGGTGCCGATCCTAAACCCCCGAAAAGTACCATGCCCAGTAAGGTGCGCGTGACGACTCTTTTGTGGCTCAAATGGGTCTGGTTGATCGGCAGGGCTTCCTCGAACACTCGGCCGGCAGGCAATAGCCGCCGTCGCCTTCAGTGCGGAGTCGGTGATGCATGGGAGTGTGTTTGGCACATAACTAGTACATGGTACTGTTAGGTGTTACAATCCCGAGCACACACGTCGTTTTGTAGTCACGGTGTCAGGTGACTCAGGGGGTTCGTCGTTCGCGGGTGGGTCCTCGTCGGCCTTTACCATCACTTCAATGGTGTGGGACAAGTGCCATGCGGCGAGTTCTTCTCACTCGTTTAGGGCGGCGTTCCCACCACGACGAAGCGGCCGGGTCCTCCAACTCGAAAGAGCGAGGCACACTCCTGTGGCGCTCAGTCGGGGTCTGCTTCACACTTTCTCTGTCTTTACTTCTTCGTTGCCCGGTCGGCGAGTGATATGGCGCGTGTGTCTATGCACGCCTCGGCCGACTCTATATCGGTACACCTGAGACGTGGCGTCAAGTCTCTTGGGATGCTGTCCGAGTGTTTTTGGAAGTGGCCACCCATATCACCGGCAAAACGTACTCACGTTGTATCCCGAACGATTGCGAAAAGTAGGGGGATTTTTTTATATTTGGACCCGCGTTACAAAATTTAGGCTTGTCGGTTAGGTTTTTGGTTGATTTCTCTTTTTTGTCCTAGTCGATAGGGATTTTTGGTAGGCATTAGTAGGGTCCGCAAGTAGTCAATTGGACGGAAGCATCGTTGCCTGTTGGAGACTCTATCCAGCCCTCCCCCGGCTCGCGTGGGCTCTACCTCTTGGGGGTTCTGCCTCCTTGTTGGTTCTGACTCATTGCGCAGTCCGGGATCAGCGGGGAGCCCTGGTAGGTCTATCCCCTCCAGAAATGCAGACACGGCATGTTACTGGCAATACCATCTGCCCGGTGGGGAAAGCCTTGTGCCCTCAATCGGTGTTGGGTGTGCGCTGAACAGTCGTGTCACACAGAGTACCGAGGAGGCGAGATGTTGACGGTCATTTGGCGAATGTCGTAGGCTAGAGCTTCTCGTAAAGAGGGTACCGTGTTTTTAAAGCATTTCTCGAGTGCCCCCGCCGAGATACGGGTGAGCATTATGTTCCTGTTGCGGAGGCAGAGACGTCCCCGGGTAAGACCTCGTGCGTTTCCACTATTGGAATTTTTTTGGGGGGCAAATAATTGTTTGTGGTGTCGTAGCGGCAAGGGTCGAGCAAACTCGCCTGCGACATGGCATTAAGTAGGTTGCTCGACCTGGGCGTTGGTGAGTGTCTCTCAACTGTGAAGGTGTGTGTCTGTACGCATGGACTAGGTGACTATCCGTGGTCGGCAAATGCGTAAGCTAAACAACCGGCCCGGGTATTGTACACACGACATCCCGTGCAGTTTGCTCCCCGGAAGGTTGCCAGCAGCACACTTGGATCATGCTCGAAAACAGTTGGTTGACCCGCTGAAATTTTAACGCTCATTCGATATATTTATCACTGTGGAAAACGCAAAGGCTCCGACTCGTCACTGTTAAACCGAATAAAGGTAATTCTCAGGCGGGGGCCCTCGGGAATGCGCCCTCTTGTGAGAGAAGCTTGACTTTTGTCCGCTCGTAACATAAAACTAGGGGAGTTCCGTGTAATCTCGTTGCAGTCTGGATTGTGCTAACCACCCATTTTTTTTAGTCGGCTTGCCAATGGGCCCCCTCGATCGAGGCGGAAGGTAACTTTTGCTCACTGGCAACGCGACGACACGGTTAGGCAGTCCATTCCAGCTGCGAGTGACGGCTAGTTAGTTAGGACTTAAATTAAAAGATGAAAAGGGGTAGCGGGTAGCCGGGATTAGCTTAGCTCTAATGTATTGGTCCCTTAGGGGGGTCAGGAGCGAAAAAAAGGAGCCTTCTCTTCTTTTTTTCGCCAAGAAGCGAAAAGGACGTTGTGGTGGCACTGTGGTGGGGCTTTTCGCTTCTTGGAGAAAAAGGAGAAGAGAAGTGTTTCTCTTTTTTTTCCATTAATCAACGTCTCTCTCTCTGTAAGAAATCAAGGGAAGAGAAGAGACGAACGGCCGTCAAGATGCAACGACGACCGCATAGTTGGTAGTATTAATGAGAAGAAATAAAAAGAATTTTATTATTTCCCCTTACTTACGTCTACGTCGTCTTTTTTCTCTGCGGTTGGCTGATATGCCGACTTGTACGACAGAGAGAAGGAGGGTGGGGAGTTTGTATTTCAGAGTTCCGAGTCAGTCACTGACTTTGAACTTGCACCACACCTCGAGAGAGGGCGCTGCCTTGGAGCATTGACTTTGAACTTGCACCACACCTCGAGAGAGGGCGCTGCCTTGGAGACGCATCGCTAGACACAAACAAGACTCTCCATCGCGAGAGATACTGCAACACATTAGTCTTTTTTTTTTGGCTAGCAATTACTTAGTCTCTTTACAAATATATAGCTCCTTACTTAGTCTCTGCATTTGATACTGCTAGGAGGAGAACTCTGTGTCGGGAGATGCAGTATTGAATAGTAGTGTTTTTTTTAATTTGGGAGATAGGGCTATTTATGAGAACCTATACACCACCTTACTTAGTCTTCTTCGCGCATAGAATTCTATGCCTCCCGTTCGCGATTTCTCTCTACAGTCTGGTGGACGTACAAGCTCGCATCTCGACTACTGCCATCTTGGGTCAGTCTTCTTTGCGCATAGAATTCTATGCCTCCCGTTCGCGATTTCTCTCTACAGTCTGGTGGACGGACAAGCTCGCATCTCGACTACTGCCATCTTGGGTCAGTCTTCTTTGCGTATAGAATTCTATGCCTCCCGTTCGCGATTTCTCTCTACAGTCTGGTGGACGGACAAGCTCGCATCTCGACTACTGCCATCTTGGGTCGTCGCAACAACGATTAGCGTTAAGTGAAGTGATGAATAAAGAAATTATGAAATATAGCAGACAGCGAAGACCATCAGCGGTGGATTAGGGTAACTGGTGTGTGGTGTGTGTGTGATTTTTTTCTTCTACTTCTTCTTTCTTCTCTCTCTACACAGTCCTTCCTCGATAAGCGGTAATTACTTACTGTGCGTTGAAAAGTTCCTGTAATCTTAAGGAAATAAAGCATGAGGGTGGAATATAATGCACGTGCACCCCCAAATAAGGAAAGGCAGCAAGTAATATATATCTAAATAACACTAACAACAGCAGCCACAAGTGAGTAAGAGGTGATGTTTATTCATAATAATTCAACGAGCTAAAACTTCCAAAGCTGCTGAGCCACGTCGTGCTCTACTTCGTCTCCGCCGGCGCTGGCACATCCGCGAAACCTCTTGGTGTCGGGCTCGTCCTCGTCGTCTTCGGAACCCTTGCTGCCGTTCGAGGAGGCCGCTTGAATGTGGCGGTAGGCAGGCTCGGCGCGGTACTTTCAGTCTTCCCGGAACTTGCGCATGATGAGCTTGTACTGGATGTTGTTGTGGACGAACGGCATGTTGAGCGCGAAAGTGTCGCCCAGATGCATGAGGAGCGCGTGCACGTGGTGGTGCAGGCCGTAGGTGAGGGTGGACAGGTCCAGAGAGTGAACGACGCTGGGGAAGGAAATGGTGGGCAGTTCCATGACCGAGGGCACGTTGGTCGGCTTGACTTCCTTGCCCCTGACCAGGGCGTCGATGGTGGACGAGTGGCGCTTGGAAGCCTGGTACTGGTCGTTGGGCCACGTGGAAATGAGGTTGTTTTGCCAGTCCTTGAGCAGGCGCGCGTCGGGCAGGCTCTTGCGGGAGGAAGCGTACAGCACGGTCATCTCGATCATGTGCTTAAACAGATGGGCCATGAAGGGATTTCCGATGCTCTCGCCCCGGGCGGCGATGGTCTTTTGCATGTAGGTGCACTCGTTCAAGGGAATGGAACGGCGCGCGTACACGGTGGCGTCCCTCACGGTCTCGAAGAGTCGGAATAGGTTTTGCGATCACCTTTCCTCGCTTGGACAGTTTGCCTCCGTCCACAGTTTCCAACTCCTCGGTGGCGGCAGCGGCGGCCGCGGGCTGTTGTTGTTGCTGTGGCGCCGGCGGCGGCGTTACCTCCTCCTCCTGCTGCGGCTGCTGCTGGGGGGCGGGTTGTTGGGGTGCCCGGTGCTGCGGCTGCTGCTGAGGGGCTCGTTGCGGTCGGCGGGCGGCGGGCCGAGCGGCTTCGGTGGCGCTGGCCACGGTGGCGGCAACGACGGGTTCTTCGTTAGCGGCGTCCATGTCTCTCTCTTCTTTTTTTAAAAAACGAGAGAAAGGCAAAACAGAAGACAGAAAAGAACGGATCGTCAAACAGGACTACTGCGTAACAATCGGGCAATTCGCGATAGTACGATATCGTCGTACATAAAAAATAGCCAAGTAGCTGGTTTTTTTCGCGAGAATATTGCGCGAATATAGGTGTCCAAGTTCCTTTTTTTGCAAACGCGTCCACTTTTTTTTAGCGAGATGACCGAGTACGATCTGCTCGCGACGGCGCATTCGCTGCTCGCCGGTCCCGACGAGCGCCCGGTGCCACCGGACCTCGCTAAATTGGCGCGCATCGCGTCCTATCGATACCTGCCGGCGGCTTCCCGTCACGGAGGAGGTAGGGCGTGCGACGTCACGCTGGAAGACGGTAGCGAGTGCACGCTGGAGTCGGCGGTGTGGAACGCGGTGCTTTACGACCACGTTCGAGTGGTGCCCGCCGACGCGAGACTTATTCGATGCGCGAGCGACGAGGAGTACGCGGAGTATTACTACGTGGCCCTGGGCGGCTATGCTTTTGGGATTGAGAATTGTACATTTAATCGAATGGAGTCGTTCCCTTCTGCTCTGGTGTATTCTGAACACGACTGGGAGGCCACCCTGCATCGAAGTTGGGCATGTTACAATTACGGACGATGGGATCGCGATTGGTGCAGGCGTCGCAAAACGCTCGACGCCATGTTAGCAATGACGCCACCACCAAAGAGGAATGAACGTGAAGAAGACGATGAAGACGACAGCAACAACGGTAGACGATTTACTTGGGGCTTGGGTTCACTAGCGTTTTTTAACTCGTGTCGCGGTCGAGACACCGTGTGGCAAGAGGCGCTAGAAGAAGCGAAGTGGTGGTTCAAAACGAGCGACGCAGATGCGGTGTCTCGATTCTTCTGTCGAGCGGAAAATGTAAAATGCCGAGGTTGGGTGGGGTGGCATCACTTTCCACATGCGGTATATTTGCGTGCTTTATTGGCACTGGGTCACGCCATGTACGTGCAAAAAATATACGAGGATTTCGCTGTTCCACCAAAGAGAGTTATCGAGGTGAGAGTCGTGACCAACGCTCCTCCGATTCCGAGATTTGCTACGACGGCCGATCGTTACGCGAATTTCTTTGACTTTATTCGTGATGTCAGTGAAAAGGAGAGGGATTACGAGAGTCCACATGACTCCGCGGCAGTTAATGCAATGAGGGTCACTTCGTTTTACTGCAAGTACTGTGGAGAAAATGGTAGACACGAAACAGCTACTGATATCGGTACGCTGAATGCATTCCGCGTGACCCACATGCCTCCAGAGTGGTCCAGAGACAATCGAATACTAGAGAGGTATTTGGAAACGTACAAATCATTTGCACGCGGATCGACATTCACTGAACCATTGTTATCGAAATACTTACTGCACGTCAATCTCATGTTAGATAATTTACCGTATGCCAATGCATCGTGGATAGCACGCGAACCGAACACTAAAAATTATTTGGTTGGAGACGTGGCTAGCAAGCCGATCCCATGTACCATACAGGCGCTGTTATTAGCAACACCATCCGATTACGTACGGAGGGACGAACACACTGCCATTGTAGAGCGCGTTCGCGAAATTAATTCCACTTGCGCGTTTTTCATTTATCAACCGCTACTACACGGTTCGCGTGATACCACAGATAATATCGTACGAGGTATAGATTGTTTGTGCTTTCGCATTCTAGCCGAAGTTGCCAATGGGTCTAATTTTATTTTCGGATTATTGAATATGTGGGCGCGTCGCAAGCAATCGCACCACGTAGGAGGGGTACCGGTGATTTTGAGAATGTTTCCTCATGGCGACACAGGTTCAGATATATGGTGTTACGATAGTGTTATAAACGTATCCGTTGTAGCAGATAGCGGATATATTCAAACCCAACCTAATTGCCGCCAAAAGCCCAAATGGAATTATACAGAACTATTGCAACGTTTCGATCAATTGGTACAACAATGTGCGGCGAAAAGTACAGATAAAAGTGAAGAATTTAACGGCCCTAAAGAAAAGATTAGGGTTGCCATAGGAAAAGCCAAACAAGAATATCAAGAAATAATTAATGCATCCAAAGTTACGTATGACAAAGGTAAAAAGAAATATGAAGAAGAGGTAGACAATGTGTTAGAAAAAATGGAATGTGGGATTTTGAACGAATGTAATGACCGTGACTCATGAAAAGGCTGGTTATAAAAAAATAATTGCTTATGACTACAGCGTGTTCTCTCTATTAACTGATTATTGGGAAACACTGCGAGAAATATTACACTATGACGATACTGGATACCAAAGAACATCTGAATCGCTTGCGTTATGCCATGAAAAGTTAGATAAAACGTATGTGGACGGCGTTGTAAGGCCGGACGTTCGATTTAATGTCATACGTGAAAATTATTTTTGGCACTAACGTGTGCATTTTATTAACGCATTCATTTAATACACCCGGAAGAATCAACTTCAAAAAATGGGGTGGTGGGAATCACTATTACTGTGCTAATGATGGTGATCGTATCGTGAATATATGTGTGTCAATCTCAACCGTTGACCCCGATAGTAGTAACATTCGACATATTTGCACATTAGATCAACTGTACGATAGTTTGTTAACTCCTCCGCGGGATACAATTATTAATGATGAAATGCACTTGTCGATATTGCTGGCACATATGTCATATATAACGCAATTAGATGGCGATGACAACGAAACAAAACACGCAATGCATTTGCTTGAAGAAATAACACACAGTTTCGTTTTCGCGATGCTGCCACAATGCGACAAAACCATTCGACGATATCTACGTGGTAATAAAGTCGCTCATTCGTCGTGGTTAAATCGGGTAAAGATTTTCTTAAATACATGTCGCAGGGAAACTGTATATAACAGTACTATTAAAATCGAAGGTGAAGGTTGTCACCACGCCGGGGTACTTTTGAAAAAAATGATCAGTGAAAACAAACACTCGTCGTCGTTAACAGCAGTAACATTTTTCAGTAGCTTGGCCACCGTTCTATACGCAGCAACCTTCATGTCGGGGTCACTTGGCACAATTCCGAAAGAAACGGTGTTGGTTGCGGCGCGAAACTCGCGTATGGTCACGTTGTTACCGCGTTCGTCCATCTTGCAAACTTCTATGGATTCTCCTCGCATGTAATCGTGGTCTAAGCGTCTGTAATTGATGAACGTGTTGGGCGATTGCACCACCAAGCTCCCGCTCTCGTCGTTCGCGGTCACTTGGGCTTCGGTCGGCATGGCGAGTCCGTATCTACGTAAAAACGTGCGCACGGTCTGCTGCGCATCGCGATGCCACTTGGGCGTCGCACCACCGACGACCGCACCTCGCCGATACGGCACTAACGCGGCGCCGTCGTCGTCTGTAGCGGTACCACTACTGCTCATCTCTCCTGACCTTTTTCTTTTTTAATGTGTGTGTGACGCATTTGACTCGTTAGAAATATCGCGATGGGGAGTGGGGGAGAATACAAGAAGTTAAATACAAGAAGTTTAAAAAATCACGCAGTATGTATAGAAAATAAAAATAAATAATGAAATAATTAAATAAAGAAATAGCGCACCTACACAAGGGTGTGAGAAAAAACAACAATGGCCGATCCCACAATGGATGAATAAATTGAATAAATGGAATTTCTTATTATAGATTACGATTATCACGATGATGAAGACCGCGTGCGTAATGCTATTATTTGTGACGCTGGCCGTCGCAACTGCCGCCCCACCTCTGGGCCCGGAATACGAAGGAGTAGGAGTAGGAGAAAGAGTAATGACGGGACCTAACAACAACGAGGGAGAGTAGTTCTGGTGGTCACCCGTCTTTCGCGGGCGACCCGAAATCGGCAGCGCCAAATGGGTGCCCGCCGTGACTATGATCGCCGTCGGCTCCGTCAGCTTCCTGTCGATCTGCTTCATCCTGCTGGCGGTGATATCCATTTTGCGCAGAGTCAAGCGACTGCAGCGAAACAAACGCAGCAGCAGCAGCAGCCACAGCGGGGGCATGGTTCCTCCTTGCTCGTGGTACTCGTGTACGATGCCGGCGCCGTCCCGAATGAGCCCGACCGCGTGCAAGTGCGGCGGCAGCGGCGGAGGAATGGAGTAGAATTGATTAAAAAAATTAACGACCGACCGATGACACCAAGTGAAAAAATGATTGTGAATAAAGAAGAGTGATGTTGATGAAAAAAGTACATACATATGTGTGAACGTTTCTTTATTGTTGGTATGGTATTGTTGTTAGTATGGTTGTTGGTATTGTTGTTGGTATGGTATTGTTGTTGGTGATTGTTATTTTCCCCTTTCTTCTCCTTCCTTCTCCTTCCTTCTGCACTAATATTCTGCTTTATCCTTAAAATTTCATCGTCGCTGCTGCCTCTTCGTCTTCTTCTTCTTGACCGCAAGCTTTCGCTTCTTGGGTGCCGTCGGCTTTCTCTTCTTACCGACCTTCGCCGCGGCACCCACGTATCGCGTGTTTTTCAAGTTGTCCAGCCTCATCATCTGTATCGGCGACGTGATGCGTTTGCCGAGCGGTTTGCCGCCGAACAACATGGAAATTCTACGCGCGTCGTTCGGAGTGAGTAACGAAACGCCGCCCTTCTTCATGTTGCCCATAACCTTTTGCAGTAAAGTCTTGATAGACTCTCGTTGGGGGGCCATGATGGTCTTTCTTTAATTATACGTCGTTGCTTTGTCCTCTATACGTCGTTGCTTTGTCCTCTTTTCATTTTGAAAATAAAGCACTTTTGTTTTTTATGTCGCCCGTTTACATAAAAAAAGGAGTGCGGGACGAACGAACATGTGCGGCGTCGCTGGTGACGACAACGACAAAAGGTGGGGCGGCAATAACAACAACCGACACGCCAGAGGAGCAGGAAGAGGTAGAGACGACGACCGTCTCAACAACAACTACCTACCCCCTCCATTACCGCCGAAAAAGCGCAAGGAAGACGATGACGTGCGCAATAACAACGCAACCGCATTCGATAATCGTCGTCGCCACTACCGATAGCTTAAAATAGGTAGTTTTCTCACCCCCCCAACCCACCCACCATTTACTCATCCCACCCATTTACTCTTTTTTCTTTTGTACACTATTTACCTTTCTTCTCTCCCCCTTTCCCAAACTGTAGTATATATATAAGAAGGGTATGGCGGTTCGTATCATCGCACTCGCCAGGCCGCCCCTCATTCAGTCGTTTAACGTACCTTAACGTCGTTGAACGTCGTGTTAGTGCCATGGAGGACGGGGATGAAGGGTCGCGCGCCAGCGGTAAAGACCAAATGATCAAGTCACTGCGACTGGACATGGTTTTTTACAGACGCACCATGGGCATGCAGAAATGGAACGACGTGGCAGAACACGTGTTTCTGCAAGGACCGTACGTGCCGCTGTTTCAAGTGGTGGCTTCGGGCGCTCGTTCGAATGCGGACGACTGCATCATGCGAGACGTTAGAAACGAGCACAAGTGCGTCGTCAACTCGGAGAACTCGATAGTGGCAAGAGCCATGCTGAACGCGTCGGACGGGGAGATTCGAAGCGAGCCGTGGGTCAAGAGCGATCCGCTCTACAACGGCTGGCGCCGCAACGACGCCATGAAGAAGGTCTGGGTGCGACGCCAAACCTTCGACGAAAGAAAAAAGGCAGCTGAAGGAGCAGCCGGAGAAGGAGGAGCAGCCGAAGGAGAGGCAGGAGGAGAGACAGGAGTAGAGGCAAAAGCAGAGGCAAGAGAAGAAGGCTCGTCTGCTGCTGCCGCTGCTGTTACTGTGACGGTGATTACGACTGCGTCATACGCACCGCAACCGCTGCGAACACCGCCAGCGGGGCCAAAAAGAGTGCTCGCGCTGGTCAACGGCCGGGGCCGTCGGTCGCAGAGGAAGGTCGTGTGCTACGTGGAGCTGCCTCGCAACTGGTGTCCGGTGCCGGTGGTCACGTACGCCAACGTGCGCAACAACAGTCTGCGCGACTGCGTTCAGGTGGACCACCGGAGCGTGCACGCGCAGACGTTCGTGCGAGAGTACCAGTACATCGACGGCGTTCGCTTGATCAAGCGCATTCTGACGGCGTGCTACAGCCGGATCGCCAACATGCTGATCGACAAGGGCGGCGAGCCCCTCGAAGAAGCGGGAGGGGAGGTCGAGCACTACGCGGCCGGCCTGAAGTTTGTGGGAGCCGTGAAGATGCCTCCGAGCGCGAGTGCGCCGCAAGGCTGGATCGTTCGTTACGGGCCGTGCTTCGGCGTGGGCGCCACGATGAACAACTCTTGCTACGACGATGGGTCGATCCTGAACGCGATGTACCCCAACAACCTCGCCCACGTGAAGGACATGTGCCGGCGACTGATGCAGAATCCGTCGGCGCTGGTCGGCGCCGGAGCGGGGCCGCCCGCCAGACTGTACGTGGGTTCCAACGACGAGCGAACGACGACGACCAGACCGGTCGGTCACCTCGTGGCCGAGGCGGCGTGCCTGTCCGTGACTTCTGGTTACGACAAGAAGCATCGCAAACGCAAGAGCAGGAGGGGTAGGGGTAAGAAGGGCGCAGTGGTCGAAGGGGACGACGATGACGAGGAAGTAGCAGCAGAAGAAGCGGCAGAAGAAAAAGGAGCAATGTCAGGAACAACTGGCGACGAAGGAGACGACGAGGATGAAGAGAAAGAAAAAGAAGTGGGACGAAAGGAAGACAAGATGGAACAAGATTAATTTGTGTTGTTGTGTGTGAACAATGGAAAAAATAAGAGGATAAATAATAATAATAATAAATCATACAATGTATTTTATTCACCTAAAAATGTTGTTGTTGTTGCCCTATTCTTATTCGTATTCTTATTCTTACACTTGAATAATTGCATTTCGTTCACAAACCGCAAGATAACTTCGCCCTCGGGAGGGTCTCGATGCGGGAGAGCCGACTTTGTGTGTCTCCCTGCAAGCTGGCTTCACTTGGAATGCCGACGCGATGCGGAATAACTGCACTTGCGTTTTTTCAGGGTCTGGTCGTTGCTGTCGTTTTCGGCACCGTCGCTCTTTTCCACGTCGCTTCTGCGGATTCGGCACTGGCAGAGCATGGTCAACAGCGACTTGAACCGGACGACGATCAGTCGCTGCGACGGAGACATGGTCGTTGGATCGTCGACGGCGTCGGCCTTGTCTTTGAGATCGGTAACGTACGCCGAGAGCACGTTGCACAGTTTGGTCAAGTGCTCGTTGTTGGGGTAGCGACCGATGCAACGGTAGATCATCCGCGTGGCGGTGAGCAAACTCTGCTCGAATAGGACCGCCAGAAAGCGTTCGTCAGTCACCGTGAGCGAATGGTTTGCGTTGTACATGCACCCGGCAACGTCGTCGGAAGTGATCGTGTCGTTGTCGTTGTCTACGTCGCAGTTTCCGTCGTCGTCTTCCTCTTCTGTTTCCTCCTCCTCGTTTTCCTCATTTTCTTCATTTTCTTCTTTTTTCTTTTTGTTCTTCTTGGTCTTTAGATTTTTCAACGTCGAGGCGGCGTCGTTTGCAACATCCTCCTTTCCGAGCAGCGACATCCCGTGATTCGGCCTCGATGCAGCTCGCAATCGCCGCGGTCAACAGGTCTATGAGAGCGCCAGGAGGACGGTTGCGATAGTAGGGCGACAGTTAAGGAGTGTAGAAATAGTAGAGCATTTTCGTCACGAGTGACTCCTTGAGAGCCAGTAGTAACGACGAAAGATACATGATGTACTACGGAGGTTACGGATTTACAGAGTGAGTATACGTATGTCTATAAATGAAAAAAAGGCGTGTTTTTTTGGCGGCGGCAAATGTAATTAAAAAATGGATAGGGGAGGAAGAACGTGGGGATCTTAAGTTTTTATTATTTCACTTTATTCTACAACTGAAAGAGTGTAGTTCTTCATAGTATTAAAAAATTAACAATGAGCGAAACGGCACCAGTAACATTGCCAGAGTGTAGGTTGGCCGGACACGAACATGTTACACAATTGTCGCATCCGATCGGTCCGCCGGGCACGCGTCCCGGTGCGTTGCCCGCCGGTCATCCGAACCAACACCCACACTTTCACAGAGACGTGACGTATTCGCAAGACAGAGGCATTCATTACATCGAGAGATTAGCGGCGCATACCGAATCGGACGCGTCGTCGTTGGAAGCCGTGATAGAAATCGTGTTTTTCGGATCGTTTGCGCATCGTTATTGGGGCGCCTCTTACCGCCACGGTAATTCGGCGGACGACTCTGCGGGCACGCTACACACCGGCGCATTGTATCCGTTTTTCAATGCACAGACGGGCGCCGCAATCCCAGTTACCGATATTCCGCTGTTTAAGTCGATAGCAAAGCTAGAATTTGGTAGCGTTACCACCTCACCGCCTACCGTTACAATCAGTTTCAATTACGAGCGCAAGGAAATATTCTTTACGAAAGGCGACACTACTAAATCCTTAGACGAGTTGCTACTTAAATACGTGTTCTCCAAAAAGACAGTGCCGGGCCCCAGCACAGAGTACGGGGCGATCGCGGACGTCTTGCGAACGCGAGAAAAGGTGGCTTATTCCAAGTCCTACTTGCGACTGGTCGAGGCCAGCGAGCACTTGCTGGCGGACACGATGGACATGCAGACCAAGCCGCTCAGCAAGACGCGTCGCCCCGATCCGACGCGCCCCTTCAGAAACTCGGCCGTGCTCACGCTGCTGGCCAAGTGCATGCTGGACAACGAGCCCTCGATGTCGGCGTTTCCCGACGATTTGGAATCGCTATTCAGCGGACCGATGGCCGCCTTCGACGTTGACAATCCCATGCTGGGAACTCAGGCGGTGCTGTACTCGACGCTCGCCAGTCTGACCACGCACGTGCTTCCGCTGGTGCTGACGAGCGGCGGCAGCAGGTGCGATTAGCGCCGGGACGTCCTGATACTTTCGGCCGTGTTTTACGAAGACGAGCGCGACGAGGCGGCCATGAACATCGTCAAGAGCCTGGCCCTGGAACGCCTGCCGGCTCTGCTGCCAGCCCTGTCGCAGCCGGAACAACAGCAATTTCCTCTACCCACAAATGCGCGAGAGCGAGAGGAACTGGCCACGATGATGGCGCAGTACTGGATGAAAAACCTGGCTCCGGTGCTGTGCGCAAGCATGATAGTGCCCGGAAGCGAGCGGGGCGAAAGCGCCCTGTATCGCACGTTCGATCACCTGTCGCGCGGGCTCGAGGGGTCGGACAGCAACGCCGACCGCAAGAAGGTGCGCGACGACGCGCTGTTTGTTCGCGCGCTCAACGAAGCGTTCGTGCGGGCGGCCGCCACCCGCCGGAGCGGAAGCGTCGAGAGTTGGTTGCAGCGCCTCCCTGCCAGAGAGGAGGAGCGGACGTCGGAAGCCGCTACGCTGAGGGCGTTTATAAGAAAGGCGGGAATAACCGGAGCGGACGATTCGTTTCTATCGGTTCCCACTATCTCGTCTGACTGCGTGACTTTCAACGCGCGACCGTCGATATGGTCTTCCCAGTTCGGATTGCTCCTAAATTCCTCAACTGGATCGGGGACGCCGCGACGTCAAGAAGGTACGGCGACGCAGCAGTCGACTACTACTCCTCCTCCGCCACTGGGACTGTCAAAGGCAACGGTGCGCGCGCTAATGTCCGAGTCCGTCACGCTGCACGGCACCCACCTCGATGCGCCCGCAAGAGACACGCTGGCGCACAACATCGATGATTTGGCGACGGGCGGCGGGGTCCGGTCGCGCCGCGCCCTGCGCTACAAGCCAGACCTGTTCGCGATGAGACCGAACGAAGAGGACTACTCGTTCGACGACGACGGTCATCGCCGCAGCCGAGGAATCCTGGATCGCACCCAGAGGGAAGCCCTCCGCGGCCGCTTGCTGCCCGCGAGCGCCAACGGGAGTCCCCCGCAGAGGCACGACGTACGTGCCTCCGCTGCCGCCATCGTCGCCCACGACGGCGACTCCATCGCATATTACGTATCCCTCGCATTCCGTTAGCCCCACCGGACCCATCTTGGTGACCGCGGCCGTGGCTTTCATGCTGGCCGCGTGCGAAACCGTGATAACACTCAAAGATCCAAACTACAATAAGAATAAGAATGGTGGTGGTGGTAATAACAGTAATAGTAATAGGAAGTTCGCTGGCGCCGCAGGTGGTACTGCCACTGCTAACACCGGTAACATTACGAACAACAGGAGGGCGGTGGGCTTCGCTAGGCCACCGATGCGGCAACGCAGGAACTTTGTCACTACAATGCGACGGGCCGCAAATCAAGTGATGAATAAGGCCGGCAACGCTTACAGATGCGTCATCGCGACTTAGCAGGCGGCGGAGCACGACAGGCACGAGAAGCACCTAAGGCAAATAATCAAAAAATAAGTGGAAAAAAAGAAGGGAGACGGCGACGGCGGTGACGCGCAGGGTCGGTTCAACAACACGGCGCGCCGCCGTTTGAATTCCGATGCCGCTGCCTCGATGCTTCGAAACGAACGCATCGTTCTCACGCATGTTTTTCTTTACTGCTACAATAAATGCAGTGATTTGCATGTGATTCGCGGCTGTTCTCTTTATTTCTTTCTTTCTTCCATTTATTTCTATTTCTTTGATTGTTTCTTTTTTTACGCAAGGTATGCAGAGAAGAGAGAGTGCATATTTTTTTCTCTTCATTGTCTTGGAAGCCACTAGACAATGACAAAGGAGCACACGTATAACAAAAGGGGGGCGCCGCGTATATATTATGTGAATAGTATTTGAATATCTGAATATTTGAATATGTGAATATTTGAATGTGTGAATATGTAAATATGTAAATATGTATGTGTGTATTTGTGTATTTTCTTAAAAAATAGGAATCACATTAGAGTAATAGAAGAGTAGAATAAAATATGAAAATACTTTATTGGCTGAGCAACGATTTGGGTCCCGTGACCGGAGCGATGCGGTACGGGTCGTGCATCGACGGCACTTCGCCCGTGGTGGTGCCTCCGACCTACTACCATCACGGCAACGAAGAAGAAGCGGCTGAGTGTGAAAAAAGAAGGACGGCAAACGCCACGAGGAAAAGGAAACCTTCGGTCTCGGTGCTGACAGATATGATATTGCGCGATACCCCGTCTCGACTGGCGCTCGCTCGCCTGCTACCCGAGCTGTGCGCGCAGCGACTGGTGCGAGACGTGTTCAAGGAGCGCAACCAGGCGATGGCGACGTACGTGGCGGAAAAAGTGTACAAGAAGCAGTACAATTACATGCAGATGCAATGCATTATAGGTATTCCAGGTCCTAGTGAGCCTCCATCCCCACCTGAAGAAGATGCATTCGTAACTGCTTGGAGAAACAATGCATCTCAAATTAAGGCAGAGACCTTTCGAGACGACGGCATAAGCAAGATGGAAGCGTACGCGCTTAAACATTTCCCAACGACAACGCAACCGCAACCGCGAAATGAGGCGAATCAACGGATACCTGATAGCAATGCCCTTGCCATCCTCATGGGATGGTCGTCGAACAAGATGGGTCGTAGCATCAAGGAATATTTGTTACTGTTTTTCGGTGGCAAAACGTCAGAATTAATCAACGTTAAGTCCACTGAGGAAGATAACGTAACAAAATTAATATCCCCTTACGGTACTGGAACTTACCTCCCCGCATTTTTTCGCGTCGACCCTTTAGTCGATCCTGACGGCACGCACGCTCTAATTGTAATCGCTCCCTCCGTGGTGACCACCAAAGAAGAGGAGGGTGAAAGAATAAAGAAATATCTAGCAGAAGGTAAATGGATCCCTGCGAAATGGGGGTCTGTAATGCGACTCTGCGAGGACGGCGAAGGCCAGACCACGTGCGATTGTTTTCTTTTCCTTCCCGCGTACACTCACTGCATCCAACACGGTGTGCTCGAGAGATCCATTGTATTGCTGTCATTTTCCAATCAGCGGCGATCAATCACCGTGCGCGAGGGGTACGATCACGAAACCGATTGGGAGGCATTCGTAAAGGTGCCGTCCCTGTTTCGCGTGCGAGACTACGCCGCGTGCGTTCCTCGCGGGTGGACGCCCGCTCCCGTCGTAGGAGGCATCGCGCGGCGCCGCACTTTGGTCTCGGATTACGACCACGAACTGCTGACGGACGCGGTAATTGACGATCCCAAGAGGCGGGACGAGATATTGCGTCGCTATCATGCAAACAACAACCATCGCGCCAACAAAACGTTCGTGTACTCGCCGGGTCGCAGCCCCACCAACGCGTACGAGCTGGGTCTGACGAAAGCTAGCGTGTTTTGAGTTGAACAATGAGAATGAAATAAATAGAGAAATAGTACGATATGATATATGATATATAAAAAGGAAAAAGAAAGAAGATGAAGAAGAAAGAATAAAGATATAAATAAGAATTGAGGAGAGTGGGTTAAGAATGGTGAACATAGCAAGAGAATGACGTGTGGTGGTGCGTAAAACAATGATAATAAGAAGATATCCCAATTACTCTTTCTTCCGTTGTTCCTTTTCTCTTGGTGTTGTTTGCTTTTAACGGATGTTGGAAGTTGTGACTCATTTCTGCGGGCTCATTTTCCCGCGCGAAAAAAAACACGCCCCTCATTCAGTCTCGTCCTATGGAATTCGTTCTCCTCAATTCTGTTCATCTCTCCGCCTAGAAAGCAAAGAGAGAACGAGAAAACTTGCCTTGGTGCTCTCCTTATATACGGCGCCCGCGATAGAGACACTCGGCATCGCTAAGAACCCGCTAAGGGTGTGCTTTTTCTCTCGAGAATCTTAGATGTAACCGCAGTGGTTACAAAAAAAAAGATGGCCGACGAATGTGATACCTGGAATGAGGCAGTAAAGACGTACTATACTGATGGGAATTTCACTACATTCAAAGAGGCCTTCGATGGACATTACACCAATCGAGCAACGTCGTTCATCCCTTGTCTTCGACATAAAGTTGAAGTGATACTCAATCGTTTTGAATTGCTAAACCTAGGAGACGCACAGGAATTGGAAACAATCCAAGCGGTAAGAAATCGTATTTTTACATCAACCACATTGGATGCATTTGTGGCGCCGCTTGATTATTCAAAGTTGGATCTCTACTGCCATCCGGCTGGGCCATTCGACTACTCTGCAGGCAGTACATTCACGATCAAGAACATGAAGCCAGGAGGAGCCAATGTAACATACCAATTGAATAATCAAGCATCCCCAATCGTAAGTCTAAATGGCAGTTCTAGTCCTGAAAAAGTGGACGCCCTGGCGCTGTATGTCGTCGCACAAGAAAGAGATTCCACCACGTACTTCGTCCTGTATCTACCCATGGAGATTACGCTCATCACCGGAACCGAAGACGATCGGGTCTACTCCGACCTCGAGTGTCGGTGGTTGACCGTATCGGAGGCAGCGGGACTGTCCCCCAACCACGCCGCGTGGCTCGACAGGCAGCTCACGGTGCGGGACGAACGAGTGAAGTTCCTCTCGCTGACCTACAACGTGGCAGTGCACAGCGTATTGCCCGTATCAACGTGCAACGCCATGTTTGAAGGCGCAGATGCCACCTCGGCCAGACGCAGGTACGGACTGAAGGTGTCCTCTTTTGATTACAAACTGTCGAACTGCATCACAAAAATGAATTTGGTGCCGCCTTTCTCGAAGCTGACAAACAAGTGGGACATCGTACAGATTCCCGGTGTGTGCATGCCTGCTTCGAACGACGTCGGATACTGCGGATTTCCGTTTCACGTCTCTAACGGCACCGATCGAGTGTTGGAATCCATGTGTTTGAGTCCAAGATTTAACAAGCTCGGAGTGTGTGCGAAATGCCGACTTTCACAGGTTTATGCCGGAAGACGCCACAGTTTCTAAAATATACGTCCACCACCTCTATGAATTTACAATCGCTCTTACAGCAGATGGTCTTCCAAACGGCGGCGGTGGTGGCGGCGGCGGCAGCGGTAGCAGCAGTAGCAGTTACCGCGCAGACGACCTCAGGTACCTTGATCAACAGTGGACTCTGCATGCGTCCACGTGTGATTTACACTCCCAAATGTGTCACCTCACTGAAGATAACAGTCACTTGACGATCAAGCCGTCCTTGTTCGGTTTCTCGGTATTGCGAGAATACCTTCTTAATGACCTATTAACTTCTTAATAACTTCTGAATGACCTATTGAGACAGGATATAACACTTCAATATGCCACATTTCAGACACTCTTGGCTTACTTTCTTTCCTAAACCTTTTCTTGTTATTTCTTTATGCAACTAAAGCCAAATCGTTTTACAGAAGTATGGTGTTACTCGGTGTTATTTCTGTTTTTTTCTGTTAAAGTGCCTTTGCCATGTCATTGCATTGTGTAAACCATTAAAAGCCTTCTTCTTTTTTTTTTTAAGTTATGTACCAGATGCAGCCTTTATGTAGTATGTTTATATATTGCTCTGTAGTGTAATGTGACCGCCGTGGGCAGTGCTTCTTTTTGTGTATCTTCTTTTTTCTGACTTTGTATGCTACTGCCAAATAAGGGGGGCCGTTGCTCTGTCAAGCTGTTGAAAGACAGCTTTTACTTCGGTCCCCCTGCATCATCATGTATGACGTGATGGTCGAAATAAACTTACTTACTTACCTACTGCAAGCCATGACTCAATGCGGCTCCGCGTACTACAAACCACTTGAGTTGTGTGAGCAGAGCGCGTGTGACTCGCTCGTGGCCGCGGTGAAGGCTGCGGAAGCTTGTCGCCCAAACCAGGAACTGGAGCGTTCTGTGGCCGTCACTGCCAACACGATGCTATCGACGTTTTGTGCCGATGAGCAACGGCGGTGTCGGCAAAGCAACGAAGTCTCTGACAAAACGCTCGCTGGATGTGTGCTAGCCCTGGTAAAGACTGGCTATTTTACGTCGCGCTACGTTACAACAACGCCAATACAGAAGCCGGACACTGAGATTAGAGAGCAAGTAAATTCACAAAATGTGGTAGAATATACATTGCAGAACAATAATGTCATAGATTCAGTAGAATACCTCGCCAAGGCAGACGCTCTCCGAGTCATATGCAGCCCGATGTTCTGTTGCACTTCAGACGTGGATACCGAACCGCCCACGATACCGGTCTCCATGATTCTAAAAATGCACTTGGTCACGTGCATATCGAGTGACACGCCGATGGTTCCTCTATACGGAGCCGATCAGCCGCACGAACTGCAACACCTACCAACGTCGAACGGCATGTTAAAGAGATGGTGCTGTCGTATGCTCGCTGAACTACCACTAAGCTTCAAGACCAAGAAAAGATCCGAGCTTGCCCGCGAAGCCATGCGACTGCAAGCGTATCACGCGTTCCACGACGTGCGCACGCGTCGACACCTGCTGGAACTGTTGTACAGGTACGACCTAGACAGACAAGTAAATGATATGTGTTGTCAGATTATGACGAGTTCTGAGTTACCCGAACAGCTGGCGACAGCGGTGCGCTTGCTCCCAGTAGAGGGTGCAACTGATGAAACAAAGCAGGTGTTGGAGACCAACGCAAAGAGAATGGCCGCAAAGGCACTGGCGGAAGCGTACATGGTCTATGACCAACTTGGGTATCACTCGGAGGCGTCGTGGGAAGTGTTAATGATTCCGGAAAAAGTACAACAAGAGGAGGACACACTCAGAACCCTGTTCAGAATGTACTTTCCCGACGTCCGCAATCTCGACGCGGGAGAGAGATTCTATCGGCTGCCGACGTCGGAGGTCAAGCGAGACAACATATGCATGCTGGTCAAACTCAAGAAGGACGAGTACCGCACAGATTGCAATTACGTGCGTGCGCCCAAATTTCTGGTCTGTAATCTCGTAGTTGCTTACCTGGAACGAGAAATCAACCTGATCGCCAGCAAAGACAAACATGAAGCCGTGGCCGCCTACTGCCGAGAATATTGGGGCAACGTTCCGTCGCCCGACTCCAGTCATAGCCCCGTGCTCAGCCGTTTTCTGATAACGAGCTCAACTTGTACAGTGATAACTTCAAACACTTCGTAGGCACGGTGCTGGCGTCGCTGCCCGACGCGGAAACGTACGATCGACTAATGGGCAGCGGCGGTGCCGGTAGTAGTAGTGGCAGTGGCAGCAGCAGTAACATCAACGGCTGCAGCAGCATCGGCAGCCGCGGGAGCAGCAGCGGCAGCCGCCTCCCCCTCGTCGATTTGCAGCCGCGGCCGTGGTGGCTCGAGGCCATCACCCGACGAATAGTTCGTTTCCAGAACGAACACATGCACTATCGCCCCCTCGACAGAGAACACCTGACGCTGGACCCCGCGGCGACCGTCGACGCCATCATGCAGGACCTGCGCCAAAAGGGCTGTCGCGTCATTCTCTCCATGCGCGAGTACGAGCGTCGGCACGAGGAAGCGATCGCCCGCGGTCACGGAGACGGCGACGACCTGGTGTCGGATTACGACGAGGCTCTGAGAATGTTCGAGACGAGCATTCACCCGGCGCTCGATCATCCGAGCGCCCTTTCCCGCGACAAGACGATCATAACCAAGCTCGTGGAGAATTATCCTGCCTCCGCGTGGCAGCGCTACCTGCGATTTAACGGCGGCCGAGTGATCGGTAGCATTTCGGCGACGGCGTCTGCCTCAGCTTCTAGTGCGCCGCCTACTTCTGCCTCTGGTGCGCCTACGCCCGTCATTACCTCGACGACGGCGGCTGCTGGACCCGCCACTTATAGAGTGTGTGTGATGCAGTGCGGGTGTGTGGTTTTTTTTTGCAAACTGTGCGAATAAGCGTGTGCGTGTAGTGCAGAGTTTTCATAATAATCAATCAGCATTTATTTTGTTGGTTCAGTGTGTGTGCGCATATAATCACCACACCCACATTATTGTTGTTATTCCTATTCTTTATTCTTTATTATGCCATATGCTTTATATGTATTATATATTATTATTCCTTGTTACCATATGCTGTATATATTACATAATCTGTATATGTGTCTCACTCTTCTTTCCTTTCGAGAAGAAAAAATAAAGATTGAGGGGGAGAAAAAAGACAAAGTGGTCCGAGTTATTATTTTTCGTTTGTCTTCATTGTTATTCTTTATTGAAACAAATATGCACCACAATTGGACGTATATTATAAATACAATGCAAGAAGTTAGATGTAATTAACAATAGTAATAATAATATATTCAGGTGACATAATAATAATGTGGCATTATGTAGTGTCACATTATACAATATGTCACATTATCCAATGTGTTACATTACCCAATGCGTGTTACATCATACAAAATGCTATTGCTATTATATTACATCTTATATCACACCGATCTGAAAACTACGTCTTCTTCCTCCTCCTCCTCATCGTCCTCTTCCTCTTCTTCCTTTTCTTCTTCCTCATCTGGCGACGCCGAGCACAAAGTGATCACTTCTTGCTTCGGTGGCGGGTGCTGCTGCTGCTGGGGCTGCAACTGCTGCTGCTGCTGCTGGGGGCGCCGGGCAAACTCCTTGCCGTAAACGACGTCCAGCACGCCCACCAGCGTCGCTCGGACAGAGTTGCACGCGGGTCGGCTCTTGGAGCTTATCAGTATCACCGCGGACACGTCGACCGACGACGGACCGTTGCGAGACTGCACGGACAGTGCGAACGTGTAGTTGAAGATGAGCGAGGTTCGCTTGCGAGGAGGGTTCTGCTTCTACACTTCGATCCAATTCTTCGTGTCGGAGAAGCGCACGGACGCCTCCACGTCTCCCTGCCGATTGCTCTTGACCCGCACGATCATGCCGTTGTCTGCGGTGGGAACCACCACGTACACGTCCTTTGACGCCCCGCTCACGGCGGCGTTGACCGCAGACTCGATCAGGTACAGCAGGTTCATGGTGAGCTTGCGCTGGGTCGGGCCGTTGCTAATGTTGTTCGAGGTGGTCAGCTTGCGGTAGTAGAAAATCTCGTCTCCCCGCCGGTCGGCGGCGCCGCTCTCGACCACTAGCGGCGGCAGCGTCGTTTTCCTCCTCCTGGCGTTTATGGCGTTCAGCACGGCGTCTCGGCTCGACTCCGAGTACAGATACACGGCCGAGGTGGCGGTTTCCTTCGCGAAAACCGTCCACACCGTGACGTACTCTAGCGTCCCGTCGTAGGACGCCAGGTTGTCCTTCCACACGGGCGACACGCAAGACAGTTCCAAGTGCACCACGCGATGTCCGCCGACGGCGCACCTGCGGCGGTACGAGTCAAAGTCTATGCGCCGCACGATGGCGTTGTGCACCCAACTCTCGAACGCGGTCAGGAGCGCGCCGCACCTGTTGTGGTGCGTGGGCAGCCGCTCGAAATTGTTCCACGCGGGCCGGGTGTCGGAAAACACTGCGATCGGCACGCGTCTTGCGTCCGCGCCCGGCAGCAGCAGAAAGTGGTTGGGGTCGATCATCTTGGGTGCCGCGTCGACCGCCAGATTGAGCGTGGGCGACGGGTACTTATCGGAAAACAGCTGGTGAATTGGTAAAGGTACTTCTTTGGACACGAGGTACGCTTTGAGCTGCTCGGTGAAGAACCTCCACGTTTCGTCGTCGCCTCCGCCTCCTCTGCCGTTTTCCTGCTGCTCCTTCTTACCATTGTTACCACCCACTACTATCGTGCCGTGCTGCTGCTGCTGTTTCTGCTCGGTCCCATTATTTTCTTGCTGCTGTTGTTGCTTTTGGTCGCTGCTTCCCCAGTCGTCCAGTCGTTTTTTGGCGGCGGTGAATAGCTGCACTTGGACCGAGTCGTAGCGCCGGTCGTGCGGCATGCGCGGTTTGATTGCAGTTGTTGTTGTTGCAGTTGTTGCATTGTGACTATTGTGATTATTCTGATTATTAGAATTATTGGGATTATTGGGATTATTCTGATTGTTCTTATGGGGCTGCTGCTGCTGCTGTTGTTGCTGTTGCTGCGGGCGCCTGCTGCCGGCGACGTTGGGGACCACGTGGCTCCAGCACGCAGACGTATCAACGTATTGTTGTTGTTGTGTGTAAATGTCCTTTATCCTTTTATCGCTTTCTCGTTGCTTCTCAAGTATAGTCGACTGACTTAGAGTAAAAGATTAAATATATATAGTAGGGGTATTTGATAACAATTAATAATTACCACCGCTAACAACAACAACAACAACATGAGCAACAGACGCCGCGCCGGCGACGGCCAAGACCCAAAGTCGACCACCAACAACAACAACATTTTCGCGCTGCACGGCGCCGCCATACACGCGCACAAAGCCGCCGCTGCAGCTGCGGCAGGCGAGGCGCTGCCCTCAAAGGACGTTGCGGACGCCGACGATTACTCGCCCAGCGACGCGCTCATACCGCCGCCGCGCGAGAGCGTCTTTGCCAAGTCGGATCGCAAGCGCGACCACTTTCCCGAAATCACAAACGAAGACGTGTTGCGCATGGCAATGTTTTTCAACATCGACGAAGATCCCACCAGCTTCGCCAACGCCACCGAATACTTTGCCCGGGGAGGCGGGGTGCGCGACGGCTCGACCAAGAGTTACATATCCGGAAGCACGTTCGTGTCCAACGTGGCCACCCAGCTGCAGTCGATGGCGCAAAAATACATAGAGACCGGCACCGAAATGGACTTTATGGAGCGACTGTACGACGAATTTCCCACCCTGTACAGACCCAAGGACTCCAATTACCTCACGTGGGTAAAGTACTTTCTCGAGTGGATCTCGGCGCTCAACAACACGCCCAACATCACCGAGGCGCTGGAAACTCCGCGCCAGATCGTCATCGACACGACGCCCATGCGGCGGCAACACCTCCGCGGCGGCGCGGAAGCGGAAATTAACGACGACGAAGACGAAGAAGGGGGCGGCGACGGCGAAGACACGGCCGTGCTCGGGGTCACCGTAAACGACGTGTACCCGGCGTACAAAAAATGCGCCACCACCGACGCGGTGCTGACCATGATCGAAATTCTCAACGCCAGCCCGGACCAAGTCGATCTGGACGCGGCGCTGCACACGGTCAAGCAGAGCAAGCTGGAGACGAGTCCGCGCGTGGGCGTCTACCAGACCACCAACCTGATCAATTTCCACCTGCACCGATTCGACCTGATCGACATGGACGACAGCATACAGTTTCTGCACGAAATCAGGCGCACCGCCATCGCAAACAACATCGTCTTTCCCGTGCCCTTTTGCACCATCAACAACATAAAGACAGAAAACAGACAGTTTGTAAAGTACTGTCTCATCAAACTGATCAACGATTTCAACGTGTATCCGCGAGACCTGTACAGCATTCACTTCGTCAACCTAAACTCGTACACCACCGTGCAGACGCTCGTACGCTCGCACGCGCTCACCAGCACCACGGCGCTGGCCATACTGCAGGACATGACTCGCATCCGCCCGGTGACGAACGCGGCGGGTAACGTGTTCTGCGACAACCTGACCATGTTTCGACGCATGCTCAAGGTGATCAAGACGGGCATCTATCCGGACTCGCGAGAGAAGCCGCGCACCATGTCGGTCAAGAAGCGCTACACGTGCCTCATCCTGGCGCAGACGTACGTGGAGCTGGTGTTCGACGCGTTCCTTCGCTTCAACCGCTTCGACGTGGCCGAGAACGCGTTCCTCTGGCACTCGCTCTTTAATCGACTGGCCAACCTGTTCCGCTCGCTGTGTCGCGAGATTCGCAACGGCAACGCCGACCTGGGCTGCGTGCCCATGGAGCTGCTGTACGATCTGGACGACAAGTGCAACTCTTACCTGAGCGAGTTTCGCCAGTACACGTTCGCCGCCATGGACTCGCCCGACTCGGTGTTTCTGCCCGAGGTGGCGTCGCCCGCGAGTCTGGCCGCCGTCGACGTGGACGAGCTGACCAAATTCGGACTTATGGACATTCACGCGCGCAACGTGGTCACGGACTGCTACGATCGCGTGCAGCGCTTCGCGGAAAAGTTCAACCGCAGCTGCGGCCAGTCGGTGGGCGCGCTGGGCCGACAGCGAGAGGCGTCGTCGCGCTACGATTACGACATCGACGTCGAGCACAACCTGCCGCCCAGCGAGCGCAAGCGGCGACGCAAGGAGCGTCTGAACCTGACGTGGAACCGGCGCTACGACAGCGTGGGTAAGTGCGCCCAGTTCCGCGAGCTGTCGTGGTCGCCCATGTTTCCCACGGTGCTGCGCAACAAGCTGCTGGCCGGCACGTGCGGCCGGCGACTGGGCGGCGGCGGCGTCGACGGCGGCGACGACACGGCGCGCTCCGTGTCCGACGCCGACGTGCTGGCCACGCGACACATCTACGAGGTTCACGGGCGCGACTACACTTGCGATTTCATGACCAAGGAGGAGTACGCGGCCTACGTGCGCCAAGGCACGCTCGTGAGCCGCGAGCTGCAGGTGAACGAGCTGTGCAAGCACTGGGACTGCACCTTCCGAAACAGCATGCTGACCAACGAGGCGCTGACCGCGGACAACGACGACGAGTTGTTCAACAACGAGAACGAGATACTCAACCGTACGCTCATCGGTTACGCGAGCGCCGACGGAAACTACGCGACTGTGCGGCCGGACGCCTCGGGCAACCGCATCGGCTACCCCGGCGGAGTGGACTTGCGACGCGAGCCTCCTTTCGAGGTGCACCAGATGATCCAATCGTACGTGGACATGGCCGTGAACAAGCAGGCGCAGCTGGCCAACACTTGCGGCGTGAGCGTGGACTCGTCCGACGACGCCATGACGGAAAACATAATTCTGCTGGCGGTTCAGGACGCGATCAAGTCCGAGCAGCAGCGCATCTTTTCGGGCGAGAGCACAACCATCGGCGAGGTGGAGGACCGGGAGCGCGCGATCGTCAACAGCATCGAGGACATCAAGAACGTGATTCCTCACTACGGATTCGCCAACAAGCACCAGATCCTGACCATCGAGTCCATCTTCCGCTACCTGTACGTTCACCGGCGGCCGCTGGACCTGCTCAAGTTCGCGCTGAGCCAGGGCATTCACCCGATCGCCCTGTACAACATGTGCACCACCCGCGACGGCTCGCACGCCTTCGTCTCGGGAGGCTACGAGATGACGGCCAACAACATGGTGGTCGCCGAGCGAGTGGTCCCCGTGCCCCAACGGGCCGACGGGGTCGTGTGCAAGCGCTTCTCGCACGGCACGCTGCAGGGCATGGCTCACGCGGCCGAGATCGCGGACGCGCGCCGGCTGCTGACGGGCTGGCTGCGGCGCAGCAACGCCCTGTCCAAGAACGACATTTACGCCGACATAATCCAGTCGTTCATGGCCGTGTTTCAGACGGGAGTGGACTCTCTAAAGTTTTACCTTAACATGACTGCTTTTTCCATAATAGATTTCATTACTTACGTCTTCAACTTTGCCATTAACAACGCCATGGGACTGTGCGGCCGCGGCGGCGCGGTGGCCACCTCGGTGGGCGAGGCGGTGGCGGCCGAAGAGGGAGGCGGTGGCGGCGGTAGCAGCAGCAGCAGCAACAAGTTCCATTGGAGCAACGAGCCGCGACCGACGCTGATGGTGCGCTTCAGCCAGATGCTGCGCGATCGCCTTCGCAGCAGCAACATTCTGAACGGGCGCACTTACTACAACCACGCGTCGTTCATCAACGAGCAGGCGCAGCGCGAGCTGGGCTCGACGTACATGAACAAACTGCGCAACCAGCTGGACGACGCGTCGATGCGCAGCAAGCGCTACATGGAGCGCGGCGTGCACCCGAACCAGCGACGGGACGTGGTGGAAGAGCTGTTCGACAACATAAAGTTTCGCGCCGTGACTGCGACCAGGCCGATGCGCGACAACGAGTGGGGCGTGGGCGTGTTCGTGCTGGACCACGTGAACGTGTACGCGGTGGAACGCAGCAGCGAGCGCTTGTTTTACTCGCTGCACACGTACAAAAAGCCGACCACCACTCACATGCAGGAAAACGCGTTCGACGTGACGCACGACGACTGCATCGTGACTTCCATGACGCTAGACGAGTGGACAAACAGCGAGATCGATTACGCGTTCGACCTGCTTTGCGAGCTAACGTCAGACTATTTGGTGGACAAGAACTCTGGCACCAGTCGCGCCAACCAACTGTACATCGTGAACAACGCGACGAAAGAGATCGAGATCAACATGTACGTGGACCGGTCGGACTGCGCCATTTATTCGGACATGATGAACAAGTACGACCGCGTGGTGAGCGCGATTCGGGACAGGCTGATCAATTTGCGCCACAAGCTGACCGAGCTCGCCAAGAACGCGCGCAGCGACCTGAAACGCAGCGCGTATTACGAGCAGATCGCAGAGGTCACCGAGTGCATCGACAATCACACGAAATACATTCAGATCGGCACGGGCGACGGTTCCGACTTGGCCAACGCCAACAGCATAGTGGTGAACCAGCGCATCAACGACATGCTCAACTTTAGCTGGGACGCGTCTTGCACCGACTACAGTAGGGACTCCAAATTCGTGAACGCAGGAGTGACCAACGACGGGCGGTACTACACGATAATCGACGGTTACAACCGCGACCCGACGACAATGTTCGTTTCTCCCGAGGCGCAGGAGCGAGAGGAGAGGGCCGCCGCCGCCGCCGCCTCTGCTGCGGCTAACGGTGACGACGGTAACGGGGACAGTGGTAACGGGAACGGGCGTGGCGACGGTGGCAGTGGAACCGGCGGCAGTGGTAATGGAGGTAATGGTGGTAACGGTGGTAACGGCGGGCCGCATGGCGGGCCGCAGCATCAGCCACCGTCAACACCCGGGGGGCAAGGGCCAAACTTTCCTCCTCCGACAAGAGCTCCTACGCCTCCGCAGGTACAGCAACAGCAGCACTTGTTGGATACGACTCGAGGACCGCCGCCGCCGCCACCCGCATCGGACGCCATCACAGGATTCGCATCAGCCGCAAATCAGCCGCAGCCAGGGGGCATGATGCCACAGATTATAGGACAAAAAAAGCTAAAACATGTATCACCTCGACGCCAACAGAAGGAGACACCAGCAGAACAACTTACTAGTGAGTTGGCAATGAAATTAAAACATATAAATGAGAAAGCTGCCGCTGCAGCGACAACGGCAACGACATCGGCAGCAGCAGCAGCAACAACGGAAACATGACAAGTACCGATTGAATGAAAAAAAAGAAGAATAAGAATGCTAAAGGTTATAGTAAATAATAATAATAACAATAATAAATTGTAATAAAAAGTCATCATTGAGTGGTGTTATTTTCTTTATTTCATTCCTTGCTTGTTCCTTCAATTGTTTCTTCTCTTCACTCATTCTTGGTTGCTATTGTTAATGTTGCTGTTGTTATTGTTGTATGTAGAGCAGCACACCGAATCACCGGAAGGAGGTAAGACACTGCACGAATGGGCACTGCACTGCGCGAATAAGGCACTCCATCGAAGGCACTGCACTGCACCAAAGGGCACTGGGCGAAGTAGGCACTGGGCAAAGTAGGCAGCACTACACTATGCACTCAACGTATTTTTTTTCTCTTCACATGTCGACCATCTAGCTGAGGAAATAGTACGGCTGATTATTGGCTTTCTTGCGTGGATGCGGCTGACGCATCTGCTGCCGTAAATGCGGATCCCGAAGCATCTGCACCAGCTGCTGCGGTGACGGCAGTTGTTCTTGCGAAGCCCGCTGCTGTTGCGGCTGCCCCTTGCTCGGCATCGGCGGATGCCGCGCATGTTGCTGCGCCATAATCGCGGGATAATGTTGCTGCACCGACGGTGGGAAGTCGGTCACCGTGCAATAGTGTTCTTTATCCGACACGTCTACCATTTCCACGTCTTCTGCTTCTTCTTCTTCTATCTGACTTATCCGCTGTTGTGCCATGTAATGCTATGGTACTACATATTTTTGACGAATTTTTTTTACGAATATTGAATTATTTTATTCATATTATTTACATCAATGAAAAGTTCTCGTCAATTTCTTGCCCTTCATCATCCTCGTCTTCATACTCTTCGTACTCCTCGTCTTCTTCGTCTTCTTCGTCATCAAATGAGTCGTCGTCGTCGTCGCATGCCGATGCTGCTCTTTTTAGCACCCGCGCACGGATTTGTGCGAAAACGCGTTTTAAGCATGCACAAGCATCTTTTGGTTGACGCGGATGTTGTTTTCTCCAAAACAACAAGATGTGCATGCAAATGGTGCTTTTGGCAGAACGCGCACGTGGATTTCTACCAAACGACGTGCTAAGCATGCCGATGCTGCTCTTTTTAGCACCCGCGCACGGATTTGTGCGAAAACGCGTTTTAAGCATGCACATGCATCTTTTGGTAGACGCGGATGAAGTTTTCTGCAAAACCTCAAGATGTGCATGCAAATGGTGCTTTTGGCAGAACGCGCACGTGGATTTCTACCAAACGACGTGCTGAGCATGCCGATGCTGCTCTTTTTAGCACCCGCGCACGGATTTGTGCGAAAACGCGTTTTAAGCATACACATGCATCTTTTGGTAGACGCGGATGTCGTTTTCTCCAAAACCACAAGATGTGCATGCAAATGGTGCTTTTGGCAGAACGCGCACGTGGATTCCTACCAAACGACGTGCTAAGCATGCCGATGCTGCTCTTTTTAGCACCCGCGCACGGATTTGTGCGAAAATGCGTTTTAAGCATGCACATGCATCTTTTGGTAGACGCGGATGAAGTTTTCTGCAAAACCACAAGATGTGCATGCAAATGGTGCTTTTGGCAGAACGCGCACGTGGATTTCTACCAAACGACGTGCTAAGCACTCCGATGCTGCTCTTTTTAGCACCCGCGCACGGATTTGTGCGAAAACGCGTTTTAAGCATGCACATGCATCTTTTGGTAGACGCGGATGATGTTTTCTCCAAAACCACAAGATGTGCATGCAAATGGTGCTTTTGGCAGAACGCTCACGTGGATTTCTACCAAACGACGTGCTAAGCATGCCGATGCTGCTCTTCTTAGCACCCGCGCACGGATTTGTGCGAAAACGCGTTTTAAGCATGCACATGCATCTTTTGGTAGACGCGGATGATGTTTTCTGCAAAACCACAAGATCTGTATGCAAATGGTGCTTTTGGCAGAACGCGCACGTGGATTTCTACCAAACGTTGTGCTAAGCATGCCGATGCTGCTCTTTTTAGCACCCGCGCACGGATTTGTGCGAAAACGCGTTTTAAGCATGCACATGCATCTTTTGGTAGACGCGGATGAAGTTTTCTGCAAAACCACAAGATGTGCATGCAAATGGTGCTTTTGGCAGAACGCGCACGTGGATTTGTACCAAACGACGTGCTAAGCATGCCGATGGTGCTCTTTTTAGCACCCGCGCACGGATTTGTGCGAAAACGCGTTTTAAGGATGGACATGCATCTTTTGGTAGACGCGGATGAAGTTTTCTGCAAAACCACAAGATGTGCATGCAAATGGTGCTTTTGGCAGAAAGCGCACGTGGATTTCTACCAAACGACGTGCTAAGCATGCCGATGCTGCTCTTTTTAGCACCCGCGCACGGATTTGTGCGAAAACGCGTTTTAAGCATGCACAAGCATCTTTTGGTTGACGCGGATGTTGTTTTCTCCAAAACCACAAGATGTGCATGCAAATGGTGCTTTTGGCAGAACGCTCACGTGGATTTCTACCAAACGACGTGCTAAGCATGCCGATGCTGCTCTTCTTAGCACCCGCGCACGGATTTGTGCGAAAACGCGTTTTAAGCATGCACATGCATCTTTTGGTAGACGCGGTTGATGTTTTCTGCAAAACCACAAGATCTGTATGCAAATGGTGCTTTTGGCAGAACGCGCACGTGGATTTCTACCAAACGTTGTGCTAAGCATGCCGATGCTGCTCTTTTTAGCACCCGCGCACGGATTTGTGCGAAAACGCGTTTTAAGCATGCACAAGCATCTTTTGGTTGACGCGGATGTTGTTTTCTCCAAAACAACAAGATGTGCATGCAAATGGTGCTTTTGGCAGAACGCGCACGTGGATTTCTACCAAACGACGTGCTAAGCATGCCGATGCTGCTCTTTTTAGCACCCGCGCACGGATTTGTGCGAAAACGCGTTTTAAGCATGCACATGCATCTTTTGGTAGACGCTTGTGAAGTGTTCTGCAAAACCACAAGATGTGCATGCAAATGGTGCTTTTGGCAGAACGCGCACGTGGATTTCTACCAAACGACGTGCTAAGCATGCCGATGCTGCTCTTTTTAGCACCCGCGCACGGATTTGTGCAAAAACGCGTTTTAAGCATGCACATGCATCTTTTGGTAGACGCGGATGAAGTTTTCTGCAAAACCTCAAGATGTGCATGCAAATGGTGCTTTTGGCAGAACGCACACGTGGATTTCTACCAAACGACGTGCTGAGCATGCCGATGCTGCTCTTTTTAGCACCCGCGCACGGATTTGTGCGAAAACGCGTTTTAAGCATACACATGCATCTTTTGGTAGACGCGGATGTCGTTTTCTCCAAAACCACAAGATGTGCATGCAAATGGTGCTTTTGGCAGAACGCGCACGTGGATTCCTACCAAACGACGTGCTAAGCATGCCGATGCTGCTCTTTTTAGCACCCGCGCACGGATTTGTGCGAAAACGCGTTTTAAGCGTGCACATGCATCTTTTGGTAGACGCGGATGAAGTTTTCTGCAAAACCACAAGATGTGCATGCAAATGGTGCTTTTGGCAGAACGCGCACGTGGATTTCTACCAAACGACGTGCTAAGCACTCCGATGCTGCTCTTTTTAGCACCCGCGCACGGATTTGTGCGAAAACGCGTTTTAAGCATGCACATGCATCTTTTGGTAGACGCGGATGATGTTTTCTCCAAAACCACAAGATGTGCATGCAAATGGTGCTTTTGGCAGAACGCTCACGTGGATTTCTACCAAACGACGTGCTAAGCATGCCGATGCTGCTCTTCTTAGCACCCGCGCACGGATTTGTGCGAAAACGCGTTTTAAGCATGCACATGCATCTTTTGGTAGACGCGGATGATGTTTTCTGCAAAACCACAAGATCTGTATGCAAATGGTGCTTTTGGCAGAACGCGCACGTGGATTTCTACCAGACGTTGTGCTAAGCATGCCGATGCTGCTCTTTTTAGCACCCGCGCACGGATTTGTGCGAAAACGCGTTTTAAGCATGCACATGCATCTTTTGGTAGACGCGGATGAAGTTTTCTGCAAAACCACAAGATGTGCATGCAAATGGTGCTTTTGGCAGAACGCGCACGTGGATTTGTACCAAACGACGTGCTAAGCATGCCGATGGTGCTCTTTTTAGCACCCGCGCACGGATTTGTGCGAAAACGCGTTTTAAGCATGCACATGCATCTTTTGGTAGACGCGGATGAAGTTTTCTGCAAAACCACAAGATGTGCATGCAAATGGTGCTTTTGGCAGAACGCGCACGTGGATTTCTACCAAACGACGTGCTAAGCATGCCGATGCTGCTCTTTTTAGCACCCGCGCACGGATTTGTGCGAAAACGCGTTTTAAGCATGCACAAGCATCTTTTGGTTGACGCGGATGTTGTTTTCTCCAAAACCACAAGATGTGCATGCAAATGGTGCTTTTGGCAGAACGCGCACGTGGATTTCTACCAAACGACGTGCTAAGCATGCCGATGCTGCTCTTTTTAGCACCCGCGCACGGATTTGTGCGAAAACGCGTTTTAAGCATGCACATGCATCTTTTGGTAGACGCGGATGATGTTTTCTGCAAAACCACAAGATGTGCATGCAAATGGTGCTTTTGGCAGAACGCGCACGTGGATTTCTACCAAACGACGTGCTAAGCATGCCGATGCTGCTCTTTTTAGCACCCGCGCAGGGATTTGTGCGAAAACGCGTTTTAAGCATGCACATGCATATTTTGGTGGACGCGGATGCTGTTTTCTGCTAAACCACAAGATGTGCATGCAAATGGTGCTTTTGGCAGAACGCGCACGTGGATTTCTACCAAACGACGTGCTAAGCATGCCGATGCTGCTCTTTTTAGCACCCGCGCCCGGATTTGTGCGAAAACGCGTTTTAAGCATGCACAAGCATCTTTTGGTTGACGCGGATGTTGTTTTCTCCAAAACCACAAGATGTGCATGCAAATGGTGCTTTTGGCAGAACGCTCACGTGGATTTCTACCAAACGACGTGCTAAGCATGCCGATGCTGCTCTTCTTAGCACCCGCGCACGGATTTGTGCGAAAACGCGTTTTAAGCATGCACATGCATCTTTTGGTAGACGCGGATGATGTTTTCTGCAAAACCACAAGATCTGTATGCAAATGGTGCTTTTGGCAGAACGCGCACGTGGATTTCTACCAAACGTTGTGCTAAGCATGCCGATGCTGCTCTTTTTAGCACCCGCGCACGGATTTGTGCGAAAACGCGTTTTAAGCATGCACATGCATCTTTTGGTAGACGCGGATGAAGTTTTCTTCAAAACCACAAGATGTGCATGCAAATGGTGCTTTTGGCAGAACGCGCACGTGGATTTCTACCAAACGACATGCTAAGCATGCCGATGGTGCTCTTTTTAGCACCCGCGCACGGATTTGTGCGAAAACGCGTTTTAAGCATGCACATGCATCTTTTGGTAGACGCGGATGAAGTTTTCTGCAAAACCACAAGATGTGCATGCAAATGGTGCTTTTGGCAGAACGCGCACGTGGATTTCTACCAAACGACGTGCTAAGCATGCCGATGCTGCTCTTTTTAGCACCCGCGCACGGATTTGTGCGAAAACGCGTTTTAAGCATGCACATGCATCTTTTGGTAGACGCGGATGATGTTTTCTGCAAAACCACAAGATGTGCATGCAAATGGTGCTTTTGGCAGAACGCGCACGTGGATTTCTACCAAACGACGTGCTAAGCATGCCGATGCTGCTCTTTTTAGCACCCGCGCACGGATTTGTGCGAAAACGCGTTTTAAGCATGCACAAGCATCTTTTGGTTGACGCGGATGTTGTTTTCTCCAAAACCACAATATGTGCATGCAAATCGTGCTTTTGGCAGAACGCTCACGTGGATTTCTACCAAACGACGTGCTAAGCATGCCGACGCTGCTCTTTTTAGCACCCGCGCACGGCATTGTGCGAAAACGCGTTTTAAGCATGCACATGCATGTTTTGGTAGACGCGGATGATGTTTTCTGCAAAACCGCGAGATGTGCACGCAAATGGTGCTTTTGGCAGAACGCGCACGTGGATTTCTACCAAACGACGTGCTAAGCGTGCCGATGCTCCTCTTTTTAGCACCCGCGCACGGATTTGTGCCAAAAACGCGTTTTAAGCATGCACATGCATCTTTTGTTAGACGCGGATGATGTTTTCTGCAAAACCACAAGATCTGTATGCAAATGGTGCTTTTGGCAGAACGCGCACGTGGATTTCTACCAAACGACGTGCTAAGCATGCCGATGCTGCTCTTTTTAGCACCCGCGCACGGATTTGTGCGAAAATGCGTTTTAAGCATGCACATGCATCTTTTGGTAGACGCGGATGATGTTTTCTCCAAAACCACAAGATGTGCATGCAAATGGTGCTTTTGGCAGAACGCTCACGTGGATTTCTACCAAACGACGTGCTAAGCATGCCGATGCTGCTCTTCTTAGCACCCGCGCACGGATTTGTGCGAAAACGCGTTTTAAGCATGCACATGCATCTTTTGGTAGACGCGGATGATGTTTTCTGCAAAACCACAAGATCTGTATGCAAATGGTGCTTTTGGCAGAACGCGCACGTGGATTTCTACCAAACGTTGTGCTAAGCATGCCGATGCTGCTCTTTTTAGCACCCGCGCACGGATTTGTGCGAAAACGCGTTTTAAGCATGCACATGCATCTTTTGGTAGACGCGGATGAAGTTTTCTGCAAAACCACAAGATGTGCATGCAAATGGTGCTTTTGGCAGAACGCGCACGTGGATTTGTACCAAACGACGTGCTAAGCATGCCGATGGTGCTCTTTTTAGCACCCGCGCACGGATTTGTGCGAAAACGCGTTTTAAGCATGCACATGCATCTTTTGGTAGACGCGGATGAAGTTTTCTGCAAAACCACAAGATGTGCATGCAAATGGTGCTTTTGGCAGAACGCGCACGTGGATTTCTACCAAACGACGTGCTAAGCATGCCGATGCTGCTCTTTTTAGCACCCGCGCACGGATTTGTGCGAAAACGCGTTTTAAGCATGCACAAGCATCTTTTGGTTGACGCGGATGTTGTTTTCTCCAAAACCACAAGATGTGCATGCAAATGGTGCTTTTGGCAGAACGCTCACGTGGATTTCTACCAAACGACGTGCTAAGCATGCCGATGCTGCTCTTCTTAGCACCCGCGCACGGATTTGTGCGAAAACGCGTTTTAAGCATGCACATGCATCTTTTGGTAGACGCGGATGATGTTTTCTGCATAACCACAAGATCTGTATGCAAATGGTGCTTTTGGCAGAACGCGCACGTGGATGTCTACCAAACGACGTGCTAAGCATGCCGATGGTGCTCTTTTTAGCACCCGCGCACGGATTTGTGCGAAAACGCGTTTTAAGCATGCACATGCATCTTTTGGTAGACGCGGATGAAGTTTTCTGCAAAACCACAAGATGTGCATGCAAATGGTGCTTTTGGCAGAACGCGCACGTGGATTTCTACCAAACGACGTGCTAAGCATGCCGATGCTGCTCTTTTTAGCACCCGCGCACGGATTTGTGCGAAAACGCGTTTTAAGCATGCACATGCATCTTTTGGTAGACGCGGATGATGTTTTCTGCAAAACCACAAGATGTGCATGCAAATGGTGCTTTTGGCAGAACGCGCATGTGGATTTCTACCAAACGACGTGCTAAGCATGCCGATGCTGCTCTTTTTAGCACCCGCGCAGGGATTTGTGCGAAAACGCGTTTTAAGCATGCACATGCATATTTTGGTGGACGCGGATGCTGTTTTCTGCTAAACCACAAGATGTGCATGCAAATGGTGCTTTTGGCAGAACGCGCACGTGGATTTCTACCAAACGACGTGCTAAGCATGCCGATGCTGCTCTTTTTAGCACCCGCGCCCGGATTTGTGCGAAAACGCGTTTTAAGCATGCACAAGCATCTTTTGGTTGACGCGGATGTTGTTTTCTCCAAAACCACAAGATGTGCATGCAAATGGTGCTTTTGGCAGAACGCTCACGTGGATTTCTACCAAACGACGTGCTAAGCATGCCGATGCTGCTCTTCTTAGCACCCGCGCACGGATTTGTGCGAAAACGCGTTTTAAGCATGCACATGCATCTTTTGGTAGACGCGGATGATGTTTTCTGCAAAACCACAAGATCTGTATGCAAATGGTGCTTTTGGCAGAACGCGCACGTGGATTTCTACCAAACGTTGTGCTAAGCATGCCGATGCTGCTCTTTTTAGCACCCGCGCACGGATTTGTGCGAAAACGCGTTTTAAGCATGCACATGCATCTTTTGGTTGACGCGGATGTTGTTTTCTCCAAAACCACAATATGTGCATGCAAATCGTGCTTTTGGCAGAACGCTCACGTGGATTTCTACCAAACGACGTGCTAAGCATGCCGACGCTGCTCTTTTTAGCACCCGCGCACGGCATTGTGCGAAAACGCGTTTTAAGCATGCACATGCATGTTTTGGTAGACGCGGATGATGTTTTCTGCAAAACCGCGAGATGTGCATGCAAATGGTGCTTTTGGCAGAACGCGCACGTGGATTTCTACCAAACGACGTGCTAAGCGTGCCGATGCTCCTCTTTTTAGCACCCGCGCACGGATTTGTGCCAAAAACGCGTTTTAAGCATGCACATGCATCTTTTGTTAGACGCGGATGATGTTTTCTGCAAAACCACAAGATCTGTATGCAAATGGTGCTTTTGGCAGAACGCGCACGTGGATTTCTACCAAACGACGTGCTAAGCATGCCGATGCTGCTCTTTTTAGCACCCGCGCACGGATTTGTGCGAAAACGCGTTTTAAGCATGCACATGCATCTTTTGGTAGACGCGGATGAAGTTTTCTGCAAAACCACAAGATGTGCATGCAAATGGTGCTTTTGGCAGAACGCGCACGTGGATTTGTACCAAACGACGTGGTAAGCATGCCGATGGTGCTCTTTTTAGCACCCGCGCACGGATTTGTGCGAAAACGCGTTTTAAGCATGCACATGCATCTTTTGGTAGACGCGGATGAAGTTTTCTGCAAAACCACAAGATGTGCATGCAAATGGTGCTTTTGGCAGAACGCGCACGTGGATTTCTACCAAACGACGTGCTAAGCATGCCGATGCTGCTCTTTTTAGCACCCGCGCACGGATTTGTGCGAAAACGCGTTTTAAGGATGCACATGCATCTTTTGGTAGACGCGGATGATGTTTTCTGCAAAACCACAAGATGTGCATGCAAATGGTGCTTTTGGCAGAACGCGCACGTGGATTTCTACCAAACGACGTGCTAAGCATGCCGATGCTGCTCTTTTTAGCACCCGCGCAGGGATTTGTGCGAAAACGCGTTTTAAGCATGCACATGCATATTTTGGTGGACGCGGATGCTGTTTTCTGCTAAACCACAAGATGTGCATGCAAATGGTGCTTTTGGCAGAACGCGCACGTGGATTTCTACCAAACGACGTGCTAAGCATGCCGATGCTGCTCTTTTTAGCACCCGCGCCCGGATTTGTGCGAAAACGCGTTTTAAGCATGCACAAGCATCTTTTGGTTGACGCGGATGTTGTTTTCTCCAAAACCACAAGATGTGCATGCAAATGGTGCTTTTGGCAGAACGCTCACGTGGATTTCTACCAAACGACGTGCTAAGCATGCCGATGCTGCTCTTCTTAGCACCCGCGCACGGATTTGTGCGAAAACGCGTTTTAAGCATGCACATGCATCTTTTGGTAGACGCGGATGATGTTTTCTGCAAAACCACAAGATGTGCATGCAAATGGTGCTTTTGGCAGAACGCGCACGTGGATTTCTACCAAACGACGTGCTAAGCATGCCGATGCTGCTCTTTTTAGCACCCGCGCACGGATTTGTGCGAAAACGCGTTTTAAGCATGCACAAGCATCTTTTGGTAGACGCGGATGATGTTTTCTGCAAAACCACAAGATGTGCATGCAAATGGTGCTTTTGGCAGAACGCGCACGTGGATTTCTACCAAACGACGTGCTAAGCATGCCGATGCTGCTCTTTTTAGCACCCGCGCACGGATTTGTGCGAAAACGCGTTTTAAGCATGCACAAGCATCTTTTGGTTGACGCGGATGTTGTTTTCTCCAAAACCACAATATGTGCATGCAAATCGTGCTTTTGGCAGAACGCTCACGTGGATTTCTACCAAACGACGTGCTAAGCATGCCGACGCTGCTCTTTTTAGCACCCGCGCACGGCATTGTGCGAAAACGCGTTTTAAGCATGCACATGCATGTTTTGGTAGACGCGGATGATGTTTTCTGCAAAACCGCGAGATGTGCACGCAAATGGTGCTTTTGGCAGAACGCGCACGTGGATTTCTACCAAACGACGTGCTAAGCGTGCCGATGCTCCTCTTTTTAGCACCCGCGCACGGATTTGTGCCAAAAACGCGTTTTAAGCATGCACATGCATCTTTTGTTAGACGCGGATGATGTTTTCTGCAAAACCACAAGATCTGTATGCAAATGGTGCTTTTGGCAGAACGCGCACGTGGATTTCTACCAAACGACGTGCTAAGCATGCCGATGCTGCTCTTTTTAGCACCCGCGCACGGATTTGTGCGAAAATGCGTTTTAAGCATGCACATGCATCTTTTGGTAGACGCGGATGATGTTTTCTCCAAAACCACAAGATGTGCATGCAAATGGTGCTTTTGGCAGAACGCTCACGTGGATTTCTACCAAACGACGTGCTAAGCATGCCGATGCTGCTCTTCTTAGCACCCGCGCACGGATTTGTGCGAAAACGCGTTTTAAGCATGCACATGCATCTTTTGGTAGACGCGGATGATGTTTTCTGCAAAACCACAAGATCTGTATGCAAATGGTGCTTTTGGCAGAACGCGCACGTGGATTTCTACCAAACGTTGTGCTAAGCATGCCGATGCTGCTCTTTTTAGCACCCGCGCACGGATTTGTGTGAAAACGCGTTTTAAGCATGCACATGCATCTTTTGGTAGACGCGGATGAAGTTTTCTGCAAAACCACAAGATGTGCATGCAAATGGTGCTTTTGGCAGAACGCGCACGTGGATTTGTACCAAACGACGTGCTAAGCATGCCGATGGTGCTCTTTTTAGCACCCGCGCACGGATTTGTGCGAAAACGCGTTTTAAGCATGCACATGCATCTTTTGGTAGACGCGGATGAAGTTTTCTGCAAAACCACAAGATGTGCATGCAAATGGTGCTTTTGGCAGAACGCGCACGTGGATTTCTACCAAACGACGTGCTAAGCATGCCGATGCTGCTCTTTTTAGCACCCGCGCACGGATTTGTGCGAAAACGCGTTTTAAGCATGCACAAGCATCTTTTGGTTGACGCGGATGTTGTTTTCTCCAAAACCACAAGATGTGCATGCAAATGGTGCTTTTGGCAGAACGCTCACGTGGATTTCTACCAAACGACGTGCTAAGCATGCCGATGCTGCTCTTCTTAGCACCCGCGCACGGATTTGTGCGAAAACGCGTTTTAAGCATGCACATGCATCTTTTGGTAGACGCGGATGATGTTTTCTGCAAAACCACAAGATCTGTATGCAAATGGTGCTTTTGGCAGAACGCGCACGTGGATTTCTACCAAACGTTGGGCTAAGCATGCCGATGCTGCTCTTTTTAGCACCCGCGCACGGATTTGTGCGAAAACGCGTTTTAAGCATGCACATGCATCTTTTGGTAGACGCGGATGAAGTTTTCTGCAAAACCACAAGATGTGCATGCAAATGGTGCTTTTGGCAGAACGCGCACGTGGATTTGTACCAAACGACGTGCTAAGCATGCCGATGGTACTCTTTTTAGCACCCGCGCACGGATTTGTGCGAAAACGCGTTTTAAGCATGCACATGCATCTTTTGGTAGACGCGGATGAAGTTTTCTGCAAAACCACAAGATGTGCATGCAAATGGTGCTTTTGGCAGAACGCGCACGTGGATTTCTACCAAACGACGTGCTAAGCATGCCGATGCTGCTCTTTTTAGCACCCGCGCACGGATTTGTGCGAAAACGCGTTTTAAGCATGCACATGCATCTTTTGGTAGACGCGGATGATGTTTTCTGCAAAACCACAAGATGTGCATGCAAATGGTGCTTTTGGCAGAACGCGCATGTGGATTTCTACCAAACGACGTGCTAAGCATGCCGATGCTGCTCTTTTTAGCACCCGCGCAGGGATTTGTGCGAAAACGCGTTTTAAGCATGCACATGCATATTTTGGTGGACGCGGATGCTGTTTTCTGCTAAACCACAAGATGTGCATGCAAATGGTGCTTTTGGCAGAACGCTCACGTGGATTTCTACCAAACGACGTGCTAAGCATGCCGATGCTGCTCTTCTTAGCACCCGCGCACGGATTTGTGCGAAAACGCGTTTTAAGCATGCACATGCATCTTTTGGTAGACGCGGATGATGTTTTCTGCAAAACCACAAGATGTGCATGCAAATGGTGCTTTTGGCAGAACGCGCACGTGGATTTCTACCAAACGACGTGCTAAGCATGCCGATGCTGCTCTTTTTAGCACCCGCGCACGGATTTGTGCGAAAACGCGTTTTAAGCATGCACAAGCATCTTTTGGTAGACGCGGATGATGTTTTCTGCAAAACCACAAGATGTGCATGCAAATGGTGCTTTTGGCAGAACGCGCACGTGGATTTCTACCAAACGACGTGCTAAGCATGCCGATGCTGCTCTTTTTAGCACCCGCGCACGGATTTGTGCGAAAACGCGTTTTAAGCATGCACAAGCATCTTTTGGTTGACGCGGATGTTGTTTTCTCCAAAACCACAATATGTGCATGCAAATCGTGCTTTTGGCAGAACGCTCACGTGGATTTCTACCAAACGACGTGCTAAGCATGCCGACGCTGCTCTTTTTAGCACCCGCGCACGGCATTGTGCGAAAACGCGTTTTAAGCATGCACATGCATGTTTTGGTAGACGCGGATGATGTTTTCTGCAAAACCGCGAGATGTGCACGCAAATGGTGCTTTTGGCAGAACGCGCACGTGGATTTCTACCAAACGACGTGCTAAGCGTGCCGATGCTCCTCTTTTTAGCACCCGCGCACGGATTTGTGCCAAAAACGCGTTTTAAGCATGCACATGCATCTTTTGTTAGACGCGGATGATGTTTTCTGCAAAACCACAAGATCTGTATGCAAATGGTGCTTTTGGCAGAACGCGCACGTGGATTTCTACCAAACGACGTGCTAAGCATGCCGATGCTGCTCTTTTTAGCACCCGCGCACGGATTTGTGCGAAAATGCGTTTTAAGCATGCACATGCATCTTTTGGTAGACGCGGATGATGTTTTCTCCAAAACCACAAGATGTGCATGCAAATGGTGCTTTTGGCAGAACGCTCACGTGGATTTCTACCAAACGACGTGCTAAGCATGCCGATGCTGCTCTTCTTAGCACCCGCGCACGGATTTGTGCGAAAACGCGTTTTAAGCATGCACATGCATCTTTTGGTAGACGCGGATGATGTTTTCTGCAAAACCACAAGATCTGTATGCAAATGGTGCTTTTGGCAGAACGCGCACGTGGATTTCTACCAAACGTTGTGCTAAGCATACCGATGCTGCTCTTTTTAGCACCCGCGCACGGATTTGTGCGAAAACGCGTTTTAAGCATGCACATGCATCTTTTGGTAGACGCGGATGAAGTTTTCTGCAAAACCACAAGATGTGCATGCAAATGGTGCTTTTGGCAGAACGCGCACGTGGATTTGTACCAAACGACGTGCTAAGCATGCCGATGGTGCTCTTTTTAGCACCCGCGCACGGATTTGTGCGAAAACGCGTTTTAAGCATGCACATGCATCTTTTGGTAGACGCGGATGAAGTTTTCTGCAAAACCACAAGATGTGCATGCAAATGGTGCTTTTGGCAGAACGCGCACGTGGATTTCAACCAAACGACGTGCTAAGCATGCCGATGCTGCTCTTTTTAGCACCCGCGCACGGATTTGTGCGAAAACGCGTTTTAAGCATGCACAAGCATCTTTTGGTTGACGCGGATGTTGTTTTCTCCAAAACCACAAGATGTGCATGCAAATGGTGCTTTTGGCAGAACGCTCACGTGGATTTCTACCAAACGACGTGCTAAGCATGCCGATGCTGCTCTTCTTAGCACCCGCGCACGGATTTGTGCGAAAACGCGTTTTAAGCATGCACATGCATCTTTTGGTAGACGCGGATGATGTTTTCTGCAAAACCACAAGATCTGTATGCAAATGGTGCTTTTGGCAGAACGCGCACGTGGATTTCTACCAAACGTTGTGCTAAGCATGCCGATGCTGCTCTTTTTAGCACCCGCGCACGGATTTGTGCGAAAACGCGTTTTAAGCATGCACATGCATCTTTTGGTAGACGCGGATGAAGTTTTCTGCAAAACCACAAGATGTGCATGCAAATGGTGCTTTTGGCAGAACGCGCACGTGGATTTGTACCAAACGACGTGCTAAGCATGCCGATGGTACTCTTTTTAGCACCCGCGCACGGATTTGTGCGAAAACGCGTTTTAAGCATGCACATGCATCTTTTGGTAGACGCGGATGAAGTTTTCTGCAAAACCACAAGATGTGCATGCAAATGGTGCTTTTGGCAGAACGCGCACGTGGATTTCTACCAAACGACGTGCTAAGCATGCCGATGCTGCTCTTTTTAGCACCCGCGCACGGATTTGTGCGAAAACGCGTTTTAAGCATGCACATGCATCTTTTGGTAGACGCGGATGATGTTTTCTGCAAAACCACAAGATGTGCATGCAAATGGTGCTTTTGGCAGAACGCGCATGTGGATTTCTACCAAACGACGTGCTAAGCATGCCGATGCTGCTCTTTTTAGCACCCGCGCAGGGATTTGTGCGAAAACGCGTTTTAAGCATGCACATGCATATTTTGGTGGACGCGGATGCTGTTTTCTGCTAAACCACAAGATGTGCATGCAAATGGTGCTTTTGGCAGAACGCGCACGTGGATTTCTACCAAACGACGTGCTAAGCATGCCGATGCTGCTCTTTTTAGCACCCGCGCCCGGATTTGTGCGAAAACGCGTTTTAAGCATGCACAAGCATCTTTTGGTTGACGCGGATGTTGTTTTCTCCAAAACCCCAAGATGTGCATGCAAATGGTGCTTTTGGCAGAACGCTCACGTGGATTTCTACCAAACGACGTGCTAAGCATGCCGATGCTGCTCTTCTTAGCACCCGCGCACGGATTTGTGCGAAAACGCGTTTTAAGCATGCACATGCATCTTTTGGTAGACGCGGATGATGTTTTCTGCAAAACCACAAGATCTGTATGCAAATGGTGCTTTTGGCAGAACGCGCACGTGGATTTCTACCAAACGTTGTGCTAAGCATGCCGATGCTGCTCTTTTTAGCACCCGCGCACGGATTTGTGCGAAAACGCGTTTTAAGCATGCACATGCATCTTTTGGTTGACGCGGATGTTGTTTTCTCCAAAACCACAATATGTGCATGCAAATCGTGCTTTTGGCAGAACGCTCACGTGGATTTCTACCAAACGACGTGCTAAGCATGCCGACGCTGCTCTTTTTAGCACCCGCGCACGGCATTGTGCGAAAACGCGTTTTAAGCATGCACATGCATGTTTTGGTAGACGCGGATGATGTTTTCTGCAAAACCGCGAGATGTGCATGCAAATGGTGCTTTTGGCAGAACGCGCACGTGGATTTCTACCAAACGACGTGCTAAGCGTGCCGATGCTCCTCTTTTTAGCACCCGCGCACGGATTTGTGCCAAAAACGCGTTTTAAGCATGCACATGCATCTTTTGGTAGACGCGGATGATGTTTTCTGCAAAACCACAAGATGTGCATGCAAATGCTGCTTTTGGCAGAACGCGCACGTGGATTTCTACCAAACGACGTGCTAAGCATGCCGATGCTGCTCTTTTTAGCACCCGCGCACGGATTTGTGCGAAAACGCGTTTTAAGCATGCACATGCATCTTTTGGTAGACGCGGATGTCGTTTTCCCCAAAACCACAAGATGTGCATGCAAATGGTGCTTTTGGCAGAACGCGCACGTGGATTTCTACCAAACGACGTGCTAAGCATGCCGATGCTGCTCTTCTTAGCACCCGCGCACGGATTTGTGCGAAAACGCGTTTTAAGCATGCACATGCATCTTTTGGTAGACGCGGATGTCGTTTTCTCCAAAACCACAAGATGTGTATGCAAATGGTGCTTTTGGCAGAACGCGCACGTGGATTTCTACCAAACGACGTGCTAAGCATGTCGATGCTGCTCTTTTTAGCACCCGCGCACGGATTTGTGCGAAAACGCGTTTTAAGCATGCACATGCATCTTTTGGTAGACGCGGATGATGTTTTCTGCAAAACCACAATATGTGCATGCAAATGCTGCTTTTGGCAGAACGCGCACGTGGATTTCTACCAAACGACGTGCTAAGCATGCCGATGCTGCTCTTTTTAGCACCCGCGCACGGATTTGTGCGAAAACGCGTTTTAAGCATGCACATGCATCTTTTGGTAGACGCGGATGTCGTTTTCTCCAAAACCACAAGATGTGCATGCAAATGGTGCTTTTGGCAGAACGCGCACGTGGATTTCTACCAAACGACGTGCTAAGCATGCCGATGCTCCTCTTTTTAGCACCCGCGCACGGATTTGTGCCAAAAACGCGTTTTAAGCATGCACATGCATCTTTTGTTAGATGCGGATGATGTTTTCTGCAAAACCACAAGATCTGTATGCAAATGGTTCTTTTGGCAGAACGCGCACGTGGATTTCTACCAATCGACGTGCTAAGCATGCCGATGCTGCTCTTTTTAGCACCCGCGCACGGATTTGTGCGAAAACGCGTTTTAAGCATGCACATGCATCTTTTGGTACACGCGGATGATGTTTTCTGCAAAACCACAAGATGTGCATACAAATGGTGCTTTTGGCAGAACGCGCACGTGGATTTCTACCAAACGACGTGCTAAGCATGCCGATGTTGCTCTTTTTAGCACCCGCGCACGGATTTGTGCGAAAACGCGTTTTAAGCATGCATATGCATCTTTTGGTAGACGCGGATGTCGTTTTCTCCAAAACCACAAGATGTGCATGCAAATGGTGCTTTTGGCAGAACGCGCACTTGGATTTCTACCAAACGACGTGCTAAGCATGCCGATGCTGCTCTTTTTAGCACCCGCGCACAGATTTGTGCCAAAAACGCGTTTTAAGCATGCACATGCATCTTTTGGTAGACGCGGATGATGTTTTCTGCAAAACCACAAGATCTGTAAGCAAATGGTGCTTTTGGCAGAACGCGCACGTGGATTTCTACCAAACGACGTGCTAAGCATGCCGATGCTGCTCTTTTTAGCCCCCGCGCACGGATTTGTGCGAAAACGCGTTTTAAGCATGCACATGCATCTTTTGGTAGACGCGGATGAAGTTTTCTGCAAAACCACAAGATGTGCATGCAAATGGTGCTTTTGGCAGAACGCGCACGTGGATTTCTACCAAACGATGTGCTAAGCATGCCGATGCTGCTCTTCTTAGCACCCGCGCACGGATTTGTGCGAAAACGCGTTTTAAGCATGCACATGCATCTTTTGGTAGACGCGGATGAAGTTTTCTGCAAAACCACAAGATGTGCATGCAAATGGTGCTTTTAGCAGAACGCGCACGTGGATTTCTACCAAACGACGTGCTAAGCATGCCGATGCTGCTCTTTTTAGCACCCGCGCACGGATTTGTGCGAAAACGCGTTTTAAGCATGCACATGCATCTTTTGGTAGACGCGGATGAAGTTTTCTGCAAAACCACAAGATGTGCATGCAAATGGTGCTTTTGGCAGAACGCGCACTTGGATTTCTACCAAATGACGTGCTAAGCATGCCGATGCTGCTCTTTTTAGCCCCCGCGCAAGGATTTGTGCGAAAACGCGTTCTAAGCATGCACATGCATCTTTTGGTAGACGCGGATGTCGTTTTCTCCAAAACCACAAGATGTGTATGCAAATGGTGCTTTTGGCAGAACGCGCACGTGGATTTCTACCAAACGACGTGCTAAGCATGCCGATGCTGCTCTTTTTAGCACCCGCGCACGAATTTGTGCCAAAAACGCGTTTTAAGCATGCACATGCATCTTTTGGTAGACGCGGATGATGTTTTCTGCAAAACCACAAGATCTGTATGCAAATGGTGCTTTTGGCAGAACGCGCACGTGGATTTCTACCAAACGACGTGCTAAGCATGCCGATGCTGCTCTTTTTAGCACCCGCGCACGGATTTGTGTGAAAACGCGTTTTAAGCATGCACATGCATCTTTTGGTAGACGCGGATGCTGTTTTCTGCAAAACCACAAGATGTGCATGCAAATGGTGCTTTTGGCAGAACGCGCACGTGGATTTCTACCAAACGACGTGCTAAGCATGGCGATGCTGCTCTTTTTAGCACGCGCGCAAGGATTTGTGCGAAAACGCGTTTTAAGCATGCACATGCATCTTTTGGTAGACGCGGATGAAGTTTTCTGCAAAACCACAAGATGTGCATGCAAATGGTGCTTTTGGTAGAACGCGCACGTGGATTTCTACCAAACGACGTGCTAAGCATGCCGATGCTGCTCTTTTTAGCACCCGCGCACGGATTTGTGCGAAAACGCGTTTTAGGCATGCACATGCATCTTTTCGTAGACGCGGATGCTGTTTTGTGCAAAACCACAAGGTGTGCATGCAAATGGTGCTTTTGGCAGAACGCGCACATGGATTTCTACCAAACGACGTGCTAAGCATGCCGATGCTGCTCTATTTAGCACCCGCGCACGGATTTGTGCGAAAACGCGTTTTAAGCATGCACATGCATCTTTTGGTAGTCGCGGATGTTGTTTTCTGCAAAACCACAAGATGTGCATGCAAATGGTGCTTTTGGCAGAACGCGCACGTGGATTTCTACCAAACGACGTGCTAAGCATGCCGATGCTGCTCTTTTTAGCACCCGCGCACGGATTTGTGCGAAAACGCGTTTTAAGCATGCACATGCATCTTTTGGTAGACGCGAATGATGTTTTCTGCAAAACCACAAGATGTGCATGCAAATGGTGCTTTTGGCAGAACGCGCACGTGGATTTCTACCAAACGTGCTAAGCATGCCGATGCTGCTCTTTTTAGCACCCGCGCACGGATTTGTGGGAAAACGCGTTTTAAGCATGCACATGCATCTTTTGGTAGACGCGGATGTCGTTTTCCTCCAAAACTACAAGATGTGCATGCAAATGGTGCTTTTGGCAGAACGCGGACGTGGATTTCTACCAAACGACGTGCTAAGCATGCCGATGCTGCTCTTTTTAGCACCCGCGCACGGATTTGTGCCAAAAACGCGTTTTAAGCATCCACATGCATCTTTTGCTAGACGTGGATGATGTTTTCTGCAAAACCACAAGATCTGTATGCAAATGGTGCTTTTGGCAGAACGCGCACGTGGATTTCTACCAAACGACGTGCTAAGCATGCCGATGCTGCTCTTTTTACCACCCGCGCACGGATTTGTGCGAAAACGCGTTTTAAGCATGCACATGCATCTTTTGGTAGACGCGGATGTCGTTTTCTCCAAAACCACAAGATGTGCATGCAAATGGTGCTTTTGGCAGAACGCGGACGTGGATTTCTACCAAACGACGTGCTAAGCATGCCGATGCTGCTCTTTTTAGCACCCGCGCACGGATTTGTGCCAAAAACGCGTTTTAAGCATGCACATGCATCTTTTGCTAGACGTGGATGATGTTTTCTGCAAAACCACAAGATCTGTATGCAAATGGTGCTTTTGGCAGAACGCGCACGTGGATTTCTACCAAACGACGTGCTAAGCATGCCGATGCTGCTCTTTTTACCACCCGCGCACGGATTTGTGCGAAAACGCGTTTTAAGCATGCACATGCATCTTTTGGTAGACGCGGATGAAGTTTTCTGCAAAACCACAAGATGTGCATGCAAATGGTGCTTTTGGCAGAACGCGCACGTGGATTTCTACCAAATGACGTGCTAAGCATGCCGATGCTGCTCTTTTTAGCACCCGCGCACGGATTTGTGCGAAAACGCGTTTTAAGCATGCACATGCATCTTTTGGTAGACGCGGATGAAGTTTTCTGCAAAACCACAAGATCTGCATGCAAATTGTGCTTTTGGCAGAACGCGCACGTAGATTTCTACCAAACGACGTGCTAAGCATGCCGTTGCTGCTCTTTTTAGCACCCGCACACGGATTTGTGCGAAAACGCGTTTTAAGCATGCACATGCATCTTTTGGTAGACGCGGATGATGTTTTCTGCAAAAGCACAAGATGTGCATGCAAATGGTGCTTTTGGCAGAACGCGCACGTGGATTTCTACCAAAGGACGTGCTAAGCATGCCGATGCTGCTCTTTTTAGCACCCGCGCACGGATTTGTGCCAAAAACGCGTTTTAAGCATGCACATGCATCTTTTGGTAGACGCGGATGATGTTTTCTGCAAAACCACAAGATCTGTATGCAAATGGTGCTTTTGGCAGAACGCGCACGTGGATTTCTACCAAAAGACGTGCTAAGCATGCCGATGCTGCTCTTTTTAGCACCCGCGCACGGATTTGTGCGAAAACGCGTTTTAAGCATGTACATGCATCTTTTGGTAGACGCGGATGAAATTTTCTGCAAAACCACCAGATGTGCATGCAAATGGTGCTTTTGGCAGAACGCGCACGTGTATTTCTACCAAACGACGTGCTAAGCATGCCGATGCTACTCTTTTTAGCACCCGCGCACAGATTTGTGCGAAAACGCGTTTTAAGCATGCACAACCATCTTTTGGTAGACGTGGATGCTGTTTCCTGCAAAACCACAAGATGTGCATGGAAATGGTTCTTTTGGCAGAACGCGCACGCGGATTTCTACCAAACGACGTGCTAAGCATGCCGATGCTGTTCTTTTTAGCACCCGCGCACGGATTTGTGCGAAAACGCGTTTTAAGCATGCACATGCATCTTTTGGTAGACCCGGATGATGTTTTCTGCAAAACCACAAGATGTGCTTGCAAATGGTGCTTTTGGCAGAACGCGCACGTGGATTTCTACTAAACGACGTGCTAAGCATGCCGATGCTACTCTTTTTAGCACCCGCACACGGATTTGTGCGAAAACGCGTTTTAAGCATGCACATGCATCTTTTGGTAGACGCGGATGTCGTTTTCTCCAAAACCACAAGATGTGCATGCAAATGGTGCTTTTGGCAGTACGCGCACGTGGATTTCTACCAAACGACGTGCTAAGCATACCGATGCTGCTCTTTTTAGCACACGCGCACGGATTTGTGCGAAAACGCGTTTTAAGCATGCACATGCATCTTTTGGTAGACGCGGAGGATGTTTTCTGCAAAACCACAAGATGTGCATGCAAATGGTGCTTTTGGCAGAACGCGCACGTGGATTTCTACCAAACGACGTGCTAAGCATGCCGATGCTGCTCTTTTTAGCACCCGCGCACGGATTTGTGCGAAAACGCGTTTTAGGCATGCACATGCATCTTTTGGTAGACGCGGATGAAGTTTACTGCAAAACCACAAGATGTGCATGCAAATGCTGCTTTTGGCAGAACGCGCACGTGGATTTCTACCAAACGTGCTAAGCATGCCGATGCTGCTCTTTTTAGCACCCGCGCACGGATTTGTGGGAAAACGCGTTTTAAGCATGCACATGCATCTTTTGGTAGACGCGGATGTCGTTTTCTCCAAAACCACAAGATGTGCATGCAAATGGTGCTTTTGGCAGAACGCGGACGTGGATTTCTACCAAACGACGTGCTAAGCATGCCGATGCTGCTCTTTTTAGCACCCGCGCACGGATTTGTGCCAAAAACGCGTTTTAAGCATGCACATGCATCTTTTGCTAGACGTGGATGATGTTTTCTGCAAAACCACAAGATCTGTATGCAAATGGTGCTTTTGGCAGAACGCGCACGTGGATTTCTACCAAACGACGTGCTAAGCATGCCGATGCTGCTCTTTTTACCACCCGCGCACGGATTTGTGCGAAAACGCGTTTTAAGCATGCACATGCATCTTTTGGTAGACGCGGATGAAGTTTTCTGCAAAACCACAAGATGTGCATGCAAATGGTGCTTTTGGCAGAACGCGCACGTGGATTTCTACCAAATGACGTGCTAAGCATGCCGATGCTGCTCTTTTTAGCACCCGCGCACGGATTTGTGCGAAAACGCGTTTTTAAGCATGCACATGCATCTTTTGGTAGACGCGGATGAAGTTTTCTGCAAAACCACAAGATCTGCATGCAAATTGTGCTTTTGGCAGAACGCGCACGTGGATTTCTACCAAACGACGTGCTAAGCATGCCGTTGCTGCTCTTTTTAGCACCCGCACACGGATTTGTGCGAAAACGCGTTTTAAGCATGCACATGCATCTTTTGGTAGACGCGGATGATGTTTTCTGCAAAAGCACAAGATGTGCATGCAAATGGTGCTTTTGGCAGAACGCGCACGTGGATTTCTACCAAAGGACGTGCTAAGCATGCCGATGCTGCTCTTTTTAGCACCCGCGCACGGATTTGTGCCAAAAACGCGTTTTAAGCATGCACATGCATCTTTTGGTAGACGCGGATGATGTTTTCTGCAAAACCACAAGATCTGTATGCAAATGGTGCTTTTGGCAGAACGCGCACGTGGATTTCTACCAAAAGACGTGCTAAGCATGCCGATGCTGCTCTTTTTAGCACCCGCGCACGGATTTGTGCGAAAACGCGTTTTAAGCATGTACATGCATCTTTTGGTAGACGCGGATGAAATTTTCTGCAAAACCACCAGATGTGTATGCAAATGGTGCTTTTGGCAGAACGCGCACGTGTATTTCTACCAAACGACGTGCTAAGCATGCCGATGCTACTCTTTTTAGCACCCGCGCACAGATTTGTGCGAAAACGCGTTTTAAGCATGCACATGCATCTTTTGGTAGACGTGGATGCTGTTTCCTGCAAAACCACAAGATGTGCATGCAAATGGTTCTTTTGGCAGAACGCGCACGCGGATTTCTACCAAACGACGTGCTAAGCATGCCGATGCTGTTCTTTTTAGCACCCGCGCACGGATTTGTGCGAAAACGCGTTTTAAGCATGCACATGCATCTTTTGGTAGACCCGGATGATGTTTTCTGCAAAACCACAAGATGTGCATGCAAATGGTGCTTTTGGCAGAACGCGCACGTGGATTTCTACTAAACGACGTGCTAAGCATGCCGATGCTACTCTTTTTAGCACCCGCACACGGATTTGTGCGAAAACGCGTTTTAAGCATGCACATGCATCTTTTGGTAGACGCGGATGTCGTTTTCCCTCCAAAACCACAAGATGTGCATGCACATGGTGCTTTTGGCAGTACGCGCACGTGGATTTCTACCAAACGACGTGCTAAGCATACCGATGCTGCTCTTTTTAGCACCCGCGCACGGATTTGTGCGAAAACGCGTTTTAAGCATGCACATGCATCTTTTGGTAGACGCGGAGGATGTTTTCTGCAAAACCACAAGATGTGCATGCAAATGGTGCTTTTGGCAGAACGCGCACGTGGATTTCTACCAAACGACGTGCTAAGCATGCCGATGCTGCTCTTTTTAGCACCCGCGCACGGATTTGTGCGAAAACGCGTTTTAGGCATGCACATGCATCTTTTGGTAGACGCGGATGAAGTTTACTGCAAAACCACAAGATGTGCATGCAAATGCTGCTTTTGGCAGAACGCGCACGTGGATTTCTACCAAACGACGTGCTAAGCATGCCGATGCTGCTCTTTTTAGCACCCGCGCACGGATTTGTGCGAAAACGCGTTTTAAGCATGCACATGCATCTTTTGGTAGACGCGGTTGTCGTTTTCCCTCGAAAACCACAAGATGTGCATGCAAATGGTGCTTTTGGCAGTACGCGCACGTGGATTTCTACCAAACGACGTGCTAAGCATACCGATGCTGCTCTTTTTAGCACCCGCGCACGGATTTGTGCGAAAACGCGTTTTAAGCATGCACATGCATCTTTTGGTGGACGCGGATGCTGTTTTCTGCAAAACCACAAGATGTGCACGCAAATGGTGCTTTTGGCAGAACGCGCACGCGGATTTCTACCAAACGACGTGCTAAGCATGCCGATGCTGTTCTTTTTAGCACCCGCGCACGGATTTGTGCAAAAACGCGTTTTAAGCTTGCACATGCATCTTTTGGTAGACGCGGATGAAATTTTCTGCAAAACCACAAGATGTGCATGCAAATGGTGCTTTTGGCAGAACGCGCACGTGGATTTCTAACAAACGACGTGCTAAGCATGCCGATGCTGCTCTTTTTAGTACCCGCGCACGGATTTGTGCGAAAACGCGTTTTAAGCATCCACATGCATCTTTTGGTAGACGCGGATGAAGTTTTCTGCAAAACCACAAGATGTGCATGCAAATGGTGCTTTTGGCAGAACGCGCACGTGGATTTCTACCAAATGACGTGCTAAGCATGCCGATGCTGCTCTTTTTAGCACCCGCGCACGGATTTGTGCGAAAACGCGTTTTAAGCATGCACATGCATCTTTTGGTAGACGCGGATGAAGTTTTCTGCAAAACCACAAGATGTGCATGCAAATTGTGCTTTTGGCAGAACGCGCACGTGGATTTCTACCAAACGACGTGCTAAGCATGCCGTTGCTGCTCTTTTTAGCACCCGCACACGGATTTGTGCGAAAACGCGTTTTAAGCATGCACATGCATCTTTTGGTAGACGCGCATGATGTTTTCTGCAAAATGCACAAGATGTGCATGCAAATGGTGCTTTTGGCAGAACGCGCACGTGGATTTTTACCAAACGACGCGTGCTAAGCATGCCGATGCTGCTCTTTTTAGCACCCGCGCACGAATTTGTGCGAAAACGCGTTTTAAGCATGCACATGCATCTTTTGGTAGACGCGGATGTCGTTTTCTCCAAAACCACAAGATGTGCATGCAAATGGTGCTTTTGGCAGAACGCGCACGTGGATTTCTACCAAACGACGTGCTAAGCATGCCGATGCTGCTCTTTTTAGCACCCGCGCACGGATTTGTGCCAAAAACGCGTTTTAAGCATGCACATGCATCTTTTGGTAGACGCGGATGATGTTTTCTGCAAAACCACAAGATCTGTATGCAAATGGTGCTTTTGGCAGAACGCGCACGTGGATTTCTACCAAAAGACGTGCTAAGCATGCCGATGCTGCTCTTTTTAGCACCCGCGCACGGATTTGTGCGAAAACGCGTTTTAAGCATGTACATGCATCTTTTGGTAGACGCGGATGAAATTTTCTGCAAAACCACAAGATGTGCATGCAAATGGTGCTTTTGGCAGAACGCGCACGTGTATTTCTACCAAACGACGTGCTAAGCATGCCGATGCTGCTCTTTTTAGTACCCGCGCACGGATTTGTGCGAAAACGCGTTTTAAGCATCCACATGCATCTTTTGGTAGACGCGGATGAAGTTTTCTACAAAACCACAAGATGTGCATGCAAATGGTGCTTTTGGCAGAACGCGCACGTGGATTTCTACCAAACGACGTGCTAAGCATGCCGATGCTACTCTTTTTAGCACCGGCGCACGGATTTGTGCGAAAACGCGTTTTAAGCATGCACATGCATCTTTTGGTAGACGTGGATGCTGTTTCCTGCAAAACCACAAGATGTGCATGCAAATGGTTCTTTTGGCAGAACGCGCACGCGGATTTCTACCAAACGACGTGCTAAGCATGCCGATGCTGTCTTTTTAGCACCCGCGCACGGATTTGTGCGAAAACGCGTTTTAAGCATGCACATGCATCTTTTGGTAGACCCGGATGATGTTTTCTGCAAAACCACAAGATGTGCATGCAAATGGTTCTTTTGGCAGAACGCGCACGCGGATTTCTACCAAAAACGTGCTGAGCATGCCGATGCTGTTCTTTTTTAGCACCCGCGCACGGATTTGTGCGAAAACGCGTTTTAAGTATGCACATGCATCTTTTGGTAGACCCGGATGATGTTTTCTGCAAAACCACAAGATGTGCATGCAAATGGTGCTTTTGGCAGAACGCGCACGTGGATTTCTACTAAACGACGTGCTAAGCATGCCGATGCTGCTCTTTTTAGCACCCGCGCACGGATTTGTGCGACAACGCGTTTTAAACATGCACATGCATCTTTTGGTAGGCGCGGATGTCGTTTTCTCCAAAACCACAAGATGTGCATGCAAATGGTGCTTTTGGGAGTGCGCGCACGTGGATTTCTACCAAACGACGTGCTAAGCATGCCGATGCTGCTCTTTTTAGCACCCGCGCACGGATTTGTGCGAAAACGCGTTTTAAGCATGCACATGCACCTTTTGGTAGACGCGGAGGATGTTTTCTGCAAAACCACAAGATGTGCATGCAAATGGTGCTTTTGGCAGAACGCGCACGTGGATTTCTACCAAACGACGTGCTAAGCATGCCGATGCTGCTCTTTTTAGCACCCGCGCACGGATTTGTGCGAAAACGCGTTTTAGGCATGCACATGCATCTTTTGGTAGACGCGGATGAAGTTTTCTGCAAAACCACAAGATGTGCATGCAAATGGTGCTTTTGGCAGAACGCGCACGTGGATTTCTACCAAACGACGTGCTAAGCATGCCGATGCTGCTCTTTTTAGCACCCGCGCAGGGATTTGTGCGAAAACGCGTTTTAAGCATGCACATGCATCTTTTGGTGGACGCGGATGCTGTTTTCTGCAAAACCACGAGATGTGCACGCAAATGGTGCTTTTGGCAGAACGCGCACGCGGATTTCTACCAAACGACGTGCTAAGCATGCCGATGCTGTTCTTTTTAGCACCCGCGCACGGATCTGTGCAAAAACGCGTTTTAAGCATGCACATGCATCTTTTGGTAGACCCGGATGATGTTTTCTGCAAAACCACAAGATGTGCATGAAAATGGTGCTTTTGGCAGAACGCGCACGTGGATTTCTACCAAACGACGTGCTAAGCATGCCGATGCTGCTCTTTTTAGCACCCGCGCACGGATTTGTGCGAAAACGCGTTTTAAGCATGAAACATGCATCTTTTGGTAGACGCGGATGTCGTTTTCTCCAAAACCACAAGATGTGCATGCAAATGGTGCTTTTGGCAGAACGCGCACGTGGATTTCTACCAAACGACGTGCTAAGCATACCGATGCTGCTCTTTTTAGCACCCGCGCACGGATTTGTGCGAAAACGCGTTTTAAGCATGCACATGCATCTTTTGGTAGACGCGGAGGATGTTTTCTGCAAAACCACAAGATGTGCATGCAAATGGTGCTTTTGGCAGAACGCGCACGTGGATTTCTACTAAACGACGTGCTAAGCATGCCGATGCTGCTCTTTTTAGCACCCGCGCACGGATTTGTGCGAAAACGCGTTTTAAACATGCACATGAATCTTTTGGTAGGCGCGGATGTCGTTTTCTCCAAAACCACAAGATGTGCATGCAAATGGTGCTTTTGGGAGTGCGCGCACGTGGATTTCTACCAAACGACGTGCTAAGCATACCGATGCTGCTCTTTTTAGCACCCGCGCACGGATTTGTGCGAAAACGCGTTTTAAGCATGCACATGCGCCTTTTGGTAGACGCGGAGGATGTTTTCTGCAAAACCACAAGATGTGCATGCAAATGGTGGTTTTGGCAGAACGCGCACGTGGATTTCTACCAAACGACGTGCTAAGGATGCCGATGCTGCTCTTTTTAGCACCCGCGCACGGATTTGTGCGAAAACGCGTTTTAGGCATGCACATGCATCTTTTGGTAGACGCGGATGAAGTTTTCTGCAAAACCACAAGATGTGCATGCAAATGGTGCTTTTGGCAGAACGCGCACGTGGATCTCTACCAAACGACGTGCTAAGCATGCCGATGCTGCTCTTTTTAGCACCCGCGCACGGATTTGTGCGAAAACGCGTTTTAAGCATGCACATGCATCTTTTGGTGGACGCGGATGCTGTTTTCTGCAAAACCACGAGATGTGCACGCAAATGGTGCTTTTGGCAGAACGCGCACGCGGATTTCTACCAAACGACGTGCTAAGCATGCCGATGCTGCTCTTTTTAGCACCCGCGCCCGGATTTGTGCCAAGAACGCGTTTTAAGCATGCACATGCATCTTTTGCTAGACGTGGATGATGGTTTCTGCAAAAGCACAAGATCTGTATGCAAATGGTGCTTTTGGCAGAACGCGCACGTGGATTTCTACCAAACAACGTGCTAAGCATGCCGATGCTGCTCTTTTTACAACCCGCGCACGGATTTGTGCGAAAACGCGTTTTAAGCATGCACATGCATCTTTTGGTAGACGTGGATGAAGTTTTCTGCAAAACCACAAGATGTGCATGCAAATGGTGCTTTTGGCAGAACGCGCACGTGGATTTCTACCAAACGACGTGCTAAGCATGCCGATGCTGCTCTTTTTAGCACCCGCGCACGGATTTGGCCGAAAACGCGTTTTAGGCATGCACATGCATCTTTTGGTAGACGCGGATGAAGTTTTCTGCAAAACCACAAGATGTGCATGCAAATGGTGCTTTTGGCAGAACGCGCACGTGGATTTCTACCAAAGGACGTGCTAAGCATGCCGATGCTGCTCTTTTTAGCACCCGCGCACGGATTTGTGCGAAAACGCGTTTTAAGCATGCACATGCATCTTTTGGTGGACGCGGATGCTGTTTTCTGCAAAACCACGAGATGTGCACGCAAATGGTGCTTTTGGCAGAACGCGCACGCGGATTTCTACCAAACGACGTGCTAAGCATGCCGATGCTGTTCTTTTTAGCACCCGTGCACGGATCTGTGCACAAAAGCGTTTTAAGCATGCACATGCATCTTTTGGTAGACCCGGATGATGTTTTCTGCAAAACCACAAGATGTGCATGCAAATGGTGCTTTTGGCAGAACGCGCACGTGGATTTCTACCAAACGACGTGCTAAGCATGCCGATGCTGCTCTTTTTAGCACCCGCGCACGGATTTGTGCGAAAACGCGTTTTAAGCATGAAACATGCATCTTTTGGTAGACGCGGATGTCGTTTTCTCCAAAACCACAAGATGTGCATGCAAATGGTGCTTTTGGCAGAACGCGCACGTGAATTTCTACCAAACGACGTGCTAAGCATACCGATGCTGCTCTTTTTAGCACCCGCGCACGGATTTGTGCGAAAACGCGTTTTAAGCATGCACATGCATCTTTTGGTAGACGCGGAGGATGTTTTCTGCAAAACCACAAGATGTGCATGCATATGGTGCTTTTGGCAGAACGCGCACGTTGGTTTCTACCAAACGACGTGCTAAGCATACCGATGCTGCTCTTTTTAGCAGCCGCGCACGGATTTGTGCGAAAACGCGTTTTAAGCATGCACATGCATCTTTTTGTAGACGCGGATGTCGTTTTCCCTAAAACCACAAGATGTGCATGCAAATGGTGCTTTTGGCAGAACGCGGACGTGGATTTCTACCAAACGACGTGCTAAGCATGCCGATGCTGCTCTTTTTAGCACCCGCGCACGGATTTGTGCCAAAAACGCGTTTTGAGCATGCACATGCATCTTTTGCTAGACGTGGATGATGGTTTCTGCAAAACCACAATATCTGTATGCAAATGGTGCTTTTGGCAGAACGCGCACGTGGATTTCTACCAAACGACGTGCTAAGCATTCCGATGCTGCTCTTTTTACCACCCGCGCACGGATTTGTGCGAAAACGCGTTTTAAGCATGCACATGCATCTTTTGGTAGACGCGGATGAAGTTTTCTGCAAAACCACAAGATGTGCATGCAAATGGTGCTTTTGGCAGAACGCGCACGTGGATTTCTACCAAATGACCTGCTAAGCATGCCGATGCTGCTCTTTTTAGCACCCGCGCACGGATTTGTGCGAAAACGCGTTTTAAGCATGCACATGCATCTTTTGGTAGACGCGGATGAAGTTTTCTGCAAAACCACAAGATGTGCATGCAAATTGTGCTTTTGGCAGAACGCGCACGTGGATTTCTACCAAACGACGTGCTAAACATGCCGATGCTGCTCTTTTTAGCACCCGCGCACGGATTTGTGCGAAAACGCGTTTTAAGCATGCACATGCATCTTTTGGTGGACGCGGATGCTGTTTTCTGCAAAACCACGAGATGTGCACGCAAATGGTGCTTTTGGCAGAACGCGCACGCGGATTTCTACCAAACGACGTGCTAAGCATGCCGATGCTGCTCTTTTTAGCACCCGCGCCCGGATTTGTGCCAAGAACGCGTTTTAAGCATGCACATGCATCTTTTGCTAGACGTGGATGATGGTTTCTGCAAAAGCACAAGATCTGTATGCAAATGGTGCTTTTGGCAGAACGCGCACGTGGATTTCTACCAAACAACGTGCTAAGCATGCCGATGCTGCTCTTTTTACAACCCGCGCACGGATTTGTGCGAAAACGCGTTTTAAGCATGCACATGCATCTTTTGGTAGACGTGGATGAAGTTTTCTGCAAAACCACAAGATGTGCATGCAAATGGTGCTTTTGGCAGAACGCGCACGTGGATTTCTACCAAACGACGTGCTAAGCATGCCGATGCTGCTCTTTTTAGCACCCGCGCACGGATTTGTGCGAAAACGCGTTTTAGGCATGCACATGCATCTTTTGGTAGACGCGGATGAAGTTTTCTGCAAAACCACAAGATGTGCATGCAAATGGTGCTTTTGGCAGAACGCGCACGTGGATTTCTACCAAAGGACGTGCTAAGCATGCCGATGCTGCTCTTTTTAGCACCCGCGCACGGATTTGTGCGAAAACGCGTTTTAAGCATGCACATGCATCTTTTGGTGGACGCGGATGCTGTTTTCTGCAAAACCACGAGATGTGCACGCAAATGGTGCTTTTGGCAGAACGCGCACGCGGATTTCTACCAAACGACGTGCTAAGCATGCCGATGCTGTTCTTTTTAGCACCCGTGCACGGATCTGTGCACAAAAGCGTTTTAAGCATGCACATGCATCTTTTGGTAGACCCGGATGATGTTTTCTGCAAAACCACAAGATGTGCATGCAAATGGTGCTTTTGGCAGAACGCGCACGTGGATTTCTACCAAACGACGTGCTAAGCATGCCGATGCTGCTCTTTTTAGCACCCGCGCACGGATTTGTGCGAAAACGCGTTTTAAGCATGAAACATGCATCTTTTGGTAGACGCGGATGTCGTTTTCTCCAAAACCACAAGATGTGCATGCAAATGGTGCTTTTGGCAGAACGCGCACGTGGATTTCTACCAAACGACGTGCTAAGCATACCGATGCTGCTCTTTTTAGCAGCCGCGCACGGATTTGTGCGAAAACGCGTTTTAAGCATGCACATGCATCTTTTTGTAGACGCGGATGTCGTTTTCCCTAAAACCACAAGATGTGCATGCAAATGGTGCTTTTGGCAGAACGCGGACGTGGATTTCTACCAAACGACGTGCTAAGCATGCCGATGCTGCTCTTTTTAGCACCCGCGCACGGATTTGTGCCAAAAACGCGTTTTGAGCATGCACATGCATCTTTTGCTAGACGTGGATGATGGTTTCTGCAAAACCACAATATCTGTATGCAAATGGTGCTTTTGGCAGAACGCGCACGTGGATTTCTACCAAACGACGTGCTAAGCATTCCGATGCTGCTCTTTTTACCACCCGCGCACGGATTTGTGCGAAAACGCGTTTTAAGCATGCACATGCATCTTTTGGTAGACGCGGATGAAGTTTTCTGCAAAACCACAAGATGTGCATGCAAATGGTGCTTTTGGCAGAACGCGCACGTGGATTTCTACCAAATGACCTGCTAAGCATGCCGATGCTGCTCTTTTTAGCACCCGCGCACGGATTTGTGCGAAAACGCGTTTTAAGCATGCACATGCATCTTTTGGTAGACGCGGATGAAGTTTTCTGCAAAACCACAAGATGTGCATGCAAATTGTGCTTTTGGCAGAACGCGCACGTGGATTTCTACCAAACGACGTGCTAAACATGCCGATGCTGCTCTTTTTAGCACCCGCGCACGGATTTGTGCGAAAACGCGTTTTAAGCATGCACATGCATCTTTTGGTAGACGCGGAAGATGTTTTCTGCAAAACCACAAGATGTGCATGCAAATGGTGCTTTTGGCAGAACGCGCACGTGGATTTCTACCAAACGACGTGCTAAGCATGCCGATGCTGCACTTTTTAGCACCCGCGCACGGATTTGTGCGAAAACGCGTTTTAGGCATGCACATGCATCTTTTGGTAGACGCGGATGAAGTTTTCTGCAAAACCACAAGATGTGCATGCAAATGGTGCTTTTGGCAGAACGCGCATGTGGATTTCTACCAAACGACGTGCTAAGCATGCCGATGCTGCTCTTTTTAGCACCCGCGCACGGATTTGTGCGAAAACGCGTTTTAAGCATGCACATGCATCTTTTGGTAGACGTGGATGCTGCTTTCTGCAAAACCACAAGATGTGCATGCAATTGGTTCTTTTGGCAGAACGCGCACGCGGATTTCTACCAAACGACGCGCTAAGCATGCCGATGGTGTTCTTTTTAGCACCCGCGCACGGATTTGTGCGAAAACGCGTTTTAAGCATGCACATGCATCTTTTGGTAGACCCGGATGATGTTTTCTGCAAAACCACAAGATTTGCATGCAAATGGTGCTTTTGGCAGAACGCGCACGTGGATTTCTACCAAACGACGTGCTAAGCATGCCGATGCTGCTCTTTTTAGCACCCGCGCACGGATTTGTGCGAAAACGCGTTTTAAGCATGCACATGCATCTTTTGGTAGACGCGGATGTCGTTTTCTCCAAAACCACAAGATGTGCATGCGAATGGTGCTTTTGGCAGAACGCGCACGTGGATTTCTACCAAACGACGTGCTAAGCATGCCGATGCTGCTCTTTTTAGCACCCGCGCACGGATTTGTGCGAAAACGCGTTTTAAGCATGCACACGCATCTTTTGGTAGACGCGGATGAAGTTTTCTGCAAAACCACAAGATGTGCATGCGAATGGTGCTTTTGGCAGAACGCGCACGTGGATTTCTACCAAACGACGTGCTAAGTATGCCGATGCTGCTCTTTTTAGCACCCGCGCACGGATTTGTACGAAAACGCGTTTTAAGCATGCACATGCATCTTTTGGTAGACGCGGATGCTGTTTTCTGCAAAACCACAAGGTGTGCATGCAAATGGTGCTTTTGGCAGAACGCGCACGTGGATTTCTACCAAACGACGTGCTAAGCATGCCGATGCTGCTCTTTTTACCACCCGCGCACGGATTTGTGCGAAAACGGGTTTTAAGCATGCACATGCATCTTTTGGTAGACGCGGATGAAGTTTTCTGCAAAACCACAAAATGTGCATGCAAATGGTGCTTTTGGCAGAACGCGCACGTGGATTTCTACCAAACGACGTGCTAAGCATGCCGATGCTGCTCTTTTTAGCACCCGCGCACGGATTTGTGCGAAAACGCGTTTTAAGCATGCACATGCATCTTTTGGTAGACGCGGATGTCGTTTTCTCCAAAACCACAAGATGTGCATGCAAATGGTGCTTTTGGCAGAACGCGCACGTGGATTTCTACCAAACGACGTGCTAAGCATGGCGAAGCTGCTCTTTTTAGCACACGCGCACGGATTTGTGCCAAAAACGCGTTTTAAGCATGCACATGCATCTTTTGGTAGACGCGGATGATGTTTTCTGCAAAACCACAAGATCTGTAAGCAAATGGTGCTTTTGGCAGAACGCGCACGTGGATTTCTACCAAACGGCGTGCTAAGCATGCCGATGCTGCTCTTTTTAGCACCCGCGCACGGATTTGTACGAAAACGCGTTTTAAGCATGCACATGCATCTTTTGGTAGACGCGGACGCTGTTTTCTGCAAAACCACAACATGTGCATGCAAATGGTGCTTTTGGCAGAACGCGCACGTGGATTTCTAGCAAACGACGTGCTAAGCATGCCGATGCTGCTCTTTTTAGCACCCGCGCACGGATTTGTGCGAAAACGCGTTTTAAGCATGCACACGCATCTTTTGGTAGACGCGGATGAAGTTTTCTGCAAAACCACAAGATGTGCATGCAAATGGTGCTTTTGGCAGAACGCGCACGTGGATTTCTACCAAACGACGTGCTAAGTATGCCGATGCTGCTCTTTTTAGCACCCGCGCACGGATTTGTACGAAAACGCGTTTTAAGCATGCACATGCATCTTTTGGTAGACGCGGATGCTGTTTTCTGCAAAACCACAAGATGTGCATGCAAATGGTGCTTTTGGCAGAACGCGCACGTGGATTTCTACCAAACGACGTGCTAAGCATGCCGATGCTGCTCTTTTTAGCACCCGCGCATGGATTTGTGCGAAAACGCGATTTAAGCATGCACATACATCTTTTGGTAGACGCGGATGATGTTTTCTGCAAAACCACAAGATGTGCATGCAAATGGTGCTTTTGGCAGAACGCGCACGTGGATTTCTAGCAAACGACGTGCTAAGCATGCCGATGCTGCTCTTTTTAGCACCCGCGCACGGATTTGTGCGAAAACGGGTTTTAAGCATGCACATGCATCTTTTGGTAGACGCGGATGAAGTTTTCTGCAAAACCACAAAATGTGCATGCAAATGGTGCTTTTGGCAGAACGCGCACGTGGATTTCTACCAAACGACGTGCTAAGCATGCCGATGCTGCTCTTTTTAGCACCCGCGCTCGGATTTGTGCGAAAACGCGTTTTAAGCATGCACAAGCATCTTTTGGTTGACGCGGATGTTGTTTTCTCCAAAACCACAAGATGTGCATGCAAATGGTGCTTTTGGCAGAACGCGCGCGTGGATTTCTACCAATAGACGTGCTAAGCATGCCGATGCTGCTCTTTTTAGCACCCGCGCACGGATTTGTGCCAAAAACGCGTTTTAAGCATGCACATGCATCTTTTGGTAGACGCGCATGATGTTTTCTGCAAAACCACAAGATCTGTATGCAAATGGTGCTTTTGGCAGAACGCGCACGTGGATTTCTACCAAACGACGTGCTAAGCATGCCGATGCTGCTCTTTTTAGCACCCGCGCACGCATTTGCGCGAAAACGCGTTTTAAGCATGCACATGCATCTTTTGGTAGACGCGGATGAAGTTTTCTGCAAAACCACAAGACGTGCATGCAAATGGTGCTTTTGGCAGAACGTGCACGTGGATTTCTACCAAACGACGTGCTAAGCATGCCGATGCTGCTCTTTTTAGCACCCGCGCACGGATTTGTGCGAAAACGCGTTTTAAGCATACACATGCATCTTTTGGTAGACGCGGATGTCGTTTTCTCCAAAACCACAAGATGTGCATGCAAATGGTGCTTTTGGCAGAACGCGCACGAGGATTTCTACCAAACGACGTGCTAAGCATGCCGATGCTGCTCTTTTTAGCACCCGCGCACGCATTTGTGCGAAAACGCGTTTTAAGCATGCACATGCATCTTTTGGTAGACGCGGATGAAGTTTTCTGCAAAACCACAAGACGTGCATGCAAATGGTGCTTTTGGCAGAACGCGCACGTGGATTTCTACCAAACGACGTGCTAAGCATGCCGATGCTGCTCTTTTTAGCACCCGCGCACGGATTTGTGCGAAAACGCGTTTTAAGCATGCACATGCATCTTTTGGTAGACGCGGATGATGTTTTCTGCAAAACCACAAGATGTGCATGCAAATGGTGCTTTTGGCAGAACGCGCACGTGGATTTCTACCAAACGACGTGCTAAGCATGCCGATGCTGCTCTTTTTAGCACCCGCGCACGGATTTGTGCGAAAACGCGTTTTAAGCATGCACATGCATCTTTTGGTGGACGCGGATGCTGTTTTCTGTAAAACCACAAGATGTGCACGCAAATGGTGCTTTTGGCAGAACGCGCACGTGGATTTCTACCAAACGACTTGCTAAGCATGCCGATGCTGCTCTTTTTAGCACCCGCGCACGGATTTGTGCGAAAACGCGTTTTAAGCATGCACAAGCATCTTTTGGTTGACGCGGATGTTGTTTTCTCCAAAACCACAAGATGTGCATGGAAATGGTGCTTTAGGCAGAACGCGCAAGTGGATTTCTACCAAACGACGTGCTAAGCATGCCGATGCTGCTCTTTTTAGCACCCGCGCTCGGATTTGTGCGAAAACGCGTTTTAAGCATGCACATGCATCTTTTGGTAGACGCGGATGATGTTTTCTGCAAAACCACAAGATGTGCATGAAAATGGTGCTTTTGGCAGAACGCGCACGTGGATTTCTACCAAACGACGTGTTAAGCATGCCGATGCTGCTCTTTTTAGCACCCGCGCACGGATTTGTGCGAAAACGCGTTTTAAGCATGCACATGCGTCTTTTGGTGGACGCGGATGCTGTTTTCTGCAAAACCACAAGATGTGCACGCAAATGGTGCTTTAGGCAGAACGCGCACGTGGATTTCTACCAAACGACGTGCTAAGCATGCCGATGCTGCTCTTTTTAGCACCCGCGCACGGATTTGTGCGAAAACGCGTTTTAAGCATGCACAAGCATCTTTTGGTTGACGCGGATGTTGTTTTCTCCAAAACCACAAGATGTGCATGCAAATGGTGCTTTTGGCAGAACGCGCGCGTGGATTTCTACCAATAGACGTGCTAAGCATGCCGATGCTGCTCTTTTTAGCACCCGCGCACGGATTTGTGCCAAAAACGCGTTTTAAGCATGCACATGCATCTTTTGGTAGACGCGGATGATGTTTTCTGCAAAACCACAAGATCTCTATGCAAATGGTGCTTTTGGCAGAACGCGCACGTGGATTTCTACCAAACGAAGTGCTAAGCATGCCGATGCTGCTCTTTTTAGCACCCGCGCACGCATTTGTGCGAAAACGCGTTTTAAGCATGCACATGCATCTTTTGGTAGACGCGGATGAAGTTTTCTGCAAAACCACAAGACGTGCATGCAAATGGTGCTTTTGGCAGAACGCGCACGTGGATTTCTACCAAACGACGTGCTAAGCATGCCGATGCTGCTCTTTTTAGCACCCGCGCACGGATTTGTGCGAAAACGCGTTTTAAGCATGCACATGCATCTTTTGGTAGACGCGGATGATGTTTTCTGCAAAACCACAAGATGTGCATGCAAATGGTGCTTTTGGCAGAACGCGCACGTGGATTTCTACCAAACGACGTGCTAAGCATGCCGATGCTGCTCTTTTTAGCACCCGCGCACGGATTTGTGCGAAAACACGTTTTAAGCATGCACATGCATCTTTTGGTGGACGCGGATGCTGTTTTCTGTAAAACCACAAGATGTGCACGCAAATGGTGCTTTTGGCAGAACGCGCACGTGGATTTCTACCAAACGACTTGCTAAGCATGCCGATGCTGCTCTTTTTAGCACCCGCGCACGGATTTGTGCGAAAACGCGTTTTAAGCATGCACAAGCATCTTTTGGTTGACGCGGATGTTGTTTTCTCCAAAACCACAAGATGTGCATGCAAATGGTGCTTTTGGCAGAACGCGCACGTGAATTTCCACCAAACGACTGGCTAAGCATGCCGATGCTGCTCTTTTTAGCACCCGCGCACGGATTTGTGCGAAAACGCGTTTTAAGCATGCACATGCATCTTTTGGTAGACGCGGATGCTGTTTTCTGCAAAACCACAAGGTGTGCATGCAAATGGTGCTTTTGGCAGAACGCGCACGTGGATTTCTACCAAACGACGTGCTAAGTATGCCGATGCTGCTCTTTTTAGCACCCGCGCACGGATTTGTACGAAAACGCGTTTTAAGCATGCACATGCATCTTTTGGTAGACGCGGATGCTGTTTTCTGCAAAACCACAAGATGTGCATGCAAATGGTGCTTTTGGCAGAACGCGCACGTGGATTTCTACCAAACGACGTGCTAAGCATGCCGATGCTGCTCTTTTTAGCACCCGCGCATGGATTTGTGCGAAAACGCGATTTAAGCATGCACATATATCTTTTGGTAGACGCGGATGATGTTTTCTGCAAAACCACAAGATGTGCATGCAAATGGTGCTTTTGGCAGAACGCGCACGTGGATTTCTAGCAAACGACGTGCTAAGCATGCCGATGCTGCTCTTTTTACCACCCGCGCACGGATTTGTGCGAAAACGGGTTTTAAGCATGCACATGCATCTTTTGGTAGACGCGGATGAAGTTTTCTGCAAAACCACAAAATGTGCATGCAAATGGTGCTTTTGGCAGAACGCGCACGTGGATTTCTACCAAACGACGTGCTAAGCATGCCGATGCTGCTCTTTTTAGCACCCGCGCTCGGATTTGTGCGAAAACGCGTTTTAAGCATGCACATGCATCTTTTGGTAGACGCGGATGATGTTTTCTGCAAAACCACAAGATGTGCATGCAAATTGTGCTTTTGGCAGAACGCGCACGTGGATTTCTACAAAACGACGTGTTAAGCATGCCGATGCTGTTCTTTTTAGCACCCGCGCACGGATTTGTGCGAAAACGCGTTTTAAGCATGCACAAGCATCTTTTGGTTGACGCGGATGTTGTTTTCTCCAAAACCACAAGATGTGCATGCAAATGGTGCTTTTGGCAGAACGCGCGCGTGGATTTCTACCAATAGACGTGCTAAGCATGCCGATGCTGCTCTTTTTAGCACCCGCGCACGGATTTGTGCCAAAAACGCGTTTTAAGCATGCACATGCATCTTTTGGTAGACGCGCATGATGTTTTCTGCAAAACCACAAGATCTGTATGCAAATGGTGCTTTTGGCAGAACGCGCACGTGGATTTCTACCAAACGACGTGCTAAGCATGCCGATGCTGCTCTTTTTAGCAGCCGCGCACGCATTTGCGCGAAAACGCGTTTTAAGCATGCACATGCATCTTTTGGTAGACGCGGATGAAGTTTTCTGCAAAACCACAAGACGTGCATGCAAATGGTGCTTTTGGCAGAACGTGCACGTGGATTTCTACCAAACGACGTGCTAAGCATGCCGATGCTGCTCTTTTTAGCACCCGCGCACGGATTTGTGCGAAAACGCGTTTTAAGCATACACATGCATCTTTTGGTAGACGCGGATGTCGTTTTCTCCAAAACCACAAGATGTGCATGCAAATGGTGCTTTTGGCAGAACGCGCACGAGGATTTCTACCAAACGACGTGCTAAGCATGCCGATGCTGCTCTTTTTAGCACCCGCGCACGCATTTGTGCGAAAACGCGTTTTAAGCATGCACATGCATCTTTTGGTAGACGCGGATGATGTTTTCTGCAAAACCACAAGATGTGCATGCAAATGGTGCTTTTGGCAGAACGCGCACGTGGATTTCTACCAAACGACGTGCTAAGCATGCCGATGCTGCTCTTTTTAGCACCCGCGCACGGATTTGTGCGAAAACGCGTTTTAAGCATGCACATGCATCTTTTGGTGGACGCGGATGCTGTTTTCTGTAAAACCACAAGATGTGCACGCAAATGGTGCTTTTGGCAGAACGCGCACGTGGATTTCTACCAAACGACTTGCTAAGCATGCCGATGCTGCTCTTTTTAGCACCCGCGCACGGATTTGTGCGAAAACGCGTTTTAAGCATGCACAAGCATCTTTTGGTTGACGCGGATGTTGTTTTCTCCAAAACCACAAGATGTGCATGGAAATGGTGCTTTAGGCAGAACGCGCAAGTGGATTTCTACCAAACGACGTGCTAAGCATGCCGATGCTGCTCTTTTTAGCACCCGCGCTCGGATTTGTGCGAAAACGCGTTTTAAGCATGCACATGCATCTTTTGGTAGACGCGGATGATGTTTTCTGCAAAACCACAAGATGTGCATGAAAATGGTGCTTTTGGCAGAACGCGCACGTGGATTTCTACCAAACGACGTGTTAAGCATGCCGATGCTGCTCTTTTTAGCACCCGCGCACGGATTTGTGCGAAAACGCGTTTTAAGCATGCACATGCGTCTTTTGGTGGACGCGGATGCTGTTTTCTGCAAAACCACAAGATGTGCACGCAAATGGTGCTTTAGGCAGAACGCGCACGTGGATTTCTACCAAACGACGTGCTAAGCATGCCGATGCTGCTCTTTTTAGCACCCGCGCACGGATTTGTGCGAAAACGCGTTTTAAGCATGCACAAGCATCTTTTGGTTGACGCGGATGTTGTTTTCTCCAAAACCACAAGATGTGCATGCAAATGGTGCTTTTGGCAGAACGCGCGCGTGGATTTCTACCAATAGACGTGCTAAGCATGCCGATGCTGCTCTTTTTAGCACCCGCGCACGGATTTGTGCCAAAAACGCGTTTTAAGCATGCACATGCATCTTTTGGTAGACGCGGATGATGTTTTCTGCAAAACCACAAGATCTCTATGCAAATGGTGCTTTTGGTAGAACGCGCACGTGGATTTCTACCAAACGAAGTGCTAAGCATGCCGATGCTGCTCTTTTTAGCACCCGCGCACGCATTTGTGCGAAAACGCGTTTTAAGCATGCACATGCATCTTTTGGTAGACGCGGATGAAGTTTTCTGCAAAACCACAAGACGTGCATGCAAATGGTGCTTTTGGCAGAACGCGCACGTGGATTTCTACCAAACGACGTGCTAAGCATGCCGATGCTGCTCTTTTTAGCACCCGCGCACGGATTTGTGCGAAAACGCGTTTTAAGCATGCACATGCATCTTTTGGTAGACGCGGATGATGTTTTCTGCAAAACCACAAGATGTGCATGCAAATGGTGCTTTTGGCAGAACGCGCACGTGGATTTCTACCAAACGACGTGCTAAGCATGCCGATGCTGCTCTTTTTAGCACCCGCGCACGGATTTGTGCGAAAACACGTTTTAAGCATGCACATGCATCTTTTGGTGGACGCGGATGCTGTTTTCTGTAAAACCACTAGATGTGCACGCAAATGGTGCTTTTGGCAGAACGCGCACGTGGATTTCTACCAAACGACTTGCTAAGCATGCCGATGCTGCTCTTTTTAGCACCCGCGCACGGATTTGTGCGAAAACGCGTTTTAAGCATGCACAAGCATCTTTTGGTTGACGCGGATGTTGTTTTCTCCAAAACCACAAGATGTGCATGCAAATGGTGCTTTTGGCAGAACGCGCACGTGAATTTCCACCAAACGACGTGCTAAGCATGCCGATGCTGCTCTTTTTAGCACCCGCGCACGGATTTGTGCGAAAACGCGTTTTAAGCATGCACATGCATCTTTTGGTAGACGCGGATGATGTTTTCTGCAAAACCACAAGATGTGCATGCAAATGGTGCTTTTGGCAGAACGCGCACGTGGATTTCTACCAAACGACGTGCTAAGCATGCCGATGCTGCTCTTTTTAGCACCCGCGCACGGATTTCTGCGAAAACGCGTTTTAAGCATGCACATGCATCTTTTGGTGGACGCGGATGCTGTTTTCTGTAAAACCACAAGATGTGCACGCAAATGGTGCTTTTGGCAGAACGCGCACGTGGATTTCTACCAAACGACTTGCTAAGCATGCCGATGCTGCTCTTTTTAGCACCCGCGCACGGATTTGTGCGAAAACGCGTTTTAAGCATGCACAAGCATCTTTTGGTTGACGCGGATGTTGTTTTCTCCAAAACCACAAGATGTGCATGCAAATGGTGCTTTTGGCAGAACGCGCACGTGAATTTCCACCAAACGACGTGCTAAGCATGCCGATGCTGCTCTTTTTAGCACCCGCGCACGGATTTGTGCGAAAACGCGTTTTAAGCATGCACATGCATCTTTTGGTGGACGCGGATGCTGTTTTCTGTAAAACCACAAGATGTGCACGCAAATGGTGCTTTTGGCAGAACGCGCACGTGGATTTCTACCAAACGACGTGCTAAGCATGCCGATGCTGCTCTTTTTAGCACCCGCGCACGGATTTGTGCGAAAACGCGTTTTAAGCATGCACAAGCATCTTTTGGTTGACGCGGATGTTGTTTTCTCCAAAACCACAAGATGTGCATGGAAATGGTGCTTTAGGCAGAACGCGCAAGTGGATTTCTACCAAACGACGTGCTAAGCATGCCGATGCTGCTCTTTTTAGCACCCGCGCTCGGATTTGTGCGAAAACGCGTTTTAAGCATGCACATGCATCTTTTGGTAGACGCGGATGATGTTTTCTGCAAAACCACAAGATGTGCATGAAAATGGTGCTTTTGGCAGAACGCGCACGTGGATTTCTACCAAACGACGTGTTAAGCATGCCGATGCTGCTCTTTTTAGCACCCGCGCACGGATTTGTGCGAAAACGCGTTTTAAGCATGCACATGCGTCTTTTGGTGGACGCGGATGCTGTTTTCTGCAAAACCACAAGATGTGCACGCAAATGGTGCTTTAGGCAGAACGCGCACGTGGATTTCTACCAAACGACGTGCTAAGCATGCCGATGCTGCTCTTTTTAGCACCCGCGCACGGATTTGTGCGAAAACGCGTTTTAAGCATGCACATGCATCTTTTGGTAGACGCGGATGATGTTTTCTGCAAAACCACAAGATCTGTAAGCAAATGGTGCTTTTGGCAGAACGCGCACGTGGATTTCTACCAAACGGCGTGCTAAGCATGCCGATGCTGCTCTTTTTAGCACCCGCGCACGGATTTGTGCGAAAACGCGTTTTAGGCATGCACATGCATCTTTTGGTGGACGCGGATGAAGTTTTCTGCAAAACCACAAGATGTGCATGCAAATGGTGCTTTTGGCAGAACGCGCACGTGGATTTCTACCAAACGACGTGCTAAGCATGCCGATGCTGCTCTTTTTAGCACCCGCGCACGGATTTGTGCGAAAACGCGTTTTAAGCATGCACATGCATCTTTTGGTGGACGCGGATGCTGTTTTCTGCAAAACCACAAGATGTGCACGCAAATGGTGCTTTGGCAGAACGCGCACGTGGATTTCTACCAAACGACGTGCTAAGCATGCCGATGCTGCTCTTTTTAGCACCCGCGCACGGATTTGTGCCAAAAACGCGTTTTAAGCATGCACATGCATCTTTTGGTAGACGCGGATGATGTTTTCTGCAAAACCACAAGATGTGTATGCAAATGGTGCTTTTGGCAGAACGCGCACGTGGATTTCTACCAAACGACGTGCTAAGCATGCCGATGCTGCTCTTTTTAGCACCCGCGCACGGATTTGTGCGAAAACGCGTTTTAAGCATGCACATGCATCTTTTGGTAGACGCGGATGTCGTTTTCTCCAAAACCACAAGATGTGCATGCAAATGGTGCTTTTGGCAGAACGCGCACGTGGATTTCTACCAAACGACGTGCTAAGCATACCGATGCTGCTCTTTTTAGCACCCGCGCACGGATTTGTGCGAAAACGCGTTTTAAGCATGCACATGCATCTTTTGGTAGACGCGGAGGATGTTTTCTGCAAAACCACAAGATGTGCATGCAAATGGTCTTTTGGCAGAACGCGCACGTGGATTTCTACCAAACGACGTGCTAAGCATGCCGATGCTGCTCTTTTTAGCACCCGCGCACGGATTTGTGCGAAAACGCGTTTTAGGCATGCACATGCATCTTTTGGTGGACGCGGATGAAGTTTTCTGCAAAACCACAAGATGTGCATGCAAATGGTGCTTTTGGCAGAACGCGCACGTGGATTTCTACCAAACGACGTGCTAAGCATGCCGATGCTGCTCTTTTTAGCACCCGCGCACAGATTTGTGCGAAAACGCGTTTTAAGCATGCATATGCATCTTTTGGTGGACGCGGATGCTGTTTTCTGCAAAACCACAAGATGTGCACGCAAATGGTGCTTTGGCAGAACGCGCACGTGGATTTCTACCAAACGACGTGCTAAGCATGCCGATGCTGCTCTTTTTAGCACCCGCGCACGGATTTGTGCCAAAAACGCGTTTTAAGCATGCACATGCATCTTTTGGTAGACGCGGATGATGTTTTCTGCAAAACCACAAGATGTGTATGCAAATGGTGCTTTTGGCAGAATGCGCACGTGGATTTCTACCAAACGACGTGCTAAGCATGCCGATGCTGCTCTTTTTAGCACCCGCGCACGGATTTGTGCGAAAACGCGTTTTAAGCATGCACATGCATCTTTTGGTGGACGCGGATGCTGTTTTCTGCAAAACCACAAGATGTGCACGCAAATGGTGCTTTGGCAGAACGCGCACGTGGATTTCTACCAAACGACGTGCTAAGCATGCCGATGCTGCTCTTTTTAGCACCCGCGCACGGATTTGTGCCAAAAACGCGTTTTAAGCATGCACATGCATCTTTTGGTAGACGCGGATGATGTTTTCTGCAAAACCACAAGATGTGTATGCAAATGGTGCTTTTGGCAGAACGCGCACGTGGATTTCTACCAAACGACGTGCTAAGCATGCCGATGCTGCTCTTTTTAGCACCCGCGCACGGATTTGTGCGAAAACGCGTTTTAAGCAAGCACATGCATCTTTTGGTAGACGCGGATGAAGTTTTCTGCAAAACCACAAGATGTGCATGCAAATGGTGCTTTTGGCAGAACGCGCACGTGGATTTCTACCAAACGACGTGCTAAGCATGCCGATGCTGCTCTTTTTAGCACCCGCGCACGGATTTGTGCGAAAACGCGTTTTAAGCATGCACATGCATCTTTTGGTAGACGCGGATGAAGTTTTCTGCAAAACCACAAGATGTGCATGCAAATGGTGCTTTTGCCAGAACGCGCACATGGATTTCTACCAAACGACGTGCTAAGCATGCGGATGCTGCTCTTTTTAGCACCCGCGCACGGATTTGTGCGAAAACGCGTTTTAAGCATGCACATGCATCTTTTGGTAGTCGCGGATGTTGTTTTCTGCAAAAACCACTAGATGTGCATGCAAATGGTGCTTTTGGCAGAACGCGCACGTGAATTTCTACCAAACGACGTGCTAAGCATGCCGATGCTGCTCGTTTTAGCACCCGCGCACGGATTTGTGCGAAAACGCGTTTTAAGCATGCACATGCATCTTTTGGTAGACGCGGATGTTGTTTTCTCCAAAACCACAAGATGTGCATGCAAATGGTGCTTTTGGCAGAACGCGCACGTGGATTTCTACCAAACGACGTGCTAAGCATGCCGATGCTGCTCTTTTTAGCACCCGCGCACGGATTTGTGCGAAAACGCGTTTTAAGCATGCACATGCATCTTTTGGTGGACGCGGATGATGTTTTCTGCAAAACCACAATATGTGCATGCAAATGGTGCTTTTGGCAGAACGCGCACGTGGATTTCTACCAAACGACGTGCTAAACATGCCGATGCTGCTCTTTTTAGCACCCGCGCACGGATTTGTGCCAAAAACGCGTTTTAAGCATGCACATGCATCTTTTGGTAGACGCGGATGATGTTTTCTGCAAAACCACAAGATGTGTATGCAAATGGTGCTTTTGGCAGAACGCGCACGTGGATTTCTACCAAACGACGTGCTAAGCATGCCGATGCTGCTCTTTTTAGCACCCGCGCACGGATTTGTGCGAAAACGCGTTTTAAGCATGCACATGCATCTTTTGGTAGACGCGGATGAAGTTTTCTGCAAAACCACAAGATGTGCATGCAAATGGTGCTTTTGGCAGAACGCGCACGTGGATTTCTACCAAACGACGTGCTAAGCATGCCGATGCTGCTCTTTTTAGCACCCGCGCACGGATTTGTGCGAAAACGCGTTTTAAGCATGCACATGCATCTTTTGGTAGACGTGGATGCTGCTTTCTGCAAAACCACAAGATGTGCATGCAAATGGTTCTTTTGGCAGAACGCGCACGCGGATTTCTACCAAACGACGTGCTAAGCATGCGGATGCTGCTCTTTTTAGCACCCGCGCACGGATTTGTGCGAAAACGCGTTTTAGGCATGCACATGCATCTTTTGGTAGACGCGGATGCTGTTTTCTGCAAAACCACAAGATGTGCATGCTAATGGTGCTTTTGGCAGAACGCGCACATGGATTTCTACCAAACGACGTGCTAAGCATGCCGATGCTGCTCTTTTTAGCACCCGCGCACGGATTTGTGCGAAAACGCGTTTTAAGCATGCACATGCATCTTTTGGTAGTCGCGGATGTTGTTTTCTGCAAAAACCACAAGATGTGCATGCAAATGGTGCTTTTGGCAGAACGCGCACGTGAATTTCTACCAAACGACGTGCTAAGCATGCCGATGCTGCTCTTTTTAGCACCCGCGCACGGATTTGTGCGAAAACCCGTTTTAAGCATGCACATGCATCTTTTGGTAGACGCGGATGTTTTCTCCAAAACCACAAGATGTGCATTCAAATGGTGCTTTTGGCAGAACGCGCACGTGGATTTCTACCAAACGACGTGCTAAGCATGCCGATGCTGCTCTTTTTAGCACCCGCGCACGGATTTGTGCGAAAACGCGTTTTAAGCATGCTCATGCATCTTTTGGTGGACGCGGATGATGTTTTCTGCAAAACCACAATATGTGCATGCAAATGGTGCTTTTGGCAGAACGCGCACGTCGATTTCTACCAAACGTGCTAAGCATGCCGATGCTGCTCTTTTTAGCACCCGCGCACGGATTTGTGCGAAAACGCGTTTTAAGCATGCACATGCATCTTTTGGTGGACGCGGATGCTGTTTTCTGCAAAACCACAAGATGTGCACGCAAATGGTGCTTTGGCAGAACGCGCACGTGGATTTCTACCAAACGACGTGCTAAGCATGCCGATGCTGCTCTTTTTAGCACCCGCGCACGGATTTGTGCCAAAAACGTGTTTTAAGCATGCACATGCATCTTTTGGTAGACGCGGATGATGTTTTCTGCAAAACCACAAGATGTGTATGCAAATGGTGCTTTTGGCAGAACGCGCACGTGGATTTCTACCAAACGACGTGCTAAGCATGCCGATGCTGCTCTTTTTAGCACCCGCGCACGGATTTGTGCGAAAACGCGTTTTAAGCAAGCACATGCATCTTTTGGTAGACGCGGATGAAGTTTTCTGCAAAACCACAAGATGTGCATGCAAATGGTGCTTTTGGCAGAACGCGCACGTGGATTTCTACCAAACGACGTGCTAAGCATGCCGATGCTGCTCTTTTTAGCACCCGCGCACGGATTTGTGCGAAAACGCGTTTTAAGCATGCACATGCATCTTTTGGTAGACGCGGATGAAGTTTTCTGCAAAACCACAAGATGTGCATGCAAATGGTGCTTTTGCCAGAACGCGCACATGGATTTCTACCAAACGACGTGCTAAGCATGCGGATGCTGCTCTTTTTAGCACCCGCGCACGGATTTGTGCGAAAACGCGTTTTAAGCATGCACATGCATCTTTTGGTAGTCGCGGATGTTGTTTTCTGCAAAAACCACTAGATGTGCATGCAAATGGTGCTTTTGGCAGAACGCGCACGTGAATTTCTACCAAACGACGTGCTAAGCATGCCGATGCTGCTCGTTTTAGCACCCGCGCACGGATTTGTGCGAAAACGCGTTTTAAGCATGCACATGCATCTTTTGGTAGACGCGGATGTTGTTTTCTCCAAAACCACAAGATGTGCATGCAAATGGTGCTTTTGGCAGAACGCGCACGTGGATTTCTACCAAACGACGTGCTAAGCATGCCGATGCTGCTCTTTTTAGCACCCGCGCACGGATTTGTGCGAAAACGCGTTTTAAGCATGCACATGCATCTTTTGGTGGACGCGGATGATGTTTTCTGCAAAACCACAATATGTGCATGCAAATGGTGCTTTTGGCAGAACGCGCACGTGGATTTCTACCAAACGACGTGCTAAACATGCCGATGCTGCTCTTTTTAGCACCCGCGCACGGATTTGTGCCAAAAACGCGTTTTAAGCATGCACATGCATCTTTTGGTAGACGCGGATGATGTTTTCTGCAAAACCACAAGATGTGTATGCAAATGGTGCTTTTGGCAGAACGCGCACGTGGATTTCTACCAAACGACGTGCTAAGCATGCCGATGCTGCTCTTTTTAGCACCCGCGCACGGATTTGTGCGAAAACGCGTTTTAAGCATGCACATGCATCTTTTGGTAGACGCGGATGAAGTTTTCTGCAAAACCACAAGATGTGCATGCAAATGGTGCTTTTGGCAGAACGCGCACGCGGATTTCTACCAAACGACGTGCTAAGCATGCGGATGCTGCTCTTTTTAGCACCCGCGCACGGATTTGTGCGAAAACGCGTTTTAGGGATGCACATGCATCTTTTGGTAGACGCGGATGCTGTTTTCTGCAAAACCACAAGATGTGCATGCTAATGGTGCTTTTGGCAGAACGCGCACATGGATTTCTACCAAACGACGTGCTAAGCATGCCGATGCTGCTCTTTTTAGCACCCGCGCACGGATTTGTGCGAAAACGCGTTTTAAGCATGCACATGCATCTTTTGGTAGTCGCGGATGTTGTTTTCTGCAAAAACCACAAGATGTGCATGCAAATGGTGCTTTTGGCAGAACGCGCACGTGAATTTCTACCAAACGACGTGCTAAGCATGCCGATGCTGCTCTTTTTAGCACCCGCGCACGGATTTGTGCGAAAACGCGTTTTAAGCATGCACATGCATCTTTTGGTAGACGCGGATGTTTTCTCCAAAACCACAAGATGTGCATTCAAATGGTGCTTTTGGCAGAACGCGCACGTGGATTTCTACCAAACGACGTGCTAAGCATGCCGATGCTGCTCTTTTTAGCACCCGCGCACGGATTTGTGCGAAAACGCGTTTTAAGCATGCTCATGCATCTTTTGGTGGACGCGGATGATGTTTTCTGCAAAACCACAATATGTGCATGCAAATGGTGCTTTTGGCAGAACGCGCACGTCGATTTCTACCAAACGTGCTAAGCATGCCGATGCTGCTCTTTTTAGCACCCGCGCACGGATTTGTGGGAAAACGCGTTTTAAGCATGCACATGCATCTTTTGGTAGACGCGGATGAAATTTTCTGCAAAACCACAAGATGTGCATGCAAATGGTGCTTTTGGCAGAACGCGCACGCGGATTTCTACCAAACGACGTGCTAAGCATGCCGATGGTGTTCTTTTTAGCACCCGCGCACGGATTTGTGCGAAAACGCGTTTTAAGCATGCACATGCATCTTTTGGTAGACCCGGATGATGTTTTCTGCAAAACCACAAGATGTGCATGCAAATGGTGCTTTTGGCAGAACGCGCACGTGGATTTCTACTAAACGACGTGCTAAGCATGCCGATGCTGCTCTTTTTAGCACCCGCGCACGGATTTGTGCGAAAACGCGTTTTAAGCATGCACATGCATCTTTTGGTAGACGCGGATGTCGTTTTCTCCAAAACCACAAGATGTGCATGCAAATGGTGCTTTTGGCAGAACGCGCACGTGGATTTCTACCAAACGACGTGCTAAGCATACCGATGCTGCTCTTTTTAGCACCCGCGCACGGATTTGTGCGAAAACGCGTTTTAGGCATGCACACGCATCTTTTGGTAGACGCGGAGGATGTTTTCTGCAAAACCACAAGATGTGCATGCAAATGGTCTTTTGGCAGAACGCGCACGTGGATTTCTACCAAACGACGTGCTAAGCATGCCGATGCTGCTCTTTTTAGCACCCGCGCACGGATTTGTGCGAAAACGCGTTTTAGGCATGCACATGCATCTTTTGGTAGACGCGGATGAAGTTTTCTGCAAAACCACAAGATGTGCATGCAAATGGTGCTTTTGGCAGAACGCGCACGTGGATTTCTACCAAACGACGTGCTAAGCATGCCGATGCTGCTCTTTTTAGCACCCGCGCACGGATTTGTGCGAAAACGCGTTTTAAGCATGCACATGCATCTTTTGGTGGACGCGGATGCTGTTTTCTGCAAAACCACAAGATGTGCACGCAAATGGTGCTTTGGCAGAACGCGCACGTGGATTTCTACCAAACGACGTGCTAAGCATGCCGATGCTGCTCTTTTTAGCACCCGCGCACGGATTTGTGGGAAAACGCGTTTTAAGCATGCACATGCATCTTTTGGTAGACGCGCATGTCGTTTTCTCCAAAACCACAAGATGTGCATGCAAATGGTGCTTTTGGCAGAACGCGCACGTGGATTTCTACCAAACGACGTGCTAAGCATGCCGATGCTGCTCTTTTTAGCACCCGCGCACGGATTTGTGCGAAAACGCGTTTTAGGCATGCACATGCATCTTTTGGTAGACGCGGAAGTCGTTTTCTCCAAACCACAAGATGTGCATGCAAATGGTGCTTTTGGCAGAACGCGCACGTGGATTTCTACCAAACGACGTGCTAAGCATGCCGATGCTGCTCTTTTTAGCACCCGCGCACGGATTTGTGCCAAAAACGCGTTTTAAGCATGCACACGCATCTTTTGGTAGACGCGGATGATGTTTTCTGCAAAACCACAAGATCTGTATGCAAATGGTGCTTTTGGCAGAACGCGCACGTGGATTTCTACCAAAAGACGTGCTAAGCATGCCGATGCTGCTCTTTTTAGCACCCGCGCACGGATTTGTGCGAAAACACGTTTTAAGCATGCACATGCATCTTTTGGTAGACGCGGATGAAATTTTCTGCAAAACCACAAGATGTGCATGCAAATGGTGCTTTTGGCAGAACGCGCACGCGGATTTCTACCAAACGACGTGCTAAGCATGCCGATGGTGTTCTTTTTAGCACCCGCGCACGGATTTGTGCGAAAACGCGTTTTAAGCATGCACATGCATCTTTTGGTAGACCCGGATGATGTTTTCTGCAAAACCACAAGATGTGCATGCAAATGGTGCTTTTGGCAGAACGCGCACGTGGATTTCTACTAAACGACGTGCTAAGCATGCCGATGCTGCTCTTTTTAGCACCCGCGCACGGATTTGTGCGAAAACGCGTTTTAAGCATGCACATGCATCTTTTGGTAGACGCGGATGTCGTTTTCTCCAAAACCACAAGATGTGCATGCAAATGGTGCTTTTGGCAGAACGCGCACGTGGATTTCTACCAAACGACGTGCTAAGCATACCGATGCTGCTCTTTTTAGCACCCGCGCACGGATTTGTGCGAAAACGCGTTTTAAGCATGCACATGCATCTTTTGGTAGACGCGGAGGATGTTTTCTGCAAAACCACAAGATGTGCATGCAAATGGTGCTTTTGGCAGAACGCGCACGTGGATTTCTACCAAACGACGTGCTAAGCATGCCGATGCTGCTCTTTTTAGCACCCGCGCACGGATTTGTGCGAAAACGCGTTTTAAGCATGCACATGCATCTTTTGGTGGACGCGGATGCTGTTTTCTGCAAAACCACAAGATGTGCACGCAAATGGTGCTTTGGCAGAACGCGCACGTGGATTTCTACCAAACGACGTGCTAAGCATGCCGATGCTGCTCTTTTTAGCACCCGCGCACGGATTTGTGCCAAAAACGCGTTTTAAGCATGCACATGCATCTTTTGGTAGACGCGGATGATGTTTTCTGCAAAACCACAAGATGTGCATGCAAATGGTGCTTTTGCCAGAACGCGCACATGGATTTCTACCAAACGGCGTGCTAAGCATGCGGATGCTGCTCTTTTTAGCACCAGCGCACGGATTTGTGCGAAAACGCGTTTTAGGCATCCACATGCATCTTTTGGTAGACGCGGATGCTGTTTTCTGCAAAACCACAAGATGTGCATGCAAATGGTGCTTTTGGCAGAACGCGCACATGGATCTCTACCAAACGACGTGCTAAGCATGCCGATGCTGCTCTTTTTAGCACCCGCGCACGGATTTGTGCGAAAACGCGTTTTAAGCATGCACATGCATCTTTTGGTAGTCGCGGATGTTGTTTTCTGCAAAAACCACAAGATTTGCATGCAAATGGTGCTTTTGGCAGAACGCACACGTGAATTTCTACCAAACGACGTGCTAAGCATGCCGATGCTGCTCTTTTTAGCACCCGCGCACGGATTTGTGCGAAAACGCGTTTTAAGCATGCACATGCATCTTTTGCTAGACGCGGATGTTGTTTTCTCCAAAACCACAAGATGTGCATGCAAATGGTGCGTTTGGCAGAACGCGCACGTGGATTTCTACCAAACGACGTGCTAAGCATGCCGATGCTGCTCTTTTTAGCACCCGCGCACGGATTTGTGCGAAAACGCGTTTTAAGCATGCACATGCATCTTTTGGTGGACGCGGATGATGTTTTCTGCAAAACCACAATATGTGCATGCAAATGGTGCTTTTGGCAGAACGCGCACGTGGATTTCTACCAAACGACGTGCTAAGCATGCCGATGCTGCTCTTTTTAGCACCCGCGCACGGATTTGTGCCAAAAACGCGTTTTAAGCATGCACACGCATCTTTTGGTAGACGCGGATGATGTTTTCTGCAAAACCACAAGATCTGTATGCAAATGGTGCTTTTGGCAGAACGCGCACGTGGATTTCTACCAAAAGACGTGCTAAGCATGCCGATGCTGCTCTTTTTAGCACCCGCGCACGGATTTGTGCGAAAACGCGTTTTAAGCATGCACATGCATCTTTTGGTAGACGCGGATGTCGTTTTCTCCAAAACCACAAGATGTGCATGGAAATGGTGCTTTTGGCAGAACGCGCACGTGGATTTCTACCAAACGACGTGCTAAGCACACCGATGCTGCTCTTTTTAGCACCCGCGCACGGATTTGTGCGAAAACGCGTTTTAAGCATGCACATGCATCTTTTGGTAGACGCGGAGGATGTTTTCTGCAAAACCACAAGATATGCATGCAAATGGTGCTTTTGGCAGAACGCGCACGTGGATTTCTACCAAACGACGTGCTAAGCATGCCGATGCTGCTCTTTTTAGCACCCGCGCACGGATTTGTGCGAAAACGTGTTTTAAGCGTGCACATGCATCTTTTGGTAGACGCGGATGAAGTTTTCTGCAAAACCACAAGATGTGCATGCAAATGGTGCTTTTCGCAGAACGCGCACGTGGATTTCTACCAAACGACGTGCTAAGCATGCCGATGCTGCTATTTTAGCACCCGCGCACGGATTTGTGCGAAAACGCGTTTTAGGCACGCACATGCATCTTTTGGTAGACGCGGATGCTGTTTTCTGCAAAACCACAACATGAGCATGCAAATGGTGCTTTTGGCAGAACGCGCACATGGATTTCTACCAAACGACGTGCTAAGCATGCCGATGCTGCTCTTTTTAGCACCCACGCACGGATTTGTGCGAAAACGCGTTTTAAGCATGCACATGCATCTTTTGGTAGTCGCGGATGTTGTTTTCTGCAAAAACCACAAGATGTGCATGCAAATGGTGCTTTTGGCAGAACGCGCACGTGGATTTCTACCAAACGACGTGCTAAGCATGCCGATGCTGCTCTTTTTAGCACCCGCGCACGGATTTGTGCGAAAACGTGTTTTAAGCGTGCACATGCATCTTTTGGTAGACGCGGATGAAGTTTTCTGCAAAACCACAAGATGTGCATGCAAATGGTGCTTTTCGCAGAACGCGCACGTGGATTTCTACCAAACGACGTGCTAAGCATGCCGATGCTGCTATTTTAGCACCCGCGCACGGATTTGTGCGAAAACGCGTTTTAGGCACGCACATGCATCTTTTGGTAGACGCGGATGCTGTTTTCTGCAAAACCACAACATGAGCATGCAAATGGTGCTTTTGGCAGAACGCGCACATGGATTTCTACCAAACGACGTGCTAAGCATGCCGATGCTGCTCTTTTTAGCACCCACGCACGGATTTGTGCGAAAACGCGTTTTAAGCATGCACATGCATCTTTTGGTAGTCGCGGATGTTGTTTTCTGCAAAAACCACAAGATGTGCATGCAAATGGTGCTTTTGGCAGAACGCGCACGTGGATTTCTACCAAACGACGTGCTAAGCATGCCGATGCTGCTCTTTTTAGCACCCGCGCACGGATTTGTGCGAAAACGCGTTTTAAGCATGCACATGCATCTTTTGGTAGACGCGGATGTTGTTTTCTCCAAAACCACAAGATGTGCATGCAAATGGTGCTTTTGGCAGAACGCGCACGTGGATTTCTACCAAACGACGTGCTAAGCATGCCGATGCTGCTCTTTTTAGCACCCGCGCACGGATTTGTGCGAAAACGCGTTTTAAGCATGCACATGCATCTTTTGGTAGACGCGGATGATGTTTTCTGCAAAACCACAATATGTGCATGCAAATGGTGCTTTTGGCAGAACGCGCACGTCGATTTCTACCAAACGTGCTAAGCATGCCGATGCTGCTCTTTTTAGCACCCGCGCACGAATTTGTGGGAAAACGCGTTTTAAGCATGCACATGCATCTTTTGGTCGACGCGGATGTCGTTTTTTCCAAAACCACAAGATGTGCATGCAAATGGTGCTTTTGGCAGAACGCGGACGTGGATTTCTACCAAACGACGTGCTAAGCATGCCGATGCTGCTCTTTTTAGCACCCGCGCACGGATTTATGCCAAAAACGCGTTTTAAGCATGCACATGCATCTTTTGCTAGACGCGGATGATGTTTTCTGCAAAACCAGAAGATCTGTATGCAAATGGTGCTTTTGGCAGAACGCGCACGTGGATTTCTACCAAACGACGTGCTAAGCATGCCGATGCTGCTCTTTTTAGCACCCGCGCACGGATTTGTGCGAAAACGTGTTTTAAGCATGCACATGCATCTTTTGGTAGACGCGGATGAAGTTTTCAGCAAAACAACAATATGTGCATGCAAATGGTGCTTTTGGCAGAACGCGCACGTGGATTTCTACCAAATGACGTGCTAAGCATGCCGATGCTGCTCTTTTTAGCACCCGCGCACGGATTTGTGCGAAAACGCGTTTTAAGCATGCACATGCATCTTTTGGTAGACGCGGATGAAGTTTTCTGCAAAACCACAAGATGTGCATGCAAATGGTGCTTTTGGCAGAACGCGCACGGGGATTTCTACCAAACGACGTGCTAAGCATGCCGATGCTGCTCTTTTTAGCACCCGCGCACGGATTTGTGCGAAAACGCGTTTTAAGCATGCACATGCATCTTTTGGTAGACGCGGATGATGTTTTCTGAAAAACCACAAGATGTGCATGCAAATGGTGCTTTTGGCAGAACGCGCACGTGGATTTCTACCAAACGACGTGCTAAGCATGCCGATGCTGCTCTTTTTGCACCCGCGCACGGATTTGTGCGAAAACGCGTTTTAAGCATGCACATGCATCTTTTGGTGGACGCGGATGCTGTTTTCTCCAAAACCACAAGATGTGCATGCAAATGGTGCTTTTGGCAGAACGCGCACGTGGATTTTTACCAAGCGACGTGCTAAGCATGCCGATGCTGCTCTTTTTAGCACCCGCGCACGGATTTGCGCGAAAACGCGTTTTAAGCATGCACATGCATCTTTTGGTAGACGCGGATGATGTTTTCTGCAAAACCACAAGATGTGCATGCAAATGGTGCTTTTGGCAGAACGCGCACGTGGATTTCTACCAAACGACGTGCTAAGCATGCCGATGCTGCTCTTTTTAGCACCCGCGCACGGATTTGTGCGAAAACGCGTTTTAAGCATGCACATGCATCTTTTGGTAGACGCGGATGTCGTTTTCTCAAAAACCACAAGATGTGCATGCAAATGGTGCTTTTGGCAGAACGCGCACGTGGATTTCTACCAAACGACGTGCTAAGCATGCCGATGCTGCTCTTTTTAGCACCCGCGCACGGATTTGTGCCAAAAACGCGTTTCAAGCATGCACATGCATCTTTTGGTAGACGCGGATGATGTTTTCTGCAAAACCACAAGATCTGTATGCAAATGGTGCTTTTGGCAGAACGCGCACGTGGATTTCTACCAAACGACGTGCTAAGCATGCCGATGCTGCTCTTTTTAGGACCCGCGCACGGATTTGTGCGAAAACGCGTTTTAAGCATGCACATGCATCTTTTGGTAGACGCCGATGAAATTTTCTGCAAAACCACAAGATGTGCATGCAAATGGTGCTTTTGGCAGAACGCGCACGTGGATTTCGACCAAACGACGTGCTAAGCATGCCGATGCTGCTCTTTTTAGTACCCGCGCACGAATTTGTGCGAAAACGCGTTTTAAGCATGCACATGCATCTTTTGGTAGACGCGGATGAAGTTTTCTGCAAAACCACAAGATGTGCATGGAAATGGTGCTTTTGGCAGAACGCGCACGTGGATTTCTACCAAACGACGTGCTAAGCATGCCGATGCTGCTCTTTTTAGCACCCGCGCACGGATTTGTGCGAAAACGTGTTTTAAGCATGCACATGCATCTTTTGGTAGACGCGGATGAAGTTTTCTGCAAAACCACAATATGTGCATGCAAATGGTGCTTTTGGCAGAACGCGCACGTGGATTTCTACCAAATGACGTGCTAAGCATGCCGATGCTGCTCTTTTTAGCACCCGCGCACGGATTTGTGCGAAAACGCGTTTTAATCATGCACATGCATCTTTTGTTAGACGCGGATGAAGTTTTCTGCAAAACCACAAGATCTGCATGCAAATGGTGCTTTTGGCAGAACGCGCACGGGGATTTCTACCAAACGACGTGCTAAGCATGCCGATGCTGGTCTTTTTAGCACCCGCGCACGGATTTGTGCGAAAACGCGTTTTAAGCATGCACATGCATCTTTTGGTAGACGCGGATGTCGTTTTCTCCAAAACCACAAGATGTGCATGCAAATGGTGCTTTTGGCCGAACGCTCACGTGGATTTCTACCAAACGACGTGCTAAGAATGCCGATGCTGCTCTTTTTAGCACTCGCGCACGGATTTGTGCCAAAAACGCGTTTTAAGCATGCACATGCATCTTTTGGTAGACGCCGATGATGTTTTCTGCAAAACCACAAGATCTGTATGCAAATGGTGCTTTTGGCAGAACGCGCACGTGGATTTCTACCAAACGACGTTCTAAGCATGCCGATGCTGCTCTTTTTAGCACCCGCGCACGGATTTGTGCGAAAGCGCGTTTTAAGCATGCACATGCATCTTTTGGTAGACGCGGATGAAGTTTTCTGCAAAACCACAAGATGTGCATGCAAATGGTGCTTTTGGCAGAACGCGCACGTGGATTTCTACCAAACGACGTGCTAAGCATGCCGATGCTGCTCTCTTTAGCACCCGCGCACGGATTTGTGCGAAAACGCCTTTTAAGCATGCACATGCATCTTTTGGTAGACGCGGATGTCGTTTTCTCCAAAACCACAAGATGTGCATGCAAATGGTGCTTTTGGCAGAACGCGCACGTGGATTTCTACCAAACGACGTGCTAAGCATGCCGATGCTGCTCTTTTTAGCACCCGCGCACGGATTTGTGCGAAAACGCGTTTTAAGCATGCACATGCATCTTTTGGTAGACGCGGATGAAGTTTTCTGCAAAACCACAAGATGTGCATGCAAATGGTGCTTTGGCAGAACGCGCACGTGGATTTCTACCAAACGACGTGCTAAGCATGCCGATGCTGGTCTTTTTAGCACCCGCGCACGGATTTGTGCGAAAACGCGTTTTAAGCATGCACATGCATCTTTTGGTAGACGCCGATGAAATTTTCTGCAAAACCACAAGATGTGCATGTAAATGGTGCTTTTGGCAGAACGCGCACGTGGATTTCGACCAAACGACGTGCTAAGCATGCCGATGCTGCTCTTTTGAGTACCCGCGCACGAATTTGTGCGAAAACGCGTTTTAAGCATGCACATGCATCTTTTGGTAGACGCGGATGAAGTTTTCTGCAAAACCACAAGATGTGCATGCAAATGGTGCTTTTGGCAGAACGCGCACGTGGATTTCTACCAAACGACGTGCTAAGCATGCCGATGCTGCTCTTTTTAGCACCCGCGCACGGATTTGTGCGAAAACGCGTTTTAAGCATGCACATGCATCTTTTGGTAGACGCGGTTGTCGTTTTCTCCAAAACCACAAGATGTGCATGCAAATGGTGCTTTTGGCAGAACGCGCACGTGGATTTCTACCAAACGACGTGCTAAGCATACCGATGCTGCTCTTTTTAGCACCCGCGCACGGATTTGTGCGAAAACGCGTTTTAAGCATGCACATGCATCTTTTGACAGACGCGGAGGATGTTTTCTGCAAAACCACAAGATGTGCATGCAAATGGTGCTTTTGGCAGAACGCGCACGTGGATTTCTACCAAACGACGTGCTTAGCATGCCGATGCTGCTCTTTTTAGCACCCGCGCACGGATTTGTGCGAAAACGCGTTTTAAGCATGCACATGCATCTTTTGGTAGACGCGGATGTCGTTTTCTCCAAAACCACAAGATGTGCATGCAAATGGTGCTTTTGGCAGAACGCTCACGTGGATTTCTACCAAACGACGTGCTAAGAATGCCGATGCTGCTCTTTTTAGCACCCGCGCACGGATTTGTGCCAAAAACGCGTTTTAAGCATGCACATGCATCTTTTGGTAGACGCCGATGATGTTTTCTGCAAAACCACAAGATCTGTATGCAAATGGTGCTTTTGGCAGAACGCGCACGTGGATTTCTACCAAACGACGTTCTAAGCATGCCGATGCTGCTCTTTTTAGCACCCGCGCACGGATTTGTGCGAAAGCGCGTTTTAAGCATGCACATGCATCTTTTGGTAGACGCGGATGAAGTTTTCTGCAAAACCACAAGATGTGCATGCAAATGGTGCTTTTGGCAGAACGCGCACGTGGATTTCTACCAAACGACGTGCTAAGCATGCCGATGCTGCTCTCTTTAGCACCCGCGCACGGATTTGTGCGAAAACGCCTTTTAAGCATGCACATGCATCTTTTGGTAGACGCGGATGTCGTTTTCTCCAAAACCACAAGATGTGCATGCAAATGGTGCTTTTGGCAGAACGCGCACGTGGATTTCTACCAAACGACGTGCTAAGCATGCCGATGCTGCTCTTTTTAGCAACCGCGCACGGATTTGTGCGAAAACGCGTTTTAAGCATGCACATGCATCTTTTGGTAGACGCGGATGATGTTTTCTGAAAAAGCACAAGATGTGCATGCAAATGGTGCTTTTGGCAGAACGCGATCGTGGATTTCTACCAAACGACGTGCTAAGCATGCCGATGCTGCTCTTTTTGCACCCGAGCACGGATTTCTGCGAAAACGCGTTTTAAGCATGCACATGCATCTTTTGGTGGACGCGGATGCTGTTTTCTCCAAAACCACAAGATGTGCATGCAAATGGTGCTTTTGGCAGAACGCGCACGTGGATTTCTACCAAGCGACGTGCTAAGCATGCCGATGCTGCTCTTTTTAGCACCCGCGCGCGGATTTGTGCGAAAACGCGTTTTAAGCATGCACATGCATCTTTTGGTAGACGCGGATGATGTTTTCTGCAAAACCACAAGATGTGCATGCAAATGGTGCTTTTGGCAGAACGCGCACGTGGATTTCTACCAAACGACGTGCTAAGCATGCCGATGCTGCTCTTTTTAGCACCCGCGCACGGATTTGTGCGAAAACGCGTTTTAAGCATGCACATGCATCTTTTGGTAGACGCGGATGTCGTTTTCTCAAAAACCACAAGATGTGCATGCAAATGGTGCATTTGGCAGAACGCGCACATGGATTTCTACCAAACGACGTGCTAAGCATGCCGATGCTGCTCTTTTTAGCACCCGCGCACGGATTTGTGCGAAAACGCGTTTCAAGCATGCACATGCATCTTTTGGTAGACGCGGATGATGTTTTCTGCAAAACCACAAGATCTGTATGCAAATGGTGCTTTTGGCAGAACGCGCGCGTGGATTTCGACCAAACGACGTGCTAAGCATGCCGATGCTGCTCTTTTTAGCACCCGCGCACGGATTTGTGCGAAAACGCGTTTTAAGCATGCACATGCATCTTTTGGTAGACGCCGATGAAATTTTCTGCAAAACCACAAGATGTGCATGCAAATGGTGCTTTTGGCAGAACGCGCACGTGGATTTCGACCAAACGACGTGCTAAGCATGCCGATGCTGCTCTTTTGAGTACCCGCGCACGAATTTGTGCGAAAACGCGTTTTAAGCATGCACATGCATCTTTTGGTAGACGCGGATGAAGTTTTCTGCAAAACCACAAGATGTGCATGCAAATGGTGCTTTTGGCAGAACGGGCACGTGGATTTCTACCAAACGACGTGCTAAGCATGCCGATGCTGCTCTTTTTAGCACCCGCGCACGGATTTGTGCGAAAACGCGTTTTAAGCATGCACCTGCATCTTTTGGTAGACGCGGATGCTGTTTTCTGCAAAACCACAAGATGTGCATGCAAATGGTTCTTTTGGCAGAACGCGCACGCGGATTTCTACCAAACAACGTGCTAAGCATGCCGATGCTGTTCTTTTTAGCACCCGCGCACAGATTTGTGCGAAAACGCGTTTTGAGCATGCACATGCATCTTTTGGTAGACCCGGATGATGTTTTCTGCAAAACCACAAGATGTGCATGCAAATGGTGCTTTTGGCAGAACGCGCACGTGGATTTCTACCAAACGACGTGCTAAGCATGCCGATGCTGCTCTCTTTAGCACCCGCGCACGGATTTGTGCGAAAACGCCTTTTAAGCATGCACATGCATCTTTTGGTAGACGCGGATGTCGTTTTCTCCAAAACCACAAGATGTGCATGCAAATGGTGCTTTTGGCAGAACGCGCACGTGGATTTCTACCAAACGACGTGCTAAGCATGCCGATGCTGCTCTTTTTAGCACCCGCGCACGGATTTGTGCGAAAACGCGTTTTAAGCATGCACATGCATCTTTTGGTAGACGCGGATGAAGTTTTCTGCAAAACCACAAGATGTGCATGCAAATGGTGCTTTTGGCAGAACGCGCACGTGGATTTCTACCAAACGACGTGCTAAGCATGCCGATGCTGGTCTTTTTAGCACCCGCGCACGGATTTGTGTGAAAACGCGTTTTAAGCATGCACATGCATCTTTTGGTAGACGCGGATGTCGTTTTCTCCAAAACCACAAGATGTGCATGCAAATGGTGCTTTTGGCCGAACGCTCACGTGGATTTCTACCAAACGACGTGCTAAGAATGCCGATGCTGCTCTTTTTAGCACTCGCGCACGGATTTGTGCCAAAAACGCGTTTTAAGCATGCACATGCATCTTTTGGTAGACGCGGATGTCGTTTTCTCCAAAACCACAAGATGTGCATGCAAATGGTGCTTTTGGCAGAACGAGCACGTGGATTTCTACCAAACGACGTGCTGAGCATGCCGATGCTGTTCTTTTTAGCACCCGCGCACGGATTTGTGCGAAAACGCGTTTTGAGCATGCACATGCATCTTTTGGTAGACCCGGATGATGTTTTCTGCAAAACCACAAGATGTGCATGCAAATGGTGCTTTTGGCAGAACGCGCACGTGGATTTCTACCAAACGACGTGCTAAGCATGCCGATGCTGCTCTCTTTAGCACCCGCGCACGGATTTGTGCGAAAACGCCTTTTAAGCATGCACATGCATCTTTTGGTAGACGCGGATGTCGTTTTCTCCAAAACCACAAGATGTGCATGCAAATGGTGCTTTTGGCAGAACGCGCACGTGGATTTCTACCAAACGACGTGCTGAGCATGCCGATGCTGCTCTTTTTAGCACCCGCGCACGGATTTGTGCGAAAACGCGTTTTAAGCATGCACATGCATCTTTTGGTAGACGCGGATGAAGTTTTCTGCAAAACCACAAGATGTGCATGCAAATGGTGCTTTTGGCAGAACGCGCACGTGGATTTCTACCAAACGACGTGCTAAGAATGCCGATGCTGCTCTTTTTAGCACTCGCGCACGGATTTGTGCCAAAAACGCGTTTTAAGCATGCACATGCATCTTTTGGTAGACGCCGATGATGTTTTCTGCAAAACCACAAGATCTGTATGCAAATGGTGCTTTTGGCAGAACGCGCACGTGGATTTCTACCAAACGACATTCTAAGCATGCCGATGCTGCTCTTTTTAGCACCCGCGCACGGATTTGTGCGAAAGCGCGTTTTAAGCATGCACATGCATCTTTTGGTAGACGCGGATGAAGTTTTCTGCAAAACCACAAGATGTGCATGCAAATGGTGCTTTTGGCAGAACGCGCACGTGGATTTCTACCAAACGACGTGCTAAGCATGCCGATGCTGCTCCCTTTAGCACCCGCGCACGGATTTGTGCGAAAACGCCTTTTAAGCATGCACATGCATCTTTTGGTAGACGCGGATGTCGTTTTCTCCAAAACCACAAGATGTGCATGGAAATGGTGGTTTTGGCAGAACGCGCACGTGGATTTCTACCAAACGACGTGCTAAGCATGCCGATGCTGGTCTTTTTAGCACCCGCGCACGGATTTGTGCGAAAACGCGTTTTAAGCATGCACATGCATCTTTTGGTAGACGCGGATGTCGTTTTCTCCAAAACCACAAGATGTGCATGCAAATGGTGCTTTTGGCCGAACGCTCACGTGGATTTCTACCAAACGACGTGCTAAGAATGCCGATGCTGCTCTTTTTAGCACTCGCGCACGGATTTGTGCCAAAAACGCGTTTTAAGCATGCACATGCATCTTTTGGTAGACGCCGATGATGTTTTCTGCAAAACCACAAGATCTGTATGCAAATGGTGCTTTTGGCAGAACGCGCACGTGGATTTCTACCAAACGACATTCTAAGCATGCCGATGCTGCTCTTTTTAGCACCCGCGCACGGATTTGTGCGAAAGCGCGTTTTAAGCATGCACATGCATCTTTTGGTAGACGCGGATGAAGTTTTCTGCAAAACCACAAGATGTGCATGCAAATGGTGCTTTTGGCAGAACGCGCACGTGGATTTCTACCAAACGACGTGCTAAGCATGCCGATGCTGCTCTCTTTAGCACCCGCGCACGGATTTGTGCGAAAACGCCTTTTAAGCATGCACATGCATCTTTTGGTAGACGCGGATGTCGTTTTCTCCAAAACCACAAGATGTGCATGCAAATGGTGCTTTTGGCAGAACGCGCACGTGGATTTCTACCAAACGACGTGCTAAGCATGCCGATGCTGCTCTTTTTAGCACCCGCGCACGGATTTGTGCGAAAACGCGTTTTAAGCATGCACATGCATCTTTTGGTAGACGCGGATGAAGTTTTCTGCAAAACCACAAGATGTGCATGCAAATGGTGCTTTTTGCAGAACGCGCACGTGGATTTCTACCAAACGACGTGCTAAGCATGCCGATGCTGCTCTTTTGAGTACCCGCGTACGAATTTGTGCGAAAACGCGTTTTAAGCATGCACATGCATCTTTTGGTAGACGCGGATGAAGTTTTCTGCAAAACCACAAGATGTGCATGCAAATGGTGCTTTTGGCAGAACGCGCACGTGGATTTCTACCAAACGACGTGCTAAGCATGCCGATGCTGCTCTTTTAAGCACCCGCGCACGGATTTGTGCGAAAACGCGTTTTAAGCATGCACATGCATCTTTTGGTAGACGCGGATGCTGTTTTCTGCAAAACCACAAGATGTGCATGCAAATGGTTCTTTTGGCAGAACGCGCACGCGGATTTCTACCAAACAACGTGCTAAGCATGCCGATGCTGTTCTTTTTAGCACCCGCGCACGGATTTGTGCGAAAACGCGTTTTAAGCATGCACATGCATCTTTTGGTAGACGCGGATGAAGTTTTCTGCAAAACCACAAGATGTGCATGCAAATGGTGCTTTTGGCAGAACGCGCACGTGGATTTCTACCAAACGACGTGCTAAGCATGCCGATGCTGGTCTTTTAGGCACCCGCGCACGGATTTGTGCGAAAACGCGTTTTAAGCATGCACATGCATCTTTTGGTAGACGCGGATGTCGTTTTCTCCAAAACCACAAGATGTGCATGCAAATGGTGCTTTTGGCCGAACGCTCACGTGGATTTCTACCAAACGACGTGCTAAGAATGCCGATGCTGCTCTTTTTAGCACTCGCGCACGGATTTGTGCCAAAAACGCGTTTTAAGCATGCACATGCATCTTTTGGTAGACGCCGATGATGTTTTCTGCAAAACCACAAGATCTGTATGCAAATGGTGCTTTTGGCAGAACGCGCACGTGGATTTCTACCAAACGACATTCTAAGCATGCCGATGCTGCTCTTTTTAGCACCCGCGCACGGATTTGTGCGAAAGCGCGTTTTAAGCATGCACATGCATCTTTTGGTAGACGCGGATGAAGTTTTCTGCAAAACCACAAGATGTGCATGCAAATGGTGCTTTTGGCAGAACGCGCACGTGGATTTCTACCAAACGACGTGCTAAGCATGCCGATGCTGCTCCCTTTAGCACCCGCGCACGGATTTGTGCGAAAACGCGTTTTAAGCATGCACATGCATCTTTTGGTAGACGCGGATGAAGTTTTCTGCAAAACCACAAGATGTGCATGCAAATGGTGCTTTTGGCAGAACGCGCACGTGGATTTCTACCAAACGACGTGCTAGGCATGCCGATGCTGGTCTTTTTAGCACCCGCGCACGGATTTGTGCGAAAACGCGTTTTAAGCATGCACACGCATCTTTTGGTAGACGCGGATGAAGTTTTCTGCAAAATCACAAGATGTGCACGCAAATGGTGCTTTTGGCAGAACGCGCACGTGGATTTCTACCAAACGACGTGCTAAGCATGCCGATGCTGCTCTTTTTAGCACCCGCGCACGGATTTGTGCGAAAACGCGTTTTAAGCATGCAAATGCATCTTTTGGTGGACGCGGATGAAGTTTTCTGCAAAACCACAAGATGTGCATGCAAATGGTGCTTTTGGCAGAACGCGCACGTGGATTTCAACCAAACGACGTGCTAAGCATGCCGATGCTGCTCTTTTTAGCACCCGGGCACGAATTTGTGCGAAAACGCGTTTTAAGCATGCACATGCATCTTTTGGTAGACGCGGATGCTGTTTTCTGCAAAACCACAAGATGTGCATGCAAATGGTGCTTTTGGCAGAACGAGCACGTGGATTTCTACCAAACGACGTGCTAAGCATGCCGATGCTGCTCTTTTTAGCACCCGCGCATGGATTTGTGCGAAAACGCGTTTTAAGCATGCGCATGCATCTTTTGGTAGACGCGGATGATGTTTTCTGCAAAACCACAAGATGTGCATGCAAATGATGCTTTTGGCAGAACGCGCACGTGGATTTCTACCAAACGACGTGCTAAGCATACCGATGCTGCTCTTTTTAGCACCCGCGCACGGATTTGTGCGAAAACGCGTTTTAAGCATGCACATGCATCTTTTGGTAGACGCGGATGATGTTTTCTGCAAAACCACAAGATGTGCATGCAAATGGTGCTTTTGGCAGAACGCGCACGTGGTTCTACCAAACGACGTGCTAAGCTTGCCGATGCTGCTCTTTTTAGCACCCGCGCACGGATTTGTGCGAAAACGCGTTTTAAGCATGCACATGCATCGTTTGGTAGACGCGGATGTCGTTTTCTCCAAAACCACAAGATGTGCCTGCAAATGGTGCTTTTGGCAGAACGCGCACGTGGATTTCTACCAAACGACGTGCTAAGCATGCCGATGCTGCTCTTTTTAGCACCCGCGCACGGATTTGTGCCAAAAACGCGTTTTAAGCATGCACATGCATCTTTTGGTAGACGCGGATGATGTTTTCTGCAAAACCACAAGGTCTGTATGCAAATGGTGCTTTTGGCAGAACGCGCACGTGGATTTCTACCTAACGGCGTCTAAGCATGCCGATGCTGATCTTTTTAGCACCCGCGCACGGATTTGTGCGAAAACGCGTTTTAAGCATGCACATGCATCTTTTGGTAGACGTGGATGAAGTTTTCTGCAAAACCACAAGATGTGCATGCAAATGGTGCTTTTGGCAGAACGCGCACGTGGATTTCTACCAAACGACGTGCTAAGCATGCCGATGCTGCTCTTTTTAGCACCCGCGCACGGATTTGTGCGAAAACGCGTTTTAAGCATGCACATGCATCTTTTGGTAGACGCGGATGAAGTTTTCTGCAAAACCACAAGATGTGCATGCAAATGGTGCTTTTGGCAGAACGCGCACGTGGATTTCTACCAAACGACGTGCTAAGCATGCCGATGCTGCTCTTCTTAGCACCCGCGCACGGATTTGTGCGAAAACGCGTTTTAAGCATGCACATGCATCTTTTGGTAGACGCGGATGAAGTTTTCTGCAAAACCACAAGATGTGCACGCAAATGGTGCTTTTGGCAGAACGCGCACGTGGATTTCTACCAAACGACGTGCTAAGCATGCCGATGCTGCTCTTTTTAGCACCCGCGCACGGATTTGTGCGAAAACGCGTTTTAAGCATGCACATGCATCTTTTGGTAGACGCGGAGCAAGTTTTCTGCAAAACCACAAGATGTGCATGCAAATGGTGCTTTTGGCAGAACGCGCACGTGGATTTTTACCAAACGACGTGCTAAGCATGCCGATGCTGCTCTTTTTAGCACCCGCGCACGGATTTGTGCGAAAACGCGTTTTAAGCATGCACATGCATCTTTTGACAGACGCGGAGGATGTTTTCTGCAAAACCACAAGATGTGCATGCAAATGGTGCTTTTGGCAGAACGCGCACGTGGATTTCTACCAAACGACGTGCTAAGCATGCCGATGCTGCTCTTTTAAGCACCCGCGCACGGATTTGTGCGAAAACGCGTTTTAAGCATGCACATGCATCTTTTGGTAGACGCGGATGTCGTTTTCTCCAAAACCACAAGATGTGCATGCAAATGGTGCTTTTGGCCGAACGCTCACGTGGATTTCTACCAAACGACGTGCTAAGAATGCCGATGCTGCTCTTTTTAGCACTCGCGCACGGATTTGTGCCAAAAACGCGTTTTAAGCATGCACATGCATCTTTTGGTAGACGCCGATGATGTTTTCTGCAAAACCACAAGATCTGTATGCAAATGGTGCTTTTGGCAGAACGCGCACGTGGATTTCTACCAAACGACGTTCTAAGCATGCCGATTCTGCTCTTTTTAGCACCCGCGCACGGATTTGTGCGAAAGCGCGTTTTAAGCATGCACATGCATCTTTTGGTAGACGCGGATGAAGTTTTCTGCAAAACCACAAGATGTGCATGCAAATGGTGCTTTTGGCAGAACGCGCACGTGGATTTCTACCAAACGACGTGCTAAGCATGCCGATGCTGCTCTCTTTAGCACCCGCGCACGGATTTGTGCGAAAACGCCTTTTAAGCATGCACATGCATCTTTTGGTAGACGCGGATGTCGTTTTCTCCAAAACCACAAGATGTGCATGCAAATGGTGCTTTTGGCAGAACGCGCACGTGGATTTCTACCAAACGACGTGCTAAGCATGCCGATGCTGCTCTTTTTAGCACCCGCGCACGGATTTGTGCGAAAACGCGTTTTAAGCATGCACATGCATCTTTTGGTAGACGCGGATGAAGTTTTCTGCAAAACCACAAGATGTGCATGCAAATGGTGCTTTTGGCAGAACGCGCACGTGGTTCTACCAAACGACGTGCTAAGCTTGCCGATGCTGCTCTTTTTAGCACCCGCGCACGGATTTGTGCGAAAACGCGTTTTAAGCATGCACATGCATCTTTTGGTAGACGCGGATGTCGTTTTCTCCAAAACCACAAGATGTGCCTGCAAATGGTGCTTTTGGCAGAACGCGCACGTGGATTTCTACCAAACGACGTGCTAAGCATGCCGATGCTGCTCTTTTTTGCACCCGCGCACGGATTTGTGCCAAAAACGCGTTTTAAGCATGCACATGCATCTTTTGGTAGACGCGGATGATGTTTTCTGCAAAACCACAAGGTCTGTATGCAAATGGTGCTTTTGGCAGAACGCGCACGTGGATTTCTACCTAACGGCGTCTAAGCATGCCGATGCTGCTCTTTTTAGCACCCGCGCACGGATTTGTGCGAAAACGCGTTTTAAGCATGCACATGCATCTTTTGGTAGACGTGGATGAAGTTTTCTGCAAAACCACAAGATGTGCATGCAAATGGTGCTTTTGGCAGAACGCGCACGTGGATTTCTACCAAACGACGTGCTAAGCATGCCGATGCTGCTCTTTTTAGCACCCGCGCACGGATTTGTGCGAAAACGCGTTTTAAGCATGCACATGCATCTTTTGATAGACGCGGATGAAGTTTTCTGCAAAACCACAAGATGTGCATGCAAATGGTGCTTTTGGCAGAACGCGCACGTGGATTTCTACCAAACGACGTGCTAAGCATGCCGATGCTGCTCTTCTTAGCACCCGCGCACGGATTTGTGCGAAAACGCGTTTTAAGCATGCACATGCATCTTTTGGTAGACGCGGATGAAGTTTTCTGCAAAACCACAAGATGTGCACGCAAATGGTGCTTTTGGCAGAACGCGCACGTGGATTTCTACCAAACGACGTGCTAAGCATGCCGATGCTGCTCTTTTTAGCACCCGCGCACGGATTTGTGCGAAAACGCGTTTTAAGCATGCACATGCATCTTTTGGTAGACGCGGAGCAAGTTTTCTGCAAAACCACAAGATGTGCATGCAAATGGTGCTTTTGGCAGAACGCGCACGTGGATTTTTACCAAACGACGTGCTAAGCATGCCGATGCTGCTCTTTTTAGCACCCGCGCACGGATTTGTGCGAAAACGCGTTTTAAGCATGCACATGCATCTTTTGACAGACGCGGAGGATGTTTTCTGCAAAACCACAAGATGTGCATGCAAATGGTGCTTTTGGCAGAACGCGCACGTGGATTTCTACCAAACGACGTGCTAAGCATGCCGATGCTGCTCTTTTTAGCACCCGCGCACGGATTTGTGCGAAAACGCGTTTTAAGCATGCACATGCATCTTTTGGTAGACGCGGATGTCGTTTTCTCCAAAACCACAAGATGTGCATGCAAACGGTGCTTTTGGCCGAACGCTCACGTGGATTTCTACCAAACGACGTGCTAAGAATGCCGATGCTGCTCTTTTTAGCACTCGCGCACGGATTTGTGCCAAAAACGCGTTTTAAGCATGCACATGCATCTTTTGGTAGACCCCGATGATGTTTTCTGCAAAACCACAAGATCTGTATGCAAATGGTGCTTTTGGCAGAACGCGCACGTGGATTTCTACCAAACGACGTTCTAAGCATGCCGATGCTGCTCTTTTTAGCACCCGCGCACGGATTTGTGCGAAAGCGCGTTTTAAGCATGCACATGCATCTTTTGGTAGACGCGGATGAAGTTTTCTGCAAAACCACAAGATGTGCATGCAAATGGTGCTTTTGGCAGAACGCGCACGTGGATTTCTACCAAACGACGTGCTAAGCATGCCGATGCTGCTCTCTTTAGCACCCGCGCACGGATTTGTGCGAAAACGCCTTTTAAGCATGCACATGCATCTTTTCGTAGACGCGGATGTCGTTTTCTCCAAAACCACAAGATGTGCATGCAAATGGTGCTTTTGGCAGAACGCGCACGTGGATTTCTACCAAACGACGTGCTAAGCATGCCGATGCTGCTCTTTTTAGCACCCGCGCACGGATTTGTGCGAAAACGCGTTTTAAGCATGCACATGCATCTTTTGGTAGACGCGGATGAAGTTTTCTGCAAAACCACAAGATGTGCATGCAAATGGTGCTTTTGGCAGAACGCGCACGTGGATTTCTACCAAACGACGTGCTAAGCATGCCGATGCTGGTCTTTTTAGCACCCGCGCACGGATTTGTGCGAAAACGCGTTTTAAGCATGCACACGCATCTTTTGGTAGACGCGGATGAAGTTTTCTGCAAAACCACAAGATGTGCATGCAAATGGTGCTTTTGGCAGAACGCGCACGTGGATTTCTACCAAACGAGGTGCTAAGCATGCCGATGCTTCTCTTCTTAGCACCCGCGCACGGATTTGTGCGAAAACGCGTTTTAAGCATGCACATGCATCTTTTGGTAGACGCGGATGAAGTTTTCTGCAAAACCACAAGATGTGCACGCAAATGGTGCTTTTGGCAGAACGCGCACGTGGATTTCTACCAAACGACGTGCTAAGCATGCCGATGCTGCTCTTTTTAGCACCCGCGCACGGATTTGTGCGAAAACGCGTTTTAAGCATGCAAATGCATCTTTTGGTGGACGCGGATGAAGTTTTCTGCAAAACCACAAGATGTGCATGCAAATGGTGCTTTTGGCAGAACGCGCACGTGGATTTCAACCAAACGACGTGCTAAGCATGCCGATGCTGCTCTTTTTAGCACCCGCGCACGAATTTGTGCGAAAACGCGTTTTAAGCATGCACATGCATCTTTTGGTAGACGCGGATGCTGTTTTCTGCAAAACCACAAGATGTGCATGCAAATGGTGCTTTTGGCAGAACGCGCACGTGGATTTCTACCAAACGACGTGCTAAGCATGCCGATGCTGCTCTTTTTAGCACCCGCGCATGGATTTGTGCGAAAACGCGTTTTAAGCATGCACATGCATCTTTTGGTAGACGCGGATGATGTTTTCTGCAAAACCACAAGATGTGCATGCAAATGGTGCTTTTGGCAGAACGCGCATGTGGATTTCTACCAAACGACGTGCTAAGCATACCGATGCTGCTCTTTTTAGCACCCGCGCACGGATTTATGCGAAAACGCGTTTTAAGCATGCACATGCATCTTTTGGTAGACGCGGATGATGTTTTCTGTAAAACCACAAGATGTGCATGCAAATGGTGCTTTTGGCAGAACGCGCACGTGGTTCTACCAAACGACGTGCTAAGCTTGCCGATGCTGCTCTTTTTAGCACCCGCGCACGGATTTGTGCGAAAACGCGTTTTAAGCATGCACATGCATCTTTTGGTAGACGCGGATGTCGTTTTCTCCAAAACCACAAGATGTGCCTGCAAATGGTGCTTTTGGCAGAACGCGCACGTGGATTTCTACCTAACGGCGTCTAAGCATGCCGATGCTGCTCTTTTTAGCACCCGCGCACGGATTTGTGCGAAAACGCGTTTTAAGCATGCACATGCATCTTTTGGTAGACGTGGATGAAGTTTTCTGCAAAACCACAAGATGTGCATGCAAATGGTGCTTTTGGCAGAACGCGCACGTGGATTTCTACCAAACGACGTGCTAAGCATGCCGATGCTGCTCTTTTTAGCACCCGCGCACGGATTTGTGCGAAAACGCGTTTTAAGCATGCACATGCATCTTTTGGTAGACGCGGATGAAGTTTTCTGCAAAACCACAAGATGTGCATGCAAATGGTGCTTTTGGCAGAACGCGCACGTGGATTTCTACCAAACGACGTGCTAAGCATGCCGATGCTGCTCTCCTTAGCACCCGCGCACGGATTTGTGCGAAAACGCGTTTTAAGCATGCACATGCATCTTTTGGTAGACGCGGATGAAGTTTTCAGCAAAACCACAAGATGTGCACGCAAATGGTGCTTTTGGCTGAACGCGCACGTGGATTTCTACCAAACGACGTGCTAAGCATGCCGATGCTGCTCTTTTTAGCACCCGCGCACGGATTTGTGCGAAAACGCGTTTTAAGCATGCACATGCATCTTTTGGTAGACGCGGATGAAGTTTTCTGCAAAACCACAAGATGTGCGTGCAAATGGTGCTTTTGGCAGAACGCGCACGTGGATTTCTACCAAACGACGTGCTAAGCATGCCGATGCTGGTCTTTTTAGCACCCGCGCACGGATTTGTGCGAAAACGCGTTTTAAGCATGCACATGCATCTTTTGGTAGACGCGGATGAAGTTTTCTGCAAAACCACAAGATGTGCATGCAAATGGTGCTTTTGGCAGAACGCGCACGTGGATTTCGACCAAACGACGTGCTAAGCATGCCGATGCTGCTCTTTTGAGTACCCGCGCACGAATTTGTGCGAAAACGCGTTTTAAGCATGCACATGCATCTTTTGGTAGACGCGGATGAAGTTTTCTGCAAAACCACAAGATGTGCATGCAAATGGTGCTTTTGGCAGAACGCGCACGTGGATTTCTACCAAACGACGTGCTAAGCATGCCGATGCTGCTCTTTTTAGCACCCGCGCACGGATTTGTGCGAAAACGCGTTTTAAGCATGCACATGCATCTTTTGGTAGACGCGGATGCTGTTTTCTGCAAAACCACAAGATGTGCATGCAAATGGTTCTTTTGGCAGAACGCGCACGCGGATTTCTACCAAACAACGTGCTAAGCATGCCGATGCTGTTCTTTTTAGCACCCGCGCACGGATTTGTGCGAAAACGCGTTTTGAGCATGCACATGCATCTTTTGGTAGACCCGGATGATGTTTTCTGCAAAACCACAAGATGTGCATGCAAATGGTGCTTTTGGCAGAACGCGCACGTGGATTTCTACCAAACGACGTGCTAAGCATGCCGATGCTGCTCTCTTTAGCACCCGCGCACGGATTTGTGCGAAAACGCCTTTTAAGCATGCACATGCATCTTTTAGTAGACGCGGATGTCGTTTTCTCCAAAACCACAAGATGTGCATGCAAATGGTGCTTTTGGCAGAACGCGCACGTGGATTTCTACCAAACGACGTGCTAAGCATGCCGATGCTGCTCTTTTTAGCACCCGCACACGGATTTGTGCGAAAGCGCGTTTTAAGCATGCACATGCATCTTTTGGTAGACGCGGATGAAGTTTTCTGCAAAACCACAAGATGTGCATGCAAATGGTGCTTTTGGCAGAACGCGCACGTGGATTTCTACCAAACGACGTGCTAAGCATGCCGATGCTGCTCTCTTTAGCACCCGCGCACGGATTTGTGCGAAAACGCCTTTTAAGCATGCACATGCATCTTTTGGTAGACGCGGATGAAGTTTTCTGCAAAACCACAAGATGTGCATGCAAATGGTGCTTTTGGCAGAACGCGCACGTGGATTTCTACCAAACGAGGTGCTAAGCATGCCGATGCTGCTCTTCTTAGCACCCGCGCACGGATTTCTGCGAAAACGCGTTTTAAGCATGCACATGCATCTTTTGGTAGACGCGGATGAAGTTTTCTGCAAAACCACCAGATGTGCACGCAAATGGTGCTTTTGGCAGAACGCGTACGTGGATTTCTACCAAACGACGTGCTAAGCATGCCGATGCTGCTCTCTTTAGCACCCGCGCACGGATTTGTGCGAAAACGCGTTTTAAGCATGCAAATGCATCTTTTGGTGGACGCGGATGAAGTTTTCTGCAAAACCACAAGATGTGCATGCAAATGGTGCTTTTGGCAGAACGCGCACGTGGATTTCAACCAAACGACGTGCTAAGCATGCCGATGCTGCTCTTTTTAGCACCCGCGCACGAATTTGTGCGAAAACGCGTTTTAAGCATGCACATGCATCTTTTGGTAGACGCGGATGCTGTTTTCCGCAAAACCACAAGATGTGCATGCAAATGGTGCTTTTGGCAGAACGCGCACGTGGATATCTACCAAACGACGTGCTAAGCATGCCGATGCTGCTCTTTTTAGCACCCGCGCATGGATTTGTGCGAAAACGCGTTTTAAGCATGCACATGCATCTTTTGGTAGACGCGGATGATGTTTTCTTCAAAACCACAAGATGTGCATGCAAATGGTGCTTTTGGCAGAACGCGCACGTGGATTTCTACCAAACGACGTGCTAAGCATACCGATGCTGCTCTTTTTAGCACCCGCGCACGGATTTGTGCGAAAACGCGTTTTAAGCATGCACATGCATCTTTTGGTAGACGCGGATGATGTTTTCTGCAAAACCACAAGATGTGCATGCAAATGGTGCTTTTGGCAGAACGCGCACGTGGTTCTACCAAACGACGTGCTAAGCTTGCCGATGCTGCTCTTTTTAGCACCCGCGCACGGATTTGTGCGAAAACGCGTTTTAAGCAAGCACATGCATCTTTTGGTAGACGCGGATGTCGTTTTCTCCAAAACCACAAGATGTGCCTGCAAATGGTGCTTTTGGCAGAACGCGCACGTGGATTTCTACCAAACGACGTGCTAAGCATGCCGATTCTGCTCTTTTTAGCACCCGCGCACGGATTTGTGCCAAAAACGCGTTTTAAGCATGCACATGCATCTTTTGGTAGACGCGGATGATGTTTTCTGCAAAACCACAAGATCTGTATGCAAATGGTGCTTTTGGCAGAACGCGCACGTGGATTTCTACCTAACGGCGTCTAAGCATGCCGATGCTGCTCTTTTTAGCACCAGCGCACGGATTTGTGCGAAAACGCGTTTTGAGCATGCACATGCATCTTTTGGTAGACGTGGATGAAGTTTTCTGCAAAACCACAAGATGTGCATGCAAATGGTGCTTTTGGCAGAACGCGCACGTGGATTTCTACCAAACGACGTGCTAAGCATGCCGATGCTGCTCTTTATAACACCCGCACACGGATTTGTGCGAAAACGCGTTTTAAGCATGCACATGCATCTTTTGGTAGACGCGGATGAAGTTTTCTGCAAAACCACAAGATGTGCATGCAAATGGTGCTTTTGGCAGAACGCGCACGTGGATTTCTACCAAACGACGTGCTAAGCATGCCGATGCTATTCTTCTTAGCACCCGCGCACGGATTTGTGCGAAAACGCGTTTTAAGCATGCACATGCATCTTTTGGTAGACGCGGATGAAGTTTTCTGCAAAACCACAAGATGTGCACGCAAATGGTGCTTTTGGCAGAACGCGCACGTGGATTTCTACCAAACGACGTGCTAAGCATGCCGATGCTGCTCTTTTTAGCACCCGCGCACGGATTTGTGCGAAAACGCGTTTTAAGCATGCACATGCATCTTTTGGTAGACGCGGAGCAAGTTTTCTGCAAAACCACAAGATGTGCATGCAAATGGTGCTTTTGGCAGAACGCGCACGTGGATTTTTACCAAACGACGTGCTAAGCATGCCGATGCTGCTCTTTTTAGCACCCGCGCACGGATTTGTGCGAAAACGCGTTTTAAGCATGCACATGCATCTTTTGACAGACGCGGAGGATGTTTTCTGCAAAACCACAAGATGTGCATGCAAATGGTGCTTTTGGCAGAACGCGCACGTGGATTTCTACCAAACGACGTGCTAAGCATGGCGATGCTGCTCTTTTTAGCACCCGCGCACGGATTTGTGCGAAAACGCCTTTTAAGCATGCACATGCATCTTTTGGTAGACGCGGATGTCGTTTTCTCCAAAACCACAAGATGTGCATGCAAATGGTGCTTTTGGCAGAACGCGCACGTGGATTTCTACCAAACGACGTGCTAAGCATGCCGATGCTGCTCTTTTTAGCACCCGCGCACGGATTTGTGCGAAAACGCGTTTTAAGCATGCACATGCATCTTTTGGTAGACGCGGATGAAGTTTTCTGCAAAACCACAAGATGTGCATGCAAATGGTGCTTTTGGCAGAACGCGGACGTGGATTTCTACCAAACGACGTGCTAAGCATGCCGATGCTGGTCTTTTTAGCACCCGCGCACGGATTTGTGCGAAAACGCGTTTTAAGCATGCACATGCATCTTTTGGTAGACGCGGATGAAGTTTTCTGCAAAACCACAAGATGTGCATGCAAATGGTGCTTTTGGCAGAACGCGCACGTGGATTTCTACCAAACGAGGTGCTAAGCATGCCGATGCTGCTCTTCTTAGCACCCGCGCATGGATTTGTGCGAAAACGCGTTTTAAGCATGCACATGCATCTTTTGGTAGACGCGGATGAAGTTTTCTGCAAAACCACAAGATGTGCACGCAAATGGTGCTTTTGGCAGAACGCGCACGTGGATTTCTACCAAACGACGTGCTAAGCATGCCGATGCTGCTCTTTTTAGCACCCGCGCACGGATTTGTGCGAAAACGCGTTTTAAGCAAGCACATGCATCTTTTGGTGGACGCGGATGAAGTTTTCTGCAAAACCACAAGATGTGCATGCAAATGGTGCTTTTGTCAGAACGCGCACGTGGATTTTACCAAACGACGTGCTAAGCATGCCGATGCTGCTCTTTTTAGCACCCGCGCATGGATTTGTGCGAAAACGCGTTTTAAGCATGCACATGCATCTTTTGGTAGACGCGGATGATGTTTTCTGCAAAACCACAAGATGTGCATGCAAATGGTGCTTTTGGCAGAACGCGCACGTGGATTTCTACCAAACGACGTGCTAAGCATACCGATGCTGCTCTTTTTAGCACCCGCGCACGGATTTGTGCGAAAACGCGTTTTAAGCATGCACATGCATCTTTTGGTAGACGCGGATGATGTTTTCTGCAAAACCACAATATGTGCATGCAAATGGTGCTTTTGGCAGAACGCGCACGTGGTTCTACCAAACGACGTGCTAAGCTTGCCGATGCTGCTCTTTTTAGCAACCGCGCACGGATTTGTGCGAAAACGCGTTTTAAGCATGCCCATGCATCTTTTGGTAGACGCGGATGTCGTTTTCTCCAAAACCACAAGATGAGCATGCAAATGGTGCTTTTGGCAGAACGCGCACGTGGATTTCTACCAAACGACGTGCTAAGCATGCCGATGCTGCTCTTTTTAGCACCCGCGCACGGATTTGTGCGAAAACGCGTTTTAAGCATGCACATGCATCTTTTGGTAGACGCGGATGAAGTTTTCTGCAAAACCACAAGATGTGCATGCAAATGGTGCTTTTGGCAGAACGCGCACGTGGATTTCTACCAAACGACGTGCTAAGCATGCCGATGCTGCTCTTCTTAGCACCCGCGCACGGATTTGTGCGAAAACGCGTTTTAAGCATGCACATGCATCTTTTGGTAGACGCGGATGAAGTTTTCTGCAAAACCACAAGATGTGCACGCAAATGGTGCTTTTGGCAGAACGCGCACGTGGATTTCTACCAAACGACGTGCTAAGCATGCCGATGCTGCTCTTTTTAGCATCCGCGCACGGATTTGTGCGAAAACGCGTTTTAAGCATGCACATGCATCTTTTGGTAGACGCGGATGAAGTTTTCTGCAAAACCACAAGATGTGCATGCAAATGGTGCTTTTGGCAGAACGCGCAGGTGGATTTTTACCAAACGACGTGCTAAGCATGCCGATGCTGCTTTTTTTAGCACCCGCGCACGGATTTGTACGAAAACGCGTTTTAAGCATGCACATGCATCTTTTGGTAGACGCGGATGCTGTTTTCTGCAAAACCACAAGATCTGCATGCAAATGGTGCTTTTGGCAGAGCGCGCACGTGGATTTCTACCAAACGACGTGCTAAGCATGCCGATGCTGCTCTTTTTAGCACCCGCGCATGGATTTGTGCGAAAACGCGTTTTAAGCATGCACATGCATCTTTTGGTAGACGCGGATGATGTTTTCTGCAAAACCACAAGATGTGCATGCAAATGGTGCTTTTGGCAGAACGCGCACGTGGATTTCTACCAAACGACGTGCTAAGCATGCCGATGCTGCTCTTTTTAACACCCGCGCACGGATTTGTGCGAAAACGCGTTTTAAGCATGCACATGCATCTTTTGGTAGACGCGGATGCCGTTTTCTGCAATACCACAAGATGTGCATGCAAATGGTGCTTTTGGCAGAACGCGCACGTGGATTTCTACCAAACGACGTGCTAAGCATGCCGATGCTGCTCTTTTTAGCACCCCCGCACGGATTTGTGCGAAAACGCGTTTTAAGCATACACATGCATCTTTTGGTAGACGCGGATGTCGTTTTCTCCAAAACCACAAGATGTGCATGCAAATGGTGCTTTTGGCAGAACGCGCACGAGGATTTCTACCAAACGACGTGCTAAGCATGCCGATGCTGCTCTTTTTAGCACCCGCGCACGCATTTGTGCGAAAACGCGTTTTAAGCATACACATGCATCTTTTGGTAGACGCGGATGAAGTTTTCTGCAAAACCACAAGACGTGCATGCAAATGGTGCTTTTGGCAGAACGCGCACGTGGATTTCTACCAAACGACGTGCTAAGCATGCCGATGCTGCTCTTTTTAGCACCCGCGCACGGATTTGTGCGAAAACGCGTTTTAAGCATGCACATGCATCTTTTGACAGACGCGGAGGATGTTTTCTGCAAAACCACAAGATGTGCATGCAAATGGTCAGAACGCGCACGTGGATTTCTACCAAACGACGTGCTAAGCATGCCGATGCTGCTCTTTTTAGCACCCGCGCACGGATTTGTGCGAAAACGCGTTTTAAGCATGCACATGCATCTTTTGGTAGACGCGGATGAAGTTTTCTGCAAAACCACAAGATGTGCATGCAAATGGTGCTTTTGGCAGAACGCGCACGTGGATTTCTACCAAACGACGTGCTAAGCATGCCGATGCTGCTCTTCTTAGCACCCGCGCGCGGATTTGTGCGAAAACGCGTTTTAAGCATGCACATGCATCTTTTGGTAGACGCGGATGAAGTTTTCTGCAAAACCACAAGATGTGCGCGCAAATGGTGCTTTTGGCAGAACGCGCACGTGGATTTCTACTAAACGACATGCTAAGCATGCCGATGCTGCTCTTTTTAGCACCCGCGCACGGATTTGTGCGAAAACGCGTTTTAAGCATGCACATGCATCTTTTGGTAGACGCGGATGAAGTTTTCTGGAAAACCACAAGATGTGCATGCAAATGGTGCTTTTGGCAGAACGCGCACGTGGATTTTTACCAAACGACGTGCTAAGCATGCCGATGCTGCTCTTTTTAGCACCCGCGCACGGATTTGTACGAAAACGCGTTTTAAGCATGCACATGCATCTTTTGGTAGACGCGGATGCTGTTTCCTGCAAAACCACAAGATCTGCATGCAAATGGTGCTTTTGGCAGAGCGCGCACGTGGATTTCTACCAAACGACGTGCTAAGCATGCCGATGCTGCTCTTTTTAGCACCCGCGCATGGATTTGTGCGAAAACGCGTTTTAAGCATGCACAGGCATCTTTTGGTAGACGCGGATGATGTTTTCTGCAAAACCACAAGATGTGCATGCAAATGGTGCTTTTGGCAGAACGCGCACGTGGATTTCTACCAAACGACGTGCTAAGTATGCCGATGCTGCTCTTTTTAGCACCCGCGCACGGATTTGTGCGAAAACGCGTTTTAAGCATGCACATGCATCTTTTGGTAGACGCGGATGCCGTTTTCTGCAATACCACAAGATGTGCATGCAAATGGTGCTTTTGGCAGAACGCGCACGTGGATTTCTACCAAACGACGTGCAAAGCATGCCGATGCTGCTCTTTTTAGCACCCGCGCACGGATTTGCGCGAGAACGCGTTTTAAGCATACACATGCATCTTTTGGTAGACGCGGATGTCGTTTTCTCCAAAACCACAAGATGTGCATGTAAATGGTGCTTTTGGCAGAACGCGCACGAGGATTTCTACCAAACGACGTGCTAAGCATGCCGATGCTGCTCTTTTTAGCACCCGCGCACGCATTTGTGCGAAAACGCGTTTTAAGCATACACATGCATCTTTTGGTAGACGCGGATGAAGTTTTCTGCAAAACCACAAGACGTGCATGCAAATGGTGCTTTTGGCAGAACGCGCACGTGGATTTCTAGCAAACGACGTGCTAAGCATGCCGATG